>NC_092511.1:95685300-96336300 GCF_047511675.1 Marmota flaviventris
AACTATATAAAAGAATGCTTTTTAGAAACATTGTTAGATTTTCCAATGATATTTAGGTTCCTGATTCGTAGTTTGATTTCTAGACTGATTCCAATTCTTTTTAAATTTTTTGAAGTTTATGGACCAAAATATAATCTGTCTTGGTATACGTTCCATAGAAACTTTTTAAAAATTTTTTATTTGTTCTTTTTAGATGTACATGACATAAGAAGTGCCAAAGGAACTTGAGAAGAAAGTGTTCTGCTATTGTTAAGTATTGTCTCTGGTAATTTACTTTCTCTCAAGTCCACTTTATCTGATGTTTATATGATTGACTATAATAAAGTCACCTTTGAGTTCCTTTGACTGAATTTTGCAAAATGCATCTTTTACTTTCAATTTGCCTATACTGTTATATTTGGGGTGAGTTTCTTAGACGGCATATAGTTAGATCATGTTTTTTTAATATACATCAAGCTCTTTCAATTGGGAAATTAAGTATAATGGGCTTTCTCCTCTCCTTTCAGGATTCCAAAGACACAAATCAACAAGAGACATGCCACATACTATGTATGAAATATGCAAGAACCCAATACTTACCATCTATGTGTAGACATGGGATATGATGGAGATCAAACCTGAATCTTACCAAACTCACTTCTAGATCAGCAGTTTCCAAGGTGACCTAAGAAGCCACACTATTTTCATAACACTAAGATTTTTTGTTTCTATTTTCTCACTAGTATACAGTAGAGTTTTCCAGAAGCTCCAGGACATGAACTATTATAACTGATTGAATACTCGTTCTCTTCTAGTAAGATTTAAAGAGTCTCGCAAAAAACTTTTTTTTTGTTTTAAGACACTCTTTTCACAAATTTATTTTTTAAATACTTATTTTTTAGTTATAGATGAACACAATATCTTTATTTTATTTTTATATGGTGCTGAGGATGGAAACCAGTGCCTCACGCATACTAGGCGAGCGCTCTACCTCTGAGCCATAACCCCAGTTCACAAATTTATTTTTTTGAAAAATAATTACAAAATACATTATTTATTTTAATGTGCAAAAAAGTTTATTAAATTTCAAATACTGTGAAGCTTTTCAGGGTACTTGTCTCAGTCTATTTTGTGCTGCTAAAACAGAATACCTGAGACTACATACTTTATAACAAACAGAAGTTTATTTTCTCTCAATTTTGAGAGCTAAAAAGTTCAAGACCAAGGTGCTGGCATCTGCTGAGGGCCTTCTTGCTGCATCATCTCATGGCAAAAGGTGGAAGGGCAAAGCACCAAGAGGGAACCAAACTCTCCCTTTCATAACGTCATTAATCATCTCTCTCAAAGTCTCACCTCCCAATACTATTAACGGCAATTAAATTTCAACATGAGCCAGGCTCAGTGGCACATACCTGTAATCCCAGTGGCTCAGGAGGCTGAGGCAGGAGAATCCCAAGTTCAAAGCCAGCCTCAGCAACGGCGGTGAGGTACTAAAAAACTCAGTGAGACCCTATTTCTAAAGAAAATACAAAATAGGGGCTGGGGTTGTGGCTCAGTGGTGGAGTGCTTGCCTCACATGTGTGAGGCACTAGGTTCAATTCTCGGTACCATATATAAATAAATGAATAAAATAAAGGTCCATCAACACTAAAAAATATTTTTAAAAAATAAAATGAAATACAAAATAGGGCTGGGGATGTGGCTCAGTAGTTGAGTGCCCCTGAATTCAATCCCACAGCAACCCCCTCCCAAAAAAATTCAACATGAATTTAGAGGAAACATTCACACCACAGCAGTCCTCAATAATTTATAAGTGTAAAGTGGTCCTGAGACCAAGAAATTTGAGAACTGCTTCTTTAGATCAAATCAACAATTTATATAACAAAGGATGTTACACTATATACCCCAAGGGCGCAATCTACCAATCTAAACTATAACAAATTATTCAGGGCAAACAACAACAATAATAAAACAACATCACAAAAGCAATAAAAAAGATGAAAAGGTACCTATGTGCTAAAAGAGGCTGAAAGACTTATTAACCTTCAAAATACATAAGCCTGGAGGCTAGGGTTGTGGCTCAGTGGTAGAGTGCTCACCTAGCATGTGTGAGGCACTGAGTTCAATCCTCAGCACCACATAAAAATAAATAAATAAAATAAAGGTATTGTGTCCATCTACAACTAAAAAAAAAAATTTAAAAACCCATAAACCTTCTTTAGATTCTACTTTAAAAAAAATACAATAAAATGTTTGAAACAATAGAAATTTGAATATTAACTACGTAGATGGTGACACCAAGGAATTAGTATTAATCTTTTTCAAGTGTGATGATGTGGTTAATATTCTTAAAGTGCTTTTTAGAAGTGTCTTTATCTTTTAAGGATACATATTAATATTAATATCTCTATACATGACATAGAGGAGAGAGGAATGGAAAAAGATTGGCCCTCAGTCAAAGATTTACCACCAGTCAATAATTACTGAAGCTGGGTAGCAGGGCATGGAGATTCACTATTCCAGTTTTGTATGTTTGAAGCCCTCTATAAAAAAAAAAAAAAAAATTGGGTGCATAGATTTAGTGTTCCTCCCCCAAGAAGGCTAAATCATCTGTTTTCAGCATAAGTCCCATGCCATGATTAGTCTATATATCCCAAGTTTTGAGAGAATTGCTTTACCTAATTCATGAGTTTCCCATATAACATTCAAATAAATCTGGCCTCTGATTGAACACAACCATGATTGACATTTTCCTACCTCCTGAGAAACATTTGGCTATTCCCAGTGTCTTAAAAAATAACAATTTCATTTAATAATAACTAGTGACAAATTACCATTTCCTTACTTAAATTTCTTAAAGATGGGGGCTGGGGTTATGGCTCAGTGGTAGAGCGCTTGTCTAGCATGTGTGAGGCACTGGTTTGGAGTCTCAGCATCACATATAAATAAATAAAATAAAGGTCCATTGACAACTAGAAAGATTTTTTTTTTAATTCTTAAAAGATTTTTTTTCAAACTTTTCCTATGGTACAGTACATACATAGTTGTTAATACAAGGTTTGTCAAGAGTTGAAGTGAGAATAATGGAAATCTGAGTTGCACACAAATACCTAATACATTCTATAGAAGGTCAAGAAGAAAAGCCTAACGGGTGCTGAAACAAGGACACCATCTTCAAAACAAAGGAGTTTAGGCTGGAGGCCTTGAGATTAAGATTTGAGAACTCCTGCCCCCTCAAAGACAAGGGGGTGGATTATTCCTGGCACAAGAATAACAAAAATCAAGGATTGTAATATGTTTTGCAATAAGATGATGTAAGCTGAAGAGTACTAGGGAATAAAACTGGATAGGTTGGTCGAGCTTGTAAAGGTCTTGAAACCTAGGAAAAGTAGAGAACTGTGATCCCTTTTCCACCAGTTGTGTGAACTGAGGAGACACAGAGCTCTGCAGGGATCTTCAGTGTAAACCTCAGCTCTGTCAGCAAAGTGTGACAGTGTTCTTGGCCATTTGAGTTCCTCACCTGTAAAATAGGCATAAAAATCATACCTCAATCATGGTGTGTCTGTGACAATAAAATTTATTGTGTAAAATAATAACTTTAAAGTATTTGTGTAAAAGTAGATAATTAATTTTTTTAAAAAATTGTTATTACCAAGAGTTGTTTGGTTTTTTTTTTTTTTTTTTTTAAGTGGCCTGGCAGGGGAATGAAATAAACTAAACAAGGAATTATATCATTTGAATTTCTTCCCAATTTTCCATAGATGTTGGGTCCCTGCCACTGTATATTAATGCACTATAGAGTCAAGTTAAGCCAAATGTGAAAGCTATCTTGTTTTCCTCAAAGTTTTGTGAGTTTATTCAAACAATGTCATAGACACTAAGCTATGAACTTTTCAATTCCTTAACAAATGAGGTTATAAAAAGAAAAATAAAGCCTACTTAGATATAGATTATATATCTTTGGATATTTAATATATTTGATTAAGATATTCTTTTACTTCCAAAGATTACAATTTGACAGAAAAGATTAGACATATATACCCAAAACCATAGTACAAAATAGAAATTGCTTGGGGAGAATTGATAAAGCTCTAAATTTCTAACTTCTCAGCACATGGCAGGAGCTCAACAAATGTTCCCAAAATTCATTACTTCAAGGGAAAAGTGGCAATTTTGCTCCAGCTGCCAAGAAGACACAGTACAGGCCAGGCGCAGTGGCACACTCCTATAATCCTAGGGGCTCAGGAGGCTGAGGTAGATGAACACCAATTCAAAGCCAGACCAGCAACATAGTGAGACCCTCAGCAACTTAGCAAGACCTTGTCTCAAAATAAAATATAAAAAGGGCTAGGGATGTGGCTCAGTGGTTAAGTGCCCCTGGGTTCACTCCCTGGTACCAAAAGAAAAGAAAAAAACACAGTAGACAGTAATTCTCTAGGCCGAACAACATGAGGAAAAGCATTGAAATAGGAAATCATTAGATGCTTCTAGAAAATGGTGGTTAGGGTTAGAGAAACATAGACTAATGGAATAGTTTGGGCCAAAGGTGGGGCCAAATCGCAAACAATCTTAATTATAGGCTCTAAAGTTTAGACCTTATTTGATAGGAAATAAGAAACTTATTAATATTTTGAAAACAAGGGGTAATATGACCAAAGTAGTACTTTATGAAAATCTGCAACCAGATGAATGAAAGAACAGTTAAAATTCTCAAGAGCAGGGACCATGTCTTATATTGCATTTCATCAGGTGTACTGGACAGTGACTCACACATTTAAAAAAAAAAAAAAAAAAGATAATCTGTTGAATATACTGCATTGAGGAAGAGGAAACTAGTGTAACAAATGCTGCATTTGCCTACCCTCTGGTTCCTCACTGTGCTAATAAGACAGATTTACATGTAATAGTAATGTGCCCTGCTTTAAAAATAAATATTTCCCAATAAGAAATAAACTTACAATCCATTCAAGCAAATGTTGACAGTATTCGTCACTTAACTGATCAGTAAAGAAGCCATTCAATAGAAAGGAATCTCTTAAACTGTGACTTGTGGAGACACTGGACATGGATAAGTGAGTAGACCTTAGTTTCTGGGAAGGAAGGTTTCCAGGTGTAGACAAAGGCACCAAAAATACCATGCCTCCTAGAACATATTTCACAAAAGTAATCTATCCACTTAAAACACAGTGATATCTAGGACCCTGTACTAGAACAATTTGGGGACAATATTTCCAAATTAATTCAGACATTTCCAGAGTTGTTACTTTGTTAGTGGAGTTGCTAAGGTTTGAATATGACTTGATTATGTTCCCCAACAATTCAAGTATCAGGAGCTTGGTCTTTAGTGTGTAATTGCTGACCAGATGTCGGGACCCTTAAGAGATGAGGCTTAGTATGAGGTCCTTAGGTCACTGGAGCATTGCCCTTAGAAGGGCTTAAGGCAGTATCTGTGGGACCCTGAGTTAGTTCTCTGGGAGGATATTTATAAAAGGGGCAAGCCAAGCCCTCTCTGTATTCCTGTTTCAAGATGTGATCTCTCCTTTTGCAAGAACTTTCATCACTGTCGACTACCATGAAGTAACACAAGTAAAGGGAATCTTTGCCAGATCCTGTGCCATCCTGTCTGACTTTCAATCTCCAAAAATTTGTTAAATAAATTTCTTTTCCTTATGAAGTTAAGATTGTCTTGGGTATTTTGTTCCAGTAATGCAAAACTGACTATGATAGGGAGTTCAGATACACCTGACAAGGTCATGGCCTTCATGACATTTACAACATAGATAGGAAGGTAATATATAATGCTGTTTGAATACAGCAACAGAGAAAACTAGCATAGTACAATAGAGGAGACCTCACACTAATATCAGAAGTTTGCACTCTATTCCTAACTCTGAGCCAGGCACAATAGGCACATTCCTATAATCCCAGGGACTCAGGAGGAGGAGGCAGGAGAATTCCAAGTTTGAGGCCAGCCTCAGCAACTTAGCAAGACCTGTCTCAGAATTAAAAACTGAAAAGAGCTAGGGATGTGTCTTGAGGATAATTCAAATCCTAGTATCATGCCCCTCAAAATAAATAAATAAAAATCCTTAAATGAAACAAAAAAGCAGTTACGAACAATTTAACTTTTTTGTTTTTGTTGTTTTATAGTAATTGTAGATGGACACAATATCTTTATTTATTTATTTTTATGTGGTGCTGAGGATCAAACCCAGTGCCTTACATGTGCAAGGCAGGTGCTGTAACACTGAGCTACAGCCACAGCCCCACATATAACTTATTTTATTTTTTAAGACATTGATGGATCTTTATTTTATTCGTTTATTTATATATGGTGCTGAAAATCGAACCCAGTATCTCATACATGCTAGGCAAGCACTCTACCACTGAGCCACAACCCCAGCCCCCCCACATATAACTTTTAATTCCATTTTGGTACAAAAGGAATGGGTATAAACACTTGTTATAAATGTTTTTATCCTTTATGTTACTTGACTCTGAGGCTCCATACTTCTAGTATCCTAATGATAGATCTTGTGCCTCCTACCACCAGGAACACACTGTCAGCACTCAAACTAATTCCTAGCACCCCTCTTTCTACCTCTCAAGGCACTACAGACTCATCAAGCTCCAAAACATGCTCCAACATGAAAACAATGCAAAAAATGCCTACTCTCCCCACCCAGAGAAATGAGATGTCAGGATGAGAAAACCGCTGCTACTGAAGAATATACGGTATATGGCAACAGATATTACAGCCCATCTGAAGTATTTCAAAATTAAAGTTTTTGGAAGACAATGTAGCAACAGTCCAGCATGTAAAGTAGATGATATTCTCATGGGTAGAAAACCACAACTTACAATACAGTTACAAGAACTATAAAATCGATAAACGGTTTGAGATGATTTTCCTTCTATTTAAGTGCAAACCTAGTTAAGAACATGACTTATTCTGAGGTTTATTTAAATGATTACCGAAGAACAAACATAACATTAATGAAAATGGAGACTCTCCTGCTCTGATTTTTCTAAAGTTGTTGAGTTTCGCTAGCCCAGTAGAGGGGCTCTAAGGCCCTCTGTGGGAGGAAAAGAAAGTTACTTTATCCACAAAAGGAAAAAAAGAGCCACCCACGAGATAGTCAAGAGGCTACAACAAAGGAAAAGGGGAGGGATAATAAATTAAAGGTAGCACAATTCTGATAGACAGTTTTCTCTAAGCCTTCACAACATAGAACAACCTAGAACTGAAGGTATCTTTTCTTTCTTTTTTTTAATATTTATTTTTTAGTTGTAGTTGGACACAATACCTTTATTCTATTTATTTACTTTTATGTAGTGCTGAGGATCAAACCCAGGGCTTCACACGTGCCAGGTGAGCACTCTACCACTGAGCCACAACCCCAACCCTGAAGGTATCTTTTCTACCACCAAATTTTCACTGGCTTTCTTTCTTAAAAATCAAGAACTCAACCTCCTAACCATTAAAAACTGGCCCAGAACACTGAAGTTTTATGAAGACACTCCCTGCCATTTCAGTTTCCCTCTTCATGACGGCACTAGACATCAGGGGAATCACGGAAAAGCCCTAAGGGCAGAAAGTTACTTTTTCCATATTGATTCTTCAAGTCTTAGTTATTACCTCCTATTACAACTTCCCAAGACTACAAAGCACACACTACAACCAGCACTCAATAAGCATTTTTAAGAGTAGTCTTTATAAATGCTCCCTTTTAATTACCCCAATGCCTTCACATCCCTCATCAAATAGGATTATGTCTTTTAACAATGCTTCTCAAAGAAGACCTTTTCTAGGGGTTTGCCAGCTGCTGGTCTTCTAGCACTTACCAAGGCAGTGATAGTGTAACTGAACTCTTCATCTACACAAACTTGCAGAAAAAAAAAAATGCCTATTTCACTTTTAAGTGTCCTCGATAAAATGGTATAGGCACTTTGGAAAAATCTGTACATTTCTTAAAAAGCTGAACATACAATTACTGTACAATTTGGCAACTGCTTGCTCTTGAACATTTATCCCAAAGAAAGGAAAACTTACGTCCATAAACATTCATAGTAGCTTTATTCTTAATTTCCCCAACTGGAAATACCCAAATATCCTTCAGCTAAACAGTTAAACTGTTGTACACCCACACCATGAAATTTTATTCAGCAATAAAAAAGAGCTATGATACATGCAATAAATATTTATGATTCCACTTATGTGAGGTATCCATGGAAGTCAAAATCATATAAACAGAAAGTAAAATGGTGGCTGCCAAGAACTGGGGGAAAGAAAGAATGAGGAGTTATTGTTTAATGGGCACAGAGTTTCAGTACTCTTTATTTCAGTACCAACAAAGGTTACTGAAACTGAAGGCAAAAAGTTCTGGAAATGTCTCATAGTGATGGTTGCGCAACAATATACATGTACTTAATGCCAAAAAATAAAAAAAACAAGGGGTTATCAATAGAAAATTCAGAATGGGAAGAGGATGGAATCAGAGTGGGACACTGGGTCAGGGAGAGACTCGAGGACCTTAAGAAGGAAATCATTATTTTCTATTCTTTGCTTATACTGTACATCCATTATTCTTTGTATGTCCCATGTATTTCCAATTCTATATCAACTTAATATTCAATACTTTTTTTAAAAAGAAATATCCATGAAACAGTACAAATTATCATTATTAAATCTTGACGCTTGCGTTACCTGGGACCTAATGGCAGGTATACATAAAGCAGTTCCGCTGCATACCAAAATAATATGGTTGTCTCAAGGAAAAGGACAGTGAGTGATTGAGTGAGGAGTTGAATTAGATGCTTTCTTCAGAAAACAACATCTCTACTGTAAAAATATGTGACAGACAAATCACTATAACTTAGACTTACATCTGTCAGACATTTCCTTCAAACTGAACCTGAGCCTGTCACTTTGAGGAAAACTACCAAATATATTTTGTTGTCAAAGATAATAGTTAAACTTTCCATTAAAAACCAAAATTTTGGAAGATGAGTATCCACCACCTTGAGTTTGAGAGCTTCCCAATTCTCAAGGACTTTAAAATGTTAATATTCTCTCTCTCTCTCTCTTTAAAAAAAAAAAAAAATTAAAAAAAATGTTAATATTAACAAATGTTACTTATTGATATGAATGAAATGCATTAGAATTTGGGGTCGGCCTAATGCCGTGAGCTAATATTTTCCAAATGACAAACATACGACGTTTCAAACTATAAGAGCAAACCAAGGAATTTTAACGTCATATAGTGTGAAACGTCTTCTGATTCAGCTTCAGACTTCACAGTCAAACTAACCATTAAAAAACTACCACTTCTTAAGTTTTGGTACAGTAACAAAGAATACCACAATAACCTGGAAAAGCCATTAAAACAATCCTCTCTTTTCCAGCTCAACATCTCTGAAAGATTCCCTTCCCATAGCTCAGTCAAAGCATCGCACCAAGGACTGCAGAGTGTAAAATCCAGCTGCCTTCCACTAAGCAGAGACACAGAAGAGACTTGCAGGACTTGGAAGGAGGCAGTGGGTAAAAACCGGCTTAGGAAGTACTGCTTCACAAACACGAGTTACGTGTGGTAACACATCGTGAGCTTATTCAACGAATGAATCAACCTGCGGCGGTTCCCTTTTCCTTTCTGCCACAGCAAAACGTCTGTGCACACGGCCAAAGGCTCTTCGGGGTCCTGCATTTCTACGAGGGCTTCGGAAGCCAAGACGTTTTGAGGCCTGCGGGCCGGTGCCGGATTCCAAGTGCTAGGACACGAATCACTAACTCAGCCAAGACTTATCGGGCGCAGGGACTCGGCCAAGCACCGAGGCGGCGGCTGCGCGCGCAGTGCTCGCTCCACACCCACACACGACCCTCCCTGCCCGCGAGACCCCGGGAAGCGCGGCGCGGGCCGCGGGGTCCACAGGCCGCCCGCCTGAGCCAGGCAGCCAGGGCTGGGCCGGGAAGCCGCCCGCGAGCGGCCCGTGAGAGCGCCACCGGACAGCCGACGTGGCGGCCGGAGGGGCGCGGCCCGTACCTGTGGGTCATGCCGGCCGCCACGCCCAGCATCGCTCCGCTCTCGGACGCCGCAGTCCTCGGCACTTCGGCTGCCGGCGCCGCTCCCGTCACGTCCCAGACCCTCGAGACGACCGCCGGCCGTGCTCCGGCAGGCGGGCCCCGAGCAGGAAGGAGAGGCGGGCCCGGGGCGGGGAGACCGCGGCCGCCGGCCGCCCGCGGCAGACAACTGACTCTGCTGGCCGCACGGGGGCGCGCGGGGGCGGGGCGGCGCCGCGGCTCGGGAGGACCCACCCCCAGCTTCGGCCGGGTCCCGCTCCCGCCGCCCGCCCAGACCCCGCCCCAGAGCTCTCGCTGGCCCCGCCCCCTCCGCGCGCCCCGGCCCCGCCCTGTGGGCGGGCCCCAAAGCCCGAGGCTTTTCCGGGGCTCCTGGGGGATCCCGGCGGCGGGAGGCGGCAGCCGGCCACGTTACCTCTGACAAAAATGGCAGGACTGGCCTTTGCAGCCCCTCCGGGGTGAGGGGCAAAGGGACGGGCCCGGCTGTCCTTTGCTCCAGTCACCTCTGATGGGACTTGGCCAGTGGCGTGGTTCTGGCCGCAGGCTGTGGAGAGCTGCACTGGTTTCACTCGCCCTGGGAGGGTCCTGAGCAACTGCGGGTTTCTTCTAGTACCAGGGTGTCGAGCAGGTTAGATTTCCCCGAGGGAGCTATCCACTGGACCAGCCACTTGAGTCCTGAGCCCTACACAGAAGCCTGGTGCGATTGGGATACTCTTCGTTAGGACTTCCATTTTGCTTTTGAGTAGAGTTCCTCTTGCCCTAATTTCAGAATACTTGGCTAAAAATTGTGGCTGCCTCTAGGCCTCCAATTAGTGGTTTTAAAGTAGTTACACATTGTCGTCATGGTCATCCTATCAGGAATGCCTGTCAGTGAGCCTGCTTCTGTGGTTGACCATTGTCTGTCACAAAGAAAACTCGGGGAAAATACTGTCTGTCGCTCTAAAATGTGAAAACTGAATTTCTTACTGCTTAACTTTCTACAGATGTTTCCATGACTATTTCATTCATTTTTGTTCAGGCTGTCATCACCCAGCTTTTAAAAACGAAATTTGGTATTTGTAAGACTATTTTATTTGTATGCACACACACACACACACACACACACACACACTCAGCACTGGAAACATTTTAAAGGTTATATTCATAATAAACAGTCATAATAAACAGTTATTTAATATGTTTTTTCTTATTTTCTACCGCCATTAATCTCCATCAGACAAGTACATTAATGGGAATATTTTCCTGCTCCAAAATAAGAGTCTTGTTAGATAACTCTTCTACTTCTTTAGCACTAATTGATTTTCATCTCTCTTCTGTTACTATAGAAGAGTTAAACTGTATGGTGAAACAGTTGCATACTAACTGAGAATGAAGTCTTGGAATCAGTCTGGCCTGGATTCAAACACTCTCAGCTACCTATTGAGTGCCTTTTATACAAACCATCTACTTTCTGTTGATATTCTACATGCCTTTTTATCTTTAAAAATGATTTATTATCTCCTTAAAAATATATTTAACTGCAGTATTGTTATTATTTACCTTTCCTGTTTGCTCCATGAGATCCTTACCTTAATATTACCTTGTTGCCTGAGTATTCTTCTTGTATGTAATTCTGGTCAGGGGGGAAAAGATGGGTGTGGCTCTGAGCAGCATTCTTGGGGCCAAATAGATTCTCTGAAAATACCAAGGGTTTTACAAAGGTGATGGGTTGCTGCCTCAGAGTTTCAATCAGGGGGGCCAGAGCATCACCAATAAGTTTCCAAGGCTTGTCCCGACTCCCTCTTGATAAAAGGCACCTATTTCTTATGTGGTTTTTTAAATTTGGTTTTGTTTGCTTTGTAGTTATAGATGGACAGTTTATTTTTATTTGTTTATTTTTATGCAGTGTTAAGGATCAAACCCAGTGCCTCACACATGGTAGGCAAAGGCTCTGCCACTGAGCTACAGCCCCAGCCCTTATCATGGTTTTTGTTTGTTTATTGTTTATGGTGCTGAGAGATGAAACCTAGGGCCTCAGGCATGCTAGGCAAGTGCTCTACCACTGAGCACGTGTGCAAGTAGATAATATGCAAGATGTTGATAGAAAGAGGGTTTACCTTAAACATTCCTGAAATTTTACTCTGTTGAGCTGTACAAGAACAGTCTCATAACTCACTCCCACGGTATTTTCAAGTCAGTAAAGTCTCATAAAAATCCAGTCTGACTTTACCATATGCCCTGGTGACCTGTATCTCACTATTTCACTCCTATGAAGGGAGCTGGTTATATCAAAAATGAATGATTGCACATATAGAAAACACCAGAAAAAAATACACCAAAATGTTAAGTGAGCTTTACACTTTTTGAATTTTTTTTTTTTTTGTACCTGGGATTTAACCCAGGGGTGCTTAACCACTGAGCCACATCCCTAGCCCTTTCTTTTTACAATATTTTATTTAGAGACAGGGTCTCACTAAGTTGCTTAGGGCCTCACTAAGTTGCTGAGGCTGGCTTTGAACTCACAATCCTCCTGCCTCAGCCTCCCACGCTACTAGGATTACAGGCATGCACCACCATGCCCAGCACACTTTTGAATTTTTTAACTTCCAGTGCATAGAACTAGATTAATTGTAATTCTTAGTTCACAAAATATTTTCATCATTTATTTATGTTTACTTAATTGTTTTGTTAAACACGTGACTGTTTCTAATAATGTAACAGGAACCCATGAAAGCACCACTCAAAATGAAAACTAGATCTTTCATAGAAACTTACAAAAACATATGGTTATCCATTGGGATATCTCCCTACCTCTTTCCATCCAAGGCATCCATCATCCTGAATTCCTTGTTTATCATTTTCTTGATTTTCTTTTCATATACTTTTTATTGACTTGGTAAATTTTATTTATACATATATATCATAAAGTTAGTTTGGCTTAACTTTATAAAAAGATGTACTATATAAAAGCTATTGAAACTTGCTTTTTCAGTTGATATTATATTGGTAGGATTCATTGATTTGTTTGACTACTGTGTTATTACATCATAATTTGTTAATTCATTCTCTAATTCATGAGCATTGGAGTTGTTTCTTTTAGCTATTGTCAGTAGTTCTCTTATAAAGATCTTGAACATGTTTCCTGCTATATAAATGTATGTATGAATGTCTCTTACACTTTTGTACCTTGGGGTGACAGAAGAACAAACTATTCTTTTTTTTTATATTTATTTTTTTAGCTTTAGGTGGACACAATATCTTTATTTTACATTTAGGTGGTGCTGAGGATCGAACCCAGTGCTTCGTGCATGCTAGGTGAGCATTCTACCAATGAGCCACAACCCCAGCCCCAGAACAAACTATTCTTTTAAAGCATTTGCTCCAAATTGCACTCCAATGGCAATGTATAAGAGGTCTGAAGAGCCTATAGCTTCTTTGACCCTTAGTAATCACTTTTCCTTTTGCCAACCCAATGCTTATAAAATATTCTCTCCATTTCAAGAATAGCAATGATAAGCCAGGCGGGGTGACACTTGCCTGTAATCCCAATGGCTAGGGAGGCTGAGGATCATGAGTTCAGAGCCAGCCTCAGCAAAAGCGAGTTGCTAAGCAACTCAGTGAGACCTTGTCTCTAAATAAAATACAAAATAGGGCTGGGTGAAGGGAAATTGAGGAACGAGAAATGGGTAAGCAAGAAATGGAAGAGGAAGACCAGGCAGAGATAACACTGAGAGTTTGTCAGAGCTGACAAATAAAGGCCATCTCTCGGTAGGAGAGAGAGGCAAAACAGGCTTGAGTTCTGGGACTTTTATGGGGGAGGCTCAGGAATCAGAGCTGGGCAGGTCCTAATTCGGTGGTTGGGGTGGCGGGGCGTTAATGGTTGGGTTGGTATGAGGGAGTTGTGAGGACTAGCAATGATAGGACTAGCAATGTCTTCAAGTATTTGTGGGACATAGGTATTTCTATGATCAGTCTGCTCGTGTATTTTATTTTATTGAATTGTTTATGCTTATCTTAATGGTTTGAAATAGATCTTTTTAAATTTTTTTTAATGGTAGATGGACATAATACCTTTATTTTATTTATTTCTATGTGGTGCTGAGGATCCAAGCTAGTGCTATGCAAGTGCTCTGCCACTGAGCTACAACCCCAGCCCAAGAAAGAGATCTTTATATACTTGAAATCATGCTTATCAGTTACATTTATGTTAACATCTTCTCCCAGCTTGTAACTAATGTTTTCACCTTCTTTAAAATATCTTTGATCAGCTCACCAAATCAGGCAAACACAAAAGACTATTGCAGTCCAAATTTACCACTTTTTTTTCTTCAGTAGTTGACACCTGGAATCTTTTTCAAAAAAAATCCTTTTTGTACATTATTTTGACTAAAGTCCATAATTTACACTAGGGTTCATTCTTGGTATTATATATTCTGTGGGTTTTAACAGATATATAGTGACATGTATCCACCATTACAGTATCACTCAGAATAGTCCAAGTGTCCCAGAAGTTGTCTATACTCTGCCCATTCACCTACCTCCCCAACTCCTGGAACAACTGAAATCTTTACCGTCTTCAGAGTTTTGCCATTTGCAGGGTATCAGGCAGCTGGAATCACAGAGAATGCAGTTGGATAGTAGTAGGAAAGACAAACTTATTAAACAACTGATTTCTCCTAACTCTATTCCCAACACTCAACAAAGAACACTTTTCTGATCACATGTCAGAGGGGTTTAGCACATCAAGCAATTCTTCAGCTCTAGAATTCTGTTCAGTTTTTCTGCCTGAAGTTAGAGTCAAACCGTACTGGTTAAGGGTTTAGCTCCCCCAAGACTGTCCCCCACTTAGTTTTCTAATTGGAGGTGGTAGGTAATGTCACCTATACCTCCAACCTATCCCTTAGAAATCAGGATTCTCAACACTGACTCCTTAGATTTGACAAATTCTCTGGGAGGCTCACCTAACTCAGATAAATACATAGTTTATATATCAATAAAGGATATGATAAGGGATACAGATGAACAACCATATGATGAGGTACAAGGTCTGGAAGGGTCGCAAGCATAGAAGCTTCTGTTCTTTTGGAATTTGGGTACACCATACTCTTGACAAGTAGATGTATTCACCAAACTAGGGGCACTCTATTGCGGGTAATACTGGGTATTGAAATCAGGGATGCTTTACCACTGAGCTATATACCAAGCCTTTTTTATTTTTTTGTTTCAAGACAGGGTCTCGCTAAGTTACTGAGGCTGGCCTCAAACTTGCGATCCTCTTGCCTCAGCCTCCAGGTCACTGAAATAAGGCATGCACCACAGCAACCAGCTCCCAGGGACACTGAATTCCATAATTAAAGGATTTTTATGAGGATTTTATCACTTAGGAATGATTGATGATTAGGGCTGAAGCTATAATCATGGCTCTTCTAGGCTCTTCATTCATTTTCCTGCCCTTGACCTGACATCAGCCACTTTTCCAAGGATACTTGGATCCTTTTATTGGAGACTTAACCAAGAGCTAGGCATTACGTAGGTACATCTAAGCCTTCTCAGTAGATTGATCTAAGAATAGATACTTGCCCATTTACCATGGGCTTATGTACTGATAAATCCATTGTACATTGAAAACATTGTAAGTTGAAAGAGCCTTTAATACACTTAACCTACAGCACATCCTAGCGCAGTGCACAGAGTTCTATATAGCATCAAGGGCTTTCCTTACAGATCATAGCATCACAAGATGGATTGGATTAATATAGTGCTGGTCCCAGAAACCTACAAGTCCAGAAGTCAAAATATGATTTCTACTGAATGTGCATTACTTTCATACCATAGTGAAGTCAAAAATGCTTAATTTAAGTACAACCATTGTAAGCCAGGAACCATTTTTACATGTTATGTACACTAATCCCTGGGTATACAATTTCTATTCCCATCTTTCTGTATATATGTACATGAGATGTACATATACATATATGTAAATATATAATATAAATATTTTAAAATTTATTTATAGATTATATATGTATATACATATATATGTTTTTTTCCAGGGCTAGGGATCAAACCTAAGGCCTCATGCATACTAGGTAATGTCTCACTTAATGGCCCCACTGGCCTTGAACTTTCAATCCTCTGACTCAGCTACAGAATAGCTGGGATTGTAGGCATGCACCAACATGCTCAGCCAATTTTTAAAACATGATTTATACTGATGCCTCTTGCCCTAATCTGACATCATAGTATTCATTTTGGAATTCACCCTTAGTTTATTTATAATTTTTTTCTATGATACTAAGAAACCTGGCTTACATTCTGGCTAAAATTTTTATTCAGAATTTTTAATTTAAAATTTTGTTTTGAAAAATACAATGATTTTATACCCTGTATTTATTTCAAGGCTTATAAATTTTCAATTACTCTAAAGGTTAATGTAAAAGTTTCATATGTTTTTTAATCTTTGAGAGAAAGGGATATTTTAACTTAGTCTGTTATTCATGGATTACATTGTAAAAGTACTCTTGTAGCTCTCTGAGAGCTAATTTTTCTTGGCCAGGTTTTAGGGAAAGAGCAACTTAATCATCTGATTATACAGTTGGTACTAACATAAAAATAACTCAGGCCAACTTTTCTCAATTTACATTTTAAATAGGAACTAAGTAATCACCAAAATATAACTGGTATAGTGAACATGGGGAGTGAATATTTTTCAAAGGAGATATCTCATCCTTTCAGGCTTTCATAGATTGGAGTTCAAGGGAACCCCTAACTTGGCACTTTATTCCTGGAATGCATTTGGAATTAGTGTCAGAATTTAACAGAGAAATTCTTTTTTGTTTTAATTTTAAAAAATGACAGCGGAATGCATTACAATTCTTATTACACATATATACCACGATTTTTCATATCTCTGTTTGTATATAAGGTATGTTGACACCTAATTTGTGTCTTCATACATGTACTTTGGATAATAATGTCTATCACATTCCACCATCCTTGCTAATCCCCTGCCCCTTCCCTTTCCCTCCTATCCCTCTGCCCCATCTAGAATCAATTATTTCTCTCATGTCCCCCTCCCTACCCCACTATGAGTCAGCCTCCTTATATCAAAGAAAACATTTAGGCATTTTTTTTCTTGGGATTGGCTGACTTCACTTAGCATTATCTTCTCCAATGCCATCCATTTACCTGCAAATGCCATGATTTTATTCTTTTTTATTGCTGAGTAAAATTCCAATGTGTATATATGCCACATTTTTTTTATCCATTCATCCACTGAAGGGCATCTAGGTTGGCTCTACAGTTTAGCTATTGTGAATTGTGCTACTATAAACATTGATGTGGCTGTGTCCCTGTAGGATGCTGTTTTTAAATCCTTGGGTATAGACCGAGGAGAGGGATAGCTGGGTCAAATGGTGGTTCCATTCCCAGATTTCCAAGGAATCTCCATACTGCTTTCCTTATTGGCTGCACCAATTTGCAGTCCCACCAACAATGTATGAGTGTACTTTTCCCCCACATCCTCACCAACACTTACTGTTGTTTGTCTTCATAATAGCTGCCATTCTGACTAGAGTGAGATGATATCTTAGAGTAGTTTTGATTTGCATTTCTCTAATTGCTAGAGATGATGAGCATTTTTTCATATATTTGTTAATTGATTGTATATCCTCTTCTGAGGAATGTCTGTTTAGGTCCTTGTCCCATTTGTTGATTGGGTTATTTGTTTTTTTGGTGCTTAGCTTTTTGAGCTCTTTATATACCCTAGAGATTAGTGCTCTATCTGATGTGTGAGGTGTAAAAATTTGCTCCTAGGACGTAGGCTCTCTTAACAGGGAGATTCTTAAGAATAGCTGTGTGAGCAGGGCACAGTGTTCACACCTATAATCCCAGTGACTTGAGGTTGAGGCAAGAGGATCACTGAGTTCAAAGCCAGCCTCAGCAATTTAGCGAGGCCCTAAGCAACTTAGCAAGACTCTATCTCAAAATAAAAAATAAAAAGGGCTGGGATGTAGCTCAGTAGTAAAGGGGCCCTGGGTTCAATCCCTAATACAAACAAACAAACAAATAAATAACTGTAGGTAACAGAGATGTAATAGGAGTCCCAAATGTGATCACTGCAAGTCATTTTTAAATTTTCTAGTAGCCACATTATAAAAAATAAACAGAAACAGGTGGAATTGGTTTAAACAATATATTTTATTTTTAAACTAATATGTTCTCAATGTTAAAAAGTCAACAAGTGCAGAGTGCAGTGTCACACGCCTGTAATCCCAGCAGCTTGAGAGGTTGAGACAGGAGGATTGCAAGTTCAGAGCCAGCCTCATCAACTTAGTGAGGCCCTAAGCAACTTACCGAGACACTGTCTCTAAATAAAATGTTTTTTAAAAGGGCTGGGGATGTGGCTCAATGGTTAAGTGCCCCTGGGTTCAATCCCACATACCAACAAACAAACAAACAACAACAATAACAACAACAAAAAAAAAATTCAAGAAGTGATTACTACAGAAATTATTGAGACATTTTCTTCATACTTATGTGTGTTTTTTACATCTCGTTTTGGAATAGCCACATTTTTTATATATTTCTTTGATATTTATTTTTTACTTGTAGTTGGACACAATACTTTTATTTATTTATTTTTACGTGGTGCTGAGGATTGAACCAAGGCCCTTGCATGTGCTAGGTGAGCACTCTACTGCTGAGCCACAATCCCAGCCCTAGAATAACCACATTTTAATCGTTTAATAGTCACATGTGACGAGTTGTACTATATTGTAGTAGTTCTCAAACAAAGGAGTTCCTCTAAAAGTATTTCAAAGTTGTATTTATAAGAGAATTTGACAGCTAATCTGAATGATTTCTCCTTTTCCCCAAAAGAATCAGAAACAAAATTAAATTAGCTGCATATTTTAAGAGTCCCAGGAGAAATAAACATGGTTCAAGAGAAAGATCAAAGTCAGAAACTCAGAATGAAACATGAATCAAACACTGAACAATGTCCAGTGCTCAACATAAGTTTTAGTTTATAAGAAGATCACATTATACCACCAAATATAGAAATTTCCTAATTATGCTTAGTGTAGTAGGTACATTGTTACATTATTCTATAGAATACTATAGTTCTACACTTTTTAAAAAACTATATTTCACTCTTTGGGAATTGTATTTATTGTAATCTTAAGTTATACTAAAATAACCAATATAAAATACCTGTGTGGGGCCGGGGTTGTGGATCAGTGGTAGAGTGTTTGCTAGCATGCATGAGACACTGAATTTGATCCCCAGCACCACATAAAAATAAACAAATAAAAGAAAGGTATTGGGGCTGGGGATTTGGCTCAAGCGGTAATGTGCTCGCCTGGCATGCGCAGGGCACTGGGTTTAATCCTCAGCACCACATAAAATAAAATAAAGATGTTGTGTCCACCGAAAACTGAAAAATAAATATTAAAAAAATAAAAATAAAATAAAGGTATTGTGTTCATCTACAACTAAAATAAATAAAAAATAAATAAGCAAGCACCTGTGAAATTGCTCAGAGTAGGTCTGAATCCTACTTTAGTTATAAGAAAGGGAATAAAAATCATGCTTTTGTGTACTAGCTATACATCTAAAGCAATGAGACCATCTAAGCAAACAAGCATGCTCTTCCCAAAGAACAGCTCTTTCTAAGAACCTGGAAAACCATTTAATACAAGTATGTACCATTTAATATCAGTCACTTCAAACACTATTTTCCAGGTTTATAAGCTTGTTTATTTTTGTTATTGTTGTTGTTGTTCTTTTTAGACATTTATGACAATAGAGTATATTTTGACATATTATACATACATGGAATATAACTTATTCTAATTAGGATCTCATTCTTGTGGTTGCATATGATGTTGAGTTTCATGGTGGTGTATTCATATATGGACATAGGAAAGTAAGTTTCTTTAGTTTTATAAGCAGTTTTAAAAAAAATCCCTTTGGGATGGGAATGTAGCTTAGTGATATGTAGAGTGCTTACCTCGTATAACGTGCAAAGTCCTGGATTCAAGCCCCCACACCCACCCTCCAAAAAAAGTTTCCTTTCATTGAAATACAAAGTTTGATTGGATTTCATTTATCAATTTATTCTGCTAGACTAACATTGCCATAGCTATTCAGTGAGTAACATTTATATTATGATCCAACAAAGCAACCAGAAACATCATCACTGCATAATTAAGATATTCTGAAATCAGGAATACCGGGTTTCATAAAGTAAAGTTGATGAAACTAAGGACTTGGTGAAGTTGATGAAAGTAAGCACTAAATTTAAAACAAAATTGCTTCCTCAGGGAGTGTGACCTTCTGGTAATCCCTTGGATAAGAAAAAAAAAACAAACAAGAAGCAGCTAGTTCTCAAAACAGGCTTTATAAGGAAAAAATAACCTATAATGTGGGTTTTTAGTACATCCCTTGGAAAAGAACTATAGCCACAAACAATGATTTAATTCAATAACATTAGACTTAAGTCTCCTGGGTAGTGGTAGTGATAATGGTGTGTTGAAACTAGTCTATAATTACACTTCTGAAATGGAACACAAAAATATCTAAAAATTTATTTTTTGTGTCTTATGTACCAGGCACTATGCTGGGTCAACCTTTTACCTGCACTAATTAGTTAATTAAGGTTATGAGTTTATTAGTCTTACTTGAAAATTAGGAATGATTCAGTGGCATTCAGTAGGAACTATACAAGCAAGGAATTATTTTTCTCATATAACAAAAATTCTAAGATTAGTTGTGGATAGTTCATTAATTAAAAACACAAGTTCCAGGCTGGGGATATAGCTCAGTTGGTAGAATGTTTGCCTTGCATGCACAAGACCCTGGATTCAATCCCCAGCACCACACACACAAAAACAAAACAAAACAAAACAAAAAACCCCCCACAAATTTCATTTGTAAATCCACCATTCTTAGCATATTTGTTGCCAGGGGACTTAACCACTGAGCCACATCTCTGACACTTTTTATTTTTTATTTAGAGATAGGGTCCCACAAAGTTACTTAGAGCTTCGCTAAATTGCTGAGGCTGGCTTTGAACTTGGCCATCCTCCTGCCTCAGCCTCCTGAACTGCAGGTATTACAGGCATGTGCCACTGCACCCAGCTATCTTTGTTTTCTTAAAAAAATTTTAAGGCTTCCCAAGTGTTCCACAGCTGATTTCTTTCTTCTTCTTCTTCTTCTTCTTCTCCTTCTTCTCCTTCTTCTTCTTCTTCTTCTTCTTCTTCTTCTTCTTCTTCTTCTTCTTCTTCTTCTTCTTCTTCTTCTTTTTAATTTTTTAAAAATATATGTTTTTAGTTGTTGATGGACCTTTATTTTATTTAATGGTTTATATGTGATGCTGAGAATCAAACCCAGTGCATCACACATGCTAAGCAAGCACTCTACCACTGAGCCACAACCCCAGCCCACTTATTTCCTTATTCTTTTTATTCATTAGACATCAATTACCTGGCCACTTCTAGCTGTAAGAGACATTAGTAAAGTATCTGACTTTCTAATATCTAGAGTGGGAGGACCAAGAGAGAAGGAAGTAGGAATAGCTGAGGGTTAGCCAGTTTACAGTATTCCTTCACCATTTAGTAGATTTGGAAACTGAGGCACAGGAAGATGAAGTTACTTACCCATATTCATACAGACAGCAAATAGTCTACAAACTCTTTAAGCCTGGCAATATGACTTCAAACTCTAGCACTGCCTTCTAGACAGAGTGAAGGCAGTTGTAGAAATCAGGAGATTTTTGTACATAATAATGTTTTGTTTATAAAATTTACTATCTTGGGTTAGTAGAATGTCATTTTCCAAAACAACCTGTGTATATCTTTTGGTCTCTATATATACATGTATGTATGTGTGTAGGTGTATATATATATGTGTGTGTATACACACACACACACACACACACATATATATATATATATATATATATATATAGAGAGAGAGAGAGAGAGAGAGAGAGAGAGAGAGAGAGAGAGAGATTTGGATGTGTATGTGTTTGTGGTTCTAGAGATCAAACCCAGAGCTTCATCCATGCTAGGCAAGTACTCTACTAGTGTTATGGTCTGGATGTTTGGTGTCGCCCAAAAGCTCATGTGTGAGACAATGCAAGAAGGTTCAGAGGAGAAATGATTGGGTTGTGAGAGTTTTAACCTAATCAGTGAATTAATCCCTGAGAGGGATTAACTGAGTGGTAACTGAAGTGGTAGAGTGTGGCTGGAGGAGGTGGGAATTGGGAGCGTTGCTTTGAGATATATATTTGTATCTGGCAATGTGGAATTCCCTATCTCTCTGCATCCCAATCATGATAAGAGCTGCTTCCCTCCACCACAATTTTCAACCAGGTTGTTCAGCCTCACCTCAAGCCCTGAAGGAGCCCCGGCCTTCTAGGGACTAAAACCTCTGAAATTGTGAGCCCTCAAATAAACTTTTCCTCCTTTACAATTGTTCTGTTCAGGTCCTTTAGTCACAGCAGTGAAAAAGCTGACTAAAACAACCAGTGAGTTACATCCCCAGCTCCCCAAAATATTTTTATTAATGTGATTATTTCCAAAGGGTATCAATGAAATTAAGTTTACAATTAGTCAGGAAAATGTAGATTAAATGAATACATTAGGAATTTATGTTTTAGGGGCTGGGTTTGTTGCTCAATGGTCGAGTTCTTGCCTACCATGTTTGAGGCACTGGGTTAGATTCTGAGCACCACATATAAATAAATAAAATAAAGATCCATCAACAACTGAAAATAAAAAAGAAAATTTTTTGGGGGGTGGGGTACAAGGGATTGAACTCAGGGGCTCTCCACCACTGAGCCACATCCCCAGGCCTATTTTGTATTTTATTTAGAGACAGGGTCTCACTGAGTGGCTTCAGTGCCTCACTGTTGCTGAGGCTGGCTTTGAACTCACCATCCTCCTGCCTCAGCCTCCCAAGCTACTAGGATTATAGGCATGTGCCACCTCGCCTGACTAAAGAATTTATTTTTAATGTGGGATGCTATAACATAAACCACATGTGATAAATTGTAAGGCATACTGGGAAAGAAAAATCAAGGAGAGTTGTTAAATTACTTTCCTAAAGGAAATATAGGATTTAAATTTTTTTTCTTTTCTTTCTGTCTTTCTTTTTATACAACGCATGCTAGGCAAGTGCTCTACCACCAAGCTGCACCCCTAGCCCTTACGAGAATGTTTTTACATATAGTACCTGTGATTGCTAATCTTATGTGTCAGCTTGACTGGAACACAGGGCACCCAGATATTTAGTTAAACATTATTCTAGATGTGGCTGTGAAGGTGTTTCTGGATGAGATTAACATTTGAATTTGTGGACTAACTAAAGCAGATGGCCGTCCCCAAATGGGTGGGAGTTCATGAATCCCTTGAGTCTTGGATAGAATAAACTGGAGGGAAGGGAGAACTTGTTTTCTGCCTGGCTGCCTAAGGTGGGCCTCAGTCTCATGTATTTGGATTCTAACCTACACCAGAAGGTCTCCTGGTTACCAGGCTTCAGACTCCAACTAGAGCTATGCCAATAGCATTCCTGGGTCCAGTGTGTGGATGATAGATGGTGGGAGGTTTCAGCTTCCCTAGTCGTGTGAGCTAATTCCTTATAATAAATTTTCTTCTTATCTATCTCTCTATGTAGATATTCTATCTATGTCCATAGATTTGTCTTATATCACATTATATATCGTATCACACATTACATATGTAATACATATATTATCCTGTTGGTTTTATTTCCCTAGAGAATTCTGACTAATATAGCACTACATATTGAAACAAGATAAAATATGTTAATTAAGTCCTTTATAATGAGAAGTATTAAGAATCTTAATGATCCACTAAATATTAATGCTTTCTATTGATATTTGATATCAATTTTTTATCCAAGGTCAGTAGATTTAGTAAACACAACCCAAATATAGAGAATAGTTACAGATCCTAAAAGTGCAGCTTTCACACATGCACTGTTTTTTAAAAACGTTTTAGATGGATACAATACCTTTATTTCTTTATTTTGTTTATTTAGGATTCTGTCTGTTTTTTATGTAGTGCTGGGGGATTGAATCCAGTGCCTTACGCGTGCTAGGCAAGCGCTCGATCGCTGAGCCACAATCCCAGCCCACATGTACTATTAATTGGCTTTGGATGCCATAACAAATTACTAGATGGTAGAAAACAGAAATTCATTTTTTCACATTTCCAGAGGCCAGAAGTTCAAGCTGAAGGATCCCAACAAATTGGCTTCTGGTGAAGGCTCTCTTTCTGGCTTGCAAATGGCTGCCTTCTTGCTATATCCTCCCAAGGGCTTTCCCTTTATACATGTGCAGGGGGCACAAGCTCTCGCCCCTCTTCCTCTTCTTATGAGGATAAATCCTCCTGAATTAGAGTCCTACTCTTAGAATCCCATTTAGTGTATGAGAACTGGCCCCAAGGTGCTTCAAGAGAGAGAGAGAGAGAGAGAGAGAGAGAGAGAGAGAGAGAGAGAGAGAGAGAACAATTTATTGGAAGCCCACAGATCCCACAGATAGAAGCATGGTTCTTGGTGGCAGCAAGACCGAGTATATCCCTGCAATTTGGGTCAGAAGGAGGGGTTTCTATGTTGGTTAGGACAAAAATGACTTTATCCTAGCCAGAATGTATCTGGTTGGTGTGAAGCTAAAATTGTAGAGTCAGCCAGATTCCTGGCTCCAGGATCTGGTTGTAAAGCTCCACGTGCCTCTCTAATGTTTTTGCCTGCTTATAGTTTGCTGGGAAGCTATCTGTGGGAAACCACGAGGGTTATTCTGGGGCAATCATGGCAGTTACAACTCAAGATGGCTACAGGCATGTCAAGCTGAATCCATACATTCCACCTCTGGTAACTGGATCTTTCAAGTCCATATACCTCCCTCTTGCATGATGTGCTCTGAGCCTGTGTGGGATTTCAGCATTGTGTAAGTGATATATTGCAAAGCCATTTGTCCAGCTTGTAAGCAGACTCCACAGCCACAGTGAAGGCACATGCAGAAAAGAGAATGAATACAGTTAGGCAAATGATAACCACAACCAATTTTCTCCAACCAGGAGCCCCAGATGTGTGACATCAGGAATGTATACAACATTTTGTCTTGATAACATCACAGGTTCCATGAAAAATAACACAAAAAGTAGAAGACCACTGTGTGGGCTCTCTCTCACCCAGCGAGGAGGTCCACAGAACAGGGTAGAGGAGAGGGTGGCTGCAGAGTCACTAATCAAGACCTCTGGAGACCAAGCAGGAAGCAGGTCTGATTTTACAGTGCAGTTACCATGTATATATATTCAGGCAGTAGCTAGGCAGATTATAGGCAGCCACAAATGCAATTTCTGGCCAACTATCCCTGCAGCGACCAATCGAGGAGTGGGCCATGGAGCAAGCGCAGGGACTACAACACGTGGCCTCACGCCCAGGGCTGTGCCTATGGGGTAAGCAGTTTGCTACTTACACGCCTAGCACTGGGGAGTGGTTTGCCACTCAGACGCCCTTAATGTATGTCATATATGCTGTACTCCATGCACTTGTTCCCACAGACCACAGTTAAGGGCAGAAAAATAGATGTTTAATAGGGACTTGTAAAGGTCAATGTGCCCTATCCAGCAAGACAATGCTTGTAACATCATCTCTACTAGACAAAACATTGGCAGCAACTGGAGACTGAAACCATGGAGCATACTACACATATTAGTTAACAAGATGGGGTCCATGAATGATTCCTAAAACAAATGGTGAAATAGCATGCCAGACCACGAGGCCAACTATAGCCCCCCAGAGCATAAGCCATGACCATAGGTCAAGTCTAACAGGAACAACTGGAACCAAGGTGAACCAAGGTAGGAGGATCAGAGACTCTTCCCACCATGGCAAGAAATAGTGGGCCCATCCAGCTGGAACAAACTGAATGATCCCCTTGAGCCCCAAGTGCATTGTCTGCTCTTCTGTATTTAATGCTTGCAGCATGGAAAACAGCAGAATTCTGTTCACATGTCAGTCCTGGCAGTACAGCATCTGGATGCACAGCTTGGATGGGGATGGTCTTTGAGGCAGATGCTAGAGCTCCAGGGTACTCGTAAGGAGGATGCCTGCCAGCCAAATGAGTATTTAAAATGTTAACATTTTTCCAAGGAGTCCATCAGGCTAAGTTGGGCTTGCCTAATAGGGCCCAGATCTGCTGCTTTAAGAAGTCATTCTTTCTTTCCATTAGCCCTGATGCCTGAGGATTAGTTACATAGCAGATGAAAGTGCCGTGGTACCTCATGTGCTCGTGTGAATCCTGGGCAGTAAGTCCTGTGAAATGGGTGCCCCAGTCACTGTCAATCAGGCACGAGTACCTATACATTACACTTAGCTTCTTAAGACCTTTGGTAGTGGCAGAGCGTTTTCACAGAAGCTGTGTCTACACAGGAAAAAGTACATTTATGTCCTTTGCTATTTGGTGAAGGGCCAATACACTCCATCTGTCAATATGGGTTGGATGCCTCAGTGTATCTATCCCCAAAGTTGGGTTAAACAATGGGGCTGGAGGCAGGAGCACACTTGATATTGGGTTGCAGCCATCACTAAGTCACTATATTTAAGGGGCAATTCTTAGCTATGTTTCATCCCATTTTACCGCTTTTAAAAGTACTTTCTATGTAAGCAAACCAGATCGTGCACAGGGCCAAATCTGCTGCCTTTGTCAGGGCCCATGCCTTAAAGCATCCACCTCCGTAAGTCTTAATGTGAGCAGGTACATGACATACGCTAATCATGTCCCTGGTTCATGTAGCCATTTCCACAGTTGTTGCCACACTGTGGCTCCCCAGAGAGGCTATCCATGTATTGATCATTGTTCACTTGCCATTGCACTTTCCACAACGTAAGACCCTGTTCCACTGCCCAATTGTCAGTACAAACTATTGTAAGGGACCGGTGAAACATCGGAGGAAGAGACCACCAAGAGACTGTCTCATGCAACAGCAAAAGGGTTTATTTGGGGACCAGCATGCTGGGGCTCAGAGCTCACTAGAGCAACGACAGATAGAGCCCTGGGAACCGCTTAAGCAGAGCTTATATACTTTTCTAGGAGAGGGCAGGGAGGGAAGTTCATTGACGGGTCAGGGCGAGTGGGCAGTTTGCCTGCAACTGAGTGAGGGAGTGCATTCTGCAGTTTGGCAGTTGGGGACAGCACATTCTGGGAACAAGATTAGCAAACAGTTCTCAGGATTTCAACAGTGTTTTGTTAAGCATACAGAAAAACGGAGTGACAAGTACCTATTTTATTAACCTTTCACTATCACCAGTCATGTCCAAGAGTTGCTACCAGTCACACTGCCCATAACTTAGCTCACTGACTGCTGCCAGCGGCAGATTGTATTGCAGTCACAGTCCACTCCCTTGGGCTCCCCCTGCTGGTCCCTGTAGACTAAGCATTTTCAGGTACAGGCCCGCCCCCTCTTGTGTTAGTGAGATTGTAAGCACAGAGGCCACCTGTGGTGGTAAGGTGGTTTCATAGGTAATGGGGCTCAATACTGTCTGCAGCTCAGGAACCGAAGGGGGTCTGTGCTACAGAGGATTGAGGCTGAGGGAGCAGGCTATCCTGAGTCGGGAAGTTTGCACTGTGACTAGTAAAGTCTTGGTCAGTGGCTCCACCTGCAGTAGGGCATTGTATGTGCTAGAAACTGCCATTCCAAAAGGGGGAGTATTTAGGTCAGCTTCCACAACTGTGACACATACCTAGAGGTAACCTTTGTCTTGTTGTTCTTGTCTGAGAGCATAGCTCATGCTATGTGCTGCTCAGGTGACATTTAACTGTAATCAGCACTCCTGGCAAACAGGTGCCCAGAGCACCTTCGTTTCTCAAATGCTTCCTGTTGGGGAACACCCCTGTTCCATATGGTTTCCTTCTTCTTCTTCTTCAATTTTTATCGAACCCAGTATCTTACACATGCTGGACCACCACTCTGCCACTTAGAGCCCCAGCCCCTGGTTCCCTTCTTATTCAGCAGATACAGCAGGGTTAGGCTTTGAGGGAGAGGAGGGGAGGAGGACTGCCAGAGCCCAGGCGCCCCGTGGAAGCCTGTACAGTCTGTATAGGAGACAGAGTGCTGTGGTTCTATCAACTAGTTGCTCGGCTACCTTGTCGCGGGCTGGGGGGCGGGGGGGGGGGGGAGTCGCGGAATCAACACACAGACTCTGGGAGCTGGAGAGAGAACTGGCTGGAGACCCACCTCAGGTTGTCACCCAGTAGCTCAGTTTATTTTTGGAATGCATACAACTGTCATAGGGTTCCAGTGGGGCGTGCCCGTCAATCACACATGAGCAAGACAATACCCAGAAGCCGAGCATCTTCTGCCTAATGTAGCCACACTATGAGGATGTTCTAGATATTGCTATCATCAGGAAGGGTCTCTGTCCCTAGGGGAGGGGATTTCTAAGTTAGAAGTTTCCATTCCTGAAGCTCCTGGCTCTCAGTTTCCTGGCCTGGCAGCTTGGCCACGCTAACCACAAGTGCTAAGGATGTGGTTTCACTAACGGCTTGCTAGAGCAGAGCATCCCTTCCTGTTCCTACCAGGAGCAGGCCTTCCCATCAGGCCTGAACACGTGTAGACTCTTCAAGCACTCCGAGCTGCTCATAGCTGCTAGCTGTAAATTGAAAGTTATTCCGACAATGGAGGAGGTTTGCCTTTTATCTTTCACTGTACTGGGAACCAAGTGGATCTTACCCAGCCAGTACACCCCTGGGAACTTCACCGATGGATCTTGTTGGGGTTGACAGCACATCCCCTTGTGTGTGGATGAGAGCATAATTATTATACCAGGGAGATTAGCACCAACTATGTAATGGGCGACAATTTCCCAATTCCTAGATGCAACAATGCTTATTTTATTCTGATGGGTCTCAACTCCATATCCATCAATAACTCCCCAGGGCCCCAGAAAATGTGCTGGGTTGCTTTGGATCAGTATACTTCAGCACCTTCATCTACCAGAACCATGGTCTTCTCTTTGGTCTTGGAAAACAAGTAAAGAGTGAGCTCCATGTGAGGCTGCTGGTGGCCTGCATGGCCCTCAATCTAGGGTGGCCTTGGCACCACCCCTGCTCACCAGAGTGTAGGGAATCCTCCTCCATCTCGGGAATTCCTGACCTTTTTCCACAGGTGGGGCAGAGGGAGAGGCGGATCTATTGGACTTAAGTTCCTTCCATAGGGCAAATCAGATTGTACTACTTTTTTTTTTTTTTTTTTTTTATCTTTTCTCTGTAGAGCTGACACAAAGCAAATCATGTTGTATCTGCTTTCTTATTATCTTAATTTGTCCCCTGTTTTCTTTTCCTCCTATTTTTATTTGTCCCATTTTCCTATCAGGCTTTGTGAAAAGGGGAATCAAATCCTGTTCCAGCCACCCTCAGTCTTTCCCACAGTAGCCTCAACCACCTCATAAACATGCTGCTTGGGACAACCCAGGTAAGGAGGAAGACAAAAGAGCCATACCATTTTGGAGGGGTGTTTTGCAATAATTTATTTTTCATTCTGACAATAAAAATGGCTTTATCAGGTCCTTTTTTATTTTATGATTTTTTAAAAAAATATTTTTTAGTTATAGTTGAACACAATATCTTTATTTTATTTATTTATTTATTTGTTTTTCTGTGGTATGAGGATCGAATGCACATGCTAGAGTGCTCTACCGCTGAGCCATAACCCCAGCCCCTTTATTTTATGATTTTAAAAATTTGCTTTAATTAGTTATGCATGATAGTACAATACACTATAATAATTGTACATAAATGAAGTATAATTTCTCATTCTTTTTGGGTTGTACATGATGGAGATTCCTACCAGTTGCGTAGTCATATATGTACATAGGGTGATAATGTCTGATTCATTCTACTGTCCTTCCTACACCTATACCCCATCCCCTCCATTCACCTCCCTCTACCTATTCCAAAGTAACTCTGTTCTTCCCTAGCTACCCCACCCTTATTGTAAGTTAGCATCCACATATGGGAGAAAACATTCGGACTTTGGTTTTTTGGGGATTGACTTATTTCACATAGCATAATATTCTCCAGCTCAATCCAAATGCCATAATTTCATTCTTTATTTAAGGATGAGTAATATTCCATTGTGTATATATACCACATTTTCTTTATCCATTCATCTGTTGAAGGGCACCTAGGTTGGTTCTATAACTTATCTATTGTGAATTGAGCTGCTGTAAACATTGATGTCACTGTGTCACTGTAATATGCTGATTTTAAGTCCTTTGGGTTATAAACTAAGGAGTGGGATAGCTGAGTCAAATAGTGGTTCCAGTCCAGCTTTTCTGAGGAATCGTCATATTGCTTTCCATAATGGTTGCACCAATTTGCAGTCCCACCAGCAATGTATGAGTGCACCTTTTCCCCCACATCCTTGCCAATATTTATTGTTGCTTGTATTCCTTTTTTTAAAAATATGTTTTTAGTTGTCAATGGACGTTTATGTTATTTATTGATATGTGGTGCTGAGAATTGAACCAAGTGCCTCAAACATGCTAGGCAAGCGCTCTGCCACTGAGCCACAACCCCATCCCTGTTGCTTGTATTTTTGATGACTATCATTCTGACTGTAGTGAGATGAAATCTTAGAGTAGTTTTGATTTGCATTTCTCTGATTACTAGAGGTGTTGAACATTTTTTAATGTATTTGTTGATCAATTGTATTTCTTCTTCTGTGAAGTGTCTGTTCAGTTCCTTAGCCCACTTGTTGATTGGGTTATTTTTTTGGTGTTAAGCTTTTTGACTTCTTTATATATCCTAGAGATTAATGCTTTATCTGAGGGGTATGTGTTCAGATTTTCTCCAATTCTGTAGGTTCTCTCTTCACATTACTGATTATTTCCATTGCTGAGAAGCAGCTTTTTAGTTTGAATCCATCCCATTTATTGATTCTTGATTTTACTTCTTGTGCTTTAGGAGTCTTGTTAAGGAAGTCAGTTCCTAGGACAACATGGTGAAGATTTAGGGCTACTTTTTCTTCTATTAGGCACAGAGTCTCTGTTCTAGTGCCTAAGTCTTTGATCCACTTTGAGTTGAATTTCATGCAGGGTGAGAGATAGAGGTTTAATTTCAGTCTGTTACATATGGATTTCCAGTTTTCCCAGCACCATTTGATGAATGGGCTATCTTTTCTCCAGTGAATGTTCTGGCACTTTTGCCTAGTGTGAGATAACTATATTTATGTGGGTTTGTCTCTGTATCTTCCATTCTGTACCATTGGTCTACATGTCTGTTTTGGTGCCAATACCATGCTGTTTTTATTACTATAGCTTTGTAGTATAGTTTAAGGTCTGGTATTGTGATGCCTCCTGTTTCACTCTTCTTGCTAATGATTGCTTTGGCTATTCTGGGTCTCTTATTTTTCCAAATGAATTTCATGATTGCTTTTTCTAGTTCTATGAAGAATGTCATTGGGATTTCAATATGGATTGCATTAAATCTGTGTAATGCTTTTGGTGTATGGCCATTTTGACTATATTAATTCTGCCTATCCAGGAGCATGGGAAGTCTTTCCATTTTCTAAGGTTTCTTTCAATTTCTTTCTTTAGTGTTCTGGTAGTTTTCATTGTAGAGGTCTTTCACCTCTTTGTTAGATTGATTCCCAACTGGTTTTTTTTTTTTTTTTTTTTTTTTTGAGGCTATTTTGAATGGGGTAGTTTTCATAATTTCTCTTTTGGTGGATTCATCACTTATGTACAGAAATGCATTTGTCTTATGGGTGTCGATTTTATATTCTGCTACTTGGTTGAATTCATTTATTAGTTCTAGAAGTTTTCTGGTGGAATTTTGATCTTCTAAATATAGAATCATGTCATCAGCAGATAGTGATAGTTTGAGTTCTTCTTTTCCTATTTATATCCTTTTAATTTCTTTCTTTTATCTAATGGCTCTGGCTAGAGTTTCAAGGACTATGTTGAATAGAAGTGGTAAAAGAGGACATTCTTGTCTTGTTCCAATTTTTAAATGGAATGCTTTCAATTTTTCTCCATTTAGAATTATGTTGGCCTTGTGTTTAACATATATAGCTTTGACAATGTTGAGGTATGTTCCTACCATCCTTTATTTTTCTAGTGTTTTGAACATGAATGGATGCTGTATTTTGTAAAATGCTTTTTCTGCATCTATTGAGATAATCATGTGATTCTTGTCTTTAAGTCTATTGATGTGATGAATAATGTTTATTGATTTCTGTATGTTAAACCAAACTTGCATTCCTGGGATGAACTTGATCATTGTGCACTATCTTTTAAATGTTTTTGTATGTGATTTGCTAGCATTTTATTAGGAATTTTTGCATCTATGTTCATGAGGAATATTGGTCTGAGGTTTTCTTTTCTTGAAGTGTCTTTGTCTGGTTTTGGTATCAGGGTGATACTAGCTTCATAGAATGAGTTTTGAAGTGTTCCCTCCTTTTTTACTTCATGGGTTAGTTTGAGGAGGATTGGTGATAGTTCTTTGAAGGTCTAGTAGAACTTGGTTGAGAATCCATCTGGTCCTGGGCTTTTCTTTGTTGGTAGGCTTTTGATGATGTCTTCAATATCATTGCTTGAAATTGATCTGTTTAAATTTTCTGTGTTCTCCTGATTCAATTTGGGTAGGTCATATGTCTCTAGAACTTTATCTATGTCTGATTTTCTATTTTGTTAGAGTATAAATATTCAAAATAGTTTCTGATTATCATCTGTATTTCAGTAGTGTCTATCATGATATTTCCTTTTTCATCACAAATTTTAGTAATTTGAGTTTTTTCTTTCTCTTTGTTAGCTTGGCTAAGGATTTATCAACTTTATTTTTTCAAAGAATCAACTTATTGTGTTTTTGAAAAATTTAATTTTAATTTCATTGATCTCATCTCTGATTTTAGTTATTTCCTGTCTTCTACTGCTTTTGTTGTTGCATTTGGTGTTCTTTTTCTAGGACTTTGATATGTAATGTCAGGTTATTTGGTGACTTTCTATTCTTTTAATGAATGAGCTCAATGCAATGAAGCTTAGGTATAAATTTAACAAATGAAATGCAAGATTTTAACACTGATAACTATAAAACATTGTCAAAGTAAAAACCTACATAAACAGACATTCTATGTCCATGGATTGGAAGATCAAGTATTGTTAAGATGGCAATATTATCCAAATAGATCTACGTATTCGACACAATCCCTACCATAATCCACCTTTCATTTTTATAGACCCTGACTTGCAGATCCTAAGATTCATATGGAAATGCAAAGGACTCTGAACAGTCAAAGCAAACTTGAAAAGGAAGAACCAAGTTAGAGAACTTGCATTCCCAATTTCAAATCTTACTGCACAGTGGCTGTAATCAAGATAGTGTTGTACTGGGATACAGACAGAGACATCAATGCAATAGAACTGGAGTCCAGTGCAAAATCTTACATTAGATGATTTTCAACAAAAGTACCAAGACAATTCTGTAGGGACAGAACAGTGTTCTCAATAAATGGTGCTGGGGGCTGGGGAATGTGGCTCAAGCGGTAATGTACTCACCTGGCATGTTCAGGGTACTGGGTTTGATCCTCAGCACCACATAAAAATAAAATAAAAGATATTGTGTCTACCAAAAACTGAAAAATAAATATTAAAAAATTAAAAAAAATAAATGGTGCTGGGGCAAATGGATTTCAACATGCAAATAATGAAGTTGGACCCTCCTATACCATAGATCAGAGCTAGATAGAGACCTACATGTCAAGAGTGAAAACTAAAGTTATCAGAGGAGAATATATAAATATATCTTTGTGAACTTGGATTAGACAATGATGCCTTGAGTATGATACCAAGCGCATAGGAAGAAAAAAAGATAAAATGGATTTTGTTGAAGATAAAAATTTTTGTGTTGTAAATTATATCAAGAATCAAAAGAGCTGGGTGTGGTGGCACACACCTGTAATCCTGTAGCTTGGGAAACTGAGGCAGGAAGATTGAAAGTTCAAACCCAGCCTCAGAAGCTTTGTGAAGCCTTAAGCAATTTAGCAAGACAGTTTCTCAAAAATAATAAATAAAAAATGTTGGGATATGGCTCAGTGGTTAAGTGCCCTTGGGTTCAATCCCCAGTACAAAAAAAAAATATGCTGAACATCTTACGTCATTACAGAAATGCAAATCAAATTCACAATGAACTTTACATCTTTTATATTCACTTTACATCTACTAAGGTGGCTACAGTAAAAGGGCATAATTTTTGGTGAGGATGTAGAGAAAATGAAGATGTAGAGAAAATGAAGCCTGGTACCTTACTGATCTGATTGCAAAGTGGAATAGTGAGTTTAGAAAAACCAGTTTGGCTTTTGCTCATATAGTTAAACATAGAGTTGCCAGAAGACCCAGAAATCCCACTGTAGGTTTTTACCCAAGAGAAGTAAAAACATAAAAACTTGTGTGCACATTTTTATAGCAGAAATTTTCATAATAGCCCAAAGTTTAAAACATCCAAATATTCATAAATTAATCAAGAGGTATGGTATGTCATGCAATGGATTTTTTTTTAAAGAGAGAGAGAGAGAGAGAGAATTCGTAATATTTATTTTTTAGTTTTCGGTGGACACAACAACATCTTTGTTTGTATGTGGTGCTGAGGATCGAACCCGGGCCGCACGCATGCCAGGCGAGCGCACTACCGCTTGAGCTACATCCCCAGCCCCACGCAATGGAATTTTATCTAAAAAGGAAAAGACATGAAGTACTGATACATGCTCCACAGGGATGAACCTTGAAAACTTTATGCCAAGTGAGAGAAGTCAGTCAGAAAAGACCACATATTACATGATTTCATTTATATGGGAAGTCCAGAATTGATAAATCTATAGACAGAAATTAGATTAGTAGTTGCCAAGGGGTGGAGTGTGGTGATTGCCAATGGGTAGAGAGTTTCTTTGTGGGATAATGAAAATTTCTGAACTTAGTTTGTGCATTTCACAACTCTTGAATATACTGAAACCAAAGAATTCATATTTTAAACCAATGAATGTTATGGGATGTAAATTATATCTCAGTAGGTTTGAAAACAAAATACACATACAACAAAGGAGGTATGATGGGCTGGGGTTGTGGCTCAGTGGTAGAGTGCTTGCCTAACATGAGTGAAGCCCTGGGTTCAATCCTGAGCACCTCATTAAAAAAAATAGATAAAATAAAGATATTGTGTCCATCTACACTAAAAAAAAATTTAAAAATAAATAAAGAAATAAACAAAATAAAGACATTGTGTTCATCTACAACTAATAATAATAATAATAATAATAATAAATTTTTTAAAAGAGGCATGCTTAAGGTGGAGGTTGGAAAAGAACCCAGAAAATGAAAATGTTTGTGCCAGATTTAAAAAATCCAACTCACTGTCACCCTGATTTCATATAGTGTCCACTTTTGTCCTTTGCATAACTTGTAACATGTAATTTCAAATATAAATATTTCAGCATTTAAAAAAAATTTTTTTAGTTGTTACTTTATTGATTTATATGCCGTGATTCCTACATGCTTGGCAAGCATTCTATCACTGATCCACAACCACAGCCCTCCGCACATTTTTAAAAAGTAAGAATTATTTTCAAACATAGACATGTTATTATTTTTATTTATTATTATTAATTGCAGGAAGCCACCTTTACCTCAGCTCTACTAGGAAGATCCCTGGTAGTAGCTCCGGAGATGGCTGTGACCCGTTGGGAACTGGACGGCCCACCTATAACATTTTTTGGTGAAGAACATTCTTTGGAAGGCCTTTGATGTTCCCTCATATAAATAAACCAAGCCCAGGGTCCATTTTGCTTTTTAGTGTAGAAGTTTGATCCGTCTGATTGGCTAGCCCGTCCTGCCAGGCTTTCTGAAAATATGTTCTGGGTCCTGCGGTTTTTTTATCATTCTATTTTTCTTAGCTTTTTTTTCTTTTTGCAGCCAGCCCATTCCACCGAGGAGAACCCCGTTTCCATTGCCTGCAAGGGCTGCGGCTGAGAATTATTATTATTGCTACTGAGAATTGAACTCAAGAGTGTTCTACCACTGAACTATTCTCTGCCCCTTTTATTTTTAAATTTTGGGGCAGGGACTTGCTATTTGCTGTGGCTGGCCTCAAACTTACAATCCTCTGCCTTGACATTTGCTCATAAATCCCCACTGAGTTGCTGGGATTACAGATGTGTGCCATTGAGCCTGGCTAAACATGAACACGATATTATTAAAACTGAAAATTTAAAAATGTCCTTAATATCAAATATTTAATCAATATTCATATTTTCAATTGCCCTTTTCCCAAGAAGGATTCCCTTTTGGTGTGTTACTCCTTCCTCTGTTTCCTGTGTTTGCTGCTCTCCAGACCTGCAGTCCAGCTCTTATTCTGATGTTCTTCTTCCCCATTTCCATTCTTCTGGGTTGAATTTTTCTTTTCTTTTTTTTTTGGTGTGTGTGTGGGTACTAGGGATTGAACTCAGGGGTACTTGACCACTGAGCCACATCCCCAGCCCTATTTTTTTGTATTTTATTTAGAGACAGGGTCTCACTGAGTTGCTTTGTGCCTTGCTTTTTGCAGAGGCTGGCTTTGAACTAGTGATCTTCCTGCCTCAGCCTCCCAAGTCGCTGGGATTATAGGCATGCGCCACTGTGTCCGGCTTTTTCTTTCCTTGTTTCTTTGTTTTTGAGCAAATTCTCTTTGGTAGGTTCCAAGAAAGTGTTATGGTGAGTAATTTTTTTTTTTAGTTCTTAAGGATCTGAAAATGCTTTTCCTCTCCCATTTAATTGGAAGTTTATTGTTTATAGGATTTAAGGTTGCAAATAACTTTCCCTCAGAATTTTGAGGAATTTCTCCACTATCTTTTTAAATTTTTTTTTTATTTTTTAGCTTTAGATGGACACAATATCTTTTTTTTTATGTGATTCTGAGGATCAAACCCAGTGCCTCACGCATGCCAGGCGAGCGTGCTACCACTTGAGCCACATCCCCAGCCCCTCTCCACTATCTTTTGATGGACAGTGTTGCTGTCAGGAGCGGTGAATGAATTATAGTCCTTGAACTGTTCAGTGACAGAGGTGATGCCCTCCAGGGAACTTGCAGCACCAAGGTGTTGATTTGAGACTGCCCCGTTGCTGCGGTGACGCCCTGTTCAATAGGTTCTGTGGGCTGGGGGTTGTGGCTCAGTGGTACAGCGCTTGCCTCGAATGCGTGAAGCACTGGGTTCAATCCTCAGCACTGCATATGAGTAAATAAAGGTCCATCAACAACTAAAAAGAAGTTAAAAAGAAAGGAGGTTTTGTGCCAGTCACGGAATTATCAATTGATAATAACCTTGGGTTCAAACACCAGCTGCTGGAGGGTGTAGAGAATTATGGGTGCAAGCTCATAGTTCTAATTGGGCTGTTTATACCCTAACTTCAGTTCTGCTTCTTTATAATAAATATGTATTGGAACTGATGTTTCAGTTTTCTTATTTCTTTAGAAATTCCTTCTTGTTTACATTGATTTTCAGGGACTCCTATTAAATTCTGAGCTTCCTGGATTAGGATGTCTTTCTGTTTTAATAGTTTAATTTGTCCACCTCTTTCTCATCATGTATTTTTGCTATTGCAATTTAGTTTTCAGTATTTCATTCTGTGTTTTGATTGCTCATATTCATTAACACGTTGATCTTGTTTCATGTATGAAACATTCTCTTAGCTCTCTAAGAATATAACCTTTTTATATTTTCTTTTGTATCTTGAGATCTTCTGTTTTTTGAAGGCTTGCCTCAAATATTTGATTAGCCGAACTTCCTACTTAAGAATCCTACTCAACCGTTCCCACCTCCGGAACCTCTCACACCCAGGCTCACACAAGGTTGGTGGCGCCCTGGTCGCACTGCACACCTGCCCACCTGAGAGCTGTTTTTGTGTTGAGTGGTCACTGTGCCAAGTTATCACCACTGGGGGGCGGGAGAGTTGGATAGCTGGTACTTGGCCAGATGGAGATCAGATCTGAGAGCTGCCCCAATCAATAAATGGGATGTAATCAAACTAAAAAGTTTCTTCTCAGCAAAAGAAACAATCTGTGAGGTGAACAGAGAGCCTACATCTTGGGAGCTAATTTTTACCCTGCACACATCAGATAGAGCACTAACCTCTAGGGTATATAAAGAACTCAAGAACTCAAAAAGCTAAGTACCAAAAAAACAAATAACCCAATCAACAAATGGGCCAAGGACGTGAACAGACACTTCTCAGAAGAGGATATACAATTAATCAACAAATATATGAAAAAATATTCATCATCTCTAGCCATTAGAAAAATGCAAATCAAAGCTACTCTAAGATTTCATTTCACCCAGTCAGAATGGCAGCTATTATGAAGACAAACAACAGTAAGTGTTGGCGAGAATGTGGGGAAAAAGGTACACTCATACATTGCTGGTGGGACTGCAAATTGGTGTAGCCAATAAGAAAAGCAGTATGGAGATTCCTTGGAAATCTGGGAATGAACCACCATTTGACCCAGCTATCCCTCTCCTTGGACTATATCCAAAGGATTTAAAAACAGCAAACTACAGGGACACAGCCACATCAATTTTTATAGCAGCACAATTCGCAATAGCTAAACTGTGGAAGCAACCTAGATGCCCTTCAGTGGATGAATGGATAAAAAAAATGTGGCATGTATACACAATGGAATTTTACTCAGCAATAAAAGAGAATAAAATCATGGCATTTGCAGGTAAATGGATGGCGCTGGAGAAGATAATGCTAAGTGAAGTTAGCCAATCTCAAGAAAACAAATGGCAAATGTTTTCTCTGATATAAGGAGGCTGACTCATAGTGGGGTAGGGAGGGGGAGCATGGGAGGAATAGATGAACTCTAGATAGGGCAGAGGGGTGGGAGGAGAAGGGACAGGGCAGGGGATTAGCAAGGATGGTGGAATGTGATGGACATTATTATCCAAAGTACATGTGTGAAGACACCAAATAGTGTCAACATACTTTATATACAACCAGAGATCTGAAAAATTGTGCTGTATATGTGTAATGAGAATTTTAATGCATTCTGCTGTCATTTTTTTAAAAAATCAATTAAAAAAAGACTCTTACTTAAGAGAGCTGTCAATTTTGGGTTGGTGGGAGGGTTTCTTGAAAAGCACTTTAACTATTGGATAATGGCAACAAACATCTCTTCATTAGGGAATTTCCAAATGTCAGTGTCTCTTGGTGTTTTCTTTTCTTTCTTTTTTGTACCAGGGATTGAACTCAGGGGCACTCGACCACTGAGCCACATCCCCAGTCCTATTTTGTATTTTATTTAAAGACAGGGTCTCACTGAGTTGCTTAGTACCTCACTTTTGCTGAGGCTGGCTTCGAACTTGCAGTCCTCCTGCCTCAGCCTCCCAAGCCGCTTGGGTTACAGGCATGCGTCATCATGCCTGGCTTTTTGGTGTTTTCTTTAGAAGTTTCTTTTTTTTTCTTATTTTTTCAAAATTAAAAAAAATTAGTTGTAAATGGACACAATACCTTTATTTTGTTTATTTATTTTTTATGTGGTGCTCAGGATGGAACGCAATGCCTCACACATGTGAGGCAAGTGCTCTACCGCTGAGCCACAACCCCAGCCCCTAGAACTAAGTTTCTTAAGAAAACAATCCTGTGCTCAGAGTAATAGGGCTAGCTAAGAAGTTTCTGAGAAGTAAGGAGTAAGGATGTAGGGTAAATGCAGCTTGGGATGAGTGAGAGAGGGAGACATTTAGGATGCAGTATTTCCCTTAGACCCCCCTTTTTTAACAAAAAATGTTTTTAAGTTGTAGTTGTACATAATACCTTTGCTTTATTTATTTATTTTTATGTGATGCTGAGGATCAAACCCAAGGCCTCACACATCCTAGGCGAGTGCTCTACTGTGGAGCCACAACCCCAGCCCGCTTAGACCCCCTTTTTAAAATAGTTTTATGTTCCTTTCTGATTTCTCTGATATTCTTAATACTGGACCTGAAATTATACTACAGAGCTATAGTATGGACGGGGATTGTGCCTCAGTGGTAGAGCACTTGCCTCACATGTGTGAGGCACTGGGTTTGATTCTCAGCACTGTGTATAAATAAATGAATAAAATAAAGGTCCATCAACAATTAAAAATTATTAAAACAAACAGCATGGCACTGGTACCAAAACTATCTGAGACTAACTGAAGTCACCAAGACTAACTGAATAAAAGATACAGACACGAATTCACAAAGATTGTCATCTGATCTTTGACAGAGGTGCCAAAAACATACATTAAAGAAAAGATAGCCTTTTAAACAAATGGTGCTGGGAAAACTGAAATTTAATCCCTACTTCTCATCTTGCACAAAACTCAACTCAAAGTGGATCAAAGACCTAAGAATTAGACTAAAAACTCTGTGACTTCTAGAAGAAAATGTAGGTTCACCACATCAACATATTGTACAGGCAATGATTTCCTTAAGACTCCTGAAGAGAAAGAAATAAAACCAAGAATCAATAAGTGCGAAAAAATTAAAAAGCTTCTACACAGCAAAGGAACAAGAATATGAAGAGAGCCCACAGAATGGGAGATCTTTGCCACCTTCTTCTCAGACAGGGTACTAATATCCAGAATACATAAAGATCTAAAACAAAACAAAAACAAAAAAACAAATCCAATTAAAAATGGGAGAAATATAAATGGCCAATAAACATATGAAAAAATGTTCAACATCTCTAGCAATTGGGAAAACAAAACTCAAAACTATATTTGAGTCAGGCATGGTGGCATATGCCTGCAATCCCAGCAACTTGGGAGCCTAAGGCAGGAGAATTGCAGGCTGGAGACCAGCCTCAGCAAGTTAGCAAGGCCCTGAGCAACTTAGTGAGACCATGTCTCAAAATAAAAAGGGCTGAGGACGTAACTCAGTGGTTAAATGCCTCTGGGTTCAATCCTGGCACCCATCCCTGCAAAAGGACATTTGTTCATCAAAAAACTCAAAAAAGTGAAAAGATAGGTTAGAAATGGAAAAAAAAAATATATATTTGCAGTTCTCATGAACCAGGTTTAAAAGACAAACAACCAATATAGAAATAGTCCATGGAATACATGAAACTGAAATTTCTTGGAATAGGAAATAAAATGGTTAATAAGAAAAGGTGCTCATTAGGAATTAGAAGGATATAATTTAAAAGCATAAGAAAATTATAAATTAAAACCACAATAAGATTCCACCCAGCAGAATAGACTGGCAAGAATTAAAAATCTGATATCAGTTGATGAGAATGTAGAGCAACTCTCAATAAAAAAACACATGGAGGGGCTGGGGTTGTGGCTCAGTGGTAGAGTGCTTGCCTAGCATGCACCAGGCACTGGGTTCGATCCTCAGCACCACATAAATGTAAAATAAAGATACTGTGCCCACCTTAAACTAAAAAATAAATATTAAAAAAAACCACATTGATACCATCAACTCATTTGGCATTAACTAGTGGAATTCAACACATGTATACCCTATCATAGAGCATTTCCATTGTCCATATATGCCAAACTCCTGTACCTAAGTTCTGTGAAAAATGCTGAATAAGGTTCATGGCAACATCATTTATAAAGAATACAAAAGTAGAAACAACTGAAATAGCTATTGATAGATGGAATAAATTGTGAAATATTAATAAAATGGAATACTAGATGGCCATGAAAACGAAGTATGGCTATATGCATCAATATTAATTATCTTATGTAATATTGAATTAGAAAGTAAGTCAGAAGAAAATGTGGAGAATAATTCAAATTTTATAAAGCTATAAAACAAGGAAACATAATTCATATAAAACATAGAAATGACTTGTATGAAGTTCAGGAAATTATTTACATATAGTAACCTTGAGGGGCTTTTGATCTTGGGAGGTACACACAGGGAATTTTGAAGGGGTTGGTATTTTAATTTTTTTGGCACTGGGGATTTAACCCAGGGGCACTTTACCACTGAGCTACATTCTCAGCCCTTTTTATATTTATTTATTTATTTACTTAAAATTTTTTTTTTTTTTAGGTGTTGATGGACCTTTATTTTATTCATTTATTTGTATGTGGTGCTGAGAACCGAACCCAGTGCCTCTCACATGCTAGGCAATTACTCTACCACTGAGCCACATGACCAGCTTGAGATGGGGTCTTGCTAAATTGCATAAGGCCTAAGTGGTTGAGGCTAGCTTGGAACTTGCAATCCTCCTGTTTCAATCTCCTGAGTTGCTGGGATAATAGGTGTGCACCACTGTGCCTGGCAGTATTTTATAACTTTTAAAGGTGAGTGGTGGATCTGAGCTCATTATGTATGCATGCTATATTCACTCTTTGTATTTATGACTCCTCACAATGATCACCACAAGGTGATTTTGGTGACAATCTTATCTTTTGTACTAGAGAGTAACCTGTAGATTAATTCAATAGGTGCTCTAGCTTCATTTCTAGCAGGTGGTCCAGGTGGAGCATGTACAGGTGGGGGAGTTACATTCGAGCTGGTCTTATCACTTCCCATTCTACCATCTCTGCTTCCTATACTGCAGGGTGGCACTGACACTTCCCTTCCAGGCAGGGCCTCTTCTGAGAATGAGAGTTAGTGTTACTAATATTATATAAGAACAATTGGTGCAAAGCCACACTGTTCTAGGCAAAACAGGATGCCAACCATTTAAAAAGTTTCCTTTAATAAATGCATTGTGGTAGTATAAGTGTATTTTGGCTTAAAGTTTGGGAGCCTAAAAATGTTTACAAAGACATTTCGAAGAGAGCTGTAGACCAAGTCCAGCATTAGTCACAACACTGGACTTAGTCTGGAAATTTGGATTCCAGTCCCAGGTCTGGGCAGGTATAGTCTTGAAAAGTAAGTCTTCTAAGGGAATGATGTAAGCATTATATTAATTTACTGATTAACTCAATCCCTCACTCCTGAACTACGCGGCATTGCTGCCATGTCTATTCCTTTCCAGGGCCACCTTTTCCCCTTTGTTGTGGCATCTCCTGCTTTTCTCTTTCACTTTGCTCTGTCCCTGCCCATTTCCCAGTTCAAATTTCCAAAGGGCCTGAACAAAGGCCTTCATTCAAGTCACTCCTTCAGCTGCAGACCAGATAGGCACCTGCCTCTGGTAGAATCAATGTCTTATTCCAAGAAAGGCCAAGACCAACTGTTGCTTCCAAGGCCAAGTGTCAGATAGAGTGGGCATCATGGTCAACCTGGTGCATGCCAAAGTGTTGGTCTACATTCTTTATGTTGGACTGGGTAGGGGTGGGTGGTCTCAATAAGGCCATGCTGGAACTCCTGGGCTCAAGGGAGCCTCCCAAGCAGCTGGGACTACAGGTGTGCACCACTGCAGTGGCTTGGTCTATGTTCTCTTAAGCACCCAGTAGGTCCCAACTGTGTAAGACAGTCATGAAGGAGTTTGCATTTCAAACTCATAAGGCAATTTAAAACCTCAAAGAGTCAGTGTCTAACAGAAGAAGAGTAGGCATAAAAATATAATATAGTTAAATATTTAATAGATATTAAAATAATCATTACATTTCCTCATTGCTGAAGCCAAAGAATATGCCTTTTGTAATCAAAGTAATTTTTATCATGCAAAAAGATGTTTCTGTTATAATCATAAGCATAGACTATATTTCAAGACAAGTTTAGATAGATTTCAAAAGGCCTAGGCTCAAAGAGAAAGTGAAATTTATTTAAGTAATACAGTTTACATTGTATGCTGCTGGCATACTCATATTCACAGTTTTATAAAGTAAAAAAAACTAAACTTTTAAAGTCAACTCTTAAATAGATGAATTTTCTTTAATACATTCACTAGTTAGGTCTGTTCTTCTAAGATGGGAGAAAAGACAGAAATAAGAAATATTTTTTAAAGAACAAACTCAACATGTCAGCAGCAAATTTCAGTTAATCTAAGTTGGAAACCAATGTTCCCAGTAATTGAAGTACAAAGTCAGTTCTTTAGCTGAGCCTGAACATTAAGAATATAAATTGCAAGACTTAAGAACTTGAGAGAGCATACTGTGTAGTGATTTATTAACAAATAAATATTAAAAATAGAATTCTCAAATTTTGATTTAAGAACACAATTTTGATCTAGTCAATAAAATATATTCAGAGGCATCAAAGGTAAGTAACACCAACATCGAGGGTTATTCACCAGAACTGTGAAGACACAGCACTGATCTACAAGTCGTCTTTCTAAAATCCCATGGGATGGAATGCTGAGGGCACAACACTCAAACACTAGAAGCACCAGTTTCAGGTTTAGATTCGATTCTAAGTAATGCAGTTGTTATTCTGAGAAATTCTTATTTGGGGAGATGGACAGAATTCTCAAAACAGACTCATGACTTGCAAGTAGTGGTACCATAACAAGAACCTAGAGACATATCACCAAATCAACCTCTGTTAAAGTGGTGGTCCCATGTATTCATAGTCAGTGTTACATCAGCCAGTAAACCAGCACTTTCGACAACATAACAAGTGTTGAGATAATATACTTTGGAGAAAAAAAAAAAAAGAACAGTTAGTCTTTAAGCAAACAACTACATTGCAATTTAACTTAACCTCATAATTAACTGAAGAGTATTTACTTCACAATCCTTTAACAAAAATCAACAATAAAGCATTTTCCTTCATATTCTAATCGCCAAATTTTCTCAGCAACTTATTAATAACAACTTATCTGCAAGTCTGATCTTGCAAAAAACAGTCTTGAAACATTATTTTAAGAGCTTATATTCCAGTTGGTATGGTACCAAAATTTAGTTTAACTTCAAAATTCACAGAGAGGGGAGTGACTTCATCCTTTGTTTTCATTCCGGTGTCATGCAAGGCAGATCACAGAAACTGCACTGTCTGTGGTGTTGAGCTACAAGGCTGTGGACTGGTGTCAATACTTCAAGTTCTACTTTTACTCCAAGCTGAGACTCTTTATATACATCTGTTATATTTATGTACAGATATAGGAGGATGCATACATATATATACATACTTTTTAACAGAAAAATAACAGTAATATAAATGACCATTTTTTTTTTCCCAAAATGGATTCTATTTGGTTAATAAAGAATTTTCTTTCCATCAACCTATCGAAGTCCAGACCAACTATGCAGATAGGATGCCCATCCAGAAGAACGGGAAGCACTTTCTTCCTCACCTGTGGAGGGTTAAAAAAAAAAAAGTATTAATTTTTTCTCAATATGAAATCTATATTCTAGAATCACTCTCTGATTATATGGCAACTAAAAGACACATTTGTTACTATTCTAATTTCTTAAGAATATGAAATTGGATTTCCTAGGTTGAATCAAGTTAATGCTACTTTTATGTTTTATATTTTAATTTTGAAACAGTGACATGTAATCTAGAATTTAACACCTCAAGTGCATTAATTTCTTAAAAATCTAGCTGTAAAAATTACACAAAAATGATTCTCTACAAATAAACAATATCACCAATACATAAGAAATGCAACCACTTATTCTGAAACAGCATCTCTGCACATGATACTTTGATGTTACGAATCAAAGTCTGTTCTTGGATATTCAGTATATGTCTTCTTCTATAAGACAACTTCATAATAAAGTTCCTAGCACAACTAAGTAATGTTGACAACAAGAGAAATTTCTTTATATTCTTTTAAACAGAAACCTTTACATAACTTAACTTGGAGTCTACAACCAATAGAATTATGGTAAACCACAAAGCTAAACCCTAAACAACATTTTAACCATTTAAAAATCAGGTTTATTTACTTACAGTGAAATTCGCCCTTCTTGGTGCACCGCACTGAGTCATGATAAATGCAGATAGTTTCATACAGTCATGTACCACCACCCCAAGAGATGGCACATTCCCTCCTACTCAGAGTTCTCCCTGGATCTTCTTGGCAACATATGGTCTGTTTTTTTTTTTTTTTAATACTGGGAATTGAACCAGGGAAGGTTTACCACTGAACTAAGTCTCCAGCCTTTTTTTTCCCCCCTCATTTTTGAGACAGGATCTTGCTAATTCCTTAGGGCCTCACTAAATTGCTGAGCCTGATCTAAAAACTGCAATCCTCCTGCCTCAGCCTCTGGAGTTGCTGGGATTACAGGTGCATGCCACCATACCCTGCTATTTTCTGCATTTTTAAAAAGTTGTAGATGGATACAATACCTTTATTTATTTGTTTTCATCTGGTGCTGAGGATTGAACCCAGTGCCTCTCTCATGCTAGGCAAGCACTGTACCACTGAGCCACAATCCCAGCCCTTCTGCATATTTTTAAATATACAGAGTACATGTTGGACTTTTATAAAAAGTATCAAACTTTCCCCAAAGTATTGTAACATTTTTTAAAAAAATATTTTTTAGTTGTCAATGGACCTTTATTTTATTTATTTATAAAATCTAGCTGTAAAAATTGAGGATCGAACCCAGTGTCTCACACATACTAGGCAAGTACTCTACCTCTGAGCCACAACCCCAGCCCTGGCTGCAACATTTTGTATTGCTGAGAGTTCCAGTTATTCTTTTTGCCTTTTTATGATTAACATGATGCTGGCTTAAAGTCCAGAAAAATTCTAGGCTTCCAAGAAAATTTCAGAGTCTCTCTTGCTTTTTTCTTTGTAACATAATTTGTACATTAACATGTCATACGATCTATATTTTCATAACCTTGGAAAAAAGTGAACACTCCTTTCCATCACATCCTTTCCCTTCTTCCTCCCATCCCTAGAGGTAATTGTTATTGCATTTAGTGTGTACCCTTTCCAATTACCTGTGTTTTCATACAGATATATACAATAGTTGGATCTCATGGAGAAAAGCATCATCAAAATTTTAAATGGAAGAACTCTTTCTGTGGTTGACAAGCCATTTCCTTTCCTTTTCTGCTATAGTGTGTTTTTACTCTAATAGTACTACCTATGAACTTCTGTGTAACAAATCACTACAAACTTGATGGTTTTAAACAATACACATTTGTTATCCTGCAGTTTCTGTGGGTCAGGAGATCAGGAATGGCTCTGTTTCAGGGTCTCTCAAGGGCTGCAGTTCAAGATGTTGGCCAGGCTGGGTTCTCACTGAAGGCTGAACTGGAGGATTTGCTTCCAAATTCATGTGACAGTTGGCAGAATTTGTTCCTTGAGGCTGGTGGACTGATGGACTCAGTTCCTTGCCACATGGGCCTCTCCAATATGGCAGGTCGTTTTATTGAAATATACAAGTAGAGAGAGTCTTCTAGTAAGACAGAAGTCACACTTTCTTGTAACCCATCCATCTTGCTGTATTACTGCTTCAAAATAAACTCACTAGGTCAGCCTTCTGACCATCAAGACAGGATTACATAAAAGAGAAAAGTTCTAGAAGAGGGAATAATGAAGGTAAGGACTTTCTAGAAGTCTGTTTTCTGCAATCAGCATGGAGAATAACTTAAAGCTGAAAGAGGGCCAGGGTTGTGGCTCAGGATAGAACACTTGCCTAGCATGTGTGAGGCACTGGGTTTGATTCCTGGCACCACATAAAAATAAAAACAAATAAAATATTGTGTCCATCTACAATTAAAAAGATATTAAAAAAAAAGAAAGCTGGAAGAATAGATATTGTTAGGGGATGAACAACTGTGTACTAATTATATTTTCTGAGTGAGACCCACTTGCTCCCAAGAATAATGAGTCAGAAGATTGGAAACATTTCCCCAAACTGAAATGCAGACCGTTGGATGTTCATCTGGGCTGAATGGTATACTCGAAGTATAAGTCTTGTGACATAATAAATATTCAGCTGTGTGCTCACTTCTGGTAGGGCCTGCCCTGATTAGATAATATTCCTGGCAGCCATTTTTCTCCCTCAATAAAAAGAACTGGAGAAAAGCTGGTCAAAGATAGGATGCATTTGCTCTTGCTCTGAGCATCTGTTTTCTTCTGATAAGTTTTTCATTCTCTGAAAATCAAATCAGATGAGTATGCATGCTCTTCCTGCCAGTTTGCAGATAATTTGACAATCTTGGCCTGTTTTCCTGTTGTGTTGTTAGCCATTTCCCTCTTTATTTACTATTAAATATTACTGGACCTTGGCGAATATACGGTGTACTAAGTAACAATATAGAGATCTGTAAATTGTAATCTAATTGAAGAGTAAAGAAAATGTAGAGAAACAACTTTTAGTTGTAGTTTGAACAGCAAAACTGAGACTCTGATTCTGCACAGAGTAGTACTGTACTGCCAACTTATTTGGGGAGCAAAGCTGCTTATCATTAAGTTCTATCTCAAGTAGAAAAGAGAAAATTTCCAAACTGTGCTGAGCTCTAACAGAGAGGGGGTAGTGTGAGTTAATATTTGTGGTGTAAGCAGAAGAGCAGCCTATACTTCTTAGCAGTATCTATTTGACGCTACTTGTGTAGGGACTACTGCTATACTCTATGTTGATTTATCATACACAGAAATGTCACAGACTATCCTGAGCAGTTCATGATACCTGCTTGGGGTTTAAGTTGGATTTGTAATGAGTGTTTATCAAAAGGAGTTTGATGTTACTTTTTATTCTCTTCCTAAACTGATGTTTTGCAAATATTTTTGACCTTACCATACAGTGAGAAAAACTAAAATTTATAGCAGGAACTGATATAGGCAGAGAGACACCAAAACTCATGTACATACCTAGAATTTCAAGAAATAATGCTTATTTTTTTTCCCTCTGGTACTGGGGATTGAACCCAGGGCCTCACAAATGCTAGGAAAGCAACCTACTAGCCCTTTATTTTGAGACGGGGCCTAAGTTGGCCTTGTATTTGCAATCCTTTTGCCTCAGCCTCCTGAGTAGCTGGGATTACAGGTGTACACTGCTGCTGTGCTTGGCTCAAGAAATAATTCTTACTTTTACTAGATTCAATGTATTCTTATGTTTGTCTTATTCTTTTTATTGTATTGGCTTTTTTATATGGTACCATGGATTGAACCCAGGGGAGCTTAACCACTGAGCCACATCCCCAGCCTTTTTTTTTTTTTTATTTTGAGATGGGGTTTTGCTAAATTGCTGAGGCTGTCCTTGAATGTGCAAGTTCTCTTGAACATGCAATCTCTTGCCTCAACCTACCCAAGCCACTAGAATTATAGGTGTGCATCACTGTACCCGTATGATTCTTTTTACTTTATTTTTATTTATTGATTGAACTCAGGGGCACCTGATCACTGAGCCACATCCCCAGCCCTGTTTTGTATTTTATTTAGAGACAGGGTCTCACTGAGTTGCTTAGTGACTCACTTTTGCTGAGGTTGGCTTTGAACTCTACTTCCTCCTGTCTCACACTCATGAGTTGCTGAGATTACAAGTGTGTACCACCATACCAGGCTATTCTTTTTATTTAAAAAAATATATTTTGGGTGTTATTCACCAAATTAATTTCAGTATCCACTAATTGGTAACAACCTAAATGAAAATTTTGCTATCTACTTTATACAAAACCAGACATGATAAATATTGCTATGAAGATGATGAAGGAGGCAAGAGGTACCTGTGTTTTGCTCCAAAGGTCCAGTTCCTTCAGTTCAGGAAGAGTGGCTCTTAACACTCTTTCTGATATCCCACATGTGTTGATTATTATTTGTAGTTTAGGGCCTTGGCAATGATATGTGGGCCATCAGGCGGAAGGCCCCTATCTGTAGTACACTTATGAGTTTTCTCTGTGTCTTCCCTTCTTGAACTTCAGATCTACCTAAGGAGATTTCCTTTTGCCTAAAGAATATCCTAGAGAATTTCCAGTGAGGGGAATTTTTAAAAGTCAGTTTGGAAAAAAAGTCCATGAAACATGCTTTTACAAGGTGGGCAGTCATCCTTTTGACTGCATTATACCAATGCTGTTAAGGAGTCCACGGTGAGGCTTAATTGTATTTTTTTTCAGTGCTTGGGATTGAATCCAAGGGGCCTTCACCACTGAGCCACATCCCCAAACCTTTTTTAATTTTTTATTTTGAGACAGGGTCTTGCTAAGTTGAATAGAGCCTCTCTAAATTGCTGAAGCTGAACTTGAACTTGCAATCCTCCTTCCTCAGCCTGCAGCTGCTGGGATTACAGGCATGTAGCACCATACTTGGCTATTTGTTACTCTTTTGTCTCGGGTACTGGGTATTGAATTTAGGGGCATTTAACCACTAAGTCACATCCCCAGCCATATTTTGTATTTTCTATAGAGACAGGATCTCACTGAATTGCTTAGTGCTTCACTGTTGCTGAGGCTAGCTTTGAACTTGTGATCTTCCTGCCTCCGCTTCCCAAGCTGATGTGCACCATCAGGCCCGACCCTATTTGTTACTCTTTTTTAGGTGAGGAAATGTGTCTTATTTCTCTGGCTGCGTTTGAGGTTTGTCTTTGTCTTAGTCTTATTTACATATTTTTTAGGGTTTCCTGTTTGAGATTTTACTGGAGTTTCTGAACCATGGCTGGATATCCTTCATCAGCCAAAAAAAAAATGTCAGCCATTCTTTTCACATATTATCTCTGCCCCATTCTTTCTGTCTTGTCCTTTGAGAACTTTTATTATTTTAAAACAATGATGTCATTTATTTAAACTGTTTATTCCAAGATACACACATATACAAACACAAATGCATATGTGCATTCACTTAAAATTATAGGACTAAATCAGCAACTTTGACCAAATCACAACTTCCTCTTCAATTCCCCTTCACCCTAAATTGCTTCTCTCAAATTCTCCTTCCTGTTCTGGAAGACTTATCAGAAGTCTGCAGGGTTAGTACAAAGCATATTCCCAGCCCAGATCACTCTGTACTTTTCTCTAGGAGTGTAGGACACCTTCCTTACCAACTTCTTTTTCTAAAGGATTTTCCCAATGAGGAACTTCATTTTATAATTCTAAGCCAAAAGCAGTGGGTGTGGGAGGGAACAGAACTTCAGTTATTAGATATATGGTCAATGTTTTCATTCTATCGTTTTTTACATTTTATTTTCTTGCTTCTTCATGGTAAATTCTGCAAAATTCCTTCTAACCTGTATTCTGGTTTATATATTCTCTCTTAAATCATATCTGCTATTAAACCATCAGTTTTTGATTTTTATAAGTCTGCACTTTATGTGTGAGGTCTTGAGGGATTGAATCCAAAAGCCTGAGCCACATTCCCAGTCTTTTTTATTTTGAGACAGGGTCTCACTACGTTGCTCAGGGCCTCGAAAGGTTGCTGAGGCTAGCTTTGAACTTGCAATCCTCTTGCCTCAGCATCTTAAATTGCTGGGATTGCAGGTGTATAACACTACACCTGGCTATAAGTCTTTTTTTAAACAAGTTATCTTTTATCCACACAGATAAGAAAAGTAAATGATATATAAAGATTTAATTTGTTTAATAAATTAGTGGAGTTTTCCTGTTCATTTACAGGATTTTCCAAAAGTAGGCAATAGAATTCTAAATTTCTACAGAACTCTTCTATTTATTTTATGAATAATTATTTAAAAAAACACTGTTATGGAAACTTTTAGGTTAGTTTCTTTTAGGTCTTTTAATCAACACATCTTAAACTTAATAGGAATCACTTGGGTTTTTATAGCATTTAAATTACATAAAACATACAGGCTTTTAAAAGGGAACTGTTATTCATGCTAAGTATTTTGATAATATATCAGTGTTCTAATAAAAGCTATCTTTGAATTTAAGAATACATATGTCATTCTGAAAATAAGTTAGAAATAAGTTTTTAAATAAAGAATGGCATATAAAAGCAAATTTATGATTTAGGATAACTATCTTACTAAAAATATACATGATATATTCTTATTTTGGATATTGTGACAAAAATACTCTTGTGGCTATGGTAATATACTCAGTAGTTAGCAAAACAAAGTTTACCATCAGTATTCAGAATATTCCTGCATCACTAGGAAGATGTGTTGTAGGAAAACAGATTCAAAGAAACTATTAATACTAAATGTGAAGTATTCCTGCAAATAATTAGGTCTGAATCTTATCAGGCCTTTGGATCAGGGATTCTGAAAGTATGATCTCCAGAAAAGGATTATCAGCATCAACTTGCTAAAATGTAAAATGTTGGCTACAGGTGTAGTTAGGTGGTAAAGCACTTCATGTGTGAGGTCTTCAGTTAGATTCCTAGCACCAAAAATAAAGAAATAAAAATACAATATCATAGGTGGGGTCCAGCCATCTTTTTTTTTAAATACTAGAAACTGAACTCAGGGGTACTTAACCACTGAGACACATCCCCAGCCCTTTTTATATTTTATCTTGAGACAGGGTCTTGCTAAGTTGCTGAGGCTGGCTTTGAACTTGTGATCTTACTGACTGAGCCTTTAAAGCCACTGGGATTATATCCAGCTTCCATCTGAGTTTTAATAAATGCACCAGATGTTTCTGCTCACTCAATTTGAGGACCATTCTAAATTTACCAGTTAGGATTTACAGGGGACAGAGAAACATGTTAAAGAGCATGAATCAGATGAGAAAATCAGTTGAAAGTGGTACATTCTGGGTCACGTGATGTCTCAGAAACTACACAATGCTACCTCAAAGATATTTTTGCCCCTACCCAATTGCATCTGGATCTAATCAGAGAGCTAACTTCCTGCTTATGTACAATACTGGAACAAATATTGCTACCTTGGAAATACCAAATTCAGAATACTGAACTACCATAGGACAAATGACTAATTTCTTCAATTAATAAATGGCATATTTAATATGGGAACATGGAATTATTGCATACTAAAACAACAACAAAAAATCTAAACATACAAAAAAACACAAGCTGCCTGGTGCGGAGGTACATGCCTATAATCTAATTTCAGCTACTTGGGATGCTGAGGTACGAGGATGGCAAGTTGTAGACCAGCCTCAGCAATGTAGTGAGACCCTGTTTCAAAAGACAAACAAACAAACAAACAAACAAAAGAACTGGAGATGTAGCTTAATGGTAAAGTATCCCTAGGTTCAGCCCTCAGTACCAAACTAACAAAACAAACCCCCTTGAAAAACAAAATACATCCCTCCAATGAAAAATCAAAACACAACAAAACAAAGGAAACCAACCAAATGCAATGCATGAGCCCTATTTTTGATACTTAAAAAGACATTTGGGTTGGGCTGGGGTTCTGGTTCAGTGGTAGAGCACTCGCCTAGCATGTGTGAGGCCCTGGGTTCCATCCTCAGCACCACATAAAAATAAATAAAGCTATTTTGTCGATCTATAACTACAAAAAAAAAAAAGAAAGAAAAAGACATTTGTATCTTTTTATAGGAATCATGTATATGAAAATGAACTGAGTACAGATGATGGAGGAATTCAGGGAAATAAATTGAATTGTGCAATTTGCTTTAAAATCTCTAGTGCTTCCTATGTCTGCCAAAAGACTGACCACGAGTTGAAAATTATTAGGGATGGGTGACAGCTACAAAATACATTACTGTAATTTCTCTGCACACTTGAAAATGTCAAAAATAAAGATGTTTTAAAACTAAACCCAGGCTGGGGTAGTGGCTCAGTGGTAGCGCACTCGTCTGGCATGTATGAAGGCATTGGGCTGGATCCTCAGCACCACATAAAAATAAATAAATAAATAAATAAAATAAAGGTATTGTGTCCACCTACAACTAAAAAAATACTAAAAACAAAAAAACCAAAGACACTAACCCTAAACGAGGCATGGTGGTGTGTGCAGATAGTCCCAGTTACTTGGGAGGCCGAGGCTAGAAAATTGTTTTAGCCCAGGAGTTTCAGACCAGCCTGGGCAACATGGTAAGACCTCCATGTCAAGAAAGAGAACAAAAACAAAAAATGAAACAAAAACAAAAAAACTAACCCGAAAATAAAATCATGATGCTTAAGATGTAGTATGAAATCAGGAACTGTAGCAGCTGTATGAGAAGCATTTCCAAGTGTTTATACAACACACCATCAAATTGACATGAAAATTTAAACTCCACAACAGGACAGCTTTACAGCTTCATTCACCTGGAAAGAGGACAGCAGGATATGGGCCATATAACTGCTGTTCCTAGACTGTCTGGAGGTGGGAAGAGGATGGGGGTGAAGTAGGACAGGAACAGCTCAATATTATGTTTTTTTTTTTTTTTTTTTTTAAAGTATGCCGGGCACAGTGGCACATGCCTATAATTCCGGCAGTTTGGGAGGCTGAGGCAGGAGGATTGTGAGTTCAAAGCCAGCCTCAGTGGTGAGGCTCTAAGCAACTCATTGAGACCCTGTCTCTAAATAAAATATATTAAAAAATGGCTGTGACTGGAGTTGTGGCTCAGCAGTAGAGTGCTCGCCTATCATGTGCGAGGCCCTGGGTTTGATCCTTAGCACCATATAAAAATAAATAAATAAATAAAAATAAAGGTATTGTGTCCAACTACAACTGAAAAATAAATATTAAAAAAAAAATGGCTGTGGATGTGGCTTGGTGGTTAAGCACCTCTGGGATCAATCCCCAGTACAAAGGAAAAAAAAACAAAAAAGTATGATCTAAAACAAAACCACATTCATATTCAACTCAATACTAGAATTCAACTCCAGAATACAAATCTAATCTCAAAGAGTGAGAAGATCAAAATAAACAATGTATTATATTTTCCTGAGTGTTAAAATTATATAAATGTACTATATGTTAAAATGTCAACTTTTCAAATCTAGTCACAGGCATATATGATGGAATTAATTCAAGTGAACAAAATTTAATAGCTACAATTTTAAAAATTATAGTATCATGAAATATGTGTAGGCACATAAATTGTTAACTATAGGCCAATGGTTAGTGTAAGTTATAAACAGAAGTGGAAGCTCCTATCTCATACCTTGAGCAATTGTAGCAAGTTTTCCCTTTTCTTCTGGGCTGAGTTGCAACATTGTATCTATAACAGGAAGAAGCCTCTCTCTTTCACTACCTGGTTTCAGGAAAATGAACTGCAACAAGACATTCTTCAAGTACTCCAGGTTAGCAACAGACTTCTCTCTCTCTTGATTTCTTTCCAATCTTCTTATTTCACTTTTGAGGAGCTGTTAGAGAAATGAGTTAAAAATAGGTTTTACTGGTTTCTGGTCAAACATGGCAGACTAAACACATGCATTTTTCTTTTCCCTGAACATCTGTGTCCCCGTGACAATAAAGAAAGCACTAGGAGGGGAAAAAAGAATAAATGAGATTTATCAAAAAATTCCAAGAAGATGGGAAGCAGATAAAGGAGTGGAAGTGACTCAGTCCAGTGGCTTCCCAACTACCACTGACTAGAGGAGGGGATGCATCCTGTGTAAACACTGAGAAGTTCCTGCCTTGGAAGCACAGGGCATCATGGAAATGGGGGCTGAAAACTGGAGGACTAATGGGAAATCTATAAAATGAACAACTGCAGACATAAGTTAGTACTATGATGCTCTCACCATCTTCTACTCTCTGTAGAACATGAGCTGAGGAAGGTAAGCAAGTTTGAAAACAGGCACTGAAGTAAACATCCACAACTTCTACTAACCTTATGCCCTTGCCTTGCTCACAGAGCTCAGGCAGGTAAGATGTTCACAGTGAACAGCACTTGACCAAAACAAAAGTCAAATTCAGGATAATGTGAACATTCAGGAGCTTAAGACATCTTAACTACTACCAGAAAAATGAGGTAAAGAATGATACAAAAAAGGTAGTAGGAAATTAAAAATCTTTGAGGATGATTTCTAGGTTTAAACAAAGCTGTAGTTTTTGTTATACAGTATTTTATAATTTTAGGTTAGTCCAGGAAAGTCAGTTAACTCCGTCCTAAAATCCAGGGCATTTAAAAAAGTGACCAGAGAGTGCAAGAAATCATGCAAGTGTAAATCTGTGGAAATACAACATTTAAATACGTCACTTAGGTTTATTGGGCTAGTCAATGATTTGTGAGATATAATGATGTTTTGATAGACGAAAAAATGTTTTATAGGTAAATATTGAGGTATTTAGTAACGGAATATCATATATATATGTAAAAGCAAATAATTCAACATTAAAAAAATAATAATCTGACAAGGATAGGTGGTGACCCTACACAGAGGCAGAGCAGATCTATCTGGAGCAACAACATGCAGAAGCAGAAGAATGTATTTCTCACGCAGCAGTCAGAATTTTGCCCCACCATTTACCAGCTTCATTTTTTCCCCCCTCCTTTCCAGGGACTGTGAGGGTTAACTAAGACAATATACATGTACAGTTCAGGACCTGGGTTTTGAACACGGCTCAACAAGTACCATGAGTTTATTCTTGGAGGTGATTTATCAATGAGCCAGGGTGGAAATATATCATTTAAGCAATATTTAACTGCTCTGAAATGTTTCTGGATATTTCATGTTGACTTTAAAGAGAAAAAACTTTCTATGCCACTTTGCTATCTCTGCCTACTAACTGTGCTAAGTAAGTTCAGTGTCACAAACATCAGGTGAATAATTTGAGTTAGAAGTGCTTCATTGTTTAGAATTGAAGGACCCATGCTTATTAAGTTTTACTTAAGCATATGTGGAACTTATATCACTCCAATTTCTAAATCTATTATGATTTCTTAGAAAAAGTAGGAATTAAGAGTGTATATAGGGGCTGGGGTTGTGGCTCAGTGGTAGTGTGCTTGCCTAGTATGTGAGGCACTGGGTTCGATTCTCAGCACCACATACAAATAAATAAAGGTCCATCAACAACTAAAAAATATATATAAAAAAAGTGTATATAGTAGACATAAAAACAATCAATATTTCTTCCCATCAGGAATCTAATATAGGGAATAATCAAGATGTTACAGATATGTCTGAAATATGAAGATTTAAACTTGGGTATGTGTAGAGGGTCAGACAATCAAATTGGTGCAGAGCATTCGCATGGTGGTCAGATTTTTATTACCTCACCTTGATTTGCTCCATAAGAATGGCATTGGTTGCTTCTGTTTCCCGAAGCAGGCCATTTAAGTGATCTGCGCTTTTTGTGGTAGAGCTGAGCTTCTGAACCAATTCTTCTTTGGTAAATTCAGCATGCCATACAGGAGGTTCTGCAAGATGTTGTTCTAAGAATTAATTTTCACACCAGAGATTAAAGATAAAGATTCTAAATAAGAAAAACATTTAGGGGCTGGGGAGGTGGCTCAAGCGGTAACGCGCTCGCCTGGCATGCGCGGGGCGCTGGGTTCGATCCTCAGCACCACATAAAATAAAGATGTTGTGTCCACCGAAAACTGAAAAATGAATATTAAAAAAATTCTCTCCTTAAAAAAAAAAAAAGAAAAACATTTATATATAAAGTATATAAATAAGTAAGAACTCTGCATTATTATGTAAGTCGGCTTTGTTTGCCATTCATTCAACATATCCCAATTCAAAGGTTACATGCTGAATAACACAAATAAGACAGAATCTGTGTTGTAATGCATATAGTTTAAAAAGGAATACAAGCCCTGTGAGCCTTAATTCTAAATTCTGTCAGAGCTTGTGTTTTCCGATTTTTTTTTTTTTTTTTTGTGGTGCTGGGGACGCAACCCAAGGCATTACACATGCTGGCAAGCACTCTATCACTAAGCTAAATCATTTTATCGGTTTCAGTATACACCTTCTTTCCATCTATTAATGTTCCATGAACTTACATTATTTCACTTATGAATGAGGAAAGCTGTAACATTTACAGTCCATTTATATCAGGAATCTCCATAAGAATTTTCTATGAGGTAGGAGAGGTACATTATGCAAATTTTTATAGATAAGGGATCTGGCTCAGGATTGACAAGTAATTTTGACAAAAATCACAAAGCCAAGTCTCATTCTGGAGTCTGCCACTACAACATCAGATCATTCCTTGTCACAAGTACTGATTCTACCTAAGGGAACCATAACTTGCACTTTTCACCCATACGATCAATGACCATGGATACAAATGGCTCTTATTCTAGGTGGTTCCAAAACTTCAGAAAGATGATATATTATTCCCTCCTAAATTATGAATAGTAACATTCATTACAGATAAGAACAAAATATACCAAAACTACATTTACTAGAGCAAATTTAGCACTACTTCATCAAGAAGAAAAACTGAAATTGTCAGTGTCTTCAAAGGGTAAGAGACTAGTTTATTTACTTGCTAATACCACTAAAGGACTTTCAATCATATATTTCTGGCTCAAGCGTAGGGTAGAACTAGCATTTTATTTTAAAAAGACATCTGTTTCACACTGCAGGAAAGTTTTCATTTGAATAAGTAGCAGAATATTGAAAGGCATTTTATTGGAAAGTGGTTCAAAAGGCTGTAAAAATTAGAGTAATATTAATTCAAAAGATAGTACAATTGAATAAGAGAAATATTTAGACAGTGTAACATACCAAGTTTAGTTTCAGGAGAATTAAGAAGCTGCTCTAAAGATTGTGTGTATGTGCTGGCAGAAGATGCAGACTCGGTATCAGTTGTTTCCATTCCTTCTCCCTCTTCTCGGGTTACAGTGTGCATATCTAGAAGGGGTAAGTCTGTGTTTCTCCTTTCTCGAAGGTTCTTCAAAGGTTGGTGGGAAGAAGCTGGGCCTATTAAATATTTTTTTTAAAAGGTATGAGATTGTTCAAAACTGATGGATTCAGCTTTTAACAAAGATACCCTATTAAAATAAAATGATTCTGGGGATGGCAAAGGAACTTAAAGACAAATGGAATATGAAAAGAGAAGTGCTAAAACCAGTCCGAACAATAGTCACTGAATTTTTAAACATTTTAGGCTTTTTTTTTTTTTTTTTTTGGTGGTGCTGCCGATTGAACCCAGGGCCTTTTACATGTAAGGCAAACACTCTACCAACTGAGCTATATCCCTAGCCTAAACATTTTAGTCATTTGAGCAGAGCTATTAATTGCTACCATCTAGCTATGATAAACTGTTGGATAAGACAAAGATCATAATGTTGTACTACTTATGTTCATTAATTTATGGCAGAGGGCTAAACGGTTACTAAATTTTGTTAAAAAGTCTACCTATTTTTGTGGGTTAGGTATTTCCCGTCACTGCATTCTTTCTAACACAAAACACTGCTGCAGTCTGCTGGGCAGCCGATCTTGATGATGCTGATAATGAACACTTGTACAGAACTGTCATGTTCATAATATAGTTTCAAAATACATTACTTTATTGAGTCTAAGAAATCTGAAGTACAGAGAACTTTAATGACTTCACCCAAGGTATCATGGTTGTTAGGGACCAAATTCTAATCCAGATTTTTTTTTTTTTTTTTTTTTGGTCCCATGAAGTTGCCTCTACTGTTCTTTCAACCCTAAGTTAGCTCTCTGCCCTTTCTGGAGCATTTTCCTGGGGTTCTGATATTTCACCAACTGCTTATTTCCACTGTTCATTCCTAGAATACAACCTCTTGTGTGACTTATTTTTCCCTGGCTGATTACTTCCTATTTTGACTCTTAGTACATGTCAAAAGTCTCTGAAATTGTTTTCTGACATTGACAAGTGACCTGTAGCTGCCATGTTCCATTGACAACATCATCTGTGTGAAACAAACACAATAAAATTATGACTAAAGCATAGCATTAAGATGGTTGACAATTTCCCAATTCTTCCTGGGAGAATGCAAGATTAAGATTCCAACGAATTAAAAATTAGAAAGGGAAAGCACTGTACTGGCCAACAATTCTACGAGTCAGTGCTGCTTCGCCCCTTGCTCTATCTCTTAATGGTTTTAGGAAAATTTGATATATTTTGATGATCTACAATGGAGAACATAAAGTATCCAGTGGTGAATACTAGAATTAGAGTATTTCTCATTACAATGAGTATGTCTTCAGTCAGAGAAAAAGAAATACTCATTTACATGGAAGATAATAAATTCATGAGAATCAGTATTTTAAGAGGTAACACAGGCTGCTCTAAGTATAATCCAGAAGGGTTCAAATGGTTAAAAAAGGTTCTTAGTAAGCAGAAATTCAAAATTTTAATCACAGAACTGATACTGGTTGCCATCTAGTAAATTCTGACTTTCTTGTGAATTTGTGAACAATGTGTGTATTCAAGTGACATCAATATGTGAAAAACATGAACAACTAGTACTTCCACGGGTACATACATACTTCTTGTGGTTGGTTCACTCTTGAGCTGGAAGAGTTGAGCTTCCACCTTAGAGAGCTGCTGCTGTAAAGTCTCCATTGTCTTTCTGTGCTCTTCTTGCAAATGTCGCACTTGATCTCTGAAGCTGTTGCGGAGGACCTCGTTCTGGGATGTTAGCTGACTTACTGTCTGAGCATGTTCAGACTTCAGCATCAGGTTCTCAGATTGTACTGAACATAACCTGAAGAATGAAAGGAACTTAATTCATATGTTGACTCAGCCTTTCTCAACTGGGTTCTGCAAAAGAATCCTGAGGACATCTAATAAATGTATGTATGAACCAACTTGTCGCCTATACATCTATAATGTACTGCTGTGTTAAAATCTAGATGACTAGCTGTCCTCTAGTTAGAAGTCTTTTTTTGTGTTCTACAGTTCAGATACAGAGCCTTGGTTCAGGGACTCTGTTGTGTGATTTAGGCAAGGAAATTTCTTAATGGTTCATCATAAATTAGGACTATATTTAGGGTATAACATATACTATCATAATTACCAAAATGCCTATCATCATCCTCAACATCTTCCTAGCTTATATAACATCTTTATTAAAATAATATTTTCTTTAAAGACATAATTTTTTTTAGTTGAATATGGGCACAATGCCTTTATTTTATTTATTTATGTGGTGCTGAGGATTGAACCCAGTGCCCCATGCATGCAAGACAAGCGCTCTACCACTGAGCCACAACCCCAGCCCTAAAATTATGCTTGTAATTAACCCATTTCTTCAGGTCATTTTATGTAGCAGCTTCCACAAATATAACATTATCCTTTTCTTTATTACCATGAAAACATGAAAAATAACACTTTCTATAAAGAGAGTCTTAAAGGAAAGTATCCATTTTTGAGTGAATTAATATAAAACTTAAATACAAAGACCTGGTTTACTGTAGCTGCTTCCAAATTTGAGTGTACATCAGAATTGCTGGAGTTCCTCTTAAGAATTCAGACATCTGGTTGTGGCTCAGCGGTAGAATACTCATGTACCACATGCAAGGTGCTGGGTTTGATCCTCAGCACCACATAAAAAAATAAATAAATAAAATAAAGGTATTGTGTTCAACTATAACTAAAAATAAATATTAAAAAAAAAAAAGAATTCAGACGTCTAGTTTTCATGCTACAGTCATTGAATCAGAATCTCCAGCAATAGCTCTAGGAATTGCCAACTTTTAGCAGTTTTTTCATGTAATCAGCATGACACTAGTTAGTAGACCTTACACTTTGGGAATAACTACTTTTAATGATTTACTTGTAGTTTTAAAGTTTTATATGTTTGGTTGTGGTTAAAAAATTTTTTCCTTTTGAGTTTTTTGTTTCTTTGGTATTGGGATTGAAACCAGGGGCACAAGAAAGTCAAGGAAGAATTGTTAGGAAGTCACAACTTTCTAAGAGAATAAAGAAACACTGAAGAGCTAGGCAAGGCTTCTAGCTTTCAGGCAGTATCAACGACACTTCTGAATTTACCCATGTGAAAACTAGATGAGCAAACCCCTTTCATATGGAATTGGGATGAATATGCTAGTGAAAGTTCACTTTCCTATCCCATTTGTTACTGGGATGTTACATTACCTGGGCTCTCTGGATAATGTATGTAACAGGCTAGCATAATTAGCACATTCCTCTGGAGCTGTTTTTATAATTTCATATAGAAAAAGTATAAATATTCAAACATTTAAATAACAGAGACCATCAAAGAAAGTATTTTTGAAGGAGGAAGGCCAATTTTTAGTATTTAAAAGAATATATAGTAGCTACTCAAAATATTCAAGGGATGATTAAATACTTTAGAAGCATCAATTATTAATTGTCCTTTGTGTTAGCAATACTGGAGACACATACACACACGTGTATTATATACATATATACATACACACTTATACACACACACACACACATTTTTTTTTTTTTGTGGTGGTGGCATTAGGGATTCAGGGGATTGAATTTAGGGGTATTTTACCACTGAGCTATACCCCCATATATTTTTATTTGTTATTTTGAGACAGAGTTTCACTAAGTTACCAACTCTAGCCTCAAATTTGCAATCCTCCTGTATCAGCCTCTTGAGTCGCTAGGATTACAGGTATGTGCCACTGTACCTGGCTAGCAATGCTTTTGCAATAACTTTTCTATAGTAAAGAAAAAATGCTGAAAATTTCTGTTGTAAATATCAAGTAAATGTAATTATTTATAAGCTAATCTAATGGAAACCCTGCTGATAGTAGTTAAAATGTTGGTAGATCTTCCCTGAAACTTTTGGTTTACGTGATTAACATATAAACTACATGTTAAAAAAAAAAGTGTAAGCCAAGAAATCACTTCCTTTCCTTTTTCAGGTTAGCATAAGATTATGTATATACTATAAACACAATTTTGGCAGGTAAAGTACCCTAAAACCCTTCAGGAAAGACACTCAAAGAAGAATTCTTTCTCAGTGCCCTAAGATATAACAAGTATTACCACCAACTTCCTATTATAGGAGGTCAAAAGTTCTTCTTTGCAATAAACTATTTATTCTGCCTATATTCCTGAAGTCTAATAAAATATTGTAATGATTAACAAGATATGATAAGTTGAAAATAGAGTTGCAAAGGTGAGCTGCATTTTATTTTTTAGTTAGAAGCTGTTTAAATGTTTTCCTTTGGAAATGAAGAAAAATGCTTATAATTTGACACTTGGGGTGGAAAGTAGCATTTTCTTTCTTCTGAGGCATTAATTGTCTTTTGTGTTAACAGTATATATATATGTGTGTATATATATATATATATATATATATATATATATATATATATATATATATACATACACACACACACACATATATACATACACATGTATGCATATATATACATATTATAATTTTGATATAATCCATGCAATATTCTATATAATATATATAATCCTTCCTCTTTTTTTGGTGGTACTGGGAATTGAACCCAAGGGCACTTTACTACTGAGCTATGTCCCCAGACCTTTCTATTTTTTAAAAAAATTTTCAGACAGGGTTTTGGTGGTACCAACTATATACTAGTAACTCTTTTTAATAACACTAATATTCTAAAAATGACAAATACAAAAACAATCCAAAGAGGAGGCTTTATGGTAAATGAAACAAAGTTATTAAGCCTTTAGAAATGTCTACTTATTTTTAAATCTGTACTTATTCCAAGGAGCAACATATTAGTAGTTCTAACAAAGAAACACTGCTGACTGCTACAAATAGCATTAGCGCTACTAGCAATCTTACTTTTCTCGAAGTTCCGCCTCTTTGGATACTGTTTCTTGAAGCATCCTGTTGTGCCTCTCCAGAAGAGTATCATGCTCAGATTGCAATGTCTGAAGTTCAGCTACATTAATCTGTAAGTTACTTTGGCTTTCTTGTAATTTGATTTTCAGTTGATCAATTAACATTTCCATGTGTTCCCTAAAATAGAAATAAATAGTTATAAAACATGAAAGGAGTGAAACTCCCTTTTGTGGTTTCCAATATATTTTAATCATTTAATCTTTCCATGTCATACTCATTATTATGAATGATTCTAAAGCAAATATAATTATCGTAAGGATTCAAAGAATAGGATTAGATATAATAAAAGATGTTAGATTTTAAACCTCTGGTGCTATAAATTTACAAATAAGAAGTCTCTGAATTTTAAAAATTTATACAGTGGAATAGAACATTAAACATCATCAAAATAGCTTATTTATGTTATGAATTATGCCATTAGTTAAAAAATAACCTACATAGTTCTATATTAACCATTATGAGAACTATATTTAGACCAAGCTACAGTGAAAGACAAGACCTGAAGAAAAGCAGGTCTTTTTAGAGTTAGAATAAAATTTAGATGAAAACAAATATTTAAAATCCATAATTTTGACACCATCCACACAATATTCTATTCATTTCTTTTTTTTTTTTTTTGAGAGAGAGAGAGAGAGAGAATTTTAATATATATATATATATATTTTTTTAGTTTTCGGCGGACACAACATCTTTGTTTGTATGTGGTGCTGAGGATCGAACCCAGGCCGCATGCATGCCAGGCGAGCATGCTACCGCTTGAGCCACATCCCCAGCCCCTCTATTCATTTCTTTAAAAAAGATTTCTTTTTTGTAGATGGACACAATACCTTTATTTTATTGATTTATTTTTATGTGGTGCTGAGGACTGAACCCAGTGCCTCATATGTGTAAGGCAAAGTGTTCTATTAGTGAGCTACAACCCCAGTCCTATTCATTTCATTTTTTAAAAAAATATTGACTGTATAAGAAAGTAGAAAAAATGTAAAACAATTATATTCAAATGGTTGGAACCCAATCTTCAGGCATGCTCAAAGATGGCTCTTGAAAATGGTGACACTTTTTCCTAAGGCATCAAAATTATATCTTGGAGAAAAGGCAGCCTTTTTTAACAAACGGTGCTCGGAAAACTATACAGCAATATGTAGAAACATGAAATTACACACCCACCCCCTCACCTTGCAGAAAACTCAAATCAAAATGGATCAAAGACTTAGGAATTAGACCAGAAACTTTACAACTAGAAGAAAACATAGGGTCAATACTCCATCATATTAGTGCAGGCACCAACTTTGTTAATAAGACCTCCAAAGTGCAATAAATAATACAAAGTGGAATGCCATCAAACTAAAAAGTTTCTGCACAGCAAAGAAAATGAATTAAGAACACGAAGAAAGAACCTACAGAATGGAAGAAAATCTTTGCCAGCTACTCCTCCTACAGGAGATTAATATCTAGAATATACAAAGAACTCAAAAAACTTAACATAATAAAAACTCAAAACAAATAACTCAATCAATAAATAGACAAAAGAACTAAATAGAAATGTCTCAAAAGAAGAAACACAAATGGCTAACAAATATATGAAAAATATATGTTCTAACATCTCTAGCAATCAGGAAAATGCAAATCAAAACTACACTAAGATTTCATCTCCTTCTAGTCAGAATGGCAATGGTCAAGAATGTCAACAACACATGCTCGTGAAGTTGTGGGGAAAAAGAAACATTTGTACATTGTTGGTGGAATTGCAGACTAGTACAACCACTCTGGAAAATAGTATGGAGATTCCTCAGTAAACTAGGGATGGAACCACCATATATGACCCAGCTATCCCACTCTCTGGTATTTTCCCCAAAGCTCTTTAAATATAGCATATTGCAGAGATATATTCACCTCAATGTTTACAGCAGTACAATTCATATTAGCTAACTTATAGAATCAACCCAGATGCCTCTCAGTAGATGGGATTAAGAAATTATGGTTTATATACACAATGGAGTTTTACTGAGCCATAAAAAGAATGATATTAGGCATTTGCTGGTAAATGGATGGAAATGGAGAATATCATGTTAAGTGAAACAGGCCAAACTCAGAAACTCAAAGGTTGAATGTTTTGTCTCAGATGTGGAAGCTACAGTAAAATAAAAGAAATGAAGGGGGAAAGATAGAACTATATAAAGAACCAATCAAGAGCTAGGGATATAGCTTAGTTGGCAAGTTTCAATCCCCAGCACCAAAAAAAAAAAAAAAAAGAACCAATCAAGCCAGATGAGGTAGCGCACACCTGTAATCCCAGTGGCTCAGAGGGCTGAGGTTGAGGCAAGAGGATTGCAAGTTCAAAGCCAGCTTCAGCAAAAGTGAGGCACTAAGCAATTCAATGAGACCCTGTCTCTAAATAAAATACAAAACAGGGCTGGGGATGTGGCTCAGTGGTTGAGTGCTCCTGAATTCAATCCCTGGTACCTCCCCCCAAAAACTTAATCAAATATAAATTAATAGACTAGCAAAAGGAAGTCAAGTAGAGTAGAAGAAGGAGAATGAGAAAAGGGAGGGAGGATGAGAGGGAAAGGGGGAGGGAAAAGGAAGGGATCATGAACTGAAATCAATTTCTACTGCATGTATGAGTTTCTTGGAATGAACTGAACTACTACATTCAACCTCTATTAAGAGAAGATCAAATTTTAGTCAAAGTGATGCCAAATGTTTGTTAGTAATTGTTAGGTTGGTTTGAGGTGGCTAAGGGAACAAAGGACCAGGTGACCAACACATGCAAAAGAACCACCAATCAGGTGTCGACAGAACCACCTGTCAATCAGCCAGGTCTCCTGACCAATCCTGGATCTCTGCAAGCTCCCCCAACCAACCCAGTAGGACAAGGGACTCTAAAAACCTCCCTTTCCTGTCCCAAGCCCTTCCTTCCTGCCCTAAACCCAATAAAAATTCCAATCCGGCTGAGCCTGCGAGTCTTCTGGACCTGCTCTGTTGGATTGGAGGGTCTTGCCTGGGAACAAATATCAATAAAGCCTTGTTCAGCAGCCTTTTAATCTGCCTACTTTTGGTCACCGGTCCCTGACCTTACAGTAATAATATATATAAAATTCTATAGTTGAAAGAAATCAAAATACGATTTTCAACCTACTTGGTGAAGAACCTGTGTCTCATGTTTTTTTTTTTTTTTTTTTAAAGACTTTACCTTTCTTGTTTAGCTCCTTCACTTTCAGCCTGAGACACAGATTTGTTTTTCTGTTGCTTTAAAACGTTGTGAACTCTGACTTTGTAGCTCTCAAATTCAGAAGTTACAGCAGCTTGTTCTGCCTATGATATTTAAAAGAAAACATTTTCTATTATAACATGATCCCATTTTCTTCCAGGTTAACAAACTAAGATGAAAATTTGTTTTTGAAAATGAATAGCTAAGATTCATTTTAGCCTCAATTAACTTCATAAAAAAGTACACTTCTGTTGGTCTTACACTTTTTTAAAGCCTTTCAAGGATATAATTTTGTCTAACAAGAAATTCTTAGATTTATTGACTACCCATAAACTTTGCAATACACTATTTGCTTTTGTAATTTTATAAAGTTTTTTTTACTTATAAGTTAAATTCTGCGTCATCCACTGAAGTGATTGGTAAACTTACACAACACTACTGCAAGATCATTTATATAAGAGCTGTACCTCTACAAAATTACTGTATCATTTCTAATTGTTTTGTATGTTGAAGACAAAAAGTTAGGTTCCTATGAACGAACATTCTATTAGAATGTCATTTTATAACTTGTAAGTCCTCAGATTCATAATACTTTTAAAATAAAAAGGTTTTACAAATAAGTGATTTTCTTTCATACATAAATTACACAACAAGATTTAAATGGAAACAATATGTGCTCATATTTTTCTTTTTGGCTTAGCAAAAATTGCTATTCAAATGATTCTTAAGGTGAGGATGCACTTTGGGGTAGAGTAGGCTGAGCCAAACCAAGAGCTCATTTAATTAAGTGCTCTTAACTGCAAACCAATGAAAAGGAGATCACAGCCCTGAGTAAACCGCTCACTAGCAGTTAATAAAATCCCCTTGGGAAGAGGCTTCTGTTATGAAGGATACACCTTTGCAGCACGGCTCTCTTCCTGAAGTGCAGCCACTCTCTGCTGGTATGCACTCATTGTGCGTTGGTGCTGCTCTGCAGAGGTCTTCAGGTGCTCGTGAAGTTTGTGTTTCTCAGATGTTACTTCAGCGAGTTGAATCTAAAAGGTAAAAGCTTTAAGCTTAGCTCTGGTAATTCATATCTTCACTGGTTAAAGATATTTTCCTTAAAACATGAACTTTGAGATAAGTATATATAAATGATAGAATTAAGTAGTGAAAAAATTTTAGGTATTATTTATTATTATTAAAAAAGTAAAGCAATATGAAAAGACCATTTATTATGCTAAGGTGATTTACTTTTTCTTAAACCAAAATTAATAAAGAAATCAATCCCCCAAATACCAGATTGCATATTTAACACTTCAAAACATTTTATACACCCACACACACAAATATATTTTAAACAAATATATAAAACTATTTCATGAATTGCTTTGTGTCAATGCAATATCATTCAGAGGATTCAGATGAGGTTTGAGGCTATATTTATTTTATTATGAACTATATTCTACATTTATTTTATTATGAACTATATTCTTCAAATGCATGAAAATAATCTGGCCTGAACTAAATGGTTTACCAGTTTTATACTACCTGATTTACTGCTTCTACTTCCTCAAAATGTTGAGAAATCCTTTTCAATATCCTTAGAAGGGAATTCCTTACAGGATAAATAAAATCCCTAGAAAATAACTCATTTCAATATGGAATTTTTTTTTTTTAAATCTTAAAAAGTACAAGGAACCTTACTTTATAGACTTCCACTTGCTGTTGACTGGCTTCCAGCTCACCCTTTAATGATGCTTGAAGTATTAAATGATCAGTTTCCTACAGAATGAGAATCTTGGTTAAATTAAAAAATGAAATTATTTATAAATAAACTATGAATACATATTAAAATGAAAAATGAATAAATTAACATACTGCCTGCTTTGAATCTGCTAGTTCCTTTTTTGTTTTCACAAGTAACTGCTTGATTTTGGTGTTTTTTTCTTCATACTGTTGCACTGAAGACTGTAGTGAAGCTAGCATGGGAAATAATTTCAGCAGAAAGAGATGAAACAGTTTTTAATGAGTGAATATAAATATGTCAATGATGAGTCTTTTCTTTGTATTAAGTTACCTTTGTATTAATTTGTTTGAGCTTTTTATTATGATATATTTCAAACATACTTGACAGTAGTAACTAAGGTACAGTAAACTCCAATGTACCATCATCCAACTGAACAATTACTAATACACCCAATCTTATCTCACCCAGACAAGGAGTCAGCAAAGTCACAGGCTATTTTTGTGAATACAGTTCTATTAGAACAGCAAGGCTCATTCATTCAAAACAGTCTATGGCTGCATTTGTGCTAAAACAGTGACTTGAGTAATCACCACAGAGACTGTGCAGCCCATAAAGCCTAAAATATTTACTATCCGGCTCTTTATGGAAAAAGTCTGTCAACCCCTGACCTATACCTTACCTACTCTCTGAATCCCCTCTGGATTACTTTAAAGCAAATCTGTTCATCTGTAAATATTCAGTGTATATCTCTAAAATAAAGGTCTATATTTGCTCTATCTCTAAAAGATAAGAAATCTACTTTAAATAAGTACCTCAAAAGAGTCTGTATATTTACAATTCTATCATATTAGAGGCACATTCCTACTTGATCATCTGTTTTTCTTATAGTAACTAGACATTTTAAAAAAAAATTTAGCTGTAGATAGATACAATATCTTTTTTTTGTCTTTTATTTATTTATTTTTATGTGGTGCTGAGGATTGAACCCAGTGCTTCACGCGTGCGAGGCAAGTGCTTTACCACTGAACCACAACCCCAGCCTGCAGATGTTTTTTGTGAGAGGGACTGTCAGTAAAAGAGAGCACACTAAGGAGCCAATCAAATCATAATAAAGAAGAAACTTTGCTGCTTACAGAGGCAAAGAAGGAGCAAATATCAAGTAGGAATAAGTGGATTAATTGTGTAGACCACAAGGAGCCTCTGCAATGAGCAGGACAAATCTGGCTGCAGTCTGTTATAAAATAAACCAAGACTATGTAACAGTGACTTTGTGGTCTCTGAAGCTTCAGAGATTTACAATTTGGTCATTTACAGAAAAAGTGTGCTTAACTCCTGATCTAGACTACTTACATGGACACTATGTGGTTGGACTGTTGAAAAATCATATAAGCAATGATTAACTGTACAAACTTAAATTCACACACATATATTACATTACTTGGCAAACAGGAACAGGAGTGTCTTAACTATACTTTGGTAGTAAACCTAATTCAGTTATTTCCTGGCAAATATTTATCCAGTTCTGAAAAGTATTTTATAAAGTCCAAATTACATATGAAGTCTTACAAAGTGCTCTAGGGGTTATAATAAGCAAGACAGCACTATTTAAAAGTTAGAAAGAAAAACAAAAGGTTACATAGCTCCACGTCTAAAGTTTATATTCACTTTATGTGAAACTCTGAGGGAGATTTCACAGAACAGGAAGCATTTAGGATTAGAATCAGGATTTTAGTATTAAATGCTTCCTGTTCTAGGAGGATAGGCATGAAAGAAATGAGGAAAATGAGGTCATGAAAAGAAGAATCACAGTAGATGAAATACACACTTGTGGAAAACATCATGTCTCCAGAAAGCTTACAGCCTTCTTTACAAGCTGTGAGAATAATGAGAATTAAACTGAAAAGTTAGAATGGGACCACATGATGAAGGGGTTTGAAATTAAGATGAACCTACCTTAATTTATAAGGCAGAGTGAACAAACTACATTAAATTTTTTTTTTAGTTGTAGATGATCACAATACCTTTGTTTTATTTATTTATGTGGTACTGAGGATTGAACTCAGTGCCCCACGCATGCGAAGCATGTGCTCTACAACTGAGCCACATCTCCAGCCCTTTTTGTTTTTTATTTTGAGACAGAGTCTCCCTAAGTTGCTGAAGTTGGACTTGAACTTCCTATTTCCCCGCCTCAGCCTCTCTGGTCCCTGGGATTACAGGTATGCAGCACTGCACCTGGCTGGAACACTATCTTAATGCTTCCTTTTCTGCTAAAAGTCCTTAGGCCAGCAATTCAAGGATTTCACTGACATGAGGTTGGTAACTTTTCCCAGATTCTCTTATCATCTAAATACTCCAACATAGCAGACTATCTTCCCCATCTTTGAAAGTGAACTGAATACTTCACCTAAGTATTCATATCCTTCATAAACAGAATAAAAAATACATATAAAATCTGAAAGAATGTTGTTTTACACGATGTAGTACCAGGAAAAGCTGTTTCTTCATAAGCTTGCTTTATTATTGTGGGTACTATAAACCTTGTAACTGATGTTTCTGCCTTTCTTCTGGTTTCTAGGATGCTAAAAGTCAAATTTAAAGGAGACCTCTAGCAAAAGCACAGAAGATGTATACTTTATGTTTTAATCTTTTATCTGACTCAACTGTTGAGATCTATTTCAATGTTTTCTTTCATGCTAATCCCTCATCACTTATATCTAAAATTTTATTGTATGGTAATATCTTTGTAGCCACCTTAAATTATTTTATGGAAATTCTGCTTCTTGCTCTGAGTAACTGTTAACAGTCTAGACTTCCCTTCCTGTCATAAACTAGGAAATGAAACAAAATACATAAAAAAAAAACTTTTCTGAATTCAGACAATGAGCAGTGCAGGACTGTGATCCCTGAGAGAAGGTAAACAAACATGGTAAACCCTGTTACTTGTCTTAACTCTGCACAGAAGCAGTTTCTGGACTGGTGCAGGGATGTGAATCTGAAATAGAGCTGGTCATCTGAAATGCAAAGAACTGCTGTGGAAAGAACAATAAACGGAGAGTTGTAATCTGGACAACTCTGAGGGATATAAATCAGATGAATCTCTGCCAGCCAGAGTGAAGAGACTTTGCAGTAGAACTTTGATGAGCACCACCTTAGTGGTAGGTTGAACCAGACCTATAACCAGACCTACACTCATCCTAAAGGACATGAAAAATAATTCATAAAAATACAAAACTTAAATACAAATAACTTGAATGTTGAAGTTTACGTTTTTAAATGAACACAAAAATATCTAGCATTCAGCAATGAAAAAGTCACATCTAAATTTTTGTTTACAAAGAAGCAGAATAATGTTATTTACAGGAAGGAGGGAAGAAAAATGAATTAATTAATCAACAGAAATAAACAAGTGAAGTAAATACAGAAAGAGTGAAATTAGCAAAAAAGGACATCAAAATAGTTATTAAATATGCTCAAGAATTTAAGGAAAACAAACATATAGAGAAGAGAGAAATGGAAAATATATTTTAAAAAATGGAAATTGTAGAAATGAAATATGCAAAATCTAAAGTAGACATATTGCTGAATGGGATTAACAAATACCATAGATCAGAGAATTTGAAGACACAGTGATAGAAACTATCCAAAAAGAAGTTCAGAAAGTACAAAAATCAAACAAGCAAGCAAGAAAACAAATAGAAGGAAAAAAAAAAAAAAACCGGAATAGAGTATCACTGACCTACGGAACTATATTAAGTGGTCAAAAATATCTAATTAGAGTCCTGGGGATGGGCTGGGGTAGTTTAGACAAAAAAAAAAAGGAAATAATGGCCAAAATGTACCAAACTTGAAAAAAATTTATAAAAACCCTATACATCCTAGAAGCTGAATAAACACAAGCAGGATACAAAAAGGGGAAAAAATATACCATAGAATTCTATACCCAGCAAAAGCATCTTTTGGAAATGAAGGCAGAGTAAAGACTTTTTCTAACAAACCAAAGCTGAAAGAATTAATTGACAGTAGCTTATGGGCTGCAAGATATAAGAAGCTATTCAGCAAAAGGAAAGTCATACCTAATGGAATTTGAATATACACAAAGGAACAAAGAACACCAGAAATGGCAAATATGTGGCTAAATACTGAAAAAATTCCTAAATTTTAATTTTTTAAAAAAATAGGAGTTGGTAAGCTTCTCCTAAGAGGTTGAATAATAAATAATATAGTATTGTCAGCCATTAATCTCTGTTTCATCTGTGCTGTTGACACACAATAACAGCCAGACACTATAAAAAAATTAACATGGCTTGTTTCAATAAAACTTTATTTATAAAAACAGGAAGCAGGCCTGTAGGCCATAGTGTGCTGACTTCTGCTTTAAAAAATAACTATTGGGGCTGGGGATATGGCTCAAGCGGTACCGCAATCGCCTGGCATGCGTGCAACCTGGGTTCGATCCTCAGCACCACATACAAAGATGTTGTGTCTGCCGAAAACTAAATTAATAAATATTAAAATAATTCTCTCTCTCTCTCTTTAAAAAAATAAATAAAATAAAATTAGAGTCAGTTGTCTTAAAAAAAAATAACTATTATAGGAGCTGGGATTGTGGCTCAGCCGTAGAGTGCTCACCTAGCACATGGGAGGCACTGGGTTCGATCTTCAATAAAGGTATTGTGTCCAACTACAACTTAAAAAAAAGAAAAGAAAAGAAAAGTTTGAGACTAGCCTCATTAACTAAGTGAGGTCCTGTCTCAAAAAAAATAGATAAATAAAATTTAAAGAAGATAACTATTACTGGGTATGGTGGCATGTGCCTGTAATCCCTGCAGCTCAGGAGGCTAAGGCAGGAGAATTGTGGGTTCAAAGCCAGCATCAGCAACTTAGCAATACCCTAAGCAGCTCAGTGACACCGGGTCTCTAAATAAAATATTTTAAAAAGGGCCAGGGATGTGGCTCAGTGTTAAATGCCTCTGGGTTTAATCCTTGATACCAAAAACAAAAAACAAATAAATAAACCCAAAACTATTTTCAAACAAAAATGACAATTCTGAATTGAATTAAAAGATGAATATAACATATTCATTCATGAGATGCAACTAAAGAATGCCTAAAGGGAAAATCATAGTTTTCAATGCTAACAACAGAAAATATTTTATGGAATCAGGTGTGGACCAGTTATTTCTGAGACAAGAAGACTGCAAGTTCGAGGCCAGCCTTGGCAACTTATTGAGACTCTGTCTCAAAACAAAAAATAAGAAGGACTGGGGATAAAGCTCAGTGGTAGAGTGCCTATGGGGTTCAATACTCAGTTAACTCCCACATTAGAAAAAATTATGGATAAAATGGATAGAATTACATTAAAAAGAAATGCTTCACTGTAAAGGTTCTGTGTTTGGGACTGGGGTCTCTGATGAATTCATGGCTGTGGCATGCTTAGCTGTTAGGAAAGTTTCTGTGCAAAGGTATGGAATGCCTAGCTGCTATAGCAATGCCCTATATGAGAAGGCTCTGTGCTACAGCCTTATCAGCCTAGACCTTGATCTCAGGCACACAGCTCCTGGGAATAAACTCTCTTGTTACAAGACAACCATAATGTTTCACCAAGCTCTGCTGAGCCTGAACCTGTCCACATAACAGTAACTTTTAAACAATGGACTTTCTTGAGAGAGATACAAAGCTCCTAACATTGCACATTGCAACTATAGTACGTAATATGCTGCATAATGTTGCTAACTCTGTAATCAGCCTAATGTCACAATGAACAATAATGTACTAATGATGCCAGTGACCTAATGTAACCTATTGATATAAATAAAGCTGGCAGCTTGGGCAAGAGGCCTTCATGTCATTTTGCTATCCTGCCATTCTGCCACTTTGCCTATGCACCTTGCTTCAGTCTCCTTTTGTTTTCTTTGCATTTCATTACTATTTAAATTTTCCTAATCTGTTGACAATCAGCAAATCTTGGACAAAGATTACTTGTATCTTCATATTATTCACATAACAAAAACTTTAAGAATAAACACTAGCATGCACTGTCAAGACACACAGTCAAGCACCAGCATGGACTGTAAAAACCTTAATGGCAAATGGTTTTACATTCCTTCTGTTCCTAAACAATGGTTAGCACTATGTTAGACACACCCAGTAATGCCCCTTCCCCAAATCTGTTACAATGAAACAATTTTAACAAAGTGAATTTCATTTTACTCACTCATTTCTTCTTGTAGGTTTTCTTGTTTCTGTTTTTGAATTTTTATTTCTTGCTCCAAATCCTCTATCTTGCTGTTTTTATTATTTAACTTTTGATTTAGTTCTTTCATCAAACGTTCATAATCGGCTATTTCCATATTCATCAATGTAGTTTGTTGGGCATCCTGCACATTTTATAAAAGATTCAGTTATTAATTTCACTTGTTAGATTGCTAACATGATGCCGTAGGAATTAACAGGTTGTTATGCTCTTCTACAATACAGAATAGTGTAAACAGTAATGAAGAAAATAGAAGTTGGATATTTCAGTTTCTAATTTCATAAAATCAAATATATATATTTTAACAGCTTAACTCAATTTTCTTAGCTATATTGTATTTCATTTAAAAAACTTTCATTAACCATAATTAGTAATTCAAGTCTTGTGGGGACTCTTATTTATGAAATATTACTATTATTTTTTTGGTACTGAGGATTGGACTCAGAGGTACTTAACCACTGAGCCACATCCCCAGCCCCTTTTTAATATTTTATTTAGAGACAGGGTCTCATTGAGTTGCTAAGTGCCTTGCTAAGTTGCTGAGGCTGGCTTTGAACTCGTGATCCTCCTCCTGAATGCTGGGATTATGGCTACGCACCACTGCAGCCAGCTGAAATATTAATATTTTAAGTGGCTCTTATAGTACTTTTCTTTTGACTTTAACTAAATCTTCATAGATCACATAACAATCATGTATAGAAAATGATATATCAAATCAAACTCTGATTAATTCATAAGCCCAGATTCTTTTGAAAAGACAGAGAAATGAATTAAAATTCCAATTTATTGGGGCTGACAATTTATGAGGGTTATTTTAGTACCATACACAACATTTAAAAATATTCCTTTTTGATATGTACAGAGTAGCTTCATAATATGAACAATGACATCAGTTTTCTTTTCTTTTTAGCAACATTTAAATTTTTTTTCGTAATTGTTGATAGATCTTTATTTTATTTATTTATATGTGGTGCTGAGAATCGAACCCAGTGCCTCACACATGCCAGGCAAGTGCACTACCACTGAGCCACAGTCCCGGCCCATGAAATCAGTTTTCAATCTTGGTGTTTTATTTTACCTTTTTAACCAGCTCTAGTTCTTGCATAGTTTTCTGAAGCTGTTTCTTTTCCTTTTGAAGTTGTACCTGAAGTTCTTCGAGTTCTTTTATAGTACTGGAATGTTCCTAAAATTAAAAATACCCCCCCCCCCAATTCGATCAACATTAAAAAAACTACTTGTGTTAGGGGTTATAAAATAAATCTGATACACAAAGACTCAAAAAATTTGGTGACCTTTCAATATTTAAAGAATAAACATGCAAATATCACATCTTAGATTCTCAAAATTAGAGCTGGCATACATAAAGCAATTAATTAAAGACTCAATTGAGTTGTTTCCTTAAATGATATTTTGGTAAAAATATCATTATATATACGTGAATCATCTCACAGGACTGTTTTTACCTTTATCTTCTGTTCCTTCTGAAGTTTTTCCGTTTCCAATTCTTTGTCCACCATTGCTTTGGCTTTTTGGACTTCTAAAATCTGTAATTCTAATAACTTGGCATTAGACTGTAGTGTTTCAATACGAGCCAGGAAATCTTCATTATCAGAATTTAGTTTTTCACACTGGAATGACAAATGATTCATTTTTGTAAACATGCAAAAAATATATTCAAGGGAGGAAGAAAAGGTACATTAATAAGAATATTGGCATACTGTGAAAAATGAAAATTTCAAAATAAATCCCACAGGATGACAATGTTAAGTTTCAAAACCATCAGTGTTAATATTTATATGGCAAAATTTATAAAAGACCAGATGCATCTATAAAGTAAAAGATGAATATGAAAAACAACAGGAACAAAACAAATCCAGTGGGACTGAGATCAGAGCAATAAGTTATTGTTTTGTTAAATTAATCTCCTGATGCGGGGTGGGGGGAGAAATACTGTTCCTGATTGTATTTTAATTTTATTCAAAAAGTATTGGAGATTAAAATATATTAAAATTTTCATGTGTGAATTTACTCAATTTAAAATTACCTGAAAAGTTGAATTTCTTAATTGTTTAGTAAGATCTTCTACTTGATGTTCAAAATTACTAGCACGTTCTTTTTCCACATCCAACTGCTCTGATTGCTTATCATATTCTAATAAAAGATTCTTCAATAAAAGACAAAAATATTTAACTTTAGGTTATTATTATTCATTCAATAGGTCAGATTGTACAATCAATAAAGCCTGACGTAAAATGTATAAGTCCATTTGAGATGTTAAATATTTACATATAAAAATATGTCAATGAAAATGTAAATTTACATATAAAAATATGACAAGATTAATATTCTTAATATTTAAAGAGATCTTTAAAACCCCAAATTTAAAATTTATATATGAGCTTATTCATCTTTCATGAACCAGTTAACTGGAGATATATATATATAATTTTTTTTTTTTTTTGTGCTGGGGACTGAACCCAGGGCCTTGTGCATGCAAGGCAAGCACTCTACCAACTAAGCTATATCCCAGCCTGCTCCTTTATATTTTAAGAGACTTTATAATCTAATCTAATCTAATAATTTCCTTCAGAGGAAGACCAGGTATACTAATTTAATAAAGTTCAATTTACCAATCTACACAAGTTACTTAAATTGCTTTTAAATTTAAAAAGTCTTTTGTATTAGAAGTCAGTCAAAGGATCAAGTCTTTTATCCTAGATTAAAAAAAAAAATACTTTTCAAAAATCCTAATCCACCCAGAATTATTTTGGTGTGTGCAATAAAATAAAAAACGGATTAAATCCTCAATAGCTTTCTAATTCCTTCTTTTGGCACTGGGGATGAATCCATGGGTGTTCCACCACTGAGTCACATCCCTAGTTCTTCTTATTATTTTTAAAGAAAGAGTGAGAGAGAGAGAGAGAGAGAGAGAGAATTTTTTTAATATTTATTTTTTAGTTTTCGGCGTACACAACATCTTTGTTTTTATGTGGTGCTGAGGATCGAACTTGGGCCGCACACATGCCAGGCAAGCGCGCTACTGCTTGAGCCACATCCCCAGCCCCAGTTCTTATTATTTTTGAGACAGGGTCTTGCTAAGTTGCTGAACTTGGCCTGTAACTTGGGATCTTTCTGCCTCAGCCTCTGAAGTAACTGGGATCATAGGCTTGTGCCACTGTGCCTGGTTACCAATTCTTCAGTAATTTCTTTTTCTTTGTTATCAGAGACACAACCAGAGATGCTTAACCCGTGAGGCATATCCCCAGCATTTTTTTTTTTTTTTTTTTTTTAGAGACAGGATCTCACTAAGTTGCTTCGGGTCCCAACTAAATCTTTGAACTTGTGATACTCCTGCCTCTGAAATCGCTGAGATTACAGGCTTGTGCTACCATGCCTCGCAGTGATTTCTATTTTTAAGTTTTCCTGAGATAGTATAGCTTAGTTGGTGAAAGAACAGGTCTGGAATAGTTGGTAATATCCCAGCTCTGCTATGTTTTGGGACCCTGAAGTCTCTAACTTTTAGTCTGTGACCTTGAATCTCTATGCCTCAGATTCCTGACCTATAAACTGGTGAAGCTAATAACATACTTCTTGTGGTTGTTTTGAGAATTAAGCATACTAAGACATTTAGAAGACAGCCTGGCATAAAAGTATGTGTTGTTGTTGTATAGAAGTCTCTGTCTCTTCTGTTAATCTCATTCTCACATTAGAATTCTACCATATTTCTATAGCTTAATAGGAAAAAAATTTAGTGTGTAGAGGTCACTTCCCTTTTACATTTTCAGAAGAATTAACTAATCTTGCTAGTTTATTTTCCATTTAAAATTTGGAATAACTGTTATGATCCCCCCTCCAAACCCCCCTCCTTTTTTTTTAGAGAGAGAGAGAGAGAGAATTTCAATATTTATTTTTCAGTTTTCGGCGACACAACATCTTTGTTTGTATGTGGTGCTGAGGATCGAACCTGGGCCGCACACATGCCAGGGAAGCGCGCTACCACTTGAGCCACATCCCCAGCCCCCCTAGAATTCTTAATAAAATTGTTTTTGAATTTATAAACAATTTGAGAACTAGTATTTCAATAATATTCAGTTACCCTACATAAATTCTGAAGTTTTCTTTATTAAGTGCCCAAATGCTTATTAAAGTTCTCAAAATTTTATCTTTTATCTACTAAGGGATTTTCTCTTTTTATCAAATCCTACTGATTACTGCTCATTCACTTCTTCCTATTTACCTTTGTTTTGCTACATAGTCTGTATCATGTCTTTTTTCTGTTTGCCCATTATTGCCACTGGAATTTAAGTCCTAAGAGGGCAGGAGTTCAGGATTATTTGGTTGGTGGTAGTCTGTTTGGCTGACCACCATCAGGTCCAGAGCTTAGAATTCAGTCTAGGCATGTAAATATTTACTGAACAAATAAATACATGAAGAAATGTAATGACTTTTATATTGTACTTGGTAACTTTGTTGGATTTTATTTTTTGATTTTTATAATAGTGCTTTATTTTATTAAAGTAGATAAGTATATTACTTCCAAATAACAATGCTTTTATTTCTTGTTACTATTTGTGTTAAGCTTCACATTCATTCAACTTGGTTAGAACAATATTACATAGTTACAATAACAGCAACCTTCTCTTACTGGTTTTTATTAAGAAATCCCCAAACAGAATTTTACTTTCAAAAACAATAAAGGTACTACGTAAAGGCTAACCACACTACAATGTACAAAAAAAAAAAAAAAAAAAGCCAGGGAAAAAGATTTACTAACAAGTACAAAAATACAAGATGATTATTTTATAGATAGGAACTTTACATTTCCAGTTCCTTCCTTCCTCCATCCCTCTCTCTCTTCCTTCTTCATTTTTGGTGATACTGGAGATTAAACCCAGGAACATTCTACAACTGAGCTTCATACCCAGGTCTTTTAATTTTTATTTTGAGACAGGGTCTTATTCACTTGCCAAGGCTGACCTCAAACTTGTGATGTTCTTGGGCTGGGGATATAGTTCAGTTGGTAGAGTGCCTGCCTTGCATGCACAAGGCCATGGGTTCAATCCCCAGCCCCAAAAAACAAACAAAACAAGACTTGTGATGCTCTATATGCGTGTGCCCCTGTACCTATCTTTCCATTTTTTTTTTTTTACTAGTTATGAATATAACTTGTTATTAAAATAACTATTTTACCTTATAGCTTTCTGCTCCTTGAATGAGATCTCTCATGGAAGTAGACAACTGATCCTTTTCTGAACGAACAGATTCGAGTTCTTCCCTCAAAGTCTGGGTCTATTTTAAATATACAGTAAATTAAGAGTAAAAACTCTAGATTTTCCAAAACCTAAGATTCTTGAATCTTGTGTTTTTTGAGTTGGCTTACCTCTTTTCTGCTGGAATCGAGTTCTTTCTTTGCTTTCACAGCAACTAATTTTATCTTACTTATTTTTTCCTCCTTCTCTTTGGATTCTTTTTCCAGATTTCCTAAAAACAGAAAATGAAAGGATTATATGTGAAGTACAAGGAAAAAACATCAAAATTATCTGATTTTTTTTTTTTTTTGGTGTGTGTGGCTGGGCGGGGTACTGGGGATTGAACTCATGGGCACTCGACCACTGAGCCACATCCCCAGGCCTATTTTTTTTTTTTATATTTTATTTAGAGACAGGGCCTCACTGAGTTACTTAATGCCTCACTTTTGCTGAGGCTGACTTTGAACTCTTGATCCTCCTGCCTTAGCTCCAAGCCACTGGTAATACACTTGTTCATTTTAACCCTAGAAACTGATTTTTATTTTGGAACATAAAATCTTCAGTTTGAAGTTAAAGTAGCTAAAACATCAATGTTACCATTAAGTGAAGGCTTAATCATTCATTATCTAAGTAATTTTTAGTTCTTAAAACACTACACTTTTTAATAATCTTGGATTTGGAGAGGTTAAGACTCCTGTAGTGTTGGATTTTCAGGAAATGCAGGTATGCTAGGATTTTTGGTGTTGGTTTTAAATTGGGAACAAGTAGAAAAGGTATCAGATGCAGTAAGTTTCTATGTACAGACCTCATCTTGGTTGGTGGATCTAAATTTCACAGCTAAACATGTAATATATTAGACCTAACCAATTTTGATCTTTCTCCTTAAGCTCTTTACTTTTCCTATATGAACTCTGGGGTTCAGGACTTTTTTTTTTTTTTTTAAATAGTTTTATTTAGTTGTTGACAGACCTTTAACTTATTTATTTATATGCGGTGCTGATAACCTAACCCAGTGCCACACAAATGCCAGTCAAGTGCACTACCGCTGAGCCCCAGCCCCAGCCTCAGCCTCAGCCTCTCAGGACTTTACTCTTTGAATATCTTTACTTATGATCTGAATTCCTGTCCTTACTTATTAATTAGTGTGTACCTGTGCCACACTGTGCAGCAAAGGCCAACTGCTCCACTTCTGCATTTCACTGCAATGCCATCTCACCTACTCTGGCATTAGAGCAGCAATTTTACCCTCTCCAGTGGATTTTCCCCCAACAGTTTATAAACATGCAACAAGAAAAATCTCAAGACATCAAGATCAGGAACAAACAGTGAGGTAGTTACAAAGGTCAGGGGAGAGATTGCAATTAGATGAAACATGCTATTTTTCCGATTTAAAAAAACAACTCATTGCCCCTCTTTTATAGAAACACTCTTCAAAGAATTGTCTATACATGCTCTCCAAATTCTCTTCCTCCATTTTTTTCTTGAATCCACTGCAATCAATCTTAGACACTAGCACATCCTGAAACTCCTCTACGTTGTTTAGTCTAATGGTTAGTTTTCAGTGCTCATTTTACTTGACCCATCAGCAGAACCTGCTACGGATAACATTTCCCCACTTTTTTCACTTGCACTTGTCTTAACTTGCAAGAAATTTTATGTTCCAGGTTTGTTTGTTTGCTTTTTTAAACTCATTGGCTGCTCCTTCTCAATTTCCTTTGTTTTCAGCATTTAAAAATATGAAACTATCTATCTCTGGTCCTCATCTTTTTTCCATATTGCTGGGTGATTTGAACTCATGGCTTTTAATACCTACTATTTAATTACAAATTTTTATCTCCAGCCTAGTTCTTTCCCCTTAACTTCAGATTTACATAAGCATTCTGTAACTCCAGATTTACATAAGCATTCTATCTGACATTTTCACTTGAATTGGTATTTAAAGTTAGTCTAAAACTGAGCATCCCTCCATGCCCTGGTCACCCACAACAGAAAACTGAAGTTATTCTAAACTCTTTCAATTTCCCGGCTACCCCAATCTAATTGGTTATTAAATTAAGGAATCATAAGCATGTTATACAACACTTCTAAATCTTCAGTTTTAAATGGGAATAAAAGAGTTATTCCATGTAAACCATGTGGAATAAAAAGATTAGAATAAAGTCTCATTTCCTCTGCACATCACACTAGCATGTTCATGGTCAGGAACTTCCTGGTCTGATCCTTGACTCTGAAAATGTTAACATATGAACACCTCATGTTCCTTCTTGCTGCAATCCCTTCCTTTCTTCTTGTGTCGTATTTCCCTATCTTCAAGACCTAGTTGAAGGGCTGGGGTTGTGGCTCAGTGGTAGAGCACTTGCCTAGCATGTGTGAGGCACTGGGTTCAATTCTCAGCACCTCATATAAATAAAGAAAATAAAAGTCCATCAACAACTAAAAAAATTTAAAAAAAAAGACCTAGTTGAAAATGCTTTTCTGATATTTTTCTTAACTTACAACAGGCAACTTCTTATGCTATCAACATTTTATCTTTGTCTGAACCTCAAACTATGGTAATTAGAGCTTCCCTAGACAGTGAGCTCTTTGAGAACATTGTCTATATGTTATTCACCTTTCTATTAACAATGTCTAGAGCAGGTGGACATTCAAATAATATCTGATCAATAAAAAATCCCCCAAATAATCATGTAACCATTTACAAATGGTGTCACATTAGTGTTTTGCTGGATTAAACAGAAAGTGACAATTGAAAGGAAAAGCAAACAGATAGCTGGGGGCAATGGAGGTTAAAGGCAAAGATAGCTACATTATGTTTTTAACAATGCATTAATTAGCTACTTTATTTCCTGATCTATTCTAACCAGAATTTGTCTAATGGTGACAACATAGAAAAGCATAGTTACCTATTTTTTCTTCCAGCTCTTTTACTGAAGAGAGTTGATCATTATTTATAGAAGATGATTTCTCTATGGAATTCTAGATTTTACACGGGAAAATAAAACAAAAAAACAAGAACAGAATTTATTTACTTTCCAATGATGAAAAAAAGCAAGTTGATTATCTGTGTTGACAAACCAGGTAACGCTAATGTTATGTATATGGCATTTACTTTGAGAACTAATAGTACTCAGAGATCAAATATATGTGTAATAAAGAAATGATCAAATGGTGATTATAGTTTATCATCTTTTACAACACAGTTTTAAAAGAAAACCTTAAAATTGTAGCCAAAGTGAAATAGTCTACTTTTTGCTCAATAGTGTTCTTTGAAAAAGATACTATGCATAAGAATGTAACTCAAATTTCTTCATGATCATAGTTTTGCTAGTGACTACACACTTTTGACCAAAATATTTTAAACCCCTAATCATTTAATCTTATATAAGTTCAAGGTTTTAAAATGATTACACCCCTCCAAAAAGATCAATGTAATAATAAACAGGATATATAACATCAACATATTTAAAGCATTTTTCAGAAATTTGCCACTTGAGCATTAATGCTAAAAAATTTACTTCTGACTTAAAAGTGGAAAAATTTTAATGTAAAATTTTCTAGAGTCTATGACCAGAACTAAGAATTTATTTGAATCAATAAAGTTCAAATAGTTAGTACCTTTAATAATGTCAACTCTGCTCTCACATCTTGCAATTCAGTTTCTTTTTGTTCTAGTAATGCCGTTAGGTTTTCATGTTCCGTTATACAAGATTTTTCATAATGGGTTTCATTTTTGCTATGTAATTTTTGAGATACTTCTTCAACCTGAATTAAAAGATTCTGATTTTCAAGTCTTGTTTTTTCATTAGCATTCTTCATTTCTAGAAGATCAAGTTGCAGTGCCTCTTTTTCTGACAAGATTTCTTCTAACTCTTTTCTTAAAAGAACTTTTTCTTGTTCATAGTCTCTTAGTAAAGACCTAAGTTCTTCACACTGAACAACATTCTCTTCTTGAAGGCACTTAATCTCTTTTTCTAACTCTAAAACCCTTTCATCACATTGAAAAATCAAGTTGTGTTTTTCTTCATTTATTTTTGTTAAGGATTCACCTATAGCTTGTAGGATATTCCCAACATCATCTTCTTCATTTTCTTCTAAAACCTTTGACCCTAATTGTTTCAGAAAACTATACAACTGGGTTTTGACAAATGACTTCTGGACTTGTTCATTTTCAAACAGTTTATTTAAATTTTCTCGCTCTACAACCATGACCTGAAGTTTCTTTTCTAATTCAGTAATATGTTCTTTTAAGATAAAATCTTCTTTTTGAGAATGAAGAGCTTCCAAATCCTTACTCAACTGGCTGTTTTCAGAGTTTAGTCTATTATTTTCCTCATGAAGAGCCTTTACTTCAGATGAAAACATTGCCCGGTCTTCAGAGAGGGTTTTCATTTGAACCATAAGTTTTTCTATTTTTTGGTCATTTTGATCCTTTTCTTTTAAAGTCTCATCTAGTCTTCCTGTTAACTCATTTACCCTTTGTTCTAGTTCACTGTTGTACTGGGCAGTTTGCTCAACTCTTTCCTTTAGTTCTATGGCTAAGCTCTCTTCTCTTTTACATTTTTTATGGAGACTATCTACTTCTTCATAGGATTTTTTAATTTTACTTATAAAATCATCTTTTTCCTCAGTAAGAGAACTTATCTTTGTTTCTAATTCTTGTAACATCGTATCTCTTTCACTGAGACTAACTAAGTACAATTCATTCTTTTCCTGAAGGCTTTTTATGGTATTTTCAAGTTCTGGTACTAATTCTTGTTGAGATAATAACTTTTCATTTTCTCCCTGGATTCGATTCACAGTTTCAAGAAGAGCATCTTTTTCATTAAATGCGGTTCTAAGCTTCTGCTGAAGTTCATGAACATCAGATGCTTGCTGTTGTTTCATTGACTCAAACTCTTGACTTATTTTCCCAGCAGACTCCCCCAGTTCTGTTTGTAAAATTTCCATAATCTCTCGCAAACTCTCATAATTTAAGATTGCTTCTTGCTTTTCTTGTTGTAGGTTTTCACACTGTTCCCTAAGACCCTGTATTTCAAACATTAATGCTAATTTTTCTTTTTCCGAACCTGACAAAAACGTCTCATTTAGTTCTAACATTTCTTTTTGATGTTGTTCCTTAAGACTGTGTACTTCTTTGTTATGTTGTTCTTTAGTAAAGCAAAACTGTTTATTTAAATCTTCTAGCTCATATTTTAATTTTTCTATTACACACCCCTGTTCTTCTTTAGCTAATAGTAGTTCATTAATTTTAAACTCTAAGTCTTCTCGTTCATGAAAAAACTCATCCCTTATATGTTGGGCATCCATTTCAAGTTTTAATTTAAGATTATTCATATAAGTTACCTCATCTTTTAAGATACTATGTTGAGATTCAAGTTCTTTTAAGGAATCTTCTAATTGTTTTACTTTTTCATTTACTACTTGTTCTACTAAAGTATCTTCTTGTAAAAGCATAGAACACATTTGATTGTCTTGGTTAACATTTAAGTTTTCCAATTCACATTTCTCTTGACTACTCTTCTCAGTTGCCTCCCATTGTTTTACTAAGTTTTCATTTAGCTTGTTTAACTTGTTTATTTCTGTTTCATGTTCTTTAGTTGATGTTTCAATTTGGCACATCAATTTCCTTACTTCTTCTTTGTGGGTAGCTTTCAAAAGCGAAAGTTCTTCTTGTAAACTATTAATATCTTTTTGGTAATGCTGAGAATTTTCCTCAATGACTTTTTGCAGATGAGTAATCTCTTGGTTTTTTTCATCAGTGGTAGCTTCTAACTGCTTTTGCAGATATGAAATTTGCTCCTCAAAGGCTGACCTAATTTTTGGAATTTCTTCTTGTAATTTTTTAACAGTATCTTCAGATTCACTGTGAAATTTGAGCTGTTCTGAGAGCTCTAATTGTTTATTCATTGCTTCTTCCAGTTTCTCTTGTAAGCCAGCTTTATCTTCACTGTGTTTGGAATGCACTACCATCAATTCATTTTTCAAATCTTCAATTTCTTTCACATAGTTTCTATGTGATTGTTCCACTTCCTTGTGCAAATCTTCCATCTTAGTTACAGAATTCTGTTATGAAAATAAAACAAATAAATCAAGTAAGACAAAAGAAACCCGTACCCTGAAGAAAGATATTGACACTGGCCAATAGAGCAAAGTAAATGAAGGGAAATATACTACAGAAATATGATACTGAGATTCCAACAGTTTTCCTTAGGCTCTATCTACTTTAAGTAGAACAACTAAGATCAGCAATATTAAAACTATTAAAGTAATACCTAACAACTAGTAAATCTCTGAATTTAATTTTCTTTTAAAAAAGTGACAAATCATATAAGTTGTATAAGGCATAGAACTTCAACCTGAGTAGATTACCTAACAGGCAAGAAAGTAAAAATATGATACTGAATATCCTAGAACTGAATACATAACAGTATTTAGAGTTGTGCGAAAAAATGAACTTATTTTCATTTTTCTTGACATTATAAGTATTAAAAGAAGATGTAACAAGTAAATGTTAGCTTTAGCTTTGTATAACTGAATGACTGCATTTACTTTATTTTTTCTTTTTGTTTTAATCTTTCTTTTTTCATAAGACTGGATTAGATTTTTTTTTTCCTTTTCTTTTTTTGTACCAGGGATTGAACCAGGTGCACTTAACTACTTAGCCACATCCCCAGCCCGTTTTTTATTTTGAGACGAAGTCTTGCTAAATTGCTTAGGGCCTCCCTAAATTGTTGAGGCTAGCTTTAAACTTGGTATCCTCCTGCCCTTGAACGGCTGGGATCATAGACATATGCCACCAAAACTGGCAATTAGATGCTTTTAAAGGGTTTAGTTAGCTAAAAAATTCATGCCTACTCTATGTTAATAAAAAATAAAAGAACATTAAATATTGTCTTACCTCAACCTCTTGTTTCATTTTAGTATTTTCTTTCTTCAGAGAAAGACACTGTTGTTCAGTCTCTGCTTTATCCAGAAGAATAGCATCCAGACGTTCAGTCAATGCCTGTTTTGGAATAGAAGGATTTGTTTGCCTGGGGTTAAAAAAATGGTGGTCTGGGCTGTGGTTGTGCATCAGTGGTAGAGCACCTGCTTAGCATGTGTGAGAGAGGCACTGCGTTCAATCCTTGGTACTACATAAAAATTAAGTAAAATAAAGGTATTGTGTCCATCTACAACTAAAAATAAATAAACGTTATAAAAAATGGTAGACTGACCACAGGCATAGTTATCACATCTTTCCCAATCCATGTTAAAGGGAAAATAAAAGATTCAAAAAGGTATAAACGTAAGAACAAAGAGAAAAGATATAGGAATATGAGAACTTCAACACATTTTTTGGAAAACGTAAAGTGTTCAGAAAGATATAAAAACTGAAAAATCAAGTCAGAAATTGGAAAAAGATATTCAAAACATGCATAATCAAGAATATCTCTATGTAAAATATATAAAAAATTCTACAAATCAATAAAAAAAGGCTCACTGGTCCATTAAAAAAAATGGACGTTGGATAAAAAATGAGTGACTCCTTTCAGGATCACCATGACCTTTCATTTTACACTTATTTAATTGGCAAAAATAAAATGTAAGACAAAACCTAGTGCTGAAGAGGATATGGATCTATCGGATCCTGGGTATGTTATTGGTAGAAGTGAAAGTTATTTCAAATACTATAAACTGTTTGACATAATCTCCTACAGCTGAACATTCATGAAACTTTTTTTTGGGTGGGTACGGGGATTGAACTAAGGAGCACTCATCCACTGAGCCACATCCCCAGCCCTATTTTGTATTTTATTTAGAGACAGGGTCTTACTGAGTTGCTTAGGGCCTCGCTTTTGCTGAGGCCGGCTTTGAACTTGCTATATCCTCCTATCTCAGCCTCCTGAGCCACTGGGATTACAGGTGTGGACCAATGTGCCCAGCTAGGATAATGGCTACCTTGGGTATGAGAAACTGGAGGGGTAGCATAGGATAGTAGGGGACTACTTGGGAAGATGTATGTTATTTTCAAGATACTAGATTTTCTTTTTGATTCACAAGTGATCAAAATATTTCAACCTGAAGGAAACAGAAAATGCAAAAGCAGAGGTAAACTTTAAGACAGCATGAATTTATTTCCTCAGAAAAACAGAACATGTTAAATTTTCAAATAAGATGTATAAATTTTCAGATATCAAGAATGAGCTCTTCCAAATTAAACATTCAAACCCCCAAATAGAAATTTCAATATAATTGTGGAAAATTAAAAGTCAATGACATTTCTCAGACAAAATGGAAAACTGGAATGAAAATATAATTCTAGATTAGCATTCCAAAAAGTTCTGTGGCATTTTCTGTAGACTGCCTCATTTAACCTCTATGATCAACATTTTTTCCTTATCTGTCTTTTTTATAGATACTATAAAGGTTAAAACCTTAAACCTCAGGCCTCCCCAGTTGATAAGATAAAGATGCAGGAGCACAGAGATGAAGGAATTGGTTCTGATGACAACACCATTAGGAGACTGAACCAACTCTAGGACTGCCTCCCTTTGAACTCCTTATGTGAAAGAATATTAATTAAAGGCATTTTTAAATGCACCTCCAATGCACTCATTCTTAAGAAGCTACAGAAAGATGTGCTCTATCAAAATGATATGGTTAACTGAGAAAGTGAATGATGAGAGACCCTAGCAAATGGGGGCCTGATGGAGGAAAGCAGTGTAGAAGTTCACAGGATCATCACCAAAGCCAGTTCCAGGAAAAATGTGTAGCAGACCTAGAAAACAAGCAGACCAAACAAGTATATGAAGACAGAAGGCAGGAGAGAGCCATGCAAATGGAGAGAAAGCTGAAGTAACCACAAGTCTTTGTAACTGATACATGTAGAAGATAAAGGAAATCACAAAGTTAAGGCATAAGTCAAAAAGCACAAAGCCCAGTGGTGCTGCTGACCCACCCAGAGGAGGAGATTTGGTCATGTTACACTTGAGAGGATGACAAGTGAAATGTGTGAGGGTTTTTTCCCTAGGCAGCTAGAAATATAACTTCAGATATGGGTCAGTAGGCACATCTAATGATGTAGATCTACCTACAGATTACACGTATCTTTAGAACAATGAAATTCTGAGCATGGCCAGGTTTTCTGAGAGGGGCAGGGAGGAATAGGGCAAAGACTGAGGTATTTAAGAAGTATGTGGGAAGAAAAGGGGAGAAAATATTCATTTCAGATAGAGATCTAGAGGTCATTAGCCCTATTTTTTTTTTTTTTTGTTAATCAGAGTGGTAAAAACTTAACCAAGTCCAGAGAGGAAGTGGTAGACAGAATGCCAGATAGCCTCTAGCAAACTGACATCCCTCAAGGAAATTCTATTTATCATCTGACATTTCCTTTTGGTAAATAAAAATTGAAGCAATATTCACAATTGTTTCATTACCTTAATAATATCATCAGTTCCTCCATCAACAGGTTTTGATGTGAATTCTTCAACTTCTTTTTCCAATTCTAAATAATTTGAAAAAATTTTCCAGTTCAGAAAATAATCACTAAATTGATAAGTACATTCTTAAAAAAAAAAAAAAACCCTCCATAACCTATAAATTTTAATATATTTAAGAAGCAGACACTTTGAGAAATATTGACTCACATAATAGCATCATCTTTTCTTTTCCTTTTAATATGGAAAACTTAAGATAAAAAAGTAGAGAAAATAGTATGATTAATCTGTATATACCCATCATCCTGCTTTAGTGATTATCACACTGACAATATTTCATGCTTAATAGCACTCACTTCCTCCTTCCCCCCTTACCTATTATAAAATTTGAGACAGGGTCTCACTATATCGCCCAAGCTAGTCTCAAACTCCTGGGCTCAAGGGATTCTCCCTTGTCAGCCTCCAAAGTAACTGGGACTATAGGCATGCACCACTGTACCTGGCCATCCTGATAATTTTGAAACAAATCCTAGACATATTATTTCAGTTATAAATACTTCTTACTGTATAATTTTAAAGCAAGAACTCATATTAAACCTCATATTAAACAAAAAAACTTGGCTCTGGAGCCTAGAACATCATTTTCAAATAAATTACTCTCTTAATTATAAGCAGATTCAAATTCTAAAACATAATTTGACTTTCTGATAGAAAATAAGTCTTGGCTTTTTTCTTTTTAGATTGGGCAGTGAACATTTTTAAGTCATCTAAAATTCAAGACTTCAGCCACTTAAGCTATTAGCATTAATTTCCTTTTGAAATAAAAATTAAACAGAATAGAAAAATCAACCAATCCCAGCAAACGTATACATTTCAGATTTCCAGGAATTTATTACTTAAGGACATTGACTATGTCTCTGGGCTTACCACTTTGTATCTCTAACATTTTAACTGACTCTTCTAGAAAACACACTTAACTCAGAGGAATCTACAATCCACATGAAGGAAAAAAAAATGCTTAACTTTACAAAATTAAAAATAGTCCTCCCTAACTTTAACAATTCAAAGATAACTGTAATTTAGACATGCAAATATTAAAAAAAAAACAATAACAAAACGAAACAAAACACAAAAAGAGGTAAGTGTTGTTAAGTAGTGAGATTCTACAAGTGACTAAGATGCATTTGGAATCATGAAAACTAAAAATGGGCCAATGTACTATTTAAACTACCATTTTGGGCTGGGATTGTGGCTTAGCAGTAGAGCGCTCGCCTAGCACGGGCGGACCTGGGTTCGATCCTCAGCACCACATAAAAATAAAGGCATTGTGTTGTGTCCATCTATACCTAAAAAATAAATATTAAAAAGTAAAAATAAAAAAAAACTACCATTTTTAACCAAGATAAATATTTTCAACCTAATACCTGTACACCTTGACTTAGCTTTCTGTAACAGCATCATTTGCTTCTTGGCAAACTTGATGAGATCTTCCTTGGGCAATGTTTCCAGCTGAAAGGTGTAACAACTTGTTATCACATTTCCAGAATGTCACACAAAAAACCATAATGTCTGCTTAAAAATAAAAACATTCTACTGACTAAACCTTTAAGCCAATCAAACACCATATTTTATTCCACATTTTTTAAAGTAGCAAATGCACCTTCAACTCAAGAATCAGTTATTAGCAAAAAGAACACTTAACTTCTTACACAGATTATTGTGACAGAGGTCCTAGATTTTGATTTCTTAAACTGTACAATTAGGGATTGGAACTAATACTTCTTAAAATTCCTAAAGAGCTGTAAAATTCTATGCCAAGCTGAAAGAAGTCTCTGGTCATATGAAAATTTATAACTACAGCAACAAGATACATCAGGAAACTTTTCAGCTTTAACTAAAAAATTGGGCTTTCACAACTTTTGAAAATTACTTAACCTCTGTGGATTCTCATTTGTAAAATAAGAATAATAACAGTACTATCTCATGGTTATCATGAAGCTTAAATAAAGAAACCCAGTGCTTAGGCAAGGGCCTGAAACTTGGCATGCAAACAATAAATCTTGGCAATAAATCACTATCATCTGAAATCATTGAATGTTAAATACTGTAAGGGGCCATAAAAATGATCTAACTCAACTCTCTCTTTTCACAACATAGGAACTAGAGCCCCTTGTTTCCTACCCTAACTCAATGGTCTTTTCCACTGCATCACTACAGAAATCTTTATAAAGTAGACTGCTTCATTTAATGATTGAAAAACTGCAGGATCTCGTAGCAGTGCAAACCAGGAGCAGGAAGTAAACAAGAACGGGTTTCTCCATCAGGAAATCAAGGTTGGGGGGAGGAGGAGAGAGAGGAGAGAGAAGCGGAAAATAGATGAGTAACTGTCAATTAAAATCGAAATGCCTTGAAGAGGTCCTTTCTTTTAAATAGGCCTCCCTCTCCCACATCAAAGTTTTTCTAATCCATCACCCTTCCACTCTGGAGCGAGCCTGCTGGTCAAACACTCTCTTCACCTTAGACTTCCCGGTCCCAGGGGTGGCTGCGGAGGCCACCCCATCTTGAACAGGATCCTACAAAATAAAAGCAAACCCAGGTGTCAAGGGAACTCTTTTGCTGGTCCCAGGCTTAGCGCGTGAACCCCGCCGGTCGGGAACCCCGCGCGGGGGACAGCCCTCAGGTGGGAACCCCAACAGCGGGGTGCTGGGGCGGGTCTCCGCTGGCGGGGATCGCACCAGCCGGGCTCCAAGGGACAGGTAACCCAGGGCAGAGTAAGGGAAGGCGGCGGCGTAACCCTCCCGGGCTCCCACCCTCGTCCCAGTCGTGGCGCGGGAGGCTCGGCGGCGGGAAGCCGGACCCGGCCAGGCCGCCGGGCTAGGTTACCTCCATCGCCTCCGGACGGCACCACGGCCACGGCCGCCGGGCTCCCGACTGCGGCCGCCTCTGACGTAGCCTCGGCTGCGGGTCAAAGGTCGCGCTCTTCGGGGCGGCCCCGCCTCCAGCGTCTCCCAGGCGACACCTCAGCGGTGCTTCCGCTTCCGCCTCTCGGCTCCGGAGGCTGTTCCCTGGGCTCCGCAGCCGGGTCTGGGGCCAGCGTGGCCGACTGAACCCAGGTGCCGTCGGGTGTGCGCGTCACTCGGCCGGGTCCCGGGCCTGCGGGTCGCGAACTCGGTAGGTCTGAGTTCTGTGACTCCTTTCTGTTGGTGATGGGGTCCGTGCGACGGGAGATTACCGGAAGAAAGCCTGGGACCCCCACTTCACAGGCACCCCGCTAAGATTTGCTTGTGGGATCACCCGAGCTCCTACTGTGCCCCCCACAAGCCTTCCTGCTGAACTACTGAAGAGTTTGCTGTCACCCTGACCTTCCATTAGCGTTTCCCGTTACACTGCAATTAATAAGGTCACCTGGAACGACGACTCGTTTCCCTGTGGTTTGAAATGGCCGAAAGAATGCCAAGAGGCAGCGCACAAATAAAGGGTAGCTGAATCTATCAGCTAAAGGAAGTGTCAACTAGAAGAGAGAATGACCACTGGAGGCTTTAGGATGCTCTCTCTATCATCTACTCTTCCTCTTCTAACAGTGTGTAGCAGCCCTAGTGTTTGGTTAGTTCAGGGATGACATACCACAGTGTATACAAGCAGTGAGGTTTGGGGCTTCTGTTTAATGTTTTGACTTAGTGATGATTTTTTTTTTTTTTTTCACTTTGGATATAATTGAAGAAACATACATCTCTGATTCCTGCTGGCAGATTTGCCACCATAATAGAAGGTAGCCGGAGGACAAAATTGATAGGAGGAAAAAGACAGGGCCGAGACCATCACATTGAGTCCATAATTCCTTTTACTAAGTGAGACAGTGGGCTTCAGGGTTTGCTGTTACTTGTAACAGTGTACAAAATATTTGGGGAAGGATTTTTCCAAAGTGGGGAAAAAAAATCTCTCAATAATGAGATGGCTTGAGAAAATGACCATAAAGTTGGACTTTGTGCAGTGTGTAAGATGAGTAACTTCCTTATGAGACTAGAAAAATAATCTCAAAACCATAATTTGGAAAACTGACTCCTAGGAGTTGCAAAAATTTTTAATGTTTTCATGGTAGCAAAAGCTATTAAAGAAGAGTGAATAAATTGTTTGGCAGAAAGTATTCAATAGCCTTAGGGAAAAATTGGAATTTGTTCTCCCTTTATCTGCACAAGTATGTTGCCTTTTATGTAGTAGGCACTACCTGAATACTTAATTTAATCTATTAACTATTTGACATAGAAAAAAATCAGAAGAACAGAATTCTGACTCTTCCATTGACACGGGATAAAGAAGTACAAGTGTATAACCTAGAGGTTCCTATATCCAGACATAGGAAAAACAACAAAACAGCAGTACCTAGAATCAACTGAAAGGGCCCTCCCACAAGGTCACTTACCTTCCCTCCTGCCTATGAATCCTTCCTGACCTCTTAGTTGAGTTTGAGTTTTCCATTCCCAAAAGAAACCAGGTAGGATGGTCACTTAGATGTCTTTCCAACGGAGTCATAAAAATTTGAGTCCCTTACTTGTCAAGTTCTCCTGCATATTGGTGCAGATGGGCTTATATTCCCTTTTCAGATAGACCTCTGCCCAAATCTAAATTACTTTTTTTGTATCTTTATTTTATTTATTTTTATGTAGTGCTGAGGATCGAACCCAGCACCTTGCATGTGCTAGGCAAGCACTCTACCACTGAGCCACAACCCCAGCTCCCTAAATCACTTTTTAAAGCAGAAGAACAGAGAGAATAGACGAGGAAGGAGGAATCCATGGGGCAGAAAGAAAGAGTGGCTTCATATCAGTAAACAAGACATGTTACATTTTTTTTAGAGCTGAGTGGTGACTGTTTGGGGACCAACCAAATAAGCTTCTAATGTCCATGACCTGTTAAAATCTCTATTATCCTCATTTGTAATACCATATATTTTAGTTGTACAACATCCTGAATAGTTCACGTAAAAATCTGAAGGTTTCTCTGCTTGGAAAAATGTACAAAAATGTGAGAATTCCGGGCAGAATTGGTTTTAACAATGTGTATCCTGTGACCTTGCTAAACTCACTTATTAGTTGTAGGACATTTTTGTGCGAGATTTTTCTCTTGGATTTTCTTTTTTACCATCATACCTGGTTTCTTGTGGAGATCAAAAACTGATTCAACTGACAGAAAGGGTCAGAATGGAGGAAGGAAGCCAAAGTGATCTTGTGGGAGGGCCCTATCAGTTGACTCAGTGTCCTGTTGCTTTGTAGATTTTCCTGTATCTGAAGGTTATTGTCAATCATGTAATCTGTGAAGAGGGACAATTGTACTTATTCCTTTTCAATAGGGATGTCTTTTTTTATAGCATAGGCTTACACTTCCAGTACTGTGTTGAATGGGAGGGTAAGCGTACATTCTTGCCTTGATCTAATCTCTGGAGAAAAGCAGTCTTTCACCGTTGATTATGTTAGTTGTAGGGTTTTTTTGTTTTTTTTTTTTTGTGTGTGTGTGTGTGTGCCCTTTTATGAACCCCATGAATCTTCAATTATAAGCACCCTTATGTCTTTCATGAAAATGAAGTGCAGGAATGGTGAAAAATATTTTGCTCAGTCTACACTCCTGAAAATGCTTCTATTTTTATCATACTCCCTTTGATGCACTATGTGACTTACTCCTACTTTTTGTACTCTTAGGTGATGTTCTCATTATATATAAGTCTTTTTTTTTTTTTTTTTTTTTGGTATCAGGGATTAAACCCAAGGGTGTTCAACCACGGAACCGTATCTCCAGCTCCCTCCTTTTAAATTTTGATACAGGGTCTTGTTAAGTTGCTTAGGGCCTCACTAAGTTATTGAGGCTGGCTTTGAACTTGCAGTTCTCTTGCCTCAGCCTCCTGAGCCATTGGGATTACAGAATGAGCCACCATGCCCATCTACACATGAGTCTTTTAAGTGTCATTCTAAAAGTTTTGGTCTTATATAGACCCCTTGCTCCACTGTGGTAACATGGCCAGGGAGATGGCCATATCCTTTCATTTATCTGTCTGTCTACCCATTCATCCAGCCATAGCTATCTATTTGGTTTGTGTTTTTATATTCATATACACATGCGAATAGTTCATAGGTAATGGAATTCCATTAAGAGATGTACAAAATCTGTCATCTTATGATGTTGGCAGTGATTGATGATCATTTCTTGGATCCATTAATTCATTAGGAGTTACAAACATGTACACCCATGTGTATTCATCATATAACTTCAGTAATTGACAACATGTGACCATGCTTGTTTTGCTTCTATCCATATCTACTACTCCTCTAATTTTCCATATTATTTTGAAATAAGCCTAAGAAATTATTCACGTACACATAGAAAAGTAGAACAACAGCATTGTCACACAAATAATGGTAAGGTTATTTCGTTGTTGTTCTTCAGTACTGGAGATTGATTGAAGTCAGGGCTATGCCAGGTAGCATTTTATCCCTGAGCTACATCTGCAGCCCTTTTTAAAAATTTTGAGACATGACTTCAGTAAATTGCCATTTTTGCCTTGAACTTGTAATCCTCATGCTTCAACCTCTGAGTAGCAAATAACAGTGAATTCTTAATATTACTACATACCAAATCAGTGTTTATATTTGCCAGATTTTCTTAACACATTTTTAGAGTTGATTATTATTATTATTATTATTATTTTTTTTTTTGATACTGGAGACTGAACTCAGGGGCATTTAACCACTGAGCCACATCCCCAGCCCTTTTTATATTTTATTTAGAGACAGGATCTTGCTAAGTTGCTGAAGTTGGCTTTGAACTCACAGTCCTTCTGCCTCAGCCTCTCGAGCCACTGGGATTACAGTTGTGCATCATGGGTGCCTGGCAGAGTTGGTTGTTTGATTCAGATTTTAAGAAGGCCTGTACATTGCAATTGAATTCACCTAAGTCTTCAATCAGAAGGTTCCCCCTCTGTCTACTTTTCCTTGCAGTTCTTAAAGCCATTGAGTCATTTTTCCTGAAGAGTTTCTTACAGTTGGGTTTTGCTGATTGAATCCCTGTCTTCTCATTTATCATTCTCTTTGTCTATGTTTTCTATAAATTACTAGTTAAATTTAAAGGTTTGATCAAACTCTGGTTTGTGTTTTTATATGCATACACACATGTCAATAGTTCATAGGTAATGGAATTCCATTAAGAGATGTACAAAATCTGTCCAATCTTGTGATGTTGGCAGTGACTGATGATCATTTCTTGGATCCATTGATTCATTAGGAGTTAAAAAATGGTGATATAATGATTCTATTGTTGTTTATTAGCTGAGGTACTGTTTTGATTATTTATTTTTAATTTTTAATTAATTTTTAAAAAGTAAATGATGGCAGAATGCATTACAATTCTTATTACATATATACAGCACAATTTTTCATATCTCTGGTTGTATATAAAATATGTTGACAACAATTCGTGTCTTCATACTTGTACTTTGAATAATGATGTCTATCACATTCCACCATCCTTGCTAATCCCCTGCCCCCTCTCTTTCCCTCCCAGCCCTCTTCCCTATGTAGAATTCATCTATTCCTCCCATGCTCCCTCTCCCTACCCTACTATGAGTCATTCTCCTTATATCAGAGAAAACACTTGGCATTTGTGGGATTGGATAACTTCATTTAGCATTATCTTCTCTAGTGCCATCCATTTACCTGCAAATGCCATGATTTTTTTTTAAAGAGAGAGAGAGAGAGAGAGAGAGAGAATTTTTTAATATTTATTTTTTTTTTAGTTTTCGGTAGACACAACATCTTTATTTGTATGTGGTGCTGAGGATCGAACCCAGGCCACATGCACGCCAGGAGAGCGCGCTACTGCTTGAGCCACATCCCCAGCCCAGTGCCATGATTTTATTCTCTTTATTGCTGAGTAATATTCCATTGTGTATATATGCTACATTTTTTTTAATCCATTCATCTACTGAAGGGCATCTAGGTTGGTTCCACAGTTTAGCTATTGTGAATTGTGCTGCTGTAAACATTGATGTGGCTGTGTCCCTGTAGGATGCTGTTTTTAAATCCTTTGGGTATAGTCCAAGGAGAGGGATAGCTGGGTCTAATGGTGGTTCCATTCCCAGATTTCCAAGGAATCTCCATCTGCTTTCCATATTGGCTGCACCAATTTGCAGTCGCACCAGCAATGTATGAATGCATCTTTTCCCCCACATTCTCGCCAACACTTATTGTTGTTTGTGAGGTACTTTTTTAAAAAATATTTTTTAGTTGTGGTTGGACACAATACCTTTTACTTATTTATTTATTTTTTGAGAGAGAGAGAGAGAGAATTTTTTAATATTTATTTTTTAGTTTTCGGTGGACACAACATCTTTATTTTATTTTTATGTGGTGTTGAAGATCGAACCCAGCACCCCGCACTTGCTAGGTGAGTACTCTACTGCTGAGCCACAACCCCAGCACAAGCAGAGGTACTTTTTAAAAAAATATTGTTTTTAGTTTTAGATAGACACAATATCTTTTTTTTTTTTTTAATGTGGTGCTGAGGATTGAATCCAGTGCCTCACATGTTAGAGGCAAGAGCTGTATCACTGAGCAACTGCCTCAGCCCTGATATACTTCTTCAAGAAGAAATTTCCCTTCACTTAACATTTTTAGTCTCATAAGTTCAAAGTTTGAGTCTCACTATACTTACTAGTTTTCAAAGCAGTGGATTTTAAAATAATCCTCCTAAAGTGACCAATTATTTTTTTCCTAGAATCAGCCATGGATCTAAAAATATTTGAAGAATTTCAGTTTATTGTAGCTCTTACCTTTCCCATTGTTCAGATTGTCCCATTCTTGGCTTTTGGGAAAGATCCTCTTTACTTTGGTTCCGGAGTTGATGGTGTTCTTTCACATAGACCTTTAACTCCCAAGATTAGATGGAACCTTAGACGTTGCTGCTTTAACCTCCATTCTTTTCTACTGAAGCTCATTTCTGCTCATCAAAGAGCCCTAATTATGTATTTACAACTAGCTTCCTTATTGTGCTAATTGAAATGATTCATCATGTTGTCCCAACATTAGCAATCATTCCTTGACTGGGTTTAGAATATTTTTAAGCATTTTTGCTTTAACCTGACAGGTTCAGATAAAGCAATTAAAGCACATATATACAGACTGGGCTGAATTGGAAATTTATTCAGCATATTATCCCACTGTTTTCAACTTTAATTTCTCAGTCTCTTCCAATTTTATTCCTTATAATTGAGGGGAAGCAGCATCATCTGTAAGACTGAAGAAGAAAATCAGTGTTGCTGCCCCCCAACTTAGCTCTTCTGTTCACTGCTTCTGAGGTGCGTGGTGATAGGAAAAATCAAAATGCTTTGATTTTTTGAAGTTTCTCTATAGTGGACCAAGGAACACAATGAAGTTGGAGTAAACAGTGTGCACGAGTGTGTGTGTGTGTGTGTGTGTGTACACATATATGTAAAACCTATAATGTGTTTTAGCATGTATGTGTATAAAATATATTCATACACAAGATCTCTAAGAAATCCCAAGTATATGCTACTTTTTTATGGCCCAAATTATTTCACTCTACTGCCAAAGAAACTTAGGGTAGATTCCTATTTTGATGAGCAACTTGCAATAAAAGAGCCAGTTAAGTAGGTTTTGTGTTCATCCCAAACCTGTAAAAGTTTCTTAAACACAGTCAGAAACCGCTACATTCTAGGATTGCAGCTCCATGAATTACTCCAGAACTGATGTTCTCACAGAACTCTGTCTTTTTCACACTTGAAGCCAAAGAGAGCCTTTTTTTCTTTTGTCCTTCCTCCCCTCATCCACTCCTCCCTTGCATTGGCTTGAGTAAAGCTGTCCATGAGTTGCTATGGCAGGCAGAGCAGCACCTTCTGGGGGGTCCCTGGGAGATGAGGGTCCATGTACTCCTAACACCCCAACTGCCTCACAACCACTCTGTTTCACCACCGTCTGCTTTTCAAGTTGTTATTGTACAGGGATTTTTTTTCCTCTGAAATGGTGGAGGCAGGCATAATGTCCTTGACCATGGGATGGCCTCTTTGTTCTTTTTTTATTTTTAAGAAAGTCTTTTAGTTGTAGATGGACACAATGTATTTATTTATTTTTTATGTGGTGTTGAGGATCGAAGCCAATGCTTCACACATGCTAGGCGAGCGCTCTACTACTGAGCCACAACTACAGCCCCCTGTTGTTGTTCTTAAGGAAAAAAAAATCTTGGGACTAGGTTGTAGCTCAGTGGTAGAGTACTTGCCTAGCACATGTGAGGCACTGGGTTCAATCCTCAGCACCACATTAAAAAATAAATAAATAAATAAAACAAAGGTATTATGTCCCTCTACAACTAAAAAATATTTTAAAAATCTTGTATTTCTTACCTTACTAGTTTATAGTGAGTGCAGAAATCTCCTAAAAGTATTTATTATCTTTTGTACTTTAAAGAATATTTACAAATTGTGAGCATTCTGAGATGTCCCAATATTCTTAAACCAATTGCAAAGAGCTTATTTTGGTTTTAGAAAAAAATCTTTATATTTCACATCCTGTGGACTGCAGATTAGTTCATGTTTTTAGAATGTATGGTAGCTTGATGAGTCAATTCATGACTTGTTCAATGAGTATGTTCTTTTCCAATTTTAAAAGTAACACAGGTTCATTGAAGAATATCAGGAAAATCTCAAAAAGAAAATAAAAATCACCTTGAACTTATTATAGAAGCAGAAAATAGGGACAATGAGTTTGTCAATATTATGTGCTGTGTTACTGCATACATTGTATACCAGATGGAGACTGCTTTATGTTAACTATCACTCACTCCTCCCATAATATAAATTGAGGCTATTACAAGGCCCTGCCCATGTAAAACTATCTACCAGTTGGGCGTGGTGCCACCATTCCATTAAAATGCACCTGTTGCTGGACACAGTGATACAACCTGTAATCCCAGCAACTTTGGAGGCAGAGGCAGAAGAATCACAATTTCAAAGCCAGCTTCAACAACTTAGTGAGGCCCTAAGCAGTTTAGTAAGACCATGTCTCAAAATAAAAAATAAAAAGGACTGGTGATGTGGCTCATTGGTTAAGAGTCCCTGGGTTCAATCTGTAGTACAAAAAAAAAAAAAAAAAAATCTGTTGCTTAGTGAGGGGCCAGCGAGACATCCGATCTTTTTTCTTTATTGTTAGTATAATGGTAAACTTTATTTAGAAAATTCAATCCTTGGCTCTTTCCAATTTCAGTTATAACTCAACATTGGCCTGGAAGAAGTACATTATTAATGACCAGTGTGGCTAAAAACCACATCACATATTTCAGTTGATTTTTTTTTTTGGTAGGAGATTGAACCCAGAGGTGCTTTAATACTCACATCCCAGCCCTTTTTATTTTTATTTTGCCACCATGCCTAGCTCAATTTACTTTTAATATATATAATGCTTAGAATAGAAGTGGGTATAGTTATTCTGCTATAACCCTTTGCTCTTTATACCTCATAAGAAACTGAGGCCAGAATTTATGGTACTTGCTAAAGGTCCTAAAGTAGTCAGTAGCAGAGATAGTACCAGAACTAAGGATTTCTGAGCCTCAGTACAATGCTATCTTTTTCATGACACACACACAAAAAATTAGCTATCGGGTATTATACTATAGAGTCACATGAACATGCTCCTGCCAACACACTTTATATTTTAATTTCTTAAGTAAAATAGTATAACAATTTTGAACACAAATGTCCATGATTCTTTTAAATTTTTTTTAGTTGTACATAGATGCAATACTTTTATTTATTTATTTATTTTTATGTGATGCTAAAGATCAAACCCAGTGCCTCATGCATGCTAGGCAAGCACTCTACCACTGAGCTACTACCCCAGCCCAATGTCCATGATTCTTATATGTTCATAGTGGTAAATTCTGATTTCTACTTTAAGTCAGGATGGGCTTCTTTGTGTTCATTGTATCAGGTTAAAGGATTATTAGTTTTCTAAGGCTTCTATAAGAAATCACCATAGATTTAAATCACTAGTAGTTTAGATCACAGATATTATTGTTCTGGAGACCAAAAGCCCAAAGCACTTGGCAGACAGGGTTTGTTCAGAGACTCTGAGGGAAGGATCTGTTCTTGGCTTAGAAATGGGTATCTTCCCGTATGCCAAATTTATGTATTTCTGTAGCCAAATCTCTCCCCTTTTCTCCCAGTTATATTGGATCAGGGTCCATCTGTTGAACATATAATAACTTCCCTCTGTAAAGACTCCATTTCCAAATTAGGTCATGTTCAGCATATGCTGTGAGTTAGAGATTAAAATAATGTACCCCATAGACATTTTATCCTAAAAAGGCATATAAAACCAATTCTAAGGCTAAGATTCAGAAAAATATGCCTCTAAGCAAACAGAGATGATGATGCCAAAGAGCAGCAGTGGTAATGCCTGAATGGTTTGGGGCAAAATAAGAAGCTGTCAGAGGCAGGACCAGGAGCAAGCTGCTGGTTGTTGGCCCCAGTGGAAGGTCTTTCTTCCTACTCTATAATCCACTTAGTCCTCAGATTTAAGAGAAAAGTTGCAAAAACAATAAAGGACTGTACACCTTTTACCCAAATTAACAATATGCTTTATCATTCTTGCTCAGTGTCTGAATAATATACTTTTTTTCTAAAATATGGAGAGCAAATTGTAGACATCATGTTCATTTATCCCTAAATACTTCAGTACATTTCCTCAAAATAAGAAAATACTTTACATAATCATAATAATTAAAATCAGAAAATCAACATTGATACTATTAGTATTCAATCTACAGACTATTAAAATGCCACCCACTGTCCCACCAATGTGCTATATCATAATCCAAAGTCCTAGTGGTGGTTTACAAGGCCCTACATGGTCCACCTCCCAGTTACCTCTCCAGATTTAACTCTTATCTCTTCTCCTGCCCATCCTCCCTTGCTGCTCTTTCTGCTGGATGACTTTTCCTCAGGTGCTTTCCTTGCTCACCCCACACCTCCTTCAAGGCTTTCCTGAAATGTCATCTCCTCAAGGCTTTCCTTGAGCATCCTACTTAGTATTTCAATGCTACCTTACTCCTTGCATTCTCTATTTCACTGGTGTGTATATTTTTAAAAATATTTTTTAGACATTGATGGGCCCTTATTTTGTTCATTTATTTATATGTGGTGCTGAGAATCAAAATCAGTGCCTCACACATGCTAGGCAAGCACTCTACCACTGAGCCACAACCCCAGCTCCATGGTTTGTGTATTTTTAAGCCTTGGTCCACAATATTGAATACATTTATTTGACATCATTACTCAAGTATGCACACAAGTATACACACATATGTAAAAATCTGAAACAAAAAATTCCAAAACAAAGCTTACTATTGCCATGTGCAAGCACTTGATGTTTTCTTTTAAAAAAATTTATTTTGATTAGTTATACATGACAGTAGATGCATTGTGATACATTGTACACAAATGGAGCATAACTTCTCATTCCTCTGGCCCTACATGGTGCTGAGTCACACCAGTAGTGTAATCACACAAGTATATAGGATAATAATGTCTGTCATTCTACCGTCCTTCCCATCCCCACTCCCCTACCCTTCCTCTCACTCCCCTCTGCACAATCCAAAGTTCCTTCAATCTTCCCTACCCACCACCCTACTAGGGATCAGCATCTGCTTATCAGAGAAAACATTTGGCCTTTGGTTTTTTGGGATTGGCTTATTTCACTTAGCATGATATTCCGTAGTTCAGCACTTGATGTCTTCTATGGTGTAAAATAGATCAATAAGAGAAAGTATTCCTGTCATTTTTTTGTTCATGGTAACAACTCCAGGGCCTAGGACAATGCTTGGCATAAAATAGAATTTAGTAAATATTTGTTGACTGAACTAAATCAATAATAGGCTAGAATGGAACGTAGTGGCATGAGGTGTAAGTAGGTTAGCAATACATTCATGGCTTTGAATGGAGGAAAGAAGCACCTCTTTTGATAGAAATGAGATTGCTCAGCTGGTGAATAGACAGGGAGCTGGGAGCTGATGGAATCTGGGATTACAGTGTTGCTACTGGAGTAGGCTGGGACCCTCAAAATTAATACTGTAGGAACAAACATCTGTGTAGGCTGGCCTTTCTTTCTGTTTTGTGTGTTTTCCTTATTTATTAAAAAAATTTGGGGGGGGGGAGATTTTTCCTTAGCTGTAATTAGGAGACACAACGGACAAGTTTTGGTAACTGAGCCAGTTCTGAGAAGGGATGGAGCAAGTCCTTGGGAGCACTGTGGTTGTGGCAGTGAGAATGAGAGTGAGGAATCCTTATAGGAAAAGGGGAACTTGGGTACAGGACTTTGGATCTCTTGGTGAATTTATTTTTTTATTTTTGGAGAGCCTTACTCTAGGGCTAAAACCTGGGGAGCTGTGTTCATTTATACCTTAACTATTTCTCAGATGACATATTTTCTTGGGCTTTCATATTCAGGCCCTTTGTAGTTTCACATATTGAAAGTCTTTCTTTTATTTTTAAATTTTTATTCAACTCATAGCAGCCAGAAAACAGACAGCGAGAGAGAGAGAGAGAGAGAGAGAGAGAGAGAGAGAGAGAGAGAGAACGAGTAAGCGAGCGCGAGAGTGCGCGCAATTGAGCGAGGAGGGGCAGGGAAGGGTCCAAAACAAGATATAGTCTCAAGGGCATGCCACCCCCCCAACATACTTCCTCCAATCATGCCCCACCTGCCTTCAGTTTCCACCACCACTTAGTAGTACATCCGCTATCAATGGATTAATCCACTGATGAAGTCAGACCCTTTACCGTCTAATCCCTTTTCCAAAGCCCCTCCTGTGAACACATGAGCCTTGGTGGGACACTACAGATCCATATCGTAGTAGTGTGCCCTTATCAGCTCCAGGCTGAGCTGGGACATGCTCAAGTTTAAGACCTTTGTTAAAGAAGAGGTGTTAGGTGTGTCTAGGATCCCAGCACAGTCTGTCCTCAGGCAGGAGCCATTGAGAGTGGTCCCTGGTAGTACTGGAGCTGGATTGAAGGAATTTCAGGTCTGTTGCCCAGGCCTGTTCTGGGTAGTGGGGGTTGTCCTACTCAGTCCCCATAAATATCACTGACTATCCCTCTGTCTCTGTCCCACCAGAGCTTAAGATCCCTAAAGACACCAATATGTTCTATGCCATGAACTCTATCACCACCTATGATTTCATCTTGAAAAAGTAGACCTTCACTTAGTGGCTAAATGTCCAGCACAGAGCCAGCTTGAGGTAAAGGTGGCTCAAGATAGCCAAGGGCATCTTCTAAGAACATCTACTTGGGGTCTGCCTGGCCAATGACCAAACACTTTCAGACTAGAGTAACCAAGTTAAGCACGCTTCTTTTGCCCACATGGCAGCCCAGAATATAGTTTGACCCATATATATCCTCCCCTGATGTGGTTTTAACTAACACCTGCTATTCAGCAGGCTGAACTGGCCTCCCTGGACCACTCACTGCCTAGGTGCCTTTTGCCCTCTGGAACCAGAGGACTAGCTGCTTGTTGCTAAGAAGTGCTGCCAACGGGCATGACATCCTGCCTGCCTCAGGCACTGGCCTCCCTGCACATTTCTAATACCTCCCTATGTGATAGTCACTGCCCTGGGATGACCTTTCCAGGTGTAGTTCACTGCCCATGGGCAACCCAAGGTACCCCACCCAGCAGCTCTGACTCCTGCTGCAGTTCTCTCCTGGTGCCCTCAGACACTGGCCTGGGAACTTCCCTGGCTCTTCTCCCCTCCTCTTACTACTATGGACTGCTTTCTCCATCTCCACCAAAGATTCCCCTCCTCATGAATGTCTCACCCATCTATGCCCAGACTTCCCCAGGAGCAAAGAGAGAATCCTTTTTAGGGACCATACTCCTTAACTGCCCTTGAGGAAGGCACCAATGTTGAATCTCATGCCATAGAAAGTGCCATTCACCACTGCGTCCTAGGCTTTATGCAGATGGGCTTTACCCACAGGAGACTGAGGGTTTCAGAGGGAATGATGATTTAGAGAGCAACTAAATATTTGCATGAAAAGCAAAATAAATGTTTACTGATATGCATGGGGCAATATTTGTTGTAAACAGTAAATGTTAGACTTGATTATTATATTAAAATCCTGTTTCTACTACAGCATACTCATTGTGGGTTTTTTTCCCTTGTTTCAATTAGAGAACTCACAGGATTCTCAATTTATTTTGTACACTAGTGGAAAGGACCAGCCGCCCTTCTCAAGGTGAAGGACTGTGCATGTCCACCTCACATGAAGCAAGTGTTTATTTTAGTATGATTTAACTGACATGCTGAGATGCGCTGAGAACTCCTGGGATTAGAGTTTGGAGGGGCTTTCACAGAGCATGGAACAATCTCTGAGAGGCCTGAGAATCATTGGTGGCTTAAAGGCCACATGGTTGTCCCAGAAGTCATCATGGGGACATCCTTGATCTTGGCACTTTTGTCAAATACGAACTAATCATAGTCATATAAGTTTATGTCTGGATGCAAGATTCCTCTCGATTAATCCTCATGTCAGTACCACACTGTCTTGACTACTGTAGCCTTGAAAAAGTAAGTTAGGAAATAACTTTGAACTTCATTCTTTACAAAATTGTTTTAGCTATTATGTTTCCCTTGCATTCCCATATGAATTTTGGGAATGATTTTTCAATTTCTGCACAGAAAGAAAAAAAGATAGTTGGGATTTGTTACAGGGGTTGCATTGAATCTATAGATTAATTTAGGAACCAGTGGCATCTTAACAAGTCTTTCAGTCATTATGTATGGAATGTTAGGTCTAGTTGGTTTACAGATTTGCTCAAATCAACAGTATCTTTGCTGATCTTGTATTCATTATTGAAAAGGGACTGAAGTCTCCAACTACTATAGTTCATTTCTCTTTGATTCTGTCAGGTTTTGCTCCATGTATGTTGGGGCTCTGTTTTTAGGTGTATTCATGTTATAAATTATTTTGTTCATCTTTTTTCATTGTATAGTGCCCTCCTTTGTCTTTTCATGAATAAATTTTGGCTTAAATTCTATTTTTCCTGTAGTTTCATTTATATGAAATATTTATAAGAGACCAATTCATAGAGACAGAGTAGATTAGAGGCTACCAGGGACAGAGGGGAGAGGGAAATGGGGAATTATTTTTTAATCATTGCAGGATTTCTCTTTGGGGTGAAGAAAAGTTTTAGAAATACAGGAGGTAGTTGTACAATATTACGAATGTAATTAATGCTGCCTTACTGTACATTTAAAAAAGGGTTAAAACAGCAACTTTTGGCTAGACTTTGATATCAACATAGTCACTCTAGCTTTCCTTTGGCTATTTATTAGCATGGAGTAATTTTTTTTGTTCAGTTTCTGTTACTGTCCTCTTTTGTGTTGTCAATATTTTCTAATGTATCATTTTCTTTCCCTTGTCATTTCTTTTACTACATATATAATAAAATGTACTATATAATACGTAATGTATATTGTTACATTATATACAGCAATATGTATCACTACTTATTATACTATATACATATTAACATTGTATTAAACTATCTTAAAGTTCACTGTTTCTTCCCCTTCTGCTTGCTCAAATCTACTTTTGAGCTCCTCTGGTGAATTTTTCATTTTAGTTACTATATGGTTCAACTTTCAGAATTTCTGCCTGATTCTTTTTTATACTTTGTTTTTACTAATGTCCTCCAAAATTGTCACCTTTATTCCTTTATGCATGCTTTATTTCAGATCTTTGAACATGTATAAAATCAATTATTTCACTGCTTTGTCTAGTAAGTCCAACATCTGGGTTTCCTCAAGGACAGTTTTTTTTTTTCCTTTTCTATTTTAGTTTAAAAAAATTTCAGTGCATTATCATTATACATAATAGTGGGATTTACTGTTATGCATGAACACAACATAATAAATAAATTAATAGATTTAATAAGTTAATTTTATTGCTCCCTTTTCACTCCCCTCCTCCCTTCTTCTGGTCCCCTTCCTCTAGTAGTCTCGCTTCTGTTTTCAGAAGATCCTTCCTTGCAGTGTTTTTTCCTGTGTTCTCTAGCTTTCATATATGAGAGAAAACATACACTCTTTGCATTTGTGAGTTTGGCTTCTTTTACTTAACATAATGCTCTTATGTTTTTTCAGGGCAGTTTCTATTGATTACTTTTAGCCATAGTTTCTCTGCATACTTGGCAATTTTTGTTGAAAATTGAACATTTTGTATGTTGTATGTTGATGTGTGCAAATCGGGCTCTCCCTTTCCCCAGGAATTGTAGTTGACTCTGTAGTTGGTGTTTCTTTTTCTTTCTTTCTTTTTCTTTTCTTTTGGTGCTAGGAATTGAACCTAGGAAGGCTTAACCACTGAACCACATCTGCAGCCTTTTTTTTTTTAATATGTATATATTTTTTACTTGTTGATAGACCTTTATTTTACTTATTTATACGTGGTGCTGAGAATGGAACCCAGTGCCTCACCCATGCCAAGCAAGTGTGCCACCACTGAGTCTCAGCCTCAACCCTCATTCCCAGCCTTTTAATTATTATTATTATTATTATTATTTTTTAATTTTGAGAAAGGGTCTTGCTGAATTGTGTAGGGCCTCAGTAAGGCTGGCTTTGAACTTGTAATTCTCCTGCTTCAGCCTCCTGAGCTACTGGGATTATAGGCATGTGCCACTGTGCCTGGCTGTAATTGGTGTTTCTTTAATGACTTTTCTGAACTAATTTTGTGAAGTCTGTGTTCTTTTTCATGTCTGGCCACTGAAGTCTAATAGCTTAATGGTCAGCTAATACCTGGGCAGAGATTTCCTAAAATGCCTGGAACCACAACAATCCCCAGTCTTTGCAGAGGGCCTCTGTATGTTGGGGTACACCTTCAACAGTTTAACTTTCCCTTGGCCTTACTTCTGCTTCTGTAAAGCCTTAAGATCAACCAGAGCTTAGAGTCTTTCAGAATCTTTCTGAGTCCCTGGGCCTATGTGTATCTTAAGTACATCTGATTCCCTAGTTTTTCCTGCCAATTTTTGGTTAGCCTAACATTTGCCCCTACTATTATCCATTGCCTCAGGCATCAGTGGCTAAAATATTCACTCATAAATGTTGGACAAATGACCCATAGGGAGCAACTCTAGCATTGGGCAAGTTTCTGGTTATCAATATACAGAAGAATTAGACTCATTCACACCTTATACAAAAGCCCACTCAAAATGAATTAAAGACTTAAATTTAGGGCTGGGATTGTAGCTCAGTGGTAGAGCACTTGTCTTGTATACGTGAAGCCCTGGGTTCCATCCTCAGCACCACATAAAAATAAATAAATAAAAAGATATTGTGTTAATTTATTTATTTAAATCTAAGACCTGAAACTGAAAAACTGGAAACAAACATAATGGAAAAAATTATATGATATTGGCCTGGTCAAACATTTTTTTAGATTCTCTGAGAAAAGAGACACCTGTGGATTGGGAGGAAGTATTTGGAAGTCATACATCTGATGAATACATTACAAACTCAAACAACTCTACAGCGCTCTCAGCAGCAGAGCACTCACTTAGCATGGGCAAGGCCCTGGGTTCGATCCTCAGCACCACATAAAAATAAATAAATAAAATAAAGGTATTGTGTCCAACTACAACTTAAAAAAAAAAAAAAAAGAATACTAAGTACTGACAAAGATGTGGACCAAAGGAAACCCTTGTTTATTGCTGGTGGGAGTATAAAATTAATAAGCCACTATAGAAAACTGTACAGAGGTTCCTCAAAGAACTAAAAATAGAATTGCCATAAGATCCAGCAGCACCTCTTCTGGGTATTTACCCAAATTGTTTGAAATTAGTATGTCAAACCGATGTTTGCATGCCCCTGTTCATTGTACCATTACTCAAATAGCCAAGTTTTATAATCAACCTAAGTGACCATCAGTGGATGAATATATAAAGCAAGTGTGGTAAATAAAACCATGGAATACTAGTCAGCCTTAAAAAAAGAAATTTTGTCATTTGAGACATTTATGAGAGTAAATTTCAAATAGTCTTACCACAAGATAAATATTTGAGATGTGTTAACTAGCTTGATTTAATTGTTCTACATTATATTCATAAATCATAATATTTTTTTTGTTATCCTGAAAAAATATGCAACTGTAACTTGTCAATTTACAATAAAAGTAAATGAAGGAGTTCTAGAGAGAAAATAAATGTTCTTGGATTATTATTTTTTTATATTGATAATGCTTTGGTAATACTGGTAAAAGAAACTATAGAGAGAAAAAGAAAAACTCCCAAATAACCAGAAGTTGTTTTCACATAGAGGCTACCTGACTATCTTAAGCCTCTGCTCTGGATTCGTCCGTCATTCTGCAGCAGCCCTCATCCATCAGGTGTTAAGAACCAGAGATGGCAGAGGAAGGGAGGGGACCCTGTGTCTAGCCTAAGGAGGTGAGCTGCAGGTAATGTCCACTACCAAAGACAGGGGTCCAGTGGCAGCAGTGTGCTGGCAACAGGCGATGTCAGCAGGAATAGCCTAGAGTCACTGCTTCCCTGCAAGGACCTCTGTGCTCCCTGTGCCTTATCACTCTCGAGTCCTCCAGTGACTCCAGGAGGCGTGGGAAAAGCATTCACGTTGCACTGATGGGGAGACTGAGGCCTTGAGAACATGCCCCCTCTGCTCAGCAGAGGGGGCAGAGCCAGGATTTGAACCTAAAGCCTGAGAGACCTGTTGGGGCCTCGTGGACAAGGAGGCTACACCCAGCTGCCAGGGGAGGGACTTCTGGGCTCTGTAGTTCCTACGAGAACTTTTGGACCTGTCGACAAGATAGAAGCCCCATTCTTTCTGCTTGGAGGCTGGTCCCAGAATTGGGAGAGTTGAGGGCATACACCCCTTCCCTATGCCACACCCAGCCCAGGTAGCAGGGTTGGCCCTGTCCCCCAAGTTCAGTGAGAGCTCCCAGCTAGGAGGTTTAGGCCTAAGGGCCAGCCAGAACCCTTGAGATCCAGAGAGACCTCAATGAAGAGAGGCATTTAAGAAGGCCCCTCTCTCCAAAATGAGAGATGAGGGTCTTTGTCCTGCTCAGCCTTTTTAGCTGGGACCCCAGAATTGCTCTAGATCTTGGATTTCCGATCTGTTAAGTGAAACAAACAAACAACTGGTTGGTCTGATGGGTTGTTGCGCAAATAACTAAGAAATAACTTGTGAGACACTTGCTCTATGTCAGGCCTCTGTATGGAGCCACCTGCCAGGTAGTCATAAGGGTCCAGGATCTTGAAGTCCCTCCATGGATAGCCCTTTCTACTGGGTGATCCCAGGACATTCAGAAGTATTTATGGAGGAGTGATGAAGACTCAGCATGACACCATGTCATAGGTGAAGGACTCGGAAGGGCAGGTGGACACGCTCTGTGCCTACTGTATGGGTCCTGTGCTTAGGAATTCTGCTCCTGGGCTCCAGACATTCAATTATTCATCCATTCATCCACTCATTCATTTCCCAATGCAGCCAACACTCACTGGCCCCCAGCATGTGCCCAGCACTGTGGCTTCCTCAGTGAGCCTGACACCCCCAGGTCTTGGCCCTTGTGGAGCTCGCAACCACTGGGTGACCTGAAAGGGCATGGCTCTAGGGATGGGGGCTCCAGGATAATCAGCCACTTCATTAAAACTTGTCTGTATTTGAAAGAAATAAGGGAAAAAAGACTTGCTTGGTACTTTATCATGCAAAATGAAATAAAGGCATGAAAAATTTCTTGGCTTGTGCAGGACTCTGTGCTTAGACTAAGGATGACTCCTGGATCATGGTGGGTTCTGTGTGGGTTGGGCTGTGGTCTGTGAACCCATGTGGCTTCCTGAATAACCAGGGCAAAAAGAAGCACAGGAAGGTACAGGATGCACAGAGGAGTTGGGCCGGCCTGGAGCCCTCTAAGTCCTGTCTTTTTCCCTCCCACATTATTTTATTGGTGAAGCCTGTCTTTTTAAAAGACCACTATGAGGGCTGGGGATGTGGCTCGCCTAGCATGCGTGAGGCACTGGGTTCGATTCTCAGAACCACATAAAAAAGAATAAAATAAAGATACTGTGTCTACCTAAAACTAAACTAAAAAAAAAAAAAAAAAAAAAGACCACTCTGTAGGGAAGTTATTCAGTGTTCTGTTCTGACACATACCACATAACCCAGTACATCAAACACAGGATATGTAGCTTAGGGCAAGCCAGGAGAGACCAAGAGTCCCCCACCAGGGATTCAGGAGCCACAGCTTGACTTGTACTTAAGGATCCCATCTCCTCTTTTCATAGTGTGGAAACTGGGGTTTTGTTCAAGGTCATCTAGCAAATCAGGGACAGAGCCCTGGGCAAATGGACTGAGACTTGGGGTCTATCTTTGCTACCTAAACTGAGGGTCTGTCACTGCCCATACTGATGTTCCAAAAATCAGTGTCTGGGTCTGAGTTGAGATTTGCACAGAGATCTGCATGTCACCCAGGAGGATGCTGGTTCTTTATCCAAATAGAAGTTTCTTCCCAGGACAAGGAAAGTGAGGCCCACACAGTGAGCTACAGAGCCTGCCTCCACCCTGCCCAGCCCCCTCTACCTCAGTTCCATGGCTGGGAAAGCTTCACATGCTCCCCTCCCCATGCAGATGAGAGGCCTGAGGAGTCCTGCCACCTTGATCACCCAAGGTGTCCAGACTTGCCTGACCATGGAGTCCCTTACTGTTGTGAAATGCTCAGGCATTCTCTGACATCCAGAGAAGGCCACAGTTGGGGACCAACTGTGGAGGGTATGTGCATGGTTTAGAAGCCCAAGCATTGGGCTTGGAATCAATGGCTCCCAGCCCAGCTCTGCCACTAAGCAGAAGGGGGACCTCAGGCAGTGCTCTGAAAGAACATCACCGTTGTTCCCTCCATTGACCCACACTTCAGCTCTCTGAGGCTGCTAGTGGGAAAGAACTCCTTTGTCCATCTTGTCTATCTTCACCATGGGAACTAGGGATGGATTTCCTCCCATGTCCGTTTTACAAATGAAAAAGCAGACAGAGGAACTAGACAAAGGAACCCACCACACGGGGACATAGGGTAGAATGCCTACTAATATCAAGTGTGAATCAGCCAGTGGCCCTGTTCCTTTTGGGGCTGTGGCAAGGCAGCACATCATGGCAGGACTTCATGGTGGAGGAAGCCTTTTAGCCTCATGGTCAGTGTACAAGAGAGACACAGGGAGAGGAAGGGGCTGAGGTCCCCTTTAAGGCCTTGTCCCAATGGTCAAAGACTTCCCACTAGGCCCCACCTCTTCATTTCTACCAGCTCCCGGTGGCATCATATTGGGGGAGAGGACTTTAACAGATGGGTCTTTGGGGACACTTATCCAAAGCACAGCATTATGGATCCCACATCCCCTCAACCACAGACCTTACTCTGGTTTGCCCTGGGTCACGGGACAAGAACTTGTGCATAACTGGCCCATCCAAGCAGCTGCTCTGAACTGAGCTCAGGCCACATGCCTGTGATCTGCAAGTCCTCCCTCAATCCCCACAGGGCTGGTTTGCACTGAGTTTATATTTCTAGGCCTCCAGCAAAGAGCCCGGCACACTGAGGGCGCTTACTATTTACTGAGTAAATCAATGAAGGAATCAGCAACCCTAGGAAGTAAGTGCCCTTGTTTTGCAAATGAGAAGCCTGAGAAACAACCCCAAATCTTAGGTTTGTTCATTCCTGCATGCATTCAGCACCTGTGTCTGCTCCCTGGTGGGTGCAGGCCCCTGGAATACAGTGATGAATCCCTGACACATCCCCTGTCTTCAGAGCTCACAGCCTGACAGGTGGAACACATCACATCCACAATCAGTAGTGGGGTCTTGGTCTGGGATCCAGCTCCAGTGACCTGCTGCCTCCTCAGAAGATACTTACGTAATATTAAGAGTTTTTACATAGGTTTGTGCATTTGCCGAGAGAGAAAGAGAAAGAGAACTGGCAAACTGGCACTGAGCTGTCCCCCTTTCCTCTCTAATTCCTGTGTTTAGGTTGGTTTTGTTTCCCTTGGCCTCTGGACCCCTTGAACATGTAAGATTTCTGCCTAAGTCCCTAGCTCAATTCAAGCACACCTCCTGTGTTTTCCCCATCTTTCTTTTCCTTCCAAATTGTTGCTTGTTACATTTTCAAGGCATGGGGGTCTTTTTATCTTCATCATTCGTCAGCCCCTTCCTGGCCAGTATAGTCATAAGGCTAAATTTGTCCTCCTCTACTTTAGGGGTAGGTGTAGGATACAGGCTGGGCCTGCAAAGGGCTGTGGTCAGTAGGCAGTGTCCTGGGCCTGTCTGCCAGAGCTACAGGGTTAGGTGTGCCTTATCTTGCACATCTTTATTACAGAACAGTTACTGGGGTGGTACCAGTGACCATAAGGAAGACCAGGAACTTTGCAAACATAAACTAAGTAAAGAAAATTAATGAGGTGTTTCCACAGGTCATAACGAGCTAGGGTTTCTGTAAGAAATGTAGGCACATATTTTTAATCAGCACTTACCAGCTTCTGAGCCTCGGCAGACCCCTACCCCTTTAAAATATTTGTCAGGTAATCCTTAACCCATGTCATCTCTGAGCTCACATCTCTCATCTCATTTAGTTTGAGATATTCTGCAGTAACTTGAATGAAACTTCAATTTTGTGTCTAGGTCTGATTAAATCTTGTGTTTTAGCAGCCTCCTCTGACACAGCTCTAGAGTGGGGCCTCTTTATTGGCAAGTGTGGGTGGAAGTCTATGTACCAGGCCTCTACAGATAATATTAAGGTTGAGATGATGTGTTGTTAGTCAGCTTCCTGCTCCTGTGACAAAATACCTGAGATAAACAACTTAATTAGGGAAAAGGCTTAACAGGCTCATGGTTTGAGAGGTTTTAGTCAATAGCTGGTTGGTTCCATTACTTTTAGGCCTGTGGAAAAGCAGCACGTCATGGCAGGGAGCATATCGTGGAGCACAGCTGCTCATCTAAGGGAGGCTGGGAAGCAAAAAGAGAGGAAGAGAAGGGACCTGGAACCTAACAGTCGCTTTAAGGGTGCAACCTCAGTGCCCTTCCCCTAGGCTCCACCTACTAGGGGTTCTGCCACTTCCCAACAGTGCCATGGGCTGGAATCCGAGAGTTCGATACAGAGGCAGTGTTTGGGGAACACTGAAGATCTAGCAGAAGGGAAGGGTACCTTCCAGGTGGCTTGCATGGGCAGACACCCTTGTTAGCACTGCTGAGTACTGCAAGTGCTGATCATCAAAAGCAACTCTCCCTTAGGCCTGCTCTGAAACCACCCTAAAAGGGTGAAAGGGCATCCCAGTGCTGTTGACTGGCGGTAGAAGTCCAGGCTCTCCAGGTAGGTAACACAGGGAGTATCCAGCTCAGGTCTTCTAACCTCTGCTTCTGTTGGCCTTTCTGATACCACCATGGTGGGGCGTGGGAGGGGGCTGAGGCGTCTTATAACTGGGCAAGGGTCACCAGGCCCCACTTTGCTGGCAGTTTGGGGATAATAGCACTTAAGATTTTATACATGATGTTTGGTTGGAACAGAGTCATTATTGTTTAAGTTTTGCTTTTGGCTACAAAAAATAAGATTTTGTTAAATTTTGTTTTACTGTGTTCATTTACATCCTGGATCGCTGATTTTTCCAGTTCCAAATTTAGTATGTAGGAAATAAAAAAGAAAACTCAGGGAACTTACCACTTATATTAGCACCCCTAGTTGCTATAACAAAATACCAGAAACTAGGGAACAAGAGAAATTTATTTCCTCACATTCTGGAGTTTCGAAGTCTTAAGATCAAAATGTCAGCAGGGTGGGTTTCTCTTGAGGCCTCTGTCCAGCTTGAGATGTCCATTTCCTTGCTGTGTCCTCACATGGTTTTCATCTGTGTACGTCTCTGGTATCTAAATTTCCTCTTCTTAAAAGGACACGTCATATTGAATTTGTCCCATAAGTTCACCTTGAAGATTTCATTTTAGTTTAGTCACTTTTAAAGCCTTTTTCTCTGAATATGGTTGCATTCCAAAGTTGTGGGGATTAAGACTTAAACATAGAATTTTGGGGCAATGTGGGCTGCAGTTGTAACAAGCTCAGTGGCAGAGCGCTTGCCTCACATGTGTGAGGCACTGGGTTCGATCCTCAGCACCACATAAAAAATAAGTAAATAAAATAAAGATATTGTGTCCATCTACAACTAAAAAGATATTAAAAAAAAAAGAAATTTGGGGCAACGTAATTCATCCCATAATACCACTATGTCTTTCCTCAGGTCCTGAAGTCCCTAGGCAGTCGACCATCTTCTATTCACCTTCAGAGTCTTATGTTTATGTATAATGTCCAAAATTTTTATAGTACTTAATTGGAAGATTAGGAAAAGTATGTCCACCTCATTTTCTTGAAAATGAAAGTCTCTTTGCATTTTTCTTTCGATTTGTTTTCTTAAAAATTGACTGGTTAGTAAAACTCACTCACTAATCTCTGGCTAGGAAATGACAGAGCCAAATATTTTGACTCTTTCATCCTGGGTCTCTATATCAGTTCACATTAGTTTCACTTCAAATAAAATGTATATGAAATATAGAAACTCACAATTCAACAAGTACCAACATCTTGACTTTTAAAAATATTGAGTTTTTTAATTAGCCTGTTTTCTATTACTATAACAAAATAGCTGAGGCAAACTGACTATATAAGGAAAAGAGGTTCATTTAGTTCACTGTTTTGGAGACTAAAGCCTATGATTAGGCAGTCCCATAAGTTCAGCCTCTTGTGAGGGCCTAATGACATCATGGCATCACAATGACAGAATGCATGTAGAAGGAAGAAATCACATCTTCTTAATGTTTTTAATTTTATTTTTTTGTAGTTGTAGATGGACACAATACCTTTATTTTATTTATCTTTATGTGGGGCTGAAGATCGAGCCCAGGGCCTCACATGTGCTAGGCAAGTGCTCTACCAATGAGCTATATAACCCCAGCCTCAAGAAATCACATCTTGAAACAGGTAATCAGAAAGACAATTCTGGGGCCTCACAAGAACTACCTTAATCCTTTTTGAGGACAGCTTTCCAAATGACCTAAGCCTCTCCAACCAGGACCCACCTCATAAAGGTTCTACCATTTCCCAATACCACCACTCCAGTGACCAAGCCTCCAACACATGAACCCTTGAGGGACAAACCACATGCAAACCCTAGCATTCTGTCCCTGACTCACAAGGTTCATGCAAAATGCCTTCATTCTGTTCTCAATTGTCCTACAAAGTCTAAACTATTCCAGTACCACTCAAAAGCCTGAGTCTCTGGGCGCTGGTGGTGCATGCCTCTAATCCCAGTGGCTTGGGAGGCTGAGGCTGGAGGATTGCAAGTTCAAAGCCAGCCTAACTTAGCGAGGCTTAAGCAACTCAGCAAGACCCTGTCTCCAAATAAAAAAATAAAAGGGGCATGTGGTTCAGGGATCTAGTACCCCTGGGTTCAATGCACAATACCACCCCCCCCCCCCAAAAAAAAGGCTCAGGTCCAACTCTCAAGGAAATTTTTTTTTTTTTTCCATCTATTGAACCTCTAAAAGTCAAAGCCAAGTTACCTATTCCAAGACCAAGTCAGGGACAGGACAAACACTGCTATTCCAAAAATAAGAAACAAGGAAGTAGAAGAGAGTAACTGAAACTCAGCAAGGCAGACATTAAATCCTAAACCTTCAACTCGGGCATCTTCTGCATTCTGTGGCAAAGGTGGGAGGTGCCCTCAAGGCCCCAGGCAGCCCCACACCTATAGCTTTACTGGCCACAGGCCACATGGTTTCTCTTTAGGGCTGCACATTCTTGGGGAGTTTCATGGGTGAGGGTGGCATATTGCTGATTGCTTTACATCTCTGGGGAGTCCACGAGGCATGCCCCACTTGATGCTCCCCTGTAAGGACTTCTGCCTGGCCTCCTAGGCCTTCCTTTGAAATCCCAGTGGAGCCTGCCATGGCCGCATGACTCTTGCATGCTGTGTGCTGGCAGAACCAGTAACACGTACAGGTCATGAAGGTCTGCTGCTGGCACAAGCGGTGCCTGGACCTGCTTGAGGCATGGCTGCAGCAGCCGCAGTGACATTATGCCAGGTCAGAATCTAGGGATGGCCCTGCACAGCAAGCAGGTGCAGGGACCTCAGGGCTCCAGGAAACAATCTGCCCTTTCCAAACCTCTGGACTTGTGACGAGAAGGGCAGTTTTGAAGATTTCTGATTTGCCCTGGAGGATTTTTTCCAATTGTCCCAATGGAAGCAACTGGCTCATTTTTCTCCAGTTGATCTGTTTAGAAAGCAGGTGCTCAGCTACACCTTTTTCTTTGTTCCGTCCCTGATAAGGCAGTGAATTTTCTAAATCTTTCAGCTCTTTCCCTTTGCTCCAAATCAACTGAAAGCAGCCCAAAACACTTATGTAGCCCTTTCTATATTTGGTTTAGAAGTTTCTTCTACTAGATAAACCACTCCACCACTTTTAAGTTCATCCTCCTACAAATTTTCAGGGCATAAATAATCCAAATTCTGTGCAACAGCACAACAAAGATGGCCCTTCCCCAATTCCTAACAGCATCTCCGTCTCCAAGACCACTTCCCGAGGCTCTTCACTGTCTGAGCCCTTTGTCAGAACTGCTGTAATGTTGCTAAGTCTTCTGGGTTTTTCCTGGTCTGCTCCTCCAAATTCTTCCAGCCTCTGCTTGGCACCCAATTCTAAAGCTGCTTTCACGTTGTTATCGTAAGGCCCACTCCTTGGTACAGTTTTTTTGCATGAGTCCATTTTATGTTGCAAATAACAATATCACAGGCTGGGTAAGTTTTAATGAAGAGTTATTTTGGCTCACAGTCGAGGTGCCATTTCTGGTTATAGCTTCTTGTAGGCACAGTTGTAGATCTTCTGATCTCTCTTATAAAACCACCAGCACTCGATCCTGGGAGTTCCACTTCAGGTCCGGATCTAACCCCAATCACCTTCTGGGAGCCACTCTAAACATCACAGTTGGATTAAGTTCTGACCCTCCCAATATCTCACAATGGGGATAACATTTCATCACATAAACATTTGGAAGACACGCTCAAACCACATCCGAACCGTAAGAAGTTTCTTTCTTTCTTTTTGGTACCAGAGATTGAACCCAGGGTGTGCTTACCCACTAAGCCACATTCCCAGACTTTTTTTTTTTTTTTTTGTGGTGCTGGGGATTGAACCCATGTGCATGCAAAGCAAGTACTCTACCAACTGAGCTATATCCTCAGCCCTCTCAGACTGTTTTTTATTTTGAGACAGGGTCTTGCTAAATTGCTGAGGCTGGCTTTGAACTTGCAATCCTCCTGCCTCAGCTTCTACTTTTTTCCCTTCCCATAGACGTAGATAAAAATGTCCCTTGTTCCCCAAGGTGACTAAGCTACAAATAGGACATTCTCAAGAGCCATGTGTGTCAATCATGGTGGTTAGAGCAACGAAGCCCCACTGCTATCTTTGAAGCATAGTGCATCATGCGGCATCCTGTGGTAACAGTTCTCAGGAAAATGCAGTATCTCAGCTCCCTATCTATCAAAGGTAACAATCAACCATGAGAGAATACAGATATATAGAAATATTAAAACTCACAATGATTCTGTCCTAGGAAATAAATGAGGATTTCCACAATCCCGACAGTCTTATGAGGGCAAACTAACTACTAGCAGTGATCAGAACACCATTTCACTCAACACAGCTGCTGGGTTAAGGATGAAGTCAAGCTCACACATAACCAAGAATCCTTAACCAGCACGACGCTCCATCCATCCAGGGGTGTGAGGTTACAGCTGGAGCTGGTAGGCTGTGTTCATTATCCAGGAGGGAACACTTGAAATCCAGTATATTCAGAGTGATTTGGACCTTGCTTGAGCTACCATGATTGCCTCTGAAGTGACAGATCAACCCATAACAGTCTCTCCTCCCTGCCAGCCATAAATGACGCCTTTAATCAGGATCCACTTTCCAAATGTGAGGGCAGCACTGTCTTGGTCTGGGATGCCGTAACAAAATATAATAGACTGGGTACTTTAGAAGCAGCAGGAATTTACTGCTCATAGTTCTGGGCTGAAAAGTTCAAGATAAGGGTAATGACAGACTTGGAGTCTGGTGAGGGTTCATTTCCTGGTTCACAGATGACACTTTCTCATTCTATCCCACTTGGCAGAGGGCGTAAACAAGCGCTGTTGGGCTTCTTTTACAACATCACTAATCCTGTTCATGAAAGCTCCACCCTCCTGACCTCACTGCCTCATAAACACCTCACCTCTTGGTACTATTGCACTGCGGATTAGGTTAACATGTGAATTTTAGGGAACAAATATTTGGACCACGGCAGCCGTCACCTGCCCACCTATTCATTCCTTTCCAGGCCTCCCAATTCCACTCTCCTCTCTTCCCTGTGTATGCACTGCTCAACTCAAAGCTCACATTATCTAAGTAAGCTCACACTATGTGTTTCCTTAAGGTGAATTACAGAAAAATCCTCTTTCATTTCTTTTCCCCATCCTGAAAATATTTTATGAGAATTTTAGGGAAGAAAACCAAATAAATGAATCCCATGTCTTAGCAAGTAACAAGGTTAAGAGAATTCTGGACCCTGGGGCCTTTGGGTACTTCCAGATCACACTGCCCAGCTTAACACCACAAAAATCTGAGCCAACCCCATATAAACTCTGGGTTCACCACTGGATGTTCCAGTAAGTTTCACAACTCTGTCCATCCTACCTCCATAAATGGTGTCTCACTTAAGTTTGGGTCAAAATAATGGGAATCAAAAATAAGAGACTGGGATGTAGCTCATCCTTAGCATCCACAAGACCTTGAGTTCCTTCCCCATCAACAACAACAACAAATGGCTGTGAGGGGCCAAAGCACAAGATATTATATCATCCTTGATTCCTCTTTCTCTCTCACACCTCATTCAATCTACACCAGTCTTAGTTCCAGAATCTTCTGGCAAATTTACCATGATAAAGAAAACCACAGCATCCTTGGCCACGTCCCAGAGACTCTGATAAGAAAAACACACTCAATTAAAAACAAATCATAAGATGATCTGAAGGACAGGTAAGTCTCTGAGGTATCACAGGCTGCCCATTTTTTAGATGCTTTTGATTTCTGTCCCGCCACCTGTTCAGGATTTTGTTGCTTTTTTTTTTTTTTTTTGGTACCAGGGATTGAACTCAGTGGCACTCAACCACTGAGCCACATCCCCAGCCCTATTTTGTATTTTATTTAGAGACAGGGTCTCACTGAGTTGCTTAGTGCCTCGCTTTTGCTGAGGCTGGCTTTGAACTTGCGATCCTCCTGTCTCAGCCTCCCAAGCTGCTGGGATTATAGGCATGCACCATGGTGCCCGGCTTTGTTGCTGTCTTGCACATTTACCCTACTTGGAAGATGTATTGCCTTAACTTATTGTCTTGTTCTTCCATTGATTTTAAGAGGATATATAAAATCCTAACATTAGGACTGAAAGAGTTCTGAATAAAAACAAAAGCTCTCAAAGTGTTCACTCAATGATCCCAGTTTGCAAATCTCTCTACATAAGACAAATGGCACTTCTTTTGCTACATCTGGTCTGCCAGAGGACACAAAAACAATTCTAACACTAGGCGAGATCTGAGATTTCACACAGCTAATACAGCCTGAGTGTCCCTAACCTAAAAGTCCCAAATCTGAAAATCTTTGAGTGCTAACATGATGCTTAAAGTTTCAGATTTTGGAGAATTTCTTTCTTTTTCTTTTTCTTTTTGGTACTGAAGATTAAACTTAGGGGTACTTGACCACTGAGCCATATCCCCAGCCCCATTTTGAATTTTATTTAGAGACAGAGTCTCACTGAGTTGCTAGTGCCTCTCTTATTGCTGAGGATGGCTTTGAACTTGTGAGTTTCCTGTCTCAGTCTCCAGATCCACTAGGATTACAGGTATGCACCACTGTGCCTGGCAAACTTTGGAGAATTTGATTGCTTTTGGGGATTAAGAATGTAACAAATAAAGTCTATGTAAATATTCACAAATTCAAAAAACTCTGAAATTTGAATCACTTCTGGTCCCAAGATGAGGGACACACAATCTCTATTACACGCATAGATTCAGCCCAAACAGCACAGAAACGCTTTTAATATCTACAAATCAAATTATATATTATATAAACCTGAATGTTTTCAGAATCGTCTTCTAAGTCAAGTTCTCCAATATTTTTTTTTAGCAATCCAACGTTTTATGCAAATCAGAAAGCAATCTTTAGAAACTGAAAGTTTATGACTGATGAATTTCAATATTTTATTAAAATAGCAATTTAACCACAATTACCAAGAATACCTTAATTTTGTCCCCCCACCCCCAAATATGCAGCACAACACAGTAGTGATTTCAAATATCCTTGATCATGATAACCAACAGAAAATATCTCAAAGTCAAGTTTGCAACTAAAAACTAGACTGTGGAAAAATTCTGTATTAAAAAAGAAACATAAAGCTCTGAAACAGAATTCTTTTATCTGTCCAAAAATAAATGCCAGTGCACCACCCACCTGACAATACTGCTAGGTTTTTGTTTTCTTTATGCATAGTATAACATCTCATTTTATTTACTTTATAAATAAAATTAGGATTTTTTCATCTTATTTAATGTTCCTTTTCAGCTTCACAAAGAAACCAGTAAATAAAACTGTCAACGACAGTCACAACATACGCTCTCACAGCAAGATAAAAAACTTGAAAATATGCAGAGATGCATCTAGGCTATTTTACAAAAAGACAGATTCAAAAAGTGCAAGCAAAGTCTGCAGGTTTTGAGGGGAGCTTTAGGCACATCCATGTCTTTAAAGCAAGCTTCAGAATGAAATTCCAGTTTGTTCTTCATGACACCTGTTTAAGTCTTTTTTTTTTTTTTTAAAACCAAAAAATACATCTCATCAAGTGTAAAACAGGGAGTCTTGTGTCCTAAGAGCGAGGGCTCAGTGGTGGCGCGTCCGGCCCTTTTTTATTCTGGCAGGCTTTGGTTTGGGGATGTACTGATTATTTGCCTGGTACTCCAGTTCTTTACGGAAGTAGTGAATTGCTTTATTTAAACCTTCTTCCAGTGGGACCTGTTGACAGAGAAAGTGAGAGAGAGAAGGTCACATTCACAGAAGGACTTGGTTGAAAATAACAGCAGCAGACTGTCTCAGAAATGCTGATGTGTGGTTAGCTGGCTTCTTTCTGAGGACACTCACAAAACCATTCACTGGTCATGAAAGCAATCAGACCCACCCTGGAAAAGCAAAGGTCCCTCCAAAGCCAGAGTGCCCTGTGTAACTGAACACGTGACACTCTGCTGATGCACAGTAAGATCCAACCCCCATAAGACCCAGAACCACCTCTTACTGGCATGATATCTCTTCCAGTGTGAATCAGTCACATCAACTGTTTTAAAAATAATGTACACAGTCCATTTGTTCAGAAGAAATCTACAATGCAGTGGAGGGAGAATGCTTTGAGAAGACCATCTGCATTGACCCACAGACTGACCCACATCCTCCCATGTGACGTTAACCCTTTGCACTTTCTGGCAGATGGTCCACTTGTACCCACTCTGACTTGGCAATCTGAGAGGAACCACAACACCACACCATGTAAAGCAACCTTAATTTGTAATGATGGTTTCACAAGTGGCTAAATATATCAAAACTTATCAAATTGTACATTTTAAATATGAGCCATTTGCTGGGTGCCCATTATACCACAGGCCTGGCTGAGATTCTAAAAGCACAGGAAACAAAAGCACAAAATAGACAAATAGGATTTCACCAGACAGCAAAGGAAACAATCAAAAGAGTGAAGACAATAATGCAGAATGAGGGACTACACTGGCAAACTATAACCTCTGACAAGGAGTTAATACAAGAATACACAAGGAACTCAAAAAAATTTAAAAAAAAGGGAAAATCTAAAAGATGGGTCATAGATCTAAACAGACATTTTCAAAACAAAATATAGAAATGGAGAACAGGTACACAAAAAAATGTTCATCACTAATCATTAGGGAAATGCAAATCAAAACCATAAGGAGATACCACCTCACCCTAGAATGGCTACTATACCTCTACAAGTTGCCCCCCACCCCACGAGGACAATTAAGTTGGAGATGTCTAATGTCTAAATTAATTTGGAGATGTTCCCTTAGATCAGACTCACTCAAAATTTCTTCTGAAATAAAACTACTACAAAGAACAGAAGCTAATGATAAACTCATATTTGAAGAGTCAGAATATTGTACATCTCAACTACAGATAAGTAAAAATACTGACTGTACACACCTCACACAATGTGACATTTTCAAATGTAGTGAACGTGGTTGTAACTTAAAATAATTTTTTTCCTTAAAATATAGGTTCTACTAGACTAATGGCAAATTCCTCAAAAACAAAGACCCGGCATGCTTGATGTGACTTGTTATGCCCAGCTGGGATTATCAGGTTTTGTTAAGTCAATTTTTATTTAGTTGCAAGTTTTTATTTCATTCGTCAAGTTTCTATGGCCTTCAACAGACAACTCAGATGTAGACCTCACAGGATAAGGGTCACACTGAACTCTCACGTCCCTTCAGGGCTTAACATTCTAGGATTCTATTTACTCAGCTCACTAGGACATACATTTTTAAAAGGTAAAATGAGGTCTGAGCTGCATCTGTCTCTGACTTTGCCCGATGGTGAGGCAGCCTCACCTGCTGGGCCACACCTAGGATGGCCCTACCTTTACCCAGCACAGAATGTGTGTCTGGCTGTGACAGCTGCTGGGACTGCTCCTGTGCTCCTGTGTCCTGCCCCTGCCCCACTGGCACATGTGCAGTAAGCAAAAGGTGAATGGTCAGACACAGCAGAGTGTGTGTGGCCAGTCCTCTAGAAAGGTGTTCTCTGAAGGATAGAGACTTACAAGACAAGAATGAGTAGCTGCGCCAGCTCTGGGGGAGGGTATTCATTGGCAAACGAGGAACACCCAATCATCTGCAGTGGGAAGGAGCAGGAGGCAGCCGGGACCATGCATCATTACTTTTTAAAAATATTTTTTTAGTTGTCAATGGCCTTTATTTATTTGTATGGGGTGCTGAGAATCAAACTCAGTGCCCCATATATGCTAGTTAAGCACTCCACCACTGAGCTACATCCCAGCCCTGCATCATTATTTTTTAAACTCCTAAAATGATTCCAATGTGCAGGTGAGGGAGGGGGCCAGCCCCACTTGACGGCATCTTACAGGCCAAAGAAGGCTGTGACTCAGTCTGAGAGCACTATGATGGCATGGAGGCCCACCTTCCTCAGCACCCTTCAGTCTCACATGCTTTCAAACTGGGGATCCCCTTGCATGGGGCTGACATAGACCTGCTCGCTCCTCTTCACACTATAACCCTGCCCAATGCTGCATGGGACAACCAGGGATCTTTAAGAGGCTGACCACACTGCCACTGTGCTCTCAAACATGGTCTTCATGACTGAGCCAACTTGAGACTTTATGAGAACAAAGCCCACCAGGCCCAAGCCATTTCCCCAGCTACAAAGGAGACACATAACACCATTTAATAGCCTGGAGAAAACCCTCCCTCTGCATGGATGTAGAGCCTACCTCACTCCACTGGGGGCCACCCATCCTATGAGGACACAGGACCCCAGAAGAGAGAAACCCTCTGGAGCCAGTGTTTCTCCCCCACACTCACCACAGGCTCCCACCCCAGCATCAGCTTTGCTTTTTTGATGTCTGGTTTTCTTTTCTGTGGATCATCTTGGGCTTCAGAGAGAAACTGAATTTCACTTCCACTACCTGAATTACAAAAAAAAAACAAAACAAAACAAAAAAAAAAAAACGATAAGGTAAGAGAGAATCCTAAACCACTAAGATGTTCTTATATAATCCACCTCTGAGTAAAATCCTAACTGCAGAGTAAACAGGGGTGCAGGCCATGTGAAAACAGCTCCTACAAGTCACCCAGCTGCACAGGGGACTGTCCTTGGGAATCTAGGGCATAGGTGTGGCTGAGCTGACCCGCAAAGGCTCCCTTCTGGATCCATAAGAGCTTGGTAAGGAAGGGGAAGGTTATCCTCTTCTCCAGGCCCAAGTTCCCTCCCAGGACAGTGAGGGCCTGGTTCAAGGAAGACCACCCACACAGGTCACAAATGCAGACACATTCCCTGGGAATGACCCCCATGTACATGAAAACCACAACTGTGGGATGGGGCCAACTCTGAGGTGGACACTCCCAGTGGGCCACACTGGGGTGTCTACACCCTCCCCTGGAATTAGGTGGCTTTCACCTTAACCAGCCGAATGATGGGGGAATTTCCATGGCCAGTTCCAGGTCTATGGCTCACCAAGACCTGGTCACTGATGCTCTGGCCACAGCACGTCCCAAGCTGACACATAAGATGTCCAGCCACCTTGCTGGAGGGATGACATGGAGGACAGAAATGCCTTGGTCCAGCATCTGAGGTGGCCTAGACCCCAGGGACCGGAAGAGTAAAACCACAATAGTGACCATCAGCCAGACCTTCAGAAGTAATCCCTAGTGGAGGCTGGCCCCAGTGTAGAATCTAGAGCAAATGAAATGGTGGTTGACTTCAGCCACTGTGGGTGATGTGGTGTGATGCACGGCCACACGGAGCAACAATGGGGAGATCCTGTGGCTCCTCAGGCTGTAGATCTGAGTCTCTCAAACTATCATCCATGTAGGACAACCTAACACAATCACATGTAGAACACTGAAAACAAATCTCTTGCTCCTAACTCCATGCAGATCTCCAATTAAAACCGAATAAAACCAACCCCACCTCCTTTCTCTATTACTTCGAGAATTAGAAAACAACTAGGTGCTCTTGATAAAAAGTTCTGCTTTGATCCAATTCAATTGGCTTATATTAATTATCCATTTTTCTAGTCAAGGTGTTATTAATGGATAGGGTAAGCACAGAAAACGTCACTTAAGAAGTGGTTTATTCTACTTACCAACAAGGTTTTTAATTAACTGAGCAAATTCTAGGATTGTGTGTTCTTCTGGGTTCCCCTAAGGAAGAAATGGTTTCTGGTTATGAGCGTAATGAAGCAGTAACCTCCACTCCAACTCTTCCAAGTCACCCATATTTTCAGAAATGTCTGGTGGCCCACCACATCCCACAAGGTGCCAGCCTCGCTTGCCACCCTGAATGACTTCAACTTGCTAAGACAACAATTGCTCAACCTTGCCAAGTGCTAACTGCACCCACCTTTACTGGCATCCTCCAGAATGTCCACACACAAGAACAGTCAAGGGTATCCACTGGTTGACTTTCTGGGGTAGACACTTTTTTACCTAACATTCCTAAATGTTTGGTGCCACTTATTATGAAGGTTTGGATTATAAAATCGGCTTTCTGAAGCCAATATATTTATTCCCCCTGGGTGTAACTATGTTAAACAACTGTGATGATAAAGGACTCGCAAACCTGTGGGGAAAACAGTAACAGAAATGGATGCACTCACAGACAAGTGTTCTGGACAAGCCGGAAAAGCAGTCTGCTAGTTTTGAAAAGGGAATTTATTTTGGGGGGCTTCCAGGAAAACCATTTTCCCCTTTTCTTCTTTCCATCACACATTTTAATAGGTAATCCCACTTCCCTCCCCAGTCCTGTAACTCTTATTGTATCCCCAACACCCCCAATTATAGGACACCACAGTAAAAGTTGGTAACTATATAACCCCAATACTCCTCATTTCCCATTTCTTAGGCTGGTCTGAAACCAGATGGTAAAAGGGGCAGGAAGGGACTTGGGCCTACTTATGAGGATAAAGAAAGGCTGAACTGGAAAATAGAGCAATGGGAATTTTGGAGAAAGTGGCTCTGTGTTTCTTGGGCTTTCGGATAGACATGTGATTCAGATTTTTGAAAGACAGGTTTCTAAAATGAGGTGGGCATTCCTAAACGACCCTCCAAACAACAACAACAAAAACAGGAAAGAAGGAACATGGTACCTGGGTGTTTTTAAGTAGCGTGTAATAAAAATGAAGGGGCATGGGTGACCCAGGTCTTTGCACAAGAATGTTAAGAGTACCCATCTCGTTTTGGAAACCTGCCTTCCTAAAATCTGAATCACGTCTGTCTCCAGCATAGCACTAGCACAGCAGTACTTACCAGGTTGACAGGGCTGCTGACGTTGCTGTTCATGAGAGCCACCAGGCCATTCACCAGGTCACTGGAAAAGAAGGGGAGCTGGGTCAGGTGCTGCCTGCCAAGGTGCACCAACGCTAAGTATCACGTATGAGCCCTCCCAGAAGAGAATTCACACCTCTCAGAAAACAAAAACCCAAATGGAAAACAATGTTAAAAGGAAATCCTGCAAATTAAGATGGTGCTCACAACATTAGCACATTCATGAATGGAATGACATCTATGGCATCTGGGATTTGCTCTCAGGGGGCAGATAGCGGTGGTTAAAACGTGATGGTAGCTGGGTGGTGGGGCCGAGTTTGCCACATTTGTGTATTTCTGAAACCCTCTTAACAATTTAAAACCAAAAACACGTTAAAATATGCACCCCCTCCAAAAAAATGGAATCTGCAGTTTTCAATGGAAGCCTATGTTTAATGTGAACTCACATTTGTTAACCTATATGAAAGCATGTGATTATTTTATAAGAGAAGATACACCAAAATGAATGAACTCCAGTATGTCTCCCCATACTGGCAAATCACAGATAAAGCCAAACAATGCTGAGAGTTGGAATCAACTGGAACATTGTTCTCTACCCGCCCCCCCACAACTTTCAACCTGCCCCCTCCCAAAACATCTCATATGAAACTGTCAGGGATATCTGGATGTTTCAAATGAATTGTGATTGGGCCATGAAGGTGAAGATAAGTAAGCAAATTTTCGCTTACCACGGTTTGGTTCTTATTTTCAGAAGCTTTAAAGTGTGGCTCTGTTAAAAAAAAGTTACTTCGTAAAAATGACACCTCACTGCTAAACACAAGCATTTTCTCTAATGCCATTCATTAGCTCTGTTTCTAAGAAGACTTTTAAAGTTCCATCCTGGTGGTTCAAACCAAGTCTGTTTTAAAACCTGTCCCTCCGCTTCCTCCATTATTACCAGCAAGAAGCAGGTCACTATGGGTCATGATCAACTCCCAAAAGAAAACCCCAGATCTTTTTTTTCTTTCCTTTTGTTTGGGGGATTTTTTTTTTTTTTTTTGTGAGATATTTAGTAAACAAGTTATTTCTGTTTTTTTTTTTTTTTTTCATTTTCAACAAATGGGTATTTTATATGAACATGCTTAACATTCTATTCTCACAGATCGAGTGCAAATGCAAATCACTGTTGACCTTGGATGATTTTTCTTTTTGAAGAAACTGGCAAAAAGTCACTTCATCACTATGGCAGTGATCATTACATGGCAATTCATTCTCTTATGGCCTCCATCTGTGCATATTTGTAAAGAGACATTAAAAGCTGCCATACAATAGCATCCACAATAGGTTTTAATATTGAAACTGGGGTTGGGGAATCATATTAAGTTCCTCATTGGGAGAAGGGGGAGGGAGGGCCATGCACCTTTTATATAACAAGCTGGCAACTTTTAAGGTCAAAATCACATAGATCACACTCATTTAACCTGAAGCTCTTTAAAAGTGTCATTTTGACAAAGTGACTTTTTAAAAAATATAGCATGCCTTTGTTATGTGAATGAGGATATAAGTTGATCATGAAACTATCAGACATAGTCATGCCAAATGTCAATGCAGATGACCACCTAGACTGAATTCCTGCGATATTGTTGCACCAACTGTAGATTTGGGAACAGTTAAATTTAGTACAGCTAACTATGGATTCAGATGTACAGTTTTTACCATGAAGTAAAATATCTGACTTTTAAAAAAGTAACTTGTTAAAAATAGCAAAACTTTGGTAAGTTAATGATCTCAGATGGCACTTGAATAACTACACTGTGTATGCTGGAAATTCTGTCCCCAAGTGTGGCAAAGTTCCTGAAACCTTGTCATCTGGGACAACACTGACCCGAGATGACACTGCAGTATTATGGAGAGGGTTTTCTAAGATGCTTTGCACCCACATTTCTAGGAAAACCAACCCTCTAAGTTGGCAGGGAGATCACCATGTGTGTGACAGCAGAGTGTCAGAGCAGAGTGGGAGAGTATTCAGTACAAGCACTGATTATTACAATATTTGAATCACTATCCCCTCTTCAAAAAAAGAGAACAACTGAAGCTACTTAAATGAATGTTGATGTAATATCTTTGAAGTCACGTGACCAGTAAGAAGCAAGAGTTCTAACTGGTTTCCTTTTTATTACACTCCATCTGGTGTGGGTGGGCACTGGGGAAATTTGGGGCCACTAATTAGGTAGTCCAAGATAAGTTTCTATAACTAAAAACATTAAGACCTCCCCAGGAGAGTGCATGACTGGGGGTGGGCAAAGGAGGATGGGATGAAGATGTATTACTGTGAAAAGATGATACTCAATACACAGGAGTCTGACTGATATGGTCACGCTACAGAAATGTACCCAAATAATTTCCTCCTGAGTTAAGTGCTTTGAAATGGAAACAGTCCTGAAGGAGGGGCAGCTGCCATTTCCCATTAAACTGCACATGGACTGATGTGCTTGTGCTGGCTGAGATGGGGCTGCCCAGACCTGTACCCCACAGCTACCACTTTTCTACTCTAGTGCCCCATGGCACCAGGAACAGTATTTTTGGATTGACAGGCATTCTGGGGTATTTGCATTAAACAGCAAAAATACATGGTGTCCAAATATAGAACAGGGTTTTACAATGATTCAGGATACCAGAAACTTTTACAAAAATGATAATAGCTATACAATAGTGAATGATTCTTTGGACTATTAATGGCTTAACACAGTAACTCAGAATCCACACCACTTTCCACAGTTAGTCACCAACTGAACTGACCAACAAAAACCTAGATTATAAGGACTGCCAAAAAAAAAAAAAAAAAAAAAAAAGCTATCATGTGAAGCTATTAAAAAATTACTTCTATCTGCGTTTAGTTTCACCATAAAATTTGAAGTTAGGACACTATTTACCACATATCTTTAATGAAGACTCTCACCTCCACCCTAGAAAGGCATGTTTAAAATGAGCCAGATTTTGGAATCTGCAGGTTGAGTGAATAAGGTCCCCTCTCTTTTTTTTTTGGTACCAGGTATAGAACCCAGGGAGGGTTAATCACTGAGCTACATTCCCAGCTCTTTCTATTTTTTATTTTGAGACAGGGTCTTGCTATGTTGCTTAGAGCCCTGCTAAGTTGTGGAGCCTAGCTGTGAACTTGTGATCCTCCTGCCTCAGCCTCTCAAGTTGCTGGGATTACAGACCTGTGCCACCATGCCCAGTAACGCCCTCTCTTAATTAAGCCTGCAGTGAAGTCATGTAAGCCACACCCAGCACTGGGCAACTTCACCTACACAACACTAGGTGGCAGTAAAAGATCAGCTGAGCAGCTATAGACATGAAGAGGAAAGTCAATCTTCAACAGAGAATGGCAAAAGTTTTCCCATCATGATATTAAAATTAATCAATATATACAGGGTCATTGAAGTATTTAGCACATAGAATAGATACGGAATTGTCCACTCTGCATTCCCCCTCTTTCAAATCAGTGCTAAGAGCCATACCTGACATACTGGAATGCCCTTGTTTGAGATCCAGATCCATACACCTAGAAGGAAAGCAACAGTTAAGACTCCTGAGAAAAACCGCAATGGCACCGGAAAATGGGGCTCCTTGGAATTCTGGGAACAACCTTAAAAGTGATCCCCAAAGGTGGACAGTGACACTGTTCAAAGAGTCTTAAGCCACATCTCACATTTTGTACTTCAATTATGCCCAATGATGAGAAGGCAGCAGAAATAATTAATGCATGCATGTATATGTGTATAAAGTTTTTCCTCAAATTATGGTATCTGAAGGAATCTACTATTCCCAGGGTCTCATGAGTTTCTGGGGACTGTGATCCTAGAGTCCACCTGAATAACAGACCCAAACCCAAAGAATAAAGCGGGTTCAATGGGGTTCTTCACTCTGGTTGTCTCTCAGAACAGCTGGTACTCCTCTGCTGCCCAGGTCCACAGACTCTGAGGTGAGGCAGGCATCTTTCAGTATTTCTATACCTAGCTCCCCAGGTGATTCCAAAGTCAAGAGAGCCACCCAGGGGAATGGACGTGAGACCAAAGTGCCATCTTATTAATCCGCCTCTTTTCTCCTGAACTTAGAATCAATTAATAAGTTCAGGAGGTTCCTGTAGAAACCAAGCATGGTGGAATGTGGTTAGAAGGTTGCCCATAAGGCCATGGGCTCCTCCTATCTCACTTGTCATCTCCGTATCAACGGTTCTCAGTCTTGGCTGCACAGTAGTGTCCCCTGGTAGCCTTCTGCAATTACCAAAGCTTAAGCACCACTGGCAGACAGATTTAACTGATCTGGGCGGGACCGTGCATCATTACTTTTTAAGGTCCTAAAATGATTCCAATGTGCAGCCAAAGCTTAAAACCACTTAGTATGCACCAACCCGTGCCAGGAGAGATTATTAAAACATGGGTTTCTGGACTATATCCCTGAGTTTTTGACCCAGAAGATCTGGAGTAGAGCCAGATTAGAAATTCACATTCTAATAATTCTGCAAGTGATGGTGACACTACTGGGCCTTGGACCATGCTTGGAGAACCACTGCTCTAACTGAGCAGAGGACTATGATGACCATAAAAATTCAATTATACACTTTGCCCTGCTGCCTTTCATGTACAAGAAAGCAGTGAGGCAGAAGGAGTGGGATATTTCAACTGAGCAAGTTTTCATTGTTTTATGTTTTGAATACTCTAAGTACCATAGTAGCAAAGTCCCTGTCAATGAAATGTAAACTCTGAGCAGATCTATGGAAACCTACTTGTCAAGGAGGGGATATAGGAACTGAATGGGAGTTTGGACTAGGCATCGAGTAACAATCCCTTTTGCTTAAGCCTATAATCCTTGCCCCCTTTCTTGGAAAAGTTGCAACCATTCCTCTTTTGGAGATGTGAAATTGAGGTTCAGTGTGTTGCAGTGCCTCAGGCTGCCTCATTGTGATGTTAGTGGTGGGCTGGTAGTGAAATGTGTGTCTTATACTCAGTCACTGCACCCTATATGACGGATTTCACAGTTTCTACTCTGGGAATGTCTTTTGCAGAGATTTCCAAAGTCTGACTAAAATTTTGTACTCCTAAACATGCTGGAACTGTTATGAAAAGGAAATTTTAAGAAACACTAGATAGTTTTACTTTGTGCATGTGCTTTAATTTAACATTAATGATGGCTAAGGAAGTAGCAACAGAAGGACATGAATCTTTGTAAATTGATGTATCTAAACTATCTATGGGTTTACTCACAAGATTCCCAGTCTCACAAACAAACAAAAATTCAATTATAATGGAAATGTGTCTAGATTGTTACAGAGATAATTTTTGTGTTTCTACTTACTGAACAAGGAACACCAAAAAAAGAAAAATGCAAACAGCAAATACACAATCCCATGGCCTTTACACATATGCCACTGTATTGCACAAAAACACAACAATAGCAGTGGCTAACATACCGTACACTTACTCTATGTCCGGCACCAGCTAAGACTATAGGGTCATTCTTTCCTTTCATCCTCATGCCAACCCTATGAGGTAATTACTTTATTATTCCATTTTACAAGTGGGGAAATCTGCAACACAAACACACAGTACACAGGTTCTCTTTCCACGATGCATTTCTACACCACTATGCCATGTCTCACGTTCTTTGCCCTGCTAGCTATGAGTTGTCTTGTCTGCTTCCCACCTGGCAGAGGGGCAAGGATTATAGGCTTAAGCAATAATCTTTTAGGGACCAGCTCTGATGCCACTCTCGGCAAGATTCATCTAAGCTCATTCCCCAGGAATGTCTACTCCACATGCCAGTTTCCCCCAACTGTGGGCTCACAATGCTTGGCATAGTGCAAGTGCAGGATGAATACTTGCTAAACAATAACCTGTGAATTCTGTAGTTTACAAAGGTTGAGTTTTCTTTATTTGAAATGCATGGGAACACACTGTTTCAGGTTTCAATTTTTTCAGATTTTAGAACATCTGCATATACATCATAAGACATCTTAGGGATAGGACCCAAGTCTAAACACAAAATTCATTGACTTTTCATATACATCTTAGACACAGAGCCTAAAGGTAATTTTATGTGACACTTTTAGTGTGTCTGTCTTTTGATGGTGACCTAGTAAACAAGATCAGATGTTGATCTTTCCATCTGCAGTGCCGTGCTGGCACTCAAAAAGTTCTGGATTTTCAGATTGAGGATACTCAACCTGTACCATTACTGAGAATGAAGAGACTAAAACAGAAGGCTCTTTGAGAGATTTCCTAATCTTATAGTCACAGAGAACAACAAGTCACCAGAGTTTCTATCTGCTTGCAAGCTTGTGGTGGCAATAAGGTGGCTGCGAGAGCAACGGTTTTGGAGTAAGCCTGACTATAATACCCCATTACCCCTCCCTATCAATTTGGCCTGACCTCCCATCATATGGTCTGATCTCAAAGAGGAGAAAGTCAGCAGCTCTGCAGACAGCACCACCCCCAGCAACCTCCCCCAGTACTGCGTTCAGGAGCTCATCCCATCAGATTTGAGCAGGTGGGAAAAGGGCGAGGAACAGGTAGGGAAGAAAAGAAGGCCTCAATGTTCCTGAATGTCATGTTTTTTAAAGCAGGTTTAAAGGTTGTTCTCCTTATCTTAATACACATTTACACTTGCTGATCCCATCAGTTTTAGCTCTATTTAGGTTCTGTTCTAGGGTAGATGGCTCCCCAGTAAGAAAAGGCTGACAAGACATAGAAACAGCAGCAGCAAACCTCAGTAAAGGGACAGTGAGGAAAAATGAGTGGGACTCTTAGAAGCAGATCCCAACTCCTGACTAACACACCCAGCTCTCTGGCCTCACTGACACTTCTGATATATTTGTCTGCAAAGGCAGAGGCCATATCTTTTTTACTGATCTGGCACAAAGTGGGTGCAAAGCAAAGGCCAGCATATGAGTAACACAGGGGTCTGGTGCCATTGGGAGCATCTGCACAAGCCAAGGCCTCTGTGCTGTTCTCCTAACAGAAGACAGTGAGTGGGCGACTTAGTCTTCTGACTTGGTTTCATGGAACTGGGAGATAAGGAAAGAGTCAATGCCACTCCTGGTACCTGAGGGACTATGGGCTGTGTGTAGCTCAAAGGAGCATGGTGTCTTAGGAGTCCCCAAGAAGTGAGGGGGCCAGGTGAGAGAGAGAACTGTCCGCTGACCACATGCCACTGTTCTCTACCGCTGTGCCTTACAAGCTCAAGATACCAAAAGAGTCTCTGCTAAACCAAACTTTAGTCAGGCTCCAAAACTTCTCCTAGGTTTATCTGTTCACTTTTTCTAAGATCTAGTTTTAGCAAGAACCCAGCTAAGTCAGTTTAGCTAGAAACTCCACCTCCATATCTAATTGCCTTCCATATTTGATCAGGTTCCTCATCCTCCATTTTCCCTCAGGAAATGTTTGCTCACTCTGGCCTGTCTTCAGCAAGAATCGTATTAGATTGGTTTAGCCAGAATTCCCCTGACCCCCAGTGCTTCCTCTTATTAATTTTCCACCTACCAATCCCCAAACTGCTCCCTGGCTACAAATTCCCACTTGCCCATGGTGTACTTGGAGCTGAGCTCAACCTCTCTCCATTGATACAAAATCCCATTGCCATGTTCCCCTATCTACCATCACAGTTCTGAATAAACTCTTCCTTTCCATGCTTTTAACAACCTGCACCGAAGAAATGTTTCTTTAATAGATCCTATGGCTGTGCTTCATGAATGAAGGTCCCATGTCAGGAGCCCTCAAAACACTACAGCATCAGTGAGGGGAATTACCACACCAACTCTGAATTGGGTCTTAGAAATATAGTTGTCTAAAATTGCCCTCTGGAAAAACATTAAGCCTTTTAAATTGAAATAGAACTCGATTCAGACCCCAATTCTGCCACATCTGGGATGACCTGGGTAAATTCATTTTAATGAAGCTGTTTTCTTATCTGTAAACTGAAATAAATCAATGGAAAAACAGAAATCCAACTGTGAGTGTATATGCTTTAATTGAACTGTGAGCCAAAGCCTCTTCAAAAATAAACTTAAACCTGAACCATACTCATTTATTTTCTTTCTTTTTTTAATATTTATTTTTTAGTTTTAGATGGACACAATATCTTTATTTTATGTTTACGTGGTGCTGAGGATCGAACCCAGTGCCTCACGCATGCTAGGTGAGTGAGCTACCACTTGAGCCACATCCCGAGCCCCTTATTTATTTTCTATACCTAGACTGGACAACGTATCTTCTGAACTTCTATGTGATTTAAAATGCAGCTTTAATGTTCAATGTACTAGTCTGTGCCCTCACTTCATTCTCAGGGCAGACATCTGATATGACTGCCAGTAAGACCCTCGGGCGCGCCCCAAGGCAAAGAGGGCTACTTGGGGGTACCTGGAAGATAAGTGCTTGCATTAAGCCAGCTCAGCAAGGGGTAGGGAAAGGACTGAGCTGGTGCCATCAACCTGAGGATGTCTTTTGTCTTAGAAAGACTTGTTGGAATCATGGCAACAAGGGGAGACAGATTATCTCCTTATTTCCCCTCCTTAGTGAAGCCTTCAAGAGCAGCCTAGGGCATGTGTGAGGCACTGGATTCAATCCTTAGCACCACATAAAAATAAATAAATAGGGGCTGGGGTTGTAGCTCAGTGGTAGAGTGCTCGCCTCGCATGTGGAGAGTGCTGGGTTTGATCCTCAGCACCACATAAAAATAAAATAAAGGTATTGTGTCATCTACAACTGAAAAAAATATTCAAAAAAAAAGAAGAGCCTAAGTTGAAAAAGTTGAGTGTGTCCTCAGACAACTTCCACAGAGTCCTCTACAAGAGCCATAAATGACATCTCAATTGTACAGAGAAGACAAATTCTTCATGAGAAACAGAATCCTGTGTGACAAAAGAACATAAGATCCCTTCTGAAAGGCCTCCCTCAGGACTCCTGCCTCTGCACCCAGAAGGCGTCTAGAAGAGACAAGAGCCTGGGGTATTTTGGATTAATGGCCCTCACAATGGCACCAGCAATCTTTCCCTTCCTGCCTCTGGCCCAGAAGCTTGCAGGACCTAAAGACAACACATGAATTATTACTCTCTGCCAACAATGTGTGCACTTGTGGGGCCAGCCAGGGGCCGGCTCCCCTACCTAACACTGGGGCCCAGGTTGCTGCCAAGGAGGCCATAAATCAGGAAGTTGTTCCTAGGAAGACTGTTAATAGTTTACCATGCCAAAAAGGTGGCTCTGATCTGGTATGAGGAAGAGCTATTGAGCACAGTGGCTAAAAAGGCTCCAGGGCTGTCCCTAAGAGGTGGAATTCTTAACAGAGCAGAAGGGTGGAGGGGATCCCGTGGCACAGTCATCCCTTGGATCTGTGGGGACCAGTCCCAGGACACTTCGCAGATAGTAAAATGCATGGATGCTCAAGTCCCTTATATAAAATAGTGTGGCACCTACACACAACCTCCCATGTCCTTTAAATCACCCCTAGATTAACTCTAGAACCTAAGACAATGTTAAAGCCTTATAAATTGTTATACTATACTGTTTAGGAAACATTGTCTGCACATGTTTAACACAGACACAATTTTTTCCCAACATTTTCCATCCAAAGTTGGCTAAATCTGCTAATATAGAGACTGTAGCAGCAGGAAAGGAACATGGAGCAGTAAGCTTGGCCTACTAGTAACAATTACAATGGCTGGCTTCCAAAAAAGGTCACTGAACCACTTTCACTCATAACAGAAAGCAGTCACTATAAAACCAAGTATTAATTTGACCAATATTGATCTCATGCTGGCCTAAGTGCCAGGCCAGGGAAATAGCTGTGAATTAAACAGAATTACTGGTTTCAAAAGATTAACACTGTACTGACAGGGATGAGGGGCTGGAAAATGTATACTGCAATTGGAGACAAGTGCAATGAAACAATAGTTACTAGAAACCAAAATGGTGTCATTATGTAGAAAAAGCAGTCCAGAAGGCTTCCCTAAAGCGACAGCAAATAGGTGGAACAGGCAGAAGAAATACACGCCTAGGATGGGCAAGACTGAAGGAGCTGTGGACTCAACCTGGAGTGCAGAGCAAGGCGCTTTGAGGAAAGAGGACTGCGGACTACACTTGCTGTGAGATGAAAGTCACTTGAGTTTCTGACATCTCTTTAAAAGGTTTGCTCTGGGAATGGGGGTATAGTTCAGTGTCAGAGCACTTGCCTAGCATGCACAAGGTCCTGGGCTCCATCCAAGGCACCCCCCCCAAATCCCCCCCATCCCCCCCCCCCCCAGCTTGCTGCTGAGCCAATAACACGCTGAACATGGAGAACTAGGGCAGTTGGGAGGTAATACATCAGGATGGAATGTTGGCAATGTAGATGAGGGCTGACCTCTGGGGCTACCCAGGGCCAGACCATAGGACAGGCTAGTGGGTCCCATGTGTGGTATGGGAAGAAGAGACATGTGTGAACATGGCACCTTTATCTTGGGGCACTGAGATAACACTTACAAGAGGAAGAGGAGAAGAGAGTTGGCTCAGACCACTGGAACCTAGAGCTGAAGTTTGGACTCACCTCTGCCTTGAAATGTTTTCAGCAAAAGTCACCTACATGATGCACCTGCCTGTGGGAGGCCATTCTACTTTGTAACAGGCTAAGCCTTTTGTTCTACATTGTTCTTGGAGTAGTTAACACATACAATGGAGGCAAAACATGAAGAGGGATTCAGAAGGGTCACTGGGTTCGAAAACAGGGAGTAACCATTTGGCCAAGGAAGCCTGGGCACTTTAACCTCTGTGCTTCAGTCTCTTTACCTGGAAAATAGGTGTAATAAAGGGTACTAAGGTCACGTGGAGCTCAGAGATCTATTGTGAACATGAAATGAGTTAACAGGTATAAAGATCACAAAAAAATAAGCTAGTTTTATTGATGGATTGACCGAGAATGGGTAGATACATAAGTACATACAAACAGTCCCTGACTAGTGATGGTGTTACTTTATAACGGACTCACCTGTACACACTCCATCTTAAGTTGAGGAGCATCTGGACCTGTGGTGGTCACATATAATTTCCAACTTATAATGGGTTTATCAGGACATAGTGCCATTGTAAATTGAGGAGTGCATACATAGTTATAATTTTTTCCCCTGGAATATAATTAATAAGGAACCCATCCTTCAGAATTTTCTGAGGAATAGGATACGTATCTCCTTTGGGTTCCCAAACTTCAAGCTGAAAAGGACTCTAGAAGACTACAGATGTGAAGAGGAAAGATATCAAGAGAGACAACCAAAAAAAGGATGGGAAAGGCCAGAAGAGAGAGGAGGCGAGCCAAGAGGTATCAGCAAAACCAAAGAAACCCAACCAAACTTAAGAGAAAGCCAAGTGATCCTCCCTAGGTAGGTGAAGGGGGAGGAGATGGATGAGGAATGAGCCAGCCCTCCAACACCCACAGATGACACCCAGGGGCAACAAGGGCCAGCATTCTCATCCTCAAAGCTCACTGGAACCACTGACCCTAGCCCACTGGGCTCCACTGAGCTCCAGGAGCCTGCAGGGAGGAGGAAGCTGGGCACCCGTCAGCCTTTCCAGGTAAGTTCCCAGACTGACCGAGACACGGCTCACTTTCTTCCCACCCTGACCTGCGGATGCTTCCTGGCCTCCTGAGGGTCACTGAGTTCAGGTACAACTCTCGTAATAGCCCTAGGTAAAAAAATGACAGAGATAAACAGGCCTGTTGGCATAGGAAGGTGAAACCAAAGATGCAGGCAGTGTGGAAAGACTGACATGGAAGGGCCTCATACTGTGTGGTCATCCCTCATCTAGGTTCTGCCTATACCTTCCTCTCCCTTCCCTAGCACAGCAGAGATATAAATGAATCCCAAATGGCAATGCTGGAAATGCTATTCCCTGAATCAAGACCCATTTGTCCTCATCACTTTAGGCTGATTCCTGATTTGGGTTGCAAGTGCCCCTGGGCCTATCGAGGCCAGCACCTACCGTGAGTGGTTCCCCTTGGAGTGCCTGCAGGATGAAGTTGCTGACCACCCGTCCATCATTCATGTGCATGCGTGGCCCAAAGGTGTTGAAGATTCTTGCTACTCGCACTTCCACGCCTTCCTGGAACAAAGAGAAGAGGAAGTGAGGTGTTCTTCCCTTCCTAGTTTATATGTACATTTCCAGTGACCTACAGAGGTTCACCTATGACAAGGGTCCTAGGTCTCTCTAACAAAAGGCGACGAGCACCAACATTCTGGTAGAGAATCTATGAGACAGCACAAGGGGAATGTGTTCAGATAAATTTTTCTCTGGTAAACATCTATTTTCCAAATGGGATCATATAATATATTGTGCAAGTTTATCATACATTAGAGATATAAAAGTCAATGAATATTTGACAGCTGGTAAGAAAAAAACAATAACCAGAAAGTACTTTATCTTGGAGAAAGTAGGAAATAAAAATTTTTAAAGAGTTGCCTTGCAACTCAATCTCTGTTCTAGAAAAAACTTAAAATACAACTTGGTGCTCCCTAAAGGCTCAACTGATGGCCTGGAAAGACACCTCCTAACATTGTTTAACATGCTTGTCTCTACTATTCATTTTCATCCCTGTTCATTTTCTTCTACACATTTTATAAAAAATTTTACCATTACACAAAACATGAATGACTTATACAATCCAGAAAAGCTTATTTTCAAATATGTCATCAGGAAAGTGTTATTTTTTCAACTACCAAAGCCTTTCCCAAATGAACCTGTTTAATTATAAAATTCTGCAGAGTGCTTTGCCATGGATGAAAAGGTTAAATGTCCTTATAATTGTCTCAAGCTCTTCCAGCCTCACTGCTTCTTGCCAGGCCTCCCACTCACCTTTTCCCATTCACAGTAAAAGGGGGAAAGAAACAGTACTTACTTCCCAGGGGTACTATAAGACTGGAATAAGTCCCTGAACACCCTTAGCATAGGGCCAGAAGTAACGACGGTATATTTTAGTTGCTACTGCTGACACTACCAGTTGATCAAATCTTTTCATTTCTAATTCTACCACCTTAGATCTGACATGGGCTGGGAATCTAACAGACTCTTAGTTAATGGGGCTTATTTAACACAAGATGTATCCACATGCATAGCAGGTTAAACAGGATGAACTGCAGAGTCTCCAGGGCCCACATGAGATATCCAGTCACTGCCTCTGCCCACAGAAACTTCATGTATCTTCCCAGCATACTGGACAAACACAGGAGCTTTCCACATGTGCTTTGATATGAAGAGGGCTGGGATACACAGATTTATCACAAAGCTAACTTCCAGAAATCACTATAGTGCTAATTCTGCTCAGCAATCTATAATGCTTTTAGATGAAATACTCAGATTCTTAAGACCAAGATGTAAATTCTCATTCTTAGGAATAAATCAACATTTTTCTCTAGTGAACTAACTAGAGTATACAGTCACCCGCCTTATCCATTGTTTCACATTCTGTGGTTTCAGTTGCCTAAGTCCAGAAAAATAAAATTGAAAATTCCAGAAATAAACAATTCATGTTTTAAATTGTATGTTATTCTGAGTATCATGATGAAATTTCTCATGATCTCACTATGTCCTGTCCAGAATGTGAATCATCTCCTTGTGCAGAGAGTATCCATGTTGTATATTCTATTTCCTCATTAGTCACTTAGCTGTCCCTGTCATCAAATCAACTGTTGAGATATCACATGCTAGGGTTCAAGTAACCTTTATTTTACTTTAATAATATTCTTGAGGGGCTGGGGTTGTGGCTCAGTGGTAGAGTGCTCACCTAGTGTGTGTGAAGCACTGGTTTGATCCTCAGCACCACATAAAAATAAAATAAAGGTATTGCGTTCACCTACAACTAAAATTATAAACACACACACACACACACACACACACACGCTCTCTCAAAGCCTGAGAGTAGTATGCTGGCAACTGCAATAAGCAAAAGAAGAGTTGTAAAGTGTGTCCTTTAAATAAAAAAATGAAAGTTCTACACTTGAAGAAAAAAAAAAATCACATGCTGAGGCTGCTAACATTTATAGTAAGAACGAATCTTAGCTACCTGTGAAATTGTGAAGAAAGAAAAGAGAAATTTATGTTAGCTTTGCTGTTGGACCTCAAACTGCAAAAGTTATAGCCACAGTGCATGGTAAGTCCTTAGTTAAGATGGTAAGACATTAAATCACAGGGTGCAGCATAATTCATGATTTCAGGTATCTAATGGGGGTCTTGGAACATTTCCCCCATGGATAATGGGTGTAATATATGTAAGGAGTACAAAAAGTAGAGCCAGAGATACTGTTTTCAAAAGAAAAGAACTAAAACTTGCATTTAACTGTTAAGATGAGGAAAGAAGAGGGGGAAAAAAACATAAGTGGGTGAATATGGCTTTATTCTAGGAAAAAGACTGGAAAAACCTAAGTAAATTTATAATACTTAAACCAGTGTGCCTGTCCAAAGAAAGCTTAATGTGCTCTGCCAAGTTTGTAGCAAATCAAATGCTTTTATCCTCTTGCTGTTCCCTTCCCTCAGGAACAACGTTCCAGAACATGGCCTCATTAAGAGCTGAGTTTGTAGACATTGCTTGGTCACATAAACAAGCTTGCTGCTCTCATTTCTCCATTTGGAATTGTAGATGTGAGGCAACACATGACAGCAAGTTAAATGGGTGAGCTGTAGATTTCCCAAGGGCCCCTGTGGGCCCCTGTAGTTGCTGGAGTCCCCTGGCTACAACCTCTGCCTGCAGCAGCCTCATCTATTTCCCAAGTTTTAGGAGTGAACATAGCAATTTCCATGAACTTGGGCTCTCAGGCATATTTACACCTTATCTTATTAGATTAGCTATATTTAAGTCTAAGCTCCTTAAGTAAAATAAAGATAAACCCAAGGCTGGCTCCAGTTAAGACTTGTTCTCTTTTTGGATATTGGTGTCTTCTAGATTGTGTGTACTGATCTGTCTCTTTCCAGACAGCATCAGCAAACCTTTGCCTTGACACAGAGGAAACCCCTGTTCAACATGCACAGTCCCCTTGACACCATCCCCCATCCTCATGATGGGATTTCACAAAACTGCCAATTTGTTCTTAGTCACAGCTGTGTGTCACTTTGTGCTCTGTGGTTCTACCCCTGTGGTGAACTGTGAATCATTTACATCTGACTCCAAGCATCAAGAAGATAAGAGCAACTCCTGTGAGTTTGAGTTAGGTCAATATAAAATGAACAGAAACTTAAAAGAAGGTGATGTATAGAAATCCACATGGGGAGAGTGTATCTGAATGCACGTGGCACATGTGAGCACATGGGGGTGTGACAGCAATACTGCACTCTCATCCTGGCACTCACTAGCTGTACATTTCTGGGGAATTCATTTCATTTTCTAAGGCTGAAGAGCCTAATCTTTGAAATATATCCACTGTGCCCATGTCACAGGGATTAAAAGAAAAGGCGAAACTGCTTTGAAAACATGTCCTTGCTATTATCTATCTCTCCACCATGGTTTAAAACCCAGTACTAATGTGTCTTGGTATCTGCAGAGGATTGGTTCCAGGATCCCTTGGACACCAAAATCTGAGGATGCAGATGGTGCAGTATGAGCTAACAACCTAGGCACAGTCTCTTATATAATTTAACGCATCTCTAGATTACTAACAATAACTAGTACAATGTAAATGCAATATTAGTATCCCTTACCCTGTACTGTGTAGGGAATAATGACAAGAAAAGTCTGTACAGATACAATTTTACCCCCCAAATATTTTCAATTCGTGATTAGTTGAATCTCTGGAGAATGAACCCACAGATGAGGAGGGATGACCATTTGCCCTTGAGCCCCAAGGATAAGGGGTACTACATTAATAACCAGGTCAAACTTCTAACATCCACTATGCAGTAGGCAATCATTGCAAGGGCAGGCAAGAGCAAATTTCACCTGCCAATGTCTAGACAGGACAGCAGAATATGGAGGGCAGGCACCTAGTGGCAAGTTGCAGGGCCAGAAAACAAGGGTGATTTGGGGCAGGGAAGCCTAGAGTGTGAGGCTTACTGTGGGACACTGGACTTGATTTGGTTGATTTTTTTTCCCAATAAGCATAACGTACATACCAACTTTTTGATTTTTTTTTTTTTTTAAATAAAGTATCCGAGGTCAAAAAATAAAACAAAACACCCTGAAGGCCACTGAACTAGGTGATTTCTTTTTGCTGTGCTGGTCTATGATTTCATGAATGGTGGCCTGTTTTGCAGACCCAGTGCAGCTGGTGGGTGCACAGTGATCTCCAAGGCAGACTCACAAGGGGCAATGAGCTCAAATGTACACTAAACCCTGACCACAGCCTACAGGGTAAGGCCCCATATTTGTAAACCACTGGGATGTCAAGCATGCAGAAGGGGCAATTTAATTCCTGACAAGTTTGAATTATTCATGAAGGATGCTATGCCCTTTCACCCCAACTTCCACTTCATTCCATTCCAAAAGAAACTCAAAAGAGACCTCTCTTTCTGTAAGGGATGTACAAAAGGTTTTCCTGGGAAATCAAACTTTATTTTGAATACATTAAAGGATATTTCATTCATTGAAAGAAACTCAGATGTGAATCCTCTAGAAATGGGGAAAGTTTTTATAAAGAGATCATCTATACCTCTATTCACTTGTTTATATTTTCAGTCTTTATGTATTAGGTTTAGTTAGAGTAAGACACAGCTACATACCATAAAGCATCTTGAAAAAATGACAATTTACACCAAAGAGGGGATATGTACTTATATATAAAAAATTTAAGTTATTAAAATAATGAAATAAAAATGTGTGAAGGGTACACCATTCCACCTGGCTCTTCATTTCCGATCTTTTTATCATTTCTGATCTTTTTATCGCCACTTGTCTGTAGAGAGCATAAGTCCTCACAACTAAAATATTAAAAGTCTTTCCTAAATCTTTTTATCTCAAAAGGCTGCACATTTAGAACTATGAACTGACGACTGTGGCTTCCTCTACCTGCAGAGGAAGGAGAGGCAATTCCAAAGCAATGCCACATGGGCTGCTTGCTCTGGGCCTTAGTGCCCTTGAACCAGGAGTTGACTTCTTGCTCAGCAATTGCTTTCTGATATGCTGCAACCTGACGGGACAGCCAGACAGGGGAAGGGGCACCCCCTGCAGGGATTCTGCCAAGGACTTGAGTCCTACTTAGGGTCCAGAGAGCTGGAGACAAGTCTTGGGACCCCCTCCCATCTGTAAAATGGATTAACCACCCACCTCAAAAAAGGCTGTGGGAAATGAAGGAAGATGAAACAGACTCAGCACTAATAGAGGCCAAGTGCATGGCTGGTACTCTAGCCCTGGTTCCCTGATCCTTAGCCCCACCCATTGCAGGTATGAAGGGCATAACTGAATAATGTCACTTCCAGAAAGTGGCACATTCAGATGGATACAATATCATGGCACCTTGCAGAGCAGTGGGCTCAGTATGTAGGACCCACAGGAGTACATATGCTGAAATGAAGAAAATAAGAAGCAGCAGTCATAGCCCCAGAAAATATGTCACTTTGGAGTCAGGGCTTGAAGAAGGGCAGTAACTTGCCCCAGACCAGGCCACACCCAGTGGACCAACCCAGTAGGGGCAGGTGCTCCCACCCACCTTAGCTGGATGCTAACATGACATCCCAAGCTAAAGATGGGTCTTTGTGCCTTGAATGTTTTACAGTCTTTTCACTGTTTACATGATAGTTTTTGGTTCATTTATTTTCCCTTTTTAAATTTGTTTCTAGATGGGATCATGAGTAGTATTATGGTATTATGAGGAAGAAAACTTCCTTCTGGTTTATCCTTGATTTCTTATGTTTCTACACCTTGCAAAGCATCCTGCCATAGCAGGAACAGAATCGTGTCTCACTGTTCTTCCTACTTGGCACTGATTCAGAAAGAGAGAGCAAAACATTCGTAACACAAAAAATGAGGACAGGAGATGACAGTATAGGCCAATAATCCCAATTACTCAGGAGGCTGAGGCAGGAGAATCTCAAATGCAAGGCTGGCCTCAGTAAGCCAGTGAAACCCTGTTTCAAAATATAAAACCAGGGCTGGAGATGTAGCTCAGCAATAGAGCATTCCTGGGTTCAATCCTCAGTACCAGCTCCTCTAACCGGGAAAAAAAACTGGAGTTTACCACAGGCCCTTTTCACAGGCTTGTCAGAATTCAGGTGACATCACAGTGACTTCTACTCTTGGCCATGTTGTCCCTTCTCAAAGCTACAACCTCTACCTTTCTGCTTTGCAGCTACCACAACTGGTCAGGATTCTGGCATACCCAGGGCAAGGCACATGGTCATTCTGTGGCTTAATGGTCCCCCAGGGAACAGGTGAGGGGTTCTAGGGACAGGCAGCTACATTACACCTGCTCACAAGAAACTGTCACGAGGGGCAGGCTTTCCTCAGTATTATCTCTAGAATGACACAGACTGCAGCACTCCCCTGGGCAGATGTGCACCTTGGCCAGATATGCTAAGCACAGAGAGAAGCACTGACAAACTACAGGCTGCTTGTCAGCCAAGAGGACAACTTCCACCGTCTCCTTCTCAGAAGGTGCTTCGTTCCCTGGTAAGAATTGTACTGGGAGGCTGGCTGGGGGAATGACTCTTGCATGCATACCACGATTGTCTGTGGCGCCTCCTGTGGGTGAGGTATGTGCCTGGTAAATGCACAGAGGAGGCACTGTGCCAAACGAGCAACAGAGGTTCTTTGCAAGGACATCCCTGGCCATGTGGGGACACCTGACAGAGTTCTGGGCGGGATGCTCAGCCACAGAGGTGAGGGCCAGCTATCCACATGGGGAGTTTTAGCAGGTACGTCCCTCTACAGTTTTCAGGGCAATGCCACTCGTGCCACTAACTGGGACAGTGCAAGCACAGACTGAAATGCTAACAGTTCAGATCTGTCTAGAGGCCACCTTCCTGCATACATGACACACATGGATCCATGTTCAGTGGTGTGCAACACACAGAAGCAGCTAGCGTCCAGGTGCCAGGAATAGGGCCTCAGCATATAGACCATGCTCAACAAATGCTGCTCCACTGTTATTAAATTGGGAGGCTGAGGCAGGAGAATCACAAATGAGAGGCCAACCTGGGCAACTTTGAGAGATTTTGTTTCAAAACAATAAATAAAAAGGCCTAGGGATATAGCCAGTGGTAGAGTACCCTAGGTTCAATTCCTCCACCACAGCTGTAAGGCTGAAAGCAAAAGGAAAAAAGCCGAGAACATGTTATTCCTGAAATGTATTACTAGATTAAATGCATTTATGTGCCTTCATACCCTAGCCAGTTTTTATAGGGACACAGGTTGTTCTACATATTTAAAACACCTTAAATTTTGGGGTCTAGATGTTCTGGGCTCAGAAATGACAAAGGCACATTCTTTTAAAACTGGTAACATTTCTTAGAATAAATGGATAATACAAGGAAGGCAATGGCCCAAAGTGGGCTAGAAAGCATTATGTCTACTGCTGGCAGAGAAATAAAGCAGACAGGTCTAAACACTGATACCAGCACAGGTTCTCTTTAATGGTATTTTATTAAAGTATGAGGAGCAAGAGAGACCCTGACAAGCCCTTTCTGCCCCCAAAAGAGGCAGCATGTTTCTGCTTGGCTTCAGCTACGCCATCTGTGCAACACCATGTAATGAAAGGCCATGACAGTCCCCATGTGGCATATGTCCACACTGCCCAGCCCCCTAGGGCCTCAGATAGGCAATAAGGAAGATTCCCTGAACACTGAGCACCCATATGCCACTCTCCTCTCTCTCAATGCCCGGAGCTTGCCCGGAGGCTGGACCCTGGGCCTGAGAATACTGTTCCCACTGACACTGCATCTTTTAACAACCTGTCCTGGAACAACATTCCATGCCTGCAGGTATTTCCCTGCATGTTCCACTTAATAAAGGACATTATGCCAAGGATCTGAGAGAGCTGACCCAAGAATATGGTCATACTCCCTTTGAAAATGCATGGAAGAGCCTGGGCTGTCACCTGAGCCTGTGGGGACCCCTTTGCACAGCTCACCGGCAGGCACAGCAGGTACAATGAACCCCAAGTCAGAGGTTAAGAACTGAGTAAACAATGGGTCATGTCTCCAAGTTACACAGCAGCAGAGCCTGTGTGGGAACCTCAGCCTCTCAGTCTGTGGGCAACTTCTGCTACGTCATGTGGACAATCTGAGATACCCATGGCAGAAGCACTGAGAGCAACAATAAACAACGAGAAAGCAGGAAATGATAGCAAATATGAAGAACAATTCTTAGAGAAGTACAGGTTAAAGCAATAGTGAATCAATTTTTTTACTATTAAGAAAACCAAAAGAAAAATTAAAAAATCAAAAAAAAAAAAAAAAAAAAGAAAGGTAATCCATCTATTTGGAGGCTTCAGGAAAAAAGAGGCACTCATGAGCTACTGGTAGGCAACTGGCAATAGAGAAGCATACTGTTCCATGATATTCCAAACCCTAAGAATTCATCTCTGGGAAATTATTTTTAAAATAAGGAAACATGAAAAAGGCTGTGCACAACACCGCTCATTAGTAACAACGGGCAACCGGACTTCCCTACACTTGCCCCCAGGCATATTTAATGGCAGCATTTAATCCTTTTATGACACTTTACCTCTGATACGCTGATGCTCTGTGTGCCTAGAACGTAAGCCCTGGAACCTGGTTAAGTACCTGCTTCATGTAGGCGTAGCACATGGTCTCTGCGACACGTTTGCCTTCGTCGTAGCAGGCCCGGGGTCCTATCGGATTCACGTGGCCCCAGTAATCCTCACTTTGAGGGTGGACTTCAGGATCTATGGGTCAGGGAAAAATGAGACTGTTTTCATCTTTCCTTTTTAACCAGTTCATCTGCACTAGGAATAGAGCATCTTTGGGGTACAAACATCTTCAAATGGAGAGAAACATCAAAGAGGGAAGGAAACAGTGTTCTATATACCATTCTCCTACATTGGAACTGGCATTCTTACTACTGATTAAGTAATGATAGCACTTAATTTTTTTTTTTGATATGAGGAATTTAACCCAGGGGTGATTAACCACTGAGCTATGTCCCCTACTCCCTTCTTTTTTGAGATGGGATCTCACTAAGTTGCTCAGGGCCTTGCTAAGTTGCTGAGGCTGGCTTTGAACTTGTGATCCTCCTGCCCCAGAATCTCAAGACACTGGAATTATAGGCGTGTACCACTGTGCCTGGCTAATGATAGCATTTTATTTATTTAATTATTTATTCTAAAAAATATTTTATTTTTTAGTTGTAGCGGAGACAATACCTTTATTTTATTTATTTATTTTTATGTGGTGCTGAGGACTGAACCCAAGGCCTCACACATGCTAGGCGAGCGCTCTAACCACTGAGCCATAACCCCAGCCCTAATGAAGCATTTTAGAGGAAAAAAATAATATCAAAGTCTCTCAAATCTCCCTTCTCTTCCATAAATTGTCCTTAACTTTTAGATTGTTACACAACCTATCATGTGTATGTGTGTTAATGACAATATACTAATATATAATAGAAAGGAAATCAGTAGAGTGGAGTATCAGGAAGGGTGGGAAAGGAAGGAGGGGAAGGAAAGGAAAGGAAAGGTACCGGGGAAGGAGATTGATCAAATTATGTGCATGTATAAATATGGCCTAACGAATCCCACTATCATGTATAATTATAATGTACCAATAAAGAGCAAACAAACAGCATCTCTGGAACATACAACTTTCACATTTGCTGTCACCAGAACAAATCTAAGACCCGTGATGAGACAAGCTGGATGCCCTCTGTGGGGTAAACACAGGGATACAGTGTCTACAAGCAAATGGAATTCCCAATTCCTGTTTCTCTAGTGTATAAATCAACCACACCTTAAGATCTACCAGAGAAATAGACAAAGAAACCAAGTAACAAATTCCTTTTTAAGTACAAGTATATTTCTGGAACATGAATTACGACCTGGTTTATCCAGTACATCAAGAACTTTATACTCTGAGTACAATCAGGGTAGAAAACCTATAAATCTTTGTTAAGAAATCTCGACAGAAAGATACAGGGACTCTGTGTTACTCATTTACATCTTGTTAATCTTGCCCCTGCAGTTTGACTTCAGGCTCTTCAGGATGAGGGCCTTGAGTGAGTGCTGGGAGGGGTCCATGCACACATCTGGCAAAAACCTCTGATTCCTTACCACCCCTGCAGCCCCCACGCAGCCGCTGTGCAGCACAGAGTAAGGTCTCTCTGTCTGGGGCTGTGGCTTACTGTTCCCTTAAGAAAAGGTGAGGCTTTCACTGTACATTGGTAGAAAAGATTGATGCAAAGACTCCCAGAGAGGAAAACCAAAGACTTACATTCACAGACGACTGATACTAGAACCTTTTCCATGGATTTTTGACAAGGGCTGGGCAAGCCAGACAACAAATTAAATGGTCATAAATTTCTGACAAAGGAGAAGAAAGAGAGGGCTGGGCATACCCATTCAACCATGCACTGGCACGGTCTGGGCTGAAATGCCCAAGGCACCAAGATTCTGAAAAAGTCCCTTCACAACTTCACTTTGGAGAAAAACTGGGACAAACCACTTTGTTATTAGAAAAGTAAAGGCCTAGTCAGAAATGATTTCTAATTGCTTCCCACTTTATTGATATTTTGCAAGGTTAATGGACTAAGCAAATGCTCCACAAAACTTAAGTGGTTCATTTATCAAATGTCAGAGTAGAGCAACTGGCAAACTAATTGCAAGGATTACGCCCTAAAGTTAATTTAGGAACTAAAGGACACCAGCTCTTATCAAAAATGCAGATAATAAATGGGGCGGGTGAGGATTAAGGAAAAACACGTCACTCCACTTTTTGGACAGAAACATTGATGAGGCAGGACTTCAAAGATGATGATGTGCTACATTTTCATGGGGTTACAAAGATTATAACTGCATTAATTAGAATTTCTGTGCATTTTTTTTTTTCCATTTGCTTCCCTTACATTAAAAAAATTGTCTTCCAATTTACCCTTTGGCTTCTTCATTTCTCTCATCCAGAACAATAATACAAAATGAGGGGGGGAGCCAGGGTCTGGCTCCCACTGCACTGACTAAACAGTTCTCCCAAACCTTGCACCTAGGTAGTTTGGGGCTGAACAGAAGCCAAGGTGGATTGAAAACAAAATCCTCCTCCTACCACCAACATGAATTCCCAGGCATAGGTGGGCCTGGGAGGGATGATGAAGGCTATAGCTGTTAAATCAGGCTCTGGAGCTTTCTGGCACTATCCACTTATGGTTCTTCCAGAGACTGTTCTATATCAGGTAAGGTAGGCCGACCTGTGGGCTGCTGGTGGGTCAGATATGAAGCACACATCGCTCACAGTGAAGAACAACATGTGCCAGCTGAACAGGCCAAACAATCCCCACGGAATGCAATTTTGTTATACTTTAAGAGCAGAATGGAAAAAAACACAACACTGGTGTGCAATCAAAAACAGTGGACTCTTACTGGCCAGGAGACATTATCCAGTCCTCCAAGAATATACAGTAAGAGAGTTAATCTCACTCAGAGGACAAGCCTGGGGACTCCAGAGGCTGGGATGGAAAGCCTCGGGGCCATCACACACAGGAAGAGCTTGATTGAGCAGGCCTTCTCAGAACGACATCCTGGGCTTGATTCCTTCTTCACCCAGGACAGGAGGCAAACAGCACAAAGGTTTAGTGCAAGCAACTGTGGCGAGGGCTCCACCCACTCACCTCCATACACCTCCGAGGTCGAGGCCAGGAGCAGACGGGCGCCCACGCGTTTTGCCAATCCTGCAAAAAGCAGAGTCATGATCAGAGAAACTATCTACTTTCATGGATAGGCACACTTTATGTGGCTGATTTAAGCATACTGTAATATAAAAGCTATCTGATGATCCAACAAATTATCCACTCTGATGGCATATGCCTTGGACCAAACAAAAGCAGTAAGAAAAATCACAGATAGATTCTTAGAAAAACAGTATTAGTTGGATTCTTAGAGTTGTAAGGAAGACCAGATGCAGACTCTGTTGGTTTGCTAAGGTGTGATTTCAAGAATTATTTTGCTTAGAATATTGCCCCATATTTTCTGACCTCACCGTGGTAGGCAGAAGGCAAGGCTCTTTTCACATTAGTCTCCAAAATGGCCTCTGTTGCCCAGGAAGCACTGCCAGGAGGGAGCCACGAGGCAAGGTGTGCAGGCAGGACCCAGGGGCAGTGTGGGGAGGCTGAAGGCTAAAGTGAGAGGGAGCCAGGGGTCTGAGTATCTGAGGATCTAGAGGAAAGCAGAGAGCCATGAATATATAAGAATAAGAGCATATAGTTGCTAAAAAGGCGAGAATTTGGAGATGGATTCTGCCAACTCCACAATGTGCAGGAGGAAGGAAAAATGTTAAAAGGGAGGTTTGCACCAGATTGTATCCATAGGCTAACAACTCCATGGGCCCACGGAACCTGTAAGGTGGATCGCCACAGAGTATTATGGTAGAGACAGAAGTAGTAGCTTCAATAAGGATCCTGAGGTCTTTTTATTTTTAAAGTTAACTTTTTGAGATATTTGTACATTCAAATTCAGCTGTATGAAATAACACAGAAAGATCCCACATACTTCTTCACAGTTTTCTTCAATGTAAAAACTTGCAACACTGAAGTATCAGATTTCACAATGTCATAGTGACATTGATGCAATGACCATCCCCACTGCTAGAGTCCTCCACTGATGTAACTGACTCAGAACATTCCATCTCTACAAGGGCCCCCACATTACCTTACTTCCCCTCTCCTTCCCACGCCTGTAACCCCAAAATTCATTCTCTATTCCTGTAACTTTGTCATGTCAAATACGACACATAAATGGAATCATACAGAATTACCTTTTAGAACTAAATTTCTTCACTGATCACATTTCCCTGGAAGTCTACCAAGTTACTGTATGTGTCAACAGTTCCTACCTATTTTGTCCTGAGGACTCTGCTAGAAAAATGGGTATATAATCTAATCATTTATCCATTACTGAACATTTTAGTTGTATTCAGTTTTTCACCACATGACTAAAGCTGCTATGAACATTTATTACAGGTTTTTCATGTGGCATAAGTTTTTATTTCTCAGAGATAAATGCTCAAGATGACAATTACTGGGTATTACGGTAGCTGCATACTAACTTACTTATCATATTTATTTATTTTTTTAAACCAGGGGTGCTCTACCACTAAGCTACAGGGTCTCATAATAAAAAATGGAGTGATTCTCTTGCCTTTGCTTCCAGAGTAGCTGAACTTACACATGTGTGCCACTATGCCTTCCTGCTCTATTCAGTTTATATATATAATTTGTCAATGGACCTTTATTTTATTTATTGATACTGAGAATCAAACCCCGTGCCTCACACATTCTAGGCAAGTGCTCTGCCACTGAGCCACAATCTCAGCCCATCTATTCATTTAAAAAAAAAAAAACAAAAAAAACATCAAACTGTTCTCTAGAGTAACTGTACCATTTCATATTTCCACCATGGGGGAATAAACTAGCTTTTAGTTTTCTCTAAACTTTGGTAAAATATATACATCACATATGCAATGTGTTGATGTAAGAGAAACTGAGCTTAAAGATTCTGAAACAGAGGCAACTGTCCGGGGTAAAGTCAGAGGAGCTAACCCAGCTGCAGCAGAGCTAAGGTGTTTATGCTGAGACTGGACAAAGAACAAAGAGGTTCCATCAGATGAAGTCAACACAGGACCTGAGAGGTGGTGAAGCAGTGGAGGGAAGGGCCCTCCCCTGAAGTGTAGGCAAAGTGCAGTGCATCTTGTCTCAAGTGCAAAATGGTTAATAACAGCTCCTCTCGGTTCAGACTGCAAAGTTCCATGTGGAGCTCTCCCCATTCTAGTGATGGTCTCCTTTGACTTTTGTCCATGTCATTCCTGGAAGATCCCCCATCCTTCCTGCAAGACTTCCACTCTTACTCCTGACTCAAGCCCTAGCTCAGGAGTCCTTTTGCCTTGAACTCTAACAGCATCTTGTTGGGGCCTTTCTCCTGGAACATTCCCCTTCCTCATCTGTATCACCAATGCCTGTGCCTGCAGAGCACCCTCTCATGGGATGCCCAGGTCCTTGGCAGAAGAGCCTGGGTAAATGTATCCAAATCCCCTCACAGTGCAAGGTACAGTGCCCTAGGTATAGTAGCTGAATTCCCTAAATAGAAGATCAGATATCATATGCACAGTGGGTTTTTCCTCCATGGTGTCTGGTTATGGTATGATGGAGGGGGATGGGGGGCCAAAAGAGTGACTGGGAGATTGTGGTGGCAAGACCTGGGTGCAGCACACCATGTTTCTAAGTAGGAAGATAGACACCCTTTCCTGCCTGGTGATCAGGGCAGGGGACAATAACAGAGGGCAAATGTTCTTTCTAGGTTAGAAGAATAGATCATCTTACTTCACTCAGAACTTGACCCCTATGAAGGTTAATTTCATGTATCAACTAGATAGGTTAAAGAATATACCCCAACAAATATCTAGTTGAACATTTTTTGGGGGGTGTGTGTCTGTGAAGGTATTTCTGGAAGAAATTAGCATTTAACCTATAGATTAAGTAAAGGAGATAGGCATCATCTAATCCCTTTAGGGTCTAATAGAATAAAAAAGTAGAACACTGATCTGTCCTGAGCTCTCCAGTTCTCAGGCCTCTGAACTACACTATTCACTTCCCTGGGTCTCTGGCTTGCAGAGGGAAGGTGGGAATTCTCAGCTTCTATAATCACAGGAGCCAATCCATCATAAGTCCTGTTCTTCCTTTTTTATTTTTTTTTTTAATTGCTGTGCTAGGGATTGAACCCAGGGCTCTGTGCATGTTGGGCAAGTGCTTATCACTGAGCTGTGTCCTCAGACTCGAATAACCCCCTTTCTACATATCTAATTATATTCCTACTCTGTTCCTCTTGAGTACCCTAACTAACACAATCCTCCAAAATGTTCAGCCTTAGAGACTTAAAATCCAGTCTCTGGCTGCCCTTTTAGACCCTTGTTTCCATGCTCCACTCAAATTAATATTTAGGACTGTCTTTCCTAAATCTATTTTTAGAACCTGCTTTGAATGTTCTTATAATTAAATCCGTTTTTCACTTGACATTTTAAAAAGTGGTTCCTTTCTTCCACTTTGCAAATAATCAAAACACCTACTTAAAAAAAAGTACCAAACTTAAGTATGCCTCTAATTTTAAATGTTAACAAGTACATATTACCCACAGCCATGATCTAAGGCACGCTGTTTGTGAATACACGTGACCATTTTTAATGTCACCAACCCTTTCATCTTCCACTTCCAATGTGAACCCTAAGGTCAGCCTAGAGCAGGAGTTCAGTTTCCACAACACCCACATAGGGCAGCCTCTTGGCCCCAATCTACCAGGAGTGCTGCTGAACCACCTCTTTGGGCAAGGCCACTCCACACAATCTTGGGACCAGAGCCTTCCAGGACAGGATGTGCCATTAATCCTAGGCACTGGCCAAATGAAAGAGGAACGCTGGTCACCTGTGGTCACTCCCAGGGCATTTAGCCTGAGGCATCGAATACCAGTGATTACAGCACAAAAAAGTTATGCTGAAATTTGTCCCCCATGACAAATTCTGATGACATACATGCTACATACTGTGAAACTGTCAAGTAACAGGGGCAAGGTGATGAAGAAGGTATATAAATACCAAGGTCAAACTAATTAACTTCCAATGATGAGGATCCCCATAGCCTGCTTTGTTTTTCATGGTTTTAGCTACCTGTGGTCAGCCTCAATCTGAAAATATTAAATAGGAAATTTCAGAAATAAGCAATTCATTAGTTTTCAACTATGCACTGCTCTAAATAGAGAACAAACTCTTGTGCTGTGCCACTCTATTCTGCTCAGTATGTGAAACATCTTATTTTCTGGTGTATCCACACTGTATTTGCCACCGACCTGCCAGCCATTCGGTGGCCATCTCAATGACCAACTGTTCTGATAAGGCAGTGTTTATGTTTAAGAAACTCTTACCTTATTTAATAATGGTCCCAGGGCCTAAGAGTAGAGATGAATGAAATTTAGATATGCCAAAGAGAAGCAATAAAGCATTTCCTTTAAGAGAAAGGTGACAGTCCTTGAATGAGAAAAAACTAATCATAAGCTAAAATTGCAAAAAAGGAAAAAAAAAAATCTTTGAGCTATCTTTGTAGTTGCATCTCTAACTGCAAAATTACAGCCATAAGTGTTCTGTTAAGAGAAAAGGTGTTTCAGGAATCCTCTGGTGGTCTTGGAATGTACCCACTGCAGACAAGGAAGGACAACTGTATCTATGCTTGTAATTGCCCAAAATATTCCCAGCAAAGGCAGCAAAATGAGAAAATGACCACTTACCCAACATGTTCAATGTCCCAATTGTATTGGTCTTCAGTGTCTTGATAGGGTTATACATATAATTTGGAGGGGAGGCTGGGGACGCCAGATGGTATATTTGGTCAACTGAAGGAGAAAAAGGGAAGCATGTTATTTCCAAGTAAAACACTTTAGAAAGTTTCAAACTTCTATTGATTACACTGTGAAATAAAGGTGTTAGTGTATCTTTCACTGAAATTCTAGTTGTTAGCACATTATTCTTTGTAGAAACTAATTTACATTTGTAATTAGAAGAACTCTGAACAAAAATAGAAAGTCTAGTTATCTGGAAAAAACCTCTGTGCAAGGCCAGTAAGTGGAGTCTGTTCTCTGACTGAAGTCTGATGACGGAGTTGAAAATTTTCTGAGATTTGTGATCCAGATATAGCAATCATATCAGAAGGAAGACTGATTTTTAGACACAGAATTAAGCATGTATATCTAAAATGAATGTTTTTAGCTTGTGGAGCAAATTTAATACAAAACTAGGGAAGAAAATTGCATCCTATACATGTAAAACTAGACCCTGAGATGACAGGTGAAGAGGCGGTTCTTAAGCTCTGTAAGGAAACACCCATCGCTCACAGCGAAGTTGAGAATGGGATCAGAAAGCCAGCTGCAGCAACCAATCATTCTTTGCACATGGGTTCATCCTGGAGAAGAGGCTGGTAGGGAATACCTCCACCTTGACACACCAGCTCCTCCCCATGGTCTCTGGCCCACCTCCTGACCAGGGGACCACTGTTCACTCCCATACCTGACCCTGGCTGAGTGCTATGGTTTGATGGTGTGCTGGAGGCTTGGTTCCCAGTATGGCAGTGTCGAGAAGGGGTGGATCCCTTAAGAGGTGGGGCCTCATAGGGGGTTCCACAGATTGTTCGCAGAAGAGATTAACGTGAACTAATGCTCTCTCTCGAGTTCCAGCTCTTGTGGGCTATATTAATACTCAAGAGAGAGAACTGTTATAAAGTGGGCCTGGCCACTCCCTACTCTCTTGCTTCCTGTCTGGCGTGTGATTTCTTCCTCCTCTTCTCTCTCTCATCCTTGTATGTGCTACTGCTAATGCCATACTTTTGGACCTTCAGAACTGTTAGCTAAATAAACCTCTTTTTATTATGCATTATCCTGCCTAAGGTATTGTTACAGTAACACAAAACACACTCGCAGAGCTACCAATGGGGCCATGCTTTGATAACACTCTGATATAGGAATTGCAAGTGGGTAGACTCTGGAACTTTTTGTGTGTTTGTATTTGTGTGTGTGTGTGTGTGTGTGTATTCACACACATGTATTTAAAGCAAAGTTCAAAAAATATCAACCTAATTTAAAAACAGAACTAACGCTTGATAAAACAATAATATTTTTTTCAAGAGAACTAAGAAAACACAAAACCTTTAAAAATGGTTGAGCGTCGGCCAATATGCAAATTCTTGAAAGGATGTGTCCAAATGACAGGAAATCTTATCATTCTCACTCCCACAAATCATTCTAACCTGATAAATTGCTAAAAATAAAAAGCAAGCAAGCAAAAAAAAAAAAAAAGATCTATTACATGAACTGGAAATAAACAAGTATTTTAGAATCGAGTCTCATAAAATTCCTTAATCCTGGGGCTCTCATCTTTTCCAGCTTACAGAAAGGACCAGCATGTCCTGTGTGGTGCAGTTTGGATCTGGAATGTCCCCCAAAGGTCCTGTGGCAAAGGCTTGATCCTCGGCTTAGCATTAGCGGAAGGAAATGCAACCGTAAGAGGTGGGAACTTGTGGGAGGTTTTAAGGTCACTGGAGGTGTGCCCTTGAAGGGGATAATGGGACTCTAGTCCCTCCCCTCCCGCCTTTCGCCTTCCCTGTATGGGATGAGAAGTTCTGTTCCACCAGGCACACTTACCACGTGCTGCCTCACCACAAACCCCAAAGCCATAAGGCAAATTGAATATGGACAGAAACCTTTAAAATTATAAACCACAATAATCTTTCTTCTGTATAAGTTGATTATCTCAGGTATTTGTCACAGTAACAGGAAGGTGACTAACATACTGCATAGTTCCTGTGTGTGTGCTGAAAGATTCTGGGGCTATAGGTGTAAGTGGCAGGTGCTTAACCCCAGATCTGGGCACTGAGGCTTTCCGTAAAACATGTCCTCAATACTCACTGTCACTCTAGGGCAGGACCAGGTCATCAAAAACTGAATGTGTCAAACAGATGTTCAGAGCCAGAGCTGAGAGTGACCCCAGAGCACGTGGAGGTGGGCCAAGAACTGGATCTTGCTACCCACCTCACAAGCCACTGGCATTTCTGCTCTCACACAGGAGCCACCCCATGTTCCTCAAAGATAGTGTAAGCCAGTGTGCATGGCTTGTGATCTTACAGAGCAAGCTGTTCAGCAGCATCTTTACTCCTGTGGAGACAACATCTGTAGGGAAAGACAGAAAACTGCACTAAAAATGGAAGAGGGGAAAGAAAGCCTTGACAGGGCTGGGGATATGACAGTTCATCAGCAAAGCACTTGACTACCACGTGCAAGGCTCTGGGTTTGATCCCAACACCACCACACAACACACACTCACAAAATTAAAAAAATACATTTCATCTTAAAAAACAGAATGCCTTAAGAGCCCAGGATACTTCCTTGACATCAAACAGAAACCACCAACCTGTACTTTCTCTCTCCCTCATGGCTCCAGGCCAGGCTTTCTTCTTCAAGGCTGACTCAGACATCAGTTTCTGGGAAGCCTCCCGCAGCCCAGTTAGAAAGCACCCTCTTGCTGCTGGGGGCGGGGTGGGGGGAGCTATAAGGCTGGCTCACAACGGCTGCAGGCTACTTCAAGTGACTACACTTGTCTTCAGCAGTCTCAGTGAGCACCAAAATGCCTTTTCCCCTTCCTATCTCCACCCGGCTTTGGTCTCAGGGAAGGCAGGCCTCCTTGGTGGCCTACTGGTATGTGCAGACACAGAGTTCTGAGCCCACTGCAGGGCTTAAGAACATGAACTGTATGTAGATGGACCTGGAAACCTTCAGTGGAAGACAAATAGCCCTTTGGGCCCAGGTGCCATGGGAACAGTGCTCTGAGTTAGCTGAGTGAAGCCATAATTTGGAATTTTTTCATTCAAAAAGGGTATTCCATCCGTTCTCCCCCCACCCCATCATTTGACAGTTTTGCCAATCTACTATTCCTGAAAAGTTAAGGATGCCCCATAAAACTGTGTCATGATCTTAGTTAAGTAGAACACTAGTGCAGCATCCCACTTAGAAAACTAAGGGCCCTGTGAAAAGCAAAGTCCTCTACAGCTCCTCTCCCCCGTGAGGAAGTATTTGGCCTGTAACACTGATGACAGTAACTCCAGTTCCTGTCCTAAAAAGGACACTGCACCAGTCTGTTGATTTAATTAATCTGGTAAGGAATCATGACGGGGAGAGAAGAGGGAAACTTCAGAGCAGAGATAAACACACAGGGATGAGAAGCCACATAAATACTAAGGATATTAATAACAACCAGCTCTGGAATGCAAAGGGAAAGAGTCCCCCAAACATGTGAACCGTGTAGCTCAAAGCATATAAAAAATGAGTGTGGCATTCAAAAGCCCCTTCTGGGGGCTGGGGGCTGGGGGCCGGGGGCGTGCGCCTGTAATTTCAATAGCTCGGGAGGTGGAGGCATGAGGATCTCGAGTTCAAAGCCAGCTTCAGCAATTTAGCAGGGCGCTAAGCAACTCAGTGAGACCCTGTGTCTAATAAAATAGTGCTAGGGATGTGGCTCAGTGGTGGAGCGCCCCTGAGTTCAAGCCCCAGTACCACAAAACAAAAACAAAACCAAAAACAAAAAACACCCCTGCTGGGAGTCGAAAGGCACTAAAGTGGGGAAAGAAAGGGATGTCCACCTATTTGTTGGACATGTGGTGACTGCCATGTGACCCTGCCATGACCCTTCTCATTACCAGGTCACACGTGCCATGATTCCAGCTAGGAAAAAAGGTCCTCAAGAAATAAATAGCTCTGATTAATCATCAATAGCAGTCCTGCCAGAAGGGAAGGGGCAGGTGAGAGGAGAGCCACGGCCGGCTCGGCCCTCCCCTGAATCTTGATGATGGCAGAACCCTGTCTTTTGCCACAAATGAACTTTCTATATTCTTCAAATGGACTTTTCTAATGGTCATACCCGGAAAGAAAAGAACACAGTAGAACAGAACGACTCTTGGGAGAACCCAAAACCACTTTTCAGAGAAATCAAGCATTAACTTCTACCAAAGAGGAAGTCCACATAAAAACAGACTGCATGCATACACGCCTCTGTTGATCACTTCTGCAGGACTTCCATGGTACCTGGTGTCAACTTCTCCCACCATGCTCAACAGCACTGTGGAGTGCCAGTAAGGAATTTGTACCTCGAGACTGAAGACTATGGACAACGAAACAGCTAAAAAGGGTCAGCTCTTTCTGTGAATGCCTGTGACTATTCAGCATATAATGAAATCCCATCACAAAGATACACTTGCTACAGGATTTTCTTTCTACACTTCAAGTCAGAGGCCTGGCAGAAATACAGTCAGGTCTCCATATCCAAGGCACTACACCCACAGATTCCATCAATCATGGGTCAAAAATATCCCCAAAAGTCTGTGTCTGCACTGAACATGTGTGGACTTTTTGTCTCATCACTGTTCACTAAGCAACACAGTATTAATAAGTGTTTACATAACATTTACTTTCTATTAGGTATTCCAGGTCATTTAGAAAGAAATTTAAGCACATAGAAGGATATGCGTATATTCTGTGCAAAAACCACACCACTGTATATAAAAGACCTGAGCACCTGTGGATTTTGTATCCTCATGGGTCCTGGAACCAGTCCCCATTGGGTATGGAGGGATGACTGTACTGCTCAAGGAGAGGTCATTCTGCAACATGGAATCCCACAGTATGGCCCTAACCCTTGTCCCCAGCATTTATAAGGGAAAAAAGGATTTCAGAGGATGCAGAACTTCTAAAATTTCTTTCAGCATAAAGAAGAGTGGGATTTTGCCTTGATTCTTGTCAAACAGTATTTACATAGTGAAAAGGCTGCACATGCTAGACATCTGGCTCAGCCCCAGTCCTGGGGTTGCCCATCAGTGCTACTGGCAAGATATGGAGGGTTCGCTTGCCTCAAGAAGCCACCACAGTAAGGGAGACTTCCAGTATCCTGAGCTGCTCTGGAGGAAGCCCCAGTGTTCCAGCACATAACTATGGACTCAATCCCCTTGGCAAACCCTATTTCCCTCCACATACCTTTCCTCAGTGGACACCAGGGTTGATAGCCCAATTTCTGCTATTTTCCCTCTGATTATACCTCTCCTTATGGCCTTTCACAGGATTTCAGTATCTGGGTAAAAGATGGGTAACAGAACTCTGCGCCTTGCTTTCCTCACCAGCACAGTGAGTACAACTACTGCCTACTTCATGTAGTACTGAGGGCACTGAATCTACTAAGCGGACTATGATCAGAACGCTGCTTCAAATACAGGATGTGTGCAGTGAGTGTTACCTGAGGTCAGATTCTTTTATTTTCCTGAACTTTCTTACTGCAATTTCCAGGTATCAGTCTCCCCAGGACATGATGGGCATTATTGCTTTTTCAGTTCTCTACAGGAATGCTGGTCAAGATTCCTATTCATGCAGTTAGTTGAAAAGCAAATCAGAACAGCTTTTCAGGAAAACACAGGCTTCATGTATCTAGTGGAAGCCTGAACAAGGCTCCGACTAGGTATATTTAGATAATGATGAAAGGTACATACAAGTGTATACTGGTGGCTCTCTGAAGAATGGTTTATGATGGCCCCAAGTTGCAAAGAACCTAAAGACTCAATAACAAGAAATAATAAAATTGTTGTATATTTACACAATGGAGGCTTTTCAATAAACAACATTGAGGGGAAAAAAAATGTATCTTTGTAAAGAGATCCGGAATAGCCACACAACAGAATGCTAAGCAGCTGACTATGAAAAGATCACCAGGATACAGTATGAGAAGAAAACAAGGTGCAGGGCAATATGTAACAGGCTGCTGTTTCTTTAAGGGAGATTATGAATACCTATTTATATTAGCTAGGTCACACATACACACTTAAGATTCTTTCCCATCTCAATCTTTATCAAATGCTAAATGAAAAACCTAATTCTCTTATTTAGGTCAAAGTACTTTTTAATCTCTATTGAGACTTCTCCTTTGACCCAAGTGTCACATACAAGTAAGTCGTTCAAGTATTTTGTGGTTTTCCAGCTGTCTTTCTGCTATTGATTTCTAGTTTTATTTTACTGTTGCTTGACAGTATACTCTATCTGGCTTCTATTCTTTCAGGTTTGTTGAGGTGTGTTTTGTGACCCAGAAAGTGGTCAGTTTTGTAGAGTGTTCCTTGTGAGCTTGAGAAGCTGTGCTCAGCTGCTGCTGAATGAAGCAGGCATTGTGGGGAGAGAAGAAGCGATGGTGTGGGGGCTACTGCAGGATAGGGAGGGAATCATCAAGCATGTGGAAGAACCCTGTGCCAAGGCTGGGAACCTTGGAAGGAGGGTGAAAAACAGGCTTTAACTATGAGGGGGAAATGTCTTGTGCCTCAAGATACATGTCAACTGACGGATTTAATATTCTGAGCACAAGACAAAACATTCATCATTCATCATGATTCCACCAGTGCAGGAGCATGCATGTGGGTATGATGTGTTCTATGCTCAATTTATGGGCAGCAGTGGTGGAAATGGCCTAGAGTGGCTTTGGGGTCAAATCTTACAGTTAAAGCCCATACTTACTAACAAAATTTTTACCATTTCTCAGTAGTACTAAAATTATGTAATCAACTGCTTCATACTATTATAAATGTTATTGCCAAGTGTAGAACATAAAGAGTAATAATAAGAAAAATAGTCATCCTTTGGGGAGCAGTAGCTGTGGGCCAGGTGCAGTGCTGAGACCCTGGGGCTGTGTTTTACTACCGTCTCAACAAATTTAGAGGCTTAAAAACTACCCAGCTATGAGGTCAGAGGTCAGCACAGTGTGCCTCAGTCAGTTCCCAGCTCTGCTCTCCTGGGGCTGTCTTCTTTTCTTCAGAGGGTGATTCAGGATACGCCTCGAGGCTGTGGATGGAGGTCCCTCCTGCCGGCCAAGAGTTGCTCTCAGTGCTGTGCCTCTCCCACACAAATCTCATGGTTTCCTTTCTGCTGGGACTCCCCAGGGCCTCTCTTCCACAGAATATATCTGCCTCTTCTCCTTCTTCTGATGCTTTTTAAGTGTTTATACTGATTATAAGGGGCCTTCCCAGATAATCCAACATAGTCTCCAGTTTATAACAAATGGTTCTTAAATGTTAGTCAGAGTCACTTCACAGCAGTCTCTAGCTGGATCTCTGAGTGATTCCTGGAAGAAGACACCTTTAGAACTGTGCCTGGCAGAGCCCTGTCACATGTAACACCCAGCTGACCCTTAGCACTTCACGAGTTATCCCAAATCTGGTTCACTCTACAAAAACCAAAGCCCAGTCCAAAAGTCAGACCAAAGCAGATTCAATAATTAAATGTCTAAAACAAGGTAAAAACCAATCAACCAAAAAACCCCACCAAGGCTATTTTTAAAAGATTAAACGTTCATCTAATCTTGAAGTGGTTACAACATAAAATAAACAGAAACAATAACAAAGGGGAAATGAACAGATGAGAGTATATTAAAATTACAAAGTTTTGATGAAACAAAAAGGCCAAAAAGCCAGACTGGGGGAAGATGATAAATATAGCCGAATGCTTAACATATAATACTTAGTGCTACTAATGTCAAAGTAAGATGGACACCCCCTCAAAATGAAGACATGGAAATATTTGGTACAACTTGTTTTTATTTTATTTTTATGTGGTGTTGAGGACTGAACCCAATGCCTCACATGTGCAAGGCAAGCGCTCTGCCACTGAGCTACAACCCCAGCCCAACAACTCGCTTTTTGATATTTACTGAGGAGCAACAAATGTATTTAAAACAAAACCCTGCAGAATGTTAAATAAGATTAAATAAACTTTGGGGCAGTACTCCTCAGTGATTACACTGGCTGCTCCAGACAGTTTGCTGGACATGGGAAATCTCACAGCGTGGCAACACTGGGGAAGGCAGAATGCTGCACCCTACACACAGTGGGGGTGAGGTGTGGGTAACTGTAGAAGCCCTGGAGTCACAGAACCAGGATGAATTTTGGGTCTGCCACTAATAACCCCAAGGCTTTGGGCAGGTTCCAGTCCAATTCCAATGTTATACCATTCAGTTCACAGGGTTGCCATCAGATGCAAACGAGAATACCTTAAGTCTGTGAGCTCAGAGGCTCCTACCAGCAAGACCTCGTGATGGCTCACCTCAGCATACCTTAGAGAATTTTAGAGGAAGGAGACCTTTCAAAGTGCACCTAAGGCCCCTGAATTAGCTTCTTAAGAGTGCTTTAACTAAAGAACCACAAAAATTAAAAGCTATTTTTTGAATAGCTCTAGACATTGGAAGTCTGGCAACACAGCAGTGGTCAGGCCATACTTCCTCCAAAGGCTCAAGGTAAAGCCTTCCCTGCCTCTTCCATGTACTTTTTGGCCTGGGGCTGCATAACTATACTCTCTCATTCTTCACACCACCTTCTCCTTTTCTCCCTGTGTGTTTGAGTTTTCTCCAATTCTTTTATAAGGTCACTTGCCATTTGAAGTATGGTCTATTCAGGTAATCTACATTAGACTCATAGGAAATCCTTAATATATCAGTTTTCCATAGAGGGTATATTCACAGGTTCTGGAGGTTAATACGTGGATGAATCATTTTGAAGTCACTATATTACCTATTATTGGCCCAAACCATAATCCCTTTAAAATGGCAAAGTTACTAAAGGGCTCTAAACACTAATAACTGAGATTTTATTATTAATTCAATATTTATATTAGTTAGCTCTCTGTTATTATAATGAAATGCCTGAGGCAATTAACTTATAAAGAGGAAAGGTTTATTTTGGCTCATAGTTCTGGAGGTTTCAGCTCAAAATCAAGTGACCCCATGATTTTGGGCCTCTGATAAGGGAATGCATCATGGCAGGAATTTCTGGTGAAGCAGAAACAATTATACCACAAGCCAGGAAGGAAAGGAAAAGAGAAAAGTTGGGGTCCCACAACACCCTTAAAAGGCATGTCCCCCAATACCCTAAGGATCCCCATAAGGCCCTAACAGCTCCCAATAACACAACCCCAGGGACCAAGCTTTCAATACACAGACTCTTGGGGGACATTCAAGATTCAAACTTAAAGCAGTATTCTATATCACCAACTTTCTACAGGAAGCTAGAAGTAATTAGATGCAAGTAGCTCAGGAATTTGACTTGTTAGGCAATAGGGATGCTACCTTAGTTTACTCAGTCAGCTATAATGAAGTATCATAAACTGGTGGCTTATACACAGCAGAAATTTCTCTCTCACCGTCCAAGATCAAGGTGCTGGCAAATTATCTGGTGAACACTCACTTCCTATTTCACAGATGGCAGCTTCTCACTGTGTCCACCCTTGGTACAAGGGGTTAGGGAGCTCTCTGGGCTTTTTCTACAAGGACACTAATCCCAGTCACACGGGGCTCCATGCTCATGACCTGATCATCTCCCAAAGATGCTCATGACCTGATCACCTCCCAAAGATGCCAACTCCTAATGCCATCACCTGGGGGTTAAGATTTCAACATATGAACCTGGGATATATGCACTCAGACCATAACAGATGTACATTACACAAACATTACTCACCAAATCCAAGAAGTTCAAAACCAGAGGAGGCCATGTGATAGAGGAGACAGACATTCACACTGTGAAAACCATTCTTTACCACAGGAACAAGGATGGTGCCTTGTGCACATTGAGACCATTTCAAAAACAAAACCAACACCACATTCAATGTGGCCAAATCAGGCAAACCCATGGGGATCTGGCTGCTCTGGGGAGAATGGCTGTCAGACTTTCAATGATGCTGATGTGTAGTTTTCTCTCACCTTCTATGTAGAGGGGCTCCACCACATCATGGTTAATCAGCTCGAAGTTCTCATGGCCAATCCAGTGTTCCACATTTCTCTTTCTGCCTGTGAAGAAGTTGTCCACCACGGTCACCTCATGGCCATCCATCATGAGTTTGTCAGTTAGATGGGAGCCCACGAACCCTGCACCTCCGGTAATCTGTATTGGGACACAGTGTGTGAAATACCCCCAGAGAAAGGCACATAAGAACACTGTGATGACTGACATCATGGAGGCACATCTTTGGTGCAGCCCCAACTTAAAATTTTTTAAGATGAGGGAAGAGGGGCTGGGGTTGTGGCTCAGTGGTAGAGCGCTTGCCTCGCACATATGAGGCACTAGGTTCGATCCTCAGCACCACATAAAAAATGAACAAAATAAAGTTATTGTGTTCAACTACAACTTAAAAAAGCAAAAAAAAAAAAAAAAAAAAAAAAAAAAAAAAAAAATGAGGGAAGAAGAGGAAAAAGTTTTTAAGGCAGGATCTCTACACTGACTCCAAAACAAAGAAGTAACACTATCTGTGAATTGCCAAGAAGCATAAAATGTTGAATTACCACTCAGTGAATGATACAGAAAAATCACAGTTACATGTTTCAAAATTTCTTCATGGGAATCTTTTTACATTAAATGTTTCTTATTTTACAACAGATGAGATGATTAACATCCCTTACAGTTGGCCCTCCATATCTGGGGTGCCACATCCACCAATCTAACTGACCATGGATTGAAAATCTAGGTAGGCCTGTGATGGTTATGTCCATACTAGACATTTACAGACTTTTTGTTGTTGTCATTAATTCCTAAACAATACAGTACAACTATTTAATAGCACTTACAGTGGGCTTGGATAAGTAATGTAGAGTTGAGTTAAAGTATACAGAAGGACGTAAATAGGTTCTATTGAAATACTAAGCTGTTTATATAAGTGACTTGAGTACTCTCAAGATTCCTTTATCCTCAGGGAGTCTAGAACCAATACCCCAGGGATAATAGGGACAAGTACATTTGATTCCAATACTACAAATGAAAAGAGTAATCAGCAAAATGTAAAAAAAAAAAAAAAATTATATTTAAATTGGACTAAGCATGTCAAGAAAAATGTTATCTTTCAGACTGTTTGTGAGAACAGGTAATTGATACCATTTGAGAACCAAAGATAAAAGTGAAGTTTCCCTGTTGGGTTAATGTCTGAGGGAGAACATGATCACTGCACAGTGTCAACTAACAGCCCAAAGCAAAATGGCAGCCATGAGGAATCAGGACAGGAGCTAAGCAACAATGTGTCCTAAACCTGAAACCATCACAAATGTCAATTTTGTTGGAAAAAAGTTCTTAAAAATGAATACGAAGATTTTATTCAAACTGAACTGTGTAACTGGAGGTGACCAGAGAGAAGGGCTTCCTTTCCCAGGGGTATAGGAGAAGTACGAGTGCAAAGCACCATCTGGGGAAATAGATTTGCAACTGAGCCACGTTCCTGTCATGTTCTGTCTAGATGCCATTTCATCATGATTCTAGTTCCCTTCACCTGCCTGCTTCAAGCTGCAAGAAACATGTCTCCTTACTTCAAGTTCAACTTACAAACGTAAGTTCCTAGGTCTATAGTGTAAAACTTCTATTTTCCAAGAATCACCTGTTCAACTGAAATCTCACAATGTGATATTAGCCACAGGCGAGAGAAGGTAAAGCCAAGCAAAGAAAGAAGATGGATAGGAAGGGAGAATATTATTATGGTTTATATCTGGAAGGTCCCCCTGCATGATCCCCATGCAGCATGGTTAAGAAGTGGGGCTTTCAGGCAATGATTGGATCATGATAGCTCTGACCTTGCTAGTAGATTAATCCATTAGCCGGTTTAATCCACTGATTGATGAATGGTAGGTAAGACCTAGTTAAAGAAGTAAGTCATGGTGTGTGTGCCCCAGAAGGGTTTTATCTTCATTCCAGCTCCTTTCTCTCTCTGCTTCCTGGTTTCCATGAGCTGAGCAACTTTCTTCTACCATGACTTTCTGTCACAATGTTTGGTCTCACCTCAGGCCCAGAGAAATGGAGTTGACCAATCATGTACTGAGAGCTCTGAAACTGTGAGCCAAAATAAGCTCTTCCTCTTTAAGTTGTTCCTGTCAGGTGTTTTGGTCACAGTGATATAAAACTGACTAACACAAGGAGGCAGTATTGGGCAGATTCCAAGGAGAACCAATTCCTAACCACTAACTAGATATTTCCATATGTTCTGATGAAAATACTGACAAAATGGTTTAAGACAGAATGGTTGATAAAGAAGCTCTGATTTTCAATAGTTTTCAACTAGCTTGAGAGCATCATTTTCGGAACCCCCTTTGCTTTAGAGATAAGAAACTGATGATGCAGAAGTTTAATTTTTTTATTAAGATCCTCAGATGATCAAGTCATGGCAACATAGATCTATACTCTTCCTGATTACATGCTTTCTACACTACCTGTCAATTTGTCTAGTTTGTGCTTTTTTTTTTTTTTAAACCTATAGCACCCCTGCTGCTATAGCTTGGATATGTTATGTCCCCCAAGGGTCCATGTGGTAGAAACCTGGTCCCCAGTGTGGTGATGCTGGGAAGTGATGGGACTTTTAGAGATAAAGTTTAGGCCACTAGGGATGCCCTTGGAATATATTAATATAGTTCTCATGGGATTCCAGTTAGCCCTCACAAGAGGGTTATCATAAAAGATCAAACCTGGCCTCTACCTACTCTCTGGCTTCCTACCTGGTCTTAAAATATCTTCTTCCTCACAGACAGCTGCCATGATACCCTCTACCAGGAGGTCCTCACCAGGGGCCAAGAAATGGGGCAGTCCCATCTTGGATCTTCAGTATACAAGACTGAAAGTGAAGTAAGCCTTTTTTCTTTATGAAGCACTGATCTTCAGATACGTTACAGAAACACACTTGCATTTTACTTATGTACCTGCATAATGATTATGAGAAAGAATTTTCTTGGAAAATGTCTTATATTCAAATGTGATATACCATTACTGTTTAACTCACGGGATGAGATTTCATTTCATTTTAACTTTATTCTGTACCTCTTTACAATATCTCTCTAGTTTTTAAATCAGAAAAAAATAAAAAAAAATTTAACAAAAAACTTAACCCTTTTAAAAAAATCACACAATTACACACACACACATATATATTTATATATTTAGTTGTTGATGAATCTTTATTTTATTCACTTATTCATATGCAGTGCTGAGAATCAAACCCAGTGCCTCACACATGCTGGGCAAGTGCTCTACCAGTGAGCCACAACCCCAGCCCCTTAACCCCTTTTAATGCAACTCTGTATAGTCATATGCAAGTGTTTCTGAAAGGAAGATATTCTGTGGCACCCCAACATCATCTCTGCATCCAAAACACCTGGCTGAAAGCCTGAGCTTGCAAAAACACAAATACAGTATGTTACATTACAGGATTCCTCTAACATTTCACAAGTGATATACAAGATCCTTGGAAGCACCTTAGTCTTGATTAAAATGCACTAGAATTCTGTATTGTTTTAAAGTAACTTCTAACATAAATACTTAAGAATTGATGTAACAGAAGAATAGTTATAGTTATAATTTTTAATCCCTTAGGGAAGTGTTTCAAATGAAAGCAAAATGCAAGACTTCTTACATGGAAATAGATTAGAACTTCGACAGCTTTGCATGACTCTGAATATATGAGCTCATCTCAATGTGCTTATACTTTTTGTCCTTGTGAGTGCTAATAGGCAATTAAAATTGTCCAGTTCAAGGTCAGCATTCTATCTCAGGCTGCTCAGCAAATTAGCAAAGAAAATTATATTTCCAAATAAAGCTCTTCTTTGTTATAAGGCTTAAACAATTATTGAAAAGGTATATAAGTTTTTAATAACCATGCCAGACCTGGGCACCAATCAAAAGAGATGATATCTCATTAACAGGGAAGATCACTGGCACTTTCCAAACAGAAAAGGCCAAGAATAATGGATTCTGGTCACCTTTGGTAATTTCATGGTGAGAGAGGCAGGAAAGATCAAAGTCTATTGCTCCTACCCAGAACCCTGATTATAGAGTAGAGGTGTTATTTTACTCCCAGTTCTGGCTCAGGGATTGCTCCCTGAGGATAAAGTTAGTCAATAAAAAAAGAGTATGCCAAAGTTCTCCCCAGAGGAATTGACTTTATTTGAAAGAGAAAATGGTGAAGTTTAAGCATAAGGGTGTTTAAAAAAACCCAAACAAACAATGGAGAAACAGGTAGTAGGATGAAGGTAGAAGTGGTTGCTCTGAGAATAAAAAGTCAAAGTCTTGGACAACTAGTTTAACATAGAGAACCAGAAAAAGAAATACTTAAGAGCCCTCTGTAATCAGAACAAACCCCAAAGACTGGTCTAAAAATCTACCACTTTAAAGGGGTCAGAATTTCATTAAATCAAATAGTAGCATGATTTATAAAAGAGCACTTTTTTTTGTTTTATTTATTTATTTTATTTGTTGTTCAAAATATTACATAGCTCTTGACATATCATATTTCATACATTTGATTCAAGTGGGTTATGAACTCCCATTTTGTGTTTGTTTGTTTGTTTGTTTATTTATTTATTTTTATGTGGTGCTGAGGATTAAGCCCATGCTTCACACATGCGAGGCACTGAGCTATAGCCCCAGCCCTGTATTGATGTTTAACAAGAAGACTATTAGCCAAGGAAGCCATCACCGTATTTACCAAAGTGGTCTTTGAACCAGAAAAAATTGAAAACGTCTGAAAGTTTCATACTTCCTCAAAAAGCTAAACATAGGATTACGTGATTCAGTAATTCTACTCTTAAGTATACCCTAAAACTGAAAACCTACACACACACACACACACACAGATGTTTTGTTGTAGCATTGTTTATAACACCCTCCAAGCAGAAACAACTCCCAATGTCCAACAATTGAGAAATGGATAAACAAATGAGGTCCATCCACAAAATGGAATATTCTTCAGCCATAAAAAGGAACGAAGTACTGCTTCATAAAACAGTATGGATGAGCCTGAGAATCATTATTATCAGTGAAAGAAACTAGTCACAATAGACCACATATGTTATCACTTCATTTGTATGAAATGTTTCTAAAAGGAAAATCCACAGAGACTAAGTCGTTTTAGTCGCCAGGAGCTGGGGGAGGGGTGAGAAAAAGTAAGTGCTCGCGGGTACAGGGTTTCTTTTTGGAGTGATGAACATACTGTGGAATTTTATGTGGTGCTGTTGCAGCTATACAATCTACAAACCACTGAACTGGTACTTGAGAAGGTTGGATTTTGTGGCATATGAATTATCTCTCCATTAAAAAAAAGCGTCTTAATATTACAAATATTAATCAGATGTGCAAACTTACCAAAATTCTTTTTCGATCCTTTTCTGATAAGAACTTTACTGGTGGGTATTTCTGGGTAAAGCTGTATAATATGAAGAGATTAAAAAAGAAAAGTCAAATATCTCCTGCATTGTCTCCATTGACAATCAGAACAAACACCAGATTCTCAAGTTCTTGCAATTTGCTCCTACTCTCTTCACCACCATTAGGAGAGCCCGAGGCCCTAGCTAGCTTCAGTTTAAGAAATATCTCACCTGATCCTGTTTAGAGTCGAGCTAAAGACACAACATAAGTTTCTATCCCTGGGAGGTGAAAACTTAGAAGCTGCAAGCAGACATGAAGGAGGAGGCAGCCCTGCCTCCACCAGACCTATAAAAACACAAAATGTGGGAGCAAGAGGCATTGGGGAGTCCGCTGGAGTCTAGACGGGGGGTGGCTGCGGCATGAGGTCAGGCCCAGGCAGGAGACTGCCACACAAGCTGAAAACAGGAGATGTTAACGAAACTGGCTCCCATTACAGGCAGTCTTGACTTCTGGCAGCCCCCTTCTGTCATCAACGCTTCGGGAGGACAGGGTCCCTCTGCCTTAGGTCTGGGACCACACTGCAGGACCTGAAGGAGCTAGACAGATGACTGTTGGTCAAATAAAACTTTGAGTCATTCCATCTCCTTCCTGTTTCTCATGTGGGGCTAGCAACGTAGAGCTCTGGTGGTCCAGGGCACCCCTCATACCAGCTGCACTCTCCCTCATCTCCACTAAGCAACAGCACCCTGGCATCCCACACTTAGCGGCATGGCATCAGGGAAAAGCACTCTTTCCCGCAGCAGCATTGTGCCTGGCCGTAGCTCTCGGACTGCTGGAATCCATAATGTGCTCCGCCTCAGGCCTGGGTATTGACCTGCTGTGACAGTTTACCTCCCCCACCACCTGGTGATGGGGACAGAACCTGGGCCAGAACCTGCTAGGCAAGAAATCCACCAGGAGCTATCCTCCAGCCCAGAGGTTCATTCTCAGCCATCCCCATGACTTTAGAGTAAGAGCCTGAGGAGAATGAGATGGAGCTGCGCCCTGGCAAATGAAGCAGAAGGACAGAGAAGTCCACTCAGTGAGAGCCAGTGGCAGAAGACTGCAGAGAGAACCTCTCCTTGGGACTGAGGGTATTCAAGCCTCTAAAATAAAGTGGTAAAATCTTTGCATTTTACTTGTGCACATCCTCCCATATTCTTAATTCGTCTCTAGGTTACTTGCAATGCCTTATACAATGTGAATGCTATGCAAACAGTCATTACATTTCATGGTTTAGGAAATAACAAAAAGAAGAGTCCGTTCAGGTACACAGTATGGGCACATTTCTCTCTCTCTCTCCACCCCCCACCCCCCCCACTCACATACCCATCCACCCCCCATACCCATATATATTGGTTTCTTTTTTTGTCCTGGAGATTGAACCCAAGGGTGGTTTTTTTTTTTTTTGTTTGTTTGTTTTTTTAACCATTGAGCACATCTCCGGCCCTTTTTTATTTTTTATTTTAAGTTTCTAGGGCCTCTCTAAGTTGTTGATGTTGGCTTTGAACTTGTAATCCTCCTGCCTCAGGATCCCAAGTTGCTGATTATAGGCGTGTGCCACCACACCCGGTTCCCTTGAAATATTTTTGATTCATGGATGGTTGGTTGAATCTGATGCAGAACCTGAGGAATGGAAGGACAACTACAGTCTCTATTTGAAAGCTTAAAATGAAACAGTATGATACTTATACCAGGAATAAAATGTGTTTTCTTATAGGAAATGTACTTAAATAAAAGTGAAGCAGATACGAACACTGCACAATACATACATGTACCATTACATAGTACCCCATAAATATATACAACTTTTATGTTCATTTTTCAAAAATCTGAGGGAGAAGCACAGTTACCCACCATGTAGTTAGTGTATGTAGGATGGACTAAAATATATTTCCAACACTGTGTGCTGAAACCTGTAATTTAATAAACAAAAAATAGTTTGGGTCTCCTGCTTTGGTTTTCTTCAGTATGCAGCAACTGTGTTCCAGAGCTTGTACACAGTACCAAGTCATTCAACTTTTAAAAATCATTTTATACCCTTGTTTCTTCCTTGGAGAAATCACACAAAAGAAGCAGTGACAGGATGGGAGAGCCATCAGGGTCCTCCCCTGTATGTTTGCCTTCTTATAGGCAAGATGATCTGGGTACAGCTACTGGGTGCCCATGGATGGACTACATTCTCAGCCAGTAGCTCAGCACTCCCCAGCATCTGCTGCACTCAGTGCTGGACAGTGGGCAGCAGAGGGGCACAGAGCCTGAATCGGGGCAGTGGGGTAGAATCTCACCCAGTGTATTGGCTCATCTTTTAATTTAGAACCTTAGTGGAACACTGGTTCCATGCTAGGCATGGGGATACGGCAGTAAATACGGGAACCGGTCGGTCCCTAAGCATACAAAGTCTGCATCCTTGAGTGTGGGAGACCAGCCGGCAAGCAGAGGCAGAGGAAGTATGAATTAAATGATGGGTCTTTTCTTATACCTGCCCAAATTAATCCTTTCATAATTGTTTTAGGTCATTTCAGATCATAGGTGCTTTATGTTATTTTCAGATCTTACTGCTTAGTAGGACAGCCTGCAAGAAGTACTCCTGCTTGGAATTTCAGTTAACATCACTAGCTACCTATTCAAAGAACATTTAAAGAGACAGAGATGAAATTAAACAAACAGCATTGTAGCAGGCATATCTGCAGGTTTAGCATTCATGAATTCAATTATGGATCAAAAAATATTTTACAAGTGTATCTACTGAACATGTATAGGCTTATTTTTTTTTTTGTCATTAGTCCCTAAACAATACAGTATAACAACTATTTACATGCCACTGACACTAAATAGGCATTATAAGTCATCTAGAGAGGATTCAAAGTATAAACGAGGGCATTTTGTAAGTTCTATGCAAATACTGCACCATTTTATATAAGGCATCTGTGGATTTTTAATATCCACTGGGAGGCCCTGGAACTAATCCCCTATGGACGCCAAGGGACAAATGTATAATCAAAGCATTAAGCGGGAATGTGATAAGGAACAGAAAAGGAACATATATAATCCACTTACTCAGGCTTCTGCAATGGCACTGTCCTCCTATCTCTCTCTATAAATATAACCTTCAACCTTGAAAAATATCCTCACTTCTTAGAGGCCACTCTGCTCAAAGTGACAAGCGTTTCAAGAAAACATTTCTAGATATATTCTTTTTCTTCTTTTTTTTTTTTTTTAATGTAGTCCCTCCCTATTCTTTTTTTCTCATTTTTTTTATTAGCTGCACATGACAATACAATGATCTTGACATATCATATATCTGAATCAAATGGGTATAATTTCTCATTTTTCTGAGTGTACATATTCTTTTTGGTACTAGGGATTGAACCCAGGAGTGCTCTTACCATATCACAGCTCTTTTTAATTTTTATTTTGAGATAGGGCCTTGCTAAGTTACTGAGGGTAATGTCAAATTGTGATCCTCCTGCCTCAGCCTCCTAAGTCGCTGGGATTACAGGAGTGCACCACAGGGCCTGGCTCCAGGAACATTCATGTATTGCCAGCATCGAGGTGGCTGTTTGATTCTTATTGCATTCAGGAAAAATAAAACCAGACAGAAATCCATTAATAAGCACAAACCTTTGCAATCACATCTGCACTTGGCTTTTCAACTGAAACAAAACCCAGACTTTTTCTTTTTTATCATTTGACTTGCTCACGAACTTGAAAGACAAAATCGTTTTAGATGAGAAACCAAAAAGCAGATCCAAGAGGCAAATGTTTACTCTCCATCTCTAATTAGAGACAGTTCTACCAGTGTGACAAGAATATGTTACTGGCAAATCCTTAAGATTGAGTTTGGACTTATACTTCTTTTTCTGGTTCAAAAGCACAAAAAGCATCACAAAAGTATCAAAAGAAATCATGGATTCTCAGATTTTAAGAGATCTTATCTGTAAGCTATCAATAGCTTATTTTCCTCAAAAATAAATGAATGTTTTTGTCTCAAGAAAAAGACCAGTAGACAGACTTTTTCTTGAACCAAAAAAAAATTTAGTGCAATATTTCTTACATTTTATTTAAAAAAAAAAAAAAAATCTTCAATTAAAATCTCTCAAAGTAGCCAGGCATGGTGGTGTGTACCTGTAATCCCAGCAGCTTAGAAGGATGAGGAAGGAGGATCAAAAGTTTGAGGCCAGCCTCAGCAACTTAGTGAGGCCCTAAACAACTTAGTGCGAATTTGTCTCAAAATTAAGAATAAATAAATAAAAAGGGCTGGGGATGTAGCTCAGTGGTTCAGCATGCCGGGATTCAATCCCCAGGACTGAAAAAAAAAAACAAAAACAAAAAAACTTTCAAATTATGCAGACTTATTGAGGGCAGAATTTCTGGCTCCCATCCAATGAAATTGATACATGCAATAGAATTTCAGCACAAAATTTTGGAAAGGAAAATTTAAAGCCCAAATAATAAATAATTAATTGGGGACTAAGAAAAGATGAATTATTTGTTTCATACTTCATTCTGCTTCTGATTCATTCATTCTGCTTTACATTCCTAAGGGAATTTGTTAAAAAACACCTCTACCTCAGTAAGAGTTGAAAATAGTTTGCCTGACTGCTCAGGATAAGAGGATAAGAAGAAAATAACGAAAATGAATTAACACATTTGATGAAAATTCTTGATCCCTACTTCTCTTTGTTCACTTAATGGAAACCAAAGAAAAACTACTCTTCACTTCTTCCTTTTTGTTCGGTATAGGATGCTGACATGAATCACCAACTCATCCCAAGGAAAGAAAAAAATTACACAACTTTAATTAATTTTTCATTTTCTTTTTAAAATTTCTCAACTACCACATAATGCCTTCACATATGTACACCCAAGGAAAAAGCACCAGTGCTTAAGACTTCATCAATTGGAAATGCAAGTGATGGAGAGAGGACACAGGCACGACATTCAAGAGGGAAAGCCTGAAGATTAAGGGATGAGAAGGATATTTTGCCAAAATCTAATTCAAATGAAATCTTTGCCATACTATTCAAGCTTTCTCTCCCAGCCACTTCACCTGGACTAAATTCTGCAAATCTCCTGATGTACTCTGGTGGCAAAAGCAGATACTTGACTAAACCTGACAAATAACTGACTCCGCGTCCAGTTTCTTAAGTGTGATCACCCGGTGCTTTGATTTACACTCTCCAGGTAGCTCTCTTGGGTTGGAACTGTTGGACTAATGAACACATGCCAGAAGCCATCTGACCACTTTGCAGAAATGAAAAGGAGGTTAAAGCTTATTTGGCTTCAACTTGTCATAAATCTACAGAATCCAGGAATTCACAGGGTTAGAGCAAGGACTTCAGCACACCCAGATCCTTTCTTCTTCTCATGTGCTGACTGCTGGAATATCACACTCAAATGGAAGCAAAACCAAAAAAGCTTTATGTTGTAATTTAGTTAAGTTGCTGAAGTTTATGCAAAGCAAAGTGATTTTAGGATTTTTAGCTTAGCATTTGTGGATGCGCTTCAGCAAGACCTCTGGAAAAATAAATTTAAAATGAATTAAATAGATATAAATCTTTCTTAATGGAGAGTATCTAGTGCTTTCATTAGAAAAGGTCCTTAAAGACAAAAGGTGGAAAAAATAGTTTAAAAACTGCAATTTTTTTTTTTTTTTTTTTTTTGTGGTGCTGGGGAATCAAACCAGCATTGTAATGGCATTGTAATGCAAGGCAAGCACTCTACCAAATGAGCTGTATACCTAAGCCTGCATTTAGATTTTAAAGTTCTTATGGAAACGGTTTTCTCTTGAGGATGCCTTATTATAAAAGTTTCATATATAAGTTCAACTGAGAAAAACCTGTATTTGATATTGACCTTTCCTGTATGTAACTAAGATACAAGCATTTTCCTCAAGTCAAAACAAAAAGTGCTCTTACCTTTTCTCCAAATCTCTGATTTTCTCTCTGAGTGGTTCAACAATCTAGAAAAATCAACCAAAATCAGGTTTAAAACAAAAGCAGTCTTCCACTATTCTCACTCCATTCTGATGTTTCATACAAACATGAAATAATGCAAAATAGATTTTAATTCCATCTACAAATTCACTTCCAGTCTGAAATTAAAATAAACCACTTGAGTCACAATGCTAGAATCAAGCAGATAAACTCCATGTTGGCACTAACTTCATAGGTCTACATCTGAGCAAATCGACCTCTTTACTCACTCACCTTACTAGGAAGAATGTGAAAGGTGTTTCAGGTTCATAAAAACGAGCAGATCAACACTTTCCATCTTTTCAGGAACCAAAGAATCCCCCCAAGTGTGGCCCCCACAATCCTAACATTTTGTTTTTGTGATTATATTTGTGTTATCAGCTCTTGCAAATAATCGCAGACTGTGAGTCAAACCACATTCGTGTGTGTCACCATCCACCAGGAGCTCAGGCAAAAAGAGAGCATTCCAAGGGCTTCCCTGGGACGTTGGCATTTGGCTTCAAATCCAAAGTGGATAACTCTCTAGCCCCTTCCACAGCCCATGCTGTAATAGTCTAGCTGTATCTCTATTTACTTATCTGTTATAGGCAATTGTCTTAAACTAGAAAGTATATGATCAAGTAGAGGTGCTTGCTTCAGCTAGGTGGGTGTGTGATCACCAATCTGTGCATATGGATGCTGTTTTTATTTCTCAAGTCCTTGCATTTGGTTTGGGGTAGCTTTCCTCTGAGCATCTGCTCAGGGACTGGGTGTTGGCATTTGCCTCCACCTCTCACAGGTTATCACTTCCCTTCCTCAAAGAAAGGGTCATCTGAAGCCACGTAAAAGTCTTAAATGTATTTTTCCTTCAGGGCAAAATTTGTTTTAATATGCCAGACCTTTATAAAAATGGGCAAATGGTGACAGAGACATTGTATCTTAAAGAAGCGAATGATTATTTGAGAGATAATTTCAAAATCCCTGAATGACATAAAGCTGCCAAAATAAAGAGCTCAGAATAAGCAAAGGAAGTGAAACTGACAAATATATAATTAAGACAAAAGAAAATATGGAAAAGAAACCAACCTCTTCAATCTTGCTTTCAATTTTTAATTCGCCATTTTCCTGGATAGACCTGTTGAGCAGAAAATTACAACACTGAAATCAGTTGAAAGAACTTGTGACTTCAAGATTTGTTTCTGCACAAATTGCCACAACAAACCCAAGGCTGCAGCTGTATCCCTCCCTGACACAGTGATCTGTGCCGACTCCCTCCGACAGGGGGCGTGAAGGGGAAAGTAGGACACCAGGAGGAGGAAATCTTAAGTACATATATGCAAACATTCTCAGTTTTAACCAACTGGTTGTTTGTATCAAACCAAACTAATTTCATCTCTGCATTACAACATGGGATTTTAAATTAGAAGCAGGAAGCCATGTCTATAGGAGTATATGCTTCTCTGCAGGGCTTTCCCAGGGATTTAACACAAAATGGAGTTTCTCCAAGTAAAAACAAAGCTCCTTTAAATGGGATCTGAGCACCCCACCTAGCCACACACAGCAGCCTTTGTCAGGAAACACACAACCCAGTGGTAGGAATCAGACCAACATGGCCCCACCCACCTTGCAAAACCAACTCCACATGAAAAGCCTGCTGGGGGCCCAGTAACCTTCTACCCTTGTATCCTTGTGCAGCAGGACTGAACTTCTTGTGCCAGTTTCACCAACACAAACGTGTCATTCTTACATTTCTTAACACCATGGAATAACAAAGTGAAGCAATTTTTCTTTAAATGGAAATCTGTACTAATGGTGCCAAATTTGCTTCACAGTGAATACTCATTACTTTTTTGCTGACTTTTTAAAAAGGGCTATTTTTTAATTTTGTAGAGATAATTAACATAAGGATTTTGCAAGTGTCTCTCCTGCCCTGTTAACTGGCACAAATAATGCATACTCAAGTCAGAGGGTTCCTCAAGCCTAACCCTGGGATTGACAGGTGGTCTCAGCATCCACATCTAGTGTGAGCTAAGCATCCCTAATCTGAAGATTTAAAAGCATAAAATCCAAAATACTCCAAAATCTAAAATTATTTGAGAGCTGACAAGATAACATAACACAAGTGGGAAATTCTACACCTAACTTCATGTGATAGGTCACACACACGGAAAAAGAAGGGGTAGTGAAGAGGTGAAGAGAGGAGCTGACCATTGTTTACATCTGGAATTTCCCTGGGTAACATTCAAATCAGCTGAGTTCCTTGAAAATATCCACAGCAGAAAAGAAACAGCCCAAATGTGTAATTAGCAAAATACTCAGTTTCACTAAAATTATTCGACTAACCCATGAAAACAATAGGATGTAAGTAACTACTAAAATGTGTCTATAAAACCCAACCACAATACCCAAGTAATTAAAAACAATTACCTCATATTAACAAAGTTGCCCCAAACAGCTGTGAGAGAGAGAGAGAGAGAAAAAAAAGTCAATATTTAAGTTTGCAGCATTCTGGTATTCCAACTAACAAAATTTTATTTTATTTTTTTTCTCACATGTGCTAGGCAAGCACTCTACCACTGAGCCACAACCCCAGCCACAAAATTTTGATTTTTAACCACTGAGAACCTGGACTATAGCTCATGCAGACAATAAATGTACACTTTGTTTTCAGAAAAATTAAGTCCTGCAAAATAGAAAAAAATGATCCTATTTATCCCTGCTCCCAGGTTCACAGTTTTGGTATTTAAAGTTCAAGGGTGCATCTGTTTTGAATGACAGTATGTCCTCAACATAGCATTTCTGGAAGAGTCAGTCACAAAAATTAAAGAACTGTATGCCTCAACGAGAACCCAGCGTTCAATCCAAACTCTCCCTTTAAACATTAAGGAAAACTAACCACAGAAGCTAAATAATGGCCTGCAGTTGAGGCTGATCACCACTAGGTGGCCAACATTTCTCAGCACTTAATCCACCTCAGTCAATGACTTCTCTGCAGCTCTCTGGTTACAGACACCCCATGTCTTCAGACCCAACAGTGAAACCGGACCTTGGATGATTTTAAAACACAATAGGGGGGTTGGGGCTGTAGCTCAGAGGTAGACTGCCTGCTTCGCCCGCCTGCCCCACATGTGAGAGGCCCTGGGTTTGATCCTCAGCACCACATACAAAAATAAGTGAAATAAAGGTGTTGTGTCCAACTACAACTAAAACAAAAAAAAAAAAAGATATTGTGTCCATCTACAACTAAATAAATAAAATTTTAAAAATAAATAAAATACGAATGAGCATTCTGAATCTGAAAATACAAAACCTGAAATGTCCCCAAATTATAACTTTTTGAGCCCTGATATGACACAAGTGGGAAATTCCATTACCATGAAATATTGTTTTATCCACAAAATCATTAGAGACTACATAAAATTACCTTCAGGTTACATGTCTAGGGAACCATGAATTTCATGTTTGGAGTTGGGTCCCATTCCATTATGTATATGCAAATATTCCAAAATAACATCCCTCAAAATCCCAAATATGAAACAGTGCTGGTCCTAATTATTTGAAATAAGGGATACTGAACCATACTAGATCATAAGAAATCACCTTAAATTAGTGAGCAGAACATTATTTCATAGACACTTTTTGCCATGAATACATACATGGTCTGTCTTAATACTTTTTTAAAAAAAATATTTATTTTTTAGGTGTAGATGGACACAACACAATGCCTTTATTTTTTGTGGTGCTGAGGATCGAACCCGGGTCCCGCCCATGCAAGGCGAGCACTCTACTGCTGAGCCACAATCCCAGCCCTGTCTTAATACTTTACATGCATTCCAATTTGGTCTCTGACCAGATACTGCATGCCTACAATGTACCTGGTACTCTTAGATGATTCCAGGTGCAGGAGCTGAATAAAGAGCAAATACAAATGCCATAGGGATGGGAAGTTTTTGCATTTGGGAAGGCCTTGAGGCTAGTATCTAATAACCCTAGGCACTGTCACATTACTATCTCTGGCACTTAGTATGGGTTAATAAATGTTTACTGAATAGAATTCAGTGTCCAAAATCATCCCCAATAAGAAATTCCCATTGTCAAGAGGGGAATGTAACTGATTCCATAAAAGCACATCTTTCTTCAGAGGAGGAACTATTAATAGAAAAGATAGCAATAAATGACTAAACAAGTGGTAAAGAAGCAAGAAATGGGAGAAAATTAAAAAGCTATACTAGATTTATTATTCATTAAAAAAAAGTATTTTTTGGATGATGTACTATTCTCAGGAAATAAGTATAGAAGCAGGAAAGTCATCTTCACAAAAATATAAACTTACCCACACAAAAAAAGGGAATAAATCCCAAAGCCCCACAACTGGAACCTCCTATATAAATTACAGTAGAGTCATTCAAGGCAACCTGAAAGGGTAAGCATATGCGACGATATGGTAACCTGTGTAGGGGAAGGGGCTGATCCCTTTCCTCCCCATCACAAGGGTCTCAGTCAACACTCTTGTAACAGGTTCACAGAGAAAAGCAAAACATGCATATTTAACCACAGTTTTATGAGACATGAAAGCCTTCAAAATAGAGACCCAAAGACATAAAGGAAAATGTCTATTTTATGCTTCAGTTGGAGAAGCAGAAACAACTCTGTAAAGATGTGACTGGACAAAGGGTGTGGCTAACAGTGATGATGCCAGGGAGTCCAGCAAGTCCTGTCTGGCCAGATTCTTCTTGGCCCCTCTGTGCGGTATTCCTTCTTCCTGGGAATGCAGCAGGACCCCTTCTGAAATGGAGGTCTGATGACCTACTATTAGATAAGGTAGATCAGAGAATCTCTTAATAGCCAGCTCTGAGACAGAAAAGTCTGGGAAGGTAAGAGGACTATTTTTAGACTCTATGGCTGACTTTGGGGAAAAAGGACTTTAGTTTCTAGGGCTTGTCCTGGAGAAGAGGAATTCTGGTTTCTATGACTTGGTTCTGTGGAAGCAAGAGATAGGAGGGCAGAGAGATCTTGGTTTTAAGTCTGCTTCTAAGGCCTTCCAATGTCCAGTATTCAAAATACTTAGCATACCAAAGCACTATACTTTGGGGTGTCATTTTCTGAGCCTCTACACATATTAATGCTCTTATGACAGGAAGAATATATATGATGAAAATATATGTATACAGTATGTTAGTAAGTTTCCCATTATTCTAATAAAATGCCTGAGATAAACAACTTAAGAGGAGAAAAGGTTTATTTTGGTTCATAGTTTCAGTCCGTGGTCGCTTGACTCTGCTTCTTTGGGCCTGTGGTAAGGAAGAATACCGTGGCAGGAAGCACTTGGCAAAGCTGTTCACCTCATGGCCAACAGGAAGCAAAGGAGAGAGGAAAGGGGTGGGGTCCTAATATTCCCCAATGACCCAACATCCCTTCCCCCAGGAATGAGGATTCACCTCCCAACAACATCACTGGCTGGTGACCAACCCTTTAACACAGCCTAACTTGCACTATTAAAATACCCTGAAAAAACAGAAATTCTCAAAAACCTGAGTTTAAATGCTGACATGAGAAATTGTTTGTTTCTTCTTAGATTTAGGAATTTGCCTTGCTTTTAAAAAAGGAGGGGAGAGATTTTTTGCTAATCTCCATGCACCTGTTACCCTGTTCTGTCTCCTCCTAGACCCCTGTGAACACCTGGGTCAGTCCCCACCTCAGGCACAAGGCACTGTCACCACCTGACAGAGCCCACAGAGATCACAGGGGAGGCACCTGTTGTCGACTCATAGGAACTTTTTCTTAAATAAATGGGTACATTTCAAATAAATGGACTCATTCTGGCTTTAGGATTAAGCTCCTTATCCAAACAGACTAGGAGAGGCCTTCTCTGGCTATGCTATGGCACTGTGTATACAAGGAAAAATCATTCTTTAATGTGCTTTCTGGCTGGGTAGCACCTTTTGATGACTTTTCAAATCATTCTATGGCTCCTGGTTTATTTAGCTTTTTTTCTTTCACCCTTTGCTCAAATCAGTTTAAAATGTAGGTTTCTGCGACACCCTCAGTCCTATCACCACTTAGTCCCATTCAGAGAATCAAAAGTTGCCTTCCGCTCGCAGACACCTATTCCCTGAGGCCTCTTTCCTTTCCCACTGGTCCTCCTTAGCCCCAACTCTCCAGGAAGCAACTGAGGCCCCAGCTTTACCAACATTTATAAATGGTAAATGAATAAGGCCTAGATCTGTTTCTGCAGCTCTTAGACTGCAGCTCCCATCTGGAGGTACTCCCTCCTTCCTGGTTGTTCTTCCGCTCCTCCCCAATCAGACCTCACAGCAGCCCACTCTCTGCCCTCCCTAAGCCACTCACCACTCTCCACCCTCTTGGCTCTTCTGCAGATGATGTCTGGGCCAGAAGCGGCCACCACCAAGCACTGCCAAGCTAACTGGAGCACTCCATCCTCAGGAAAGCATCCTTACTCTCATCTCCTGCGTAGTGACACGGGTGGCCCCCTGTCACCACACTGCCCACTTTCCATTTGCTCTAACTGGTGGTTTGCAGGAGGTCCCTCTTCAAGATGAGGTATTTTCTTACTCACATTTGCAACACCAGGCACATGACATTCAAGCACTAAAATTAGTTGTGTATGTCACGGAATTTTGTTCCTTTTCTTACAAATATTTATCTTCTGCTTATTACTGTGTATTTTCAAGAGTGTTATAACCAATTTGTTTTTACAACATTTTCATGTCAAGGGTTTTGGACCTCTTTTTAAATGATCAAAAGCTGTGCCTGCTTCTCATTGGAGAGCAGAAAGAAGCTCAGCACCCAGCACAGACAAAAGAAGAGAGGCACACGCAGGCAGGACAAAGCCTCCTGACACAGTGCACTTGGTCTGAGGGGAGACACAGCAGTTTCCTGTAGTTCCAGAGCCTGGCTCTGTGGTTTTAAGTAGCTCATCACAGACTTTAAAAGTTAAACATGGTAAAAAATTAATCTTGCTTGTAGAACTTTGCAATCTGTTTGAGTTATTTTGACCCACCTTATAGTGTCTCAGAGGGACAGCTGAGAATTGCTAAGAGATATACTCTATAAATATAAATATCTGAACTAAGCTGAAATGAACTGAATCCATTACACATAATACCAAGAGTCAACATCATGAAAAGTAAGTACAGTCAAGGGTTGCACTGCAACACCGTGGTCAACGGCAGATGGCACGTACCAATGGTGGTCCTGTAAAATTATAATGGAGCTGAAAGGTTCTATCGCCCAGTGACATCAAGGCCATTTAAATGTTGTACTCTAGGCATTCCTGACCTTTTTTTGGTAATGCTGGTGTTAACACACCTACTGCACTGACAGACATATCTAAGTACAACACATACAATTATGTACAGAACATAATATTTCACAGTGACAACAAACAACTAAGTTTCTGGTTTATTTATTACTATGGTATGTTTCTTAAAATGGCAACAGCCTCATCCATCTCATGTTTACCAAGTCTCTTGACTGCTTCAAAAGGTCACATGGAGTGACTGACTAATCCCATCCAGATTTCTATAAGTACATGCTATGATGGTCAAACAAAGACAAAAACCATCTAATGATACACTTCTCAGAACATGTCCCCATCATTAAGCAACATGTGGCTTTAAAAAAAGAGAGATAATTACTGACTGTTATTGATAAAGGGCTTAAATCCAAATTTCCTTGCATAGATTTCCAGATATTATAATTGATTTTAATTTTTAATATAAATTTAAAAAATACTACACATGCAAATAAGGCACATCAATTTTCACAATTCTTGACACCAGGGCTGAAGGTTGGTGGTAGGCTCTTGCCACAATAATACAAATAAAGAAACTGGTTTTCACAGGTCTTATTATGTTTGTATATAAACTTTGTGGTGTCCAGGAAAATTTATTTCAAGAAAATCTTATCACAAACACATTTCATTGGGGCAAACACCTGAGTTATCTTTACATGTATAATTAAAAATGAGCATCCTTTTCCAACACAGGACAAAATTAAAATGCTAACATAACACCTTTGTGGTCTCTCTTAGTCTAACTTGGGTTTCTTAAATATTAATCAGCTATTGTGAGATAAATCCCTTTAGAACATGATTTCTCAATTTGAAGTCTGTGGTCTACATGGGTTCCTGAAAAATTTTCAGGAATTTTGAGAAAGGGGAGAAAAACTTTTGAAAAAAGTTGCAAAATCATGCATTCACAGCTTTCAAAAGTCCTCTGATGAGTTCAAGACTCAAAACAAATTATAAACCACCAATTCAAAGTCACAAAAGCTTCAAATTTTAAGAGGTACATTTGTTTTAGAATGGAGATGAATCAGAGTTCTGGAATAAGGCCACTGAAGGCTCAGACTCCTCTCTGGGAATCCAGGTCTGGGGTAAGCCATTTCCCTTGCCCTGTTGAAGAACCTTCACAAGGCTGGATTGGACACAATGACCGTTTCCATTTAACACCTGTCCATTTTAAAAGGCTGCAAGATGGGGGCTGGAGTTGTAGCTCAGTGGTAGAGCACTTGCCTGGCACATATGAGGCACTGGTTCGATTCTTACCACCACATATAAGTAAATAAATAAAATAAAGTTCCATCAACAACTTAAAAATAAAATATATCTATTAAAAAAATGCTGCAAGATGTTTCAGTATGTTTTTAGGCATTCTGGTCATTTTTTAAGCCAGAAAGTGCTATGTACTTTTACACTAAGTGTGGCTTAAGGAAGCAGTGCTCTGGCTGAGGCATGTTCTCACACAACAACCCATCCCACAAACCAGCATGCTGGGCGCTCAAGTCAACTGACTGATTTTCAGACCACAGAGGGACTCTGTGAAGGCTTTGCCTTCTTTTCATGATCTTTCCTAACTTCCTAGCTCATCCTGACAGGGGACAGACAGATGCAAATGGTGGAGCTTAAGAGAATAATTCTATAAAATGGGAGTGCAATGCTCACCCTCCCACATGCTTTCTTTTCCAAGGAGCAATTACTGTAGCCTTGTCTGGCATAAGTGGTCATGTCACATTCCTCAGCAAGCTACCTGTTATCTGCAGGAGAAATGCAAGCCCAAGATAATGTTGGTAAGGGGAACCCAAGTTACCCTGAAGGGGGAAACTTTTGTCTCCCTTTTCATACAACAAATTCTAAAACTCAGGGAGATAAGGACAATTCCTCCTAACTATAAAAATCTGTGAGAATTTACAGTTTAGAATCCAATGAGAACCAGTCGGCATGGACAAAGTGACCAAAGTTGCTATGACAGTCTGATGTCATCCTCCTCAGTCAAAAGTCAAGAGGTGGACTTGGGCAGGACTCTCTGGAAACCTCTCTGGGATACCCAATAAAACCGGAGTACAGGACAGGCACACTGTCCCTTTTCTCTCTGAGGACCCACTCTCTCCCTGGAGAGTGTCCCCTTTCTCTTTTTCTATCCCTTCAATAAACTCATGCTTCTTACTCTGAGTGACAGGAATGAAATCTTTCTGAACTGATCATAAGAATCAGGGTTCGAAGGGAAAGGGAGGTCTCTGCCCTGGGTTTCCCAGAATGCTCCAGCCCTGTAACAACCCACCAGCCACTGATTCAACAAATTCAGTGCCTGAAACTCCAGGAGGAAAACCCTGCCTCCTTCGCATTTGGAAGGGGTGTGGAGGTGTGATGCTGTGAATGTCCTTCAGTGAAAGGGTGAGCAACCACCACCAGCAGGAAACAGGGGAACTTGCCAGGTTACTGGATGAACAGAGAGAGATGGCATTCCCCTCAAATAGAAAGTAACAGAGAGGGCAGTCAAGAGGCATAAATGCAGGTGTCCTTAAAAATTCAGACATTTATTTAATGAGCCCCTGCTAGGAGCCAAGATATGTGTGAAGTGGGACAGCCAAGGTTCCTAATCCAGGCTGCCCCTCAGCATTTAAAGGCTCTCCAGACTGATGCTGGCTCAGAATGGGACTGGAATGGAATAATGAGGATCTGATTCTCCAACTCAAAAAAACCAAAGCTTCACATGGTCTACCAGGCCCTACCCAGTGTGTACTTACTTAGACCTACTGAATCAATCTCTGCAGAGGGCTCTGGCAGATACAGTTTTTAAGTGTCCTAGGTGACACTCATCCCTAGCAATCTGGGAACCAGCCACTCTAACACCTCACTTACTGCCCACTTCCAGGCTCAAGCTACTCAGCCCTTGTAATTACTCCCACTTGTTGAGCCTGCTCCCCTCACCCTGGCCTCAGGGAATTTGTACTTCTCTCAACTGCCTCCTCTGCCTGTCTCTCGGTTCATCCAGGTCTCAACTCAGAAGTCATCTAGTCAAAAAAGGTCTTCTGGAGTTCTATCAGTGAGAACACCCCCACTGCCACCCCACTTCACACCCCATCCCCATTAAGCCTGCTCTTTCTCTATACACCTGTACAGGCTGCATAAATGTTTGAGACTGGAAATGTACAGATTTTGGAATATGTGCAAATACTTAGAGAATGTGCAAATAATTAGAAATCTTGGGGATGGGACTCAAATCTACACATGAAATTCATTTATGTTTCAGATGTACCTTATAAACACAACCTGAAGGTAATTTCACACAACATTTTAATAAGTTTGTGCATGAAACAAAATTTCTGCGCGCTGAATCCTTAGGAAGCTAAGGTGCCACTATTTCAGTCACCCACAGAGGGAGGACAGGGTTGTGTGGCACCTCCATCATTTCTAAGTCTAAATACACAGGCTGCTGATGAGCAATCGTTTTCTTACACTTATAGACTTGACAGTAAAAACACGACACAGCATTCATACAGTGAAAAATAGCGGGTTCAGCATAACCAAGTGTCGTGTTGGTACCAAAAAAGTTCAAGATTTTGGCACATTTCAGATTTCTCATTTTCAGAATGGATGCTCAATCTGAATATCTATTTATCTGTGATCTCAAGTTATTGCCAATTCCCTTCCCCCAATAAAATATTAAGCTCCAAAGTAGCAAAGATCTTCTAATTTTCATATAGCACTATTTTCTAGAACACCAAGACAGATGAACATAATACTCATTAAACATTTGCTGAAAGAATAAATGAATGAATGAGTGAATAAACAGCTCCCTCAAATGATTAAGAATAGCTGCACCAACGCAAGAGTCCAAAACCCTTTTTGAAAATAAAGGGCTGGATAATAATATTTAAGGCTTTAAAAGCACACATGATCCCTATCTCAACTGTTTAACTCTGCCTCTGGAGGGTGACCACAGACACTGATAATTTTGGAAAATCATGGCAGTGTTTGTTCCCAGACCACATCAAGGACACAGAAATTTCAATTTCATGTAATTTCCAAGAGCCATGAGATATTATTCTTTTTAACATTTTTTTCAACCACTTAAAAATTATTAAAACTTTCTCAGTTCCTAGGTCCCACAAAAAACTAGCAGTGGTTGGACCTGGCCTGTGGTCCATAGGACTTTGTGTTCTTGAGGAGAAAATAGCTATCAGCCACCTACATAAACTATCGGGAAGTAATGGCTGCAGTCAGCAGACTCCTAGGAGCAGGGAGGAGGCGGGTCACTGAATTGTGAAGAGCATGGGGGTTGGTGGTGGGGAGCATACACACAGGTGGGTGGGAGGACTTCTAGGCTCAGGACCTGCTCCTGCAGAAAGAGGGTACAAGGCGCAATGGTAGGAGAAGCTTCAACGTCAAGATGAGCCAGAATTTTCTCATGCGGCTTCCCTGGAGACTCTGCTAATGAACCAAATATGGGCACCACCATGTTTTATTTTATTCCAAGAAAGCCGGGCTCCAGTTAGGAGGAGCAGGCACAAATGTTCAGAGTGCGATGAAGGCCAGTAAGATGCTCCAGCCTGGATCTCAGCATAGCTGGGAGCAGCAGAAGCCAGGGAAAAGGTGGACTGAGGGGACAGAGGCTCAGGGGCGAGGACTCTGAGGTCAGGAGATGGAACAGGAGGGCAGAGCTGGAAAGGGAAGGGATCATGGTCTGGAATAAGACAAGCTCAGCTGGAGGCACCCTACAGTGATCCACAAAGTGTCAACAGGCAGAGAGAAACTGAGGCCTGGAACCCAGAAGGCCAGCGTCAGCCAGTGTTGTGGGCTGGGGTCCTCTGTGTGCTGAATGCGGTGAAGGGAATGTGACAGTCACTGCTACCTGCCTCCTGGTGGTGGCCACAGCTCTGGGGGATCTGGTGACAACACCAAGGCGAGCATCTACAGTGTCAGCATCGCTGAGGCTTACCACACACCTGCTCCACACAGGGCTGTCATGCTCGATGTCTAATTACAAGGTCATGTCACAGCTTTGTGCCATTTCACAGCCAGTGACAGACAGATGTCCTGTGACTTGCTCAAGGTATGAGAGCCAATGACCCCCCACCCTCATGCCATCCTTCCATGAGTGAGGCCTCATCCCTAGTCCTGTGTGATCTGTTGAGGGCTCCAGAGCTGCCCCCACCTACATGGAAGAAAAGTATCTTGTTCATTTCCAAACTTGTCCTCTAAGCTAATCCCCCACCTCTGATGCCACATGGCATGTGCTCAAACTAAAACGGAGTGATATTAACCTTCTTGAAATCCTTAGGTGGGCAACAAAGCTGATCCAGATGGTAGACACTCCCATTTCAGGAGAACGAATACTGACTCTAACCTTCCACTGCTCAGGAGAAATAGAGAAATAGAAACCCTGTACAAACAGATGGTACCTTGAGCACATTTAAAGTGAGTAAGATCAGTAGACAAAGTTCCAGAACAATGCTGCTGTGCATTGTGCTGCTGGACTATTTACTGTTCCCCTTGAGCTCTTCAGAGGATGTTTAACAGCACCACAGTGCCTCACCTACCTGTAACTTGGTCTATCTGCAAGTGTTCCTACAAAGCTCTGCAGTGTCATCTTGTTTTTTACACAGAGGAGCCTCAAACATGGTGCTTTGAAAAATTAGCGGACACACTTTCCACGGGATGAGGTCTCTGTGTTGTCCCTTGGAATCCAGTGGGCTTGTGCTGCTTGGACCACAGGGAAGATCAGAGATGACACTGTGACTCTCAAAGCTGTCATAGACAGCCAGGAGCTGTGGTTGCTGCCTCATTCGCTGGGACACTCTATCTTAGTGCCCTCGGTCAACATGGAAAAAGTCTGACCACACCAAATGTGGACAGGTGCCAGATGGACATTCTAACAGCCAGTACTTAGCAAGTCTGTTCTTGGGGCAGTGAAGAAATCATGTACAGGTGAATCCTCCATCCTGGCTGGTTGATTCATCCCAATGGAGGATCTAGACATCAGGAAACACAAAGAGCCACCCCACCTTCAAGCTTCTGACCCAATGAGCATAATACAACAGAGCAGATTTTAAACACGGAATTTAGAAGTGGTTGGTTCAGCAGTGAAACATAACCAGAACTGGGACAACAGAGCTGGGTCTTTAGTCCTCTTTACAGGATGCTCAGATCCATCCTAAATCAAGTCGCCCAAAGCATTTCCTACCAAGTGCACTGGCACCCCTCAAGACAGAGGCTTAGCTTCGCATGGAGAGAGTCAAATCTGTAGTGCTGGGGAAATCCTGACATGCCCCACCCCTGGCATGGCTGCTGCCCCATCGAACCCAAAAAAGACCTTATACCTAGGAAAGATGCACCCTTACTCACCTCCAGAGAACCTCAACGATGTGAGTACTCTGGGAAAAGAACATATTTGACTCACCCTGGATAAACTTTGAGGGGACACAATCGAAATGTTTTCTTGAAGCACATAAAAACAAGTATTATTCTTATAATAAGAACTGAAATTCTAGTTTAACTGACAAGAAGGTTTAAATGAGAAGATATGATTCTGCCTCTAATTCTTCAAACACAAAAAAGGTGATGGGCAGAAGTGAGGGAGCTTTCCAGTCTCCAGTTCTAAGAATGAAGGACTAGGGCTGGATTGTGGCTCAGTGGTAGAGCACTTGCCTAGCATGTTCAAGGTCCTAGGGTCAATCCCTAGCATGGGAGGAAAAAGACTAAAAGAATGAGGAAGTAAAAGAAACCACCTAAATGAAGCCTGCCTAGTCCTGACCTATTCCTGAGCCAGGCCTGAGCACAGCTAAGTAGTTGTACAGGGTGAAAACTGTCCCAGATTAAAAGGCAACTGTGAGCAGGCTCTAGAAATTGGCACACTTTGTAAGTTCAAGCACACGGTACTGACCGAAGACCCCTTGTGGCCTCAGCTCTGCTTTTTGGTCACCCCAGGGTCCAGACCTCCAGGGAAGAATCCAGAAGGTGAGAGAGCAGTCCTTTCCAAAACTCACTGATCAGCAGTCCCCAGAGTCTCAGCTGGTGGGTCCTAAATTCCAGCTACTAAACCCTCATCAGTTGACTCACACCTTCCCATAGACTTTCCTAATAAAACCCTACTGTAATGGCTGGAATGTTCCCTCCTAAACTCATGTTGAAATTGAACTGTCATTGTAACAGTACTAAGGACTGAAACCTTGCCAGGTGTAGTGGTGTATTCCTGTAATCCAAGGAACTCAGGAGGCTAAAATAGGAGGACCGTAAGTTCCAGGCTACCCTCAGCAACTTAGTAAGACCCTGTCTCAAAATTAAAAGTAAAAAGGGTTGGGAATGAAGCTCAGTGGTAGATCATGCCTGGGTTCAATTCCCCGCACCAGGGCTGGGAGGAGGTAACTTTAAGAAGTGATAGGTCACAAGGGCGGAGCCTTCATGAATGGATTAAAGTTGGTATCACAACAGTGGGTTAGTCATCACCAGAACAGATTCGTTATAAAAGTGGGTCCAGTGCAAGTCCCTTTGTCTTACACATGCTTCTTCACCAGGGGACACCTTGTACCATGTTATGACACATTAAGGCCTTCATCACATGTGGCTCCATGGCCTTGAAGTTCCCAGCCTCCAGAACTGTAGGTCAAAAAAAAATCTTCTTTTGGGATGCAGTTGTGGTTCAGCGGTAGAGCGCTTGCCTAGCATGTGCGTTTGACCCTCAGCACCACATATAAATAAAGTAAAGGTTATTGTGTCTATCTACAACTAAAAAAACAAATATTCAAAAAACTTTTTTAATTTACTTGGTGTTTGATATTACTATAAAAATACCAAAATTGTCAGAGGGAGAAGTTTTACTCCAAGATTTACTTGCTTTTTAAAGGTGATTAAAAGTGCAAGAGACTGGGGTTTGTAGATGACATCCAGACCTTGAAAAGTCTTTATAGGTAAAAACGTCAGTGCTAAGTGAAAAGGAAAACTTAGAGAATAACATGTAAAGTCAATGCTTTGCTTTTTAAAACTACATATGATTTTAAAGCTAGATGTATGTGTATTTCTTTATACTAGAAGAAAGTCTGGCAGAGATGATGTAAGATCTTCCTAAACATTGGCAATGCATTACTTTAATTTCTACAACTCACAGAAGAAAGATTTGAATACACTTGTAAGTCTGTAGAGGATGAATTGGTCTGTCTAGTCAAGGTGGGGCAATGTCACAGCTTTCAAAGTATCAGGTTACATCCTTCAAATTGGCCAGAAATTCAAAACCAGTTATTTAACTATCTCAAGAAAATCCACTACTCTGTCTTAAGGCCTGGATAAGGGGAATTCCCTTCCACAAGGATCCCTGTGGGTGGACAGAACAAATGGTACAGCCAGAGCTGCACAAGCTGTGTCTCCAGATGGTGATAGCCATCTCCTGAAAACCTGTGGCAAAAGCAGATTCTCAGGTCCACCCATGGCTCCCATCATGGTCTGAATGAGTGTCCCTGCCGAACATCATATGCTGGAATTCCATCCCCCAGTGTGATGACATGGGGGTAGGGAGGAGATGAGGTCATGAGGGTGGGGCCCCCAGGATGGATTAGAACACTTAAAAGAATAGGAAGAAACACTAGAATATCCTTTGCCTGCTACTCGAGGACACAGCAACAAGATGGTCATATGCAAGCCAGGAAGACAGCACTCATAAGGAAATGAATCAGCAGCCACCTTTATCCTGGAAATAAATTCCAGCTAGTTTATGATACTTTCTTACAGCAGCCTGAATGGATTATGACAGCTTCACAATCAGAAGCCTGGGTTCTGGAGAGTGCTCCAGGTGCCATTAAAACCTGAGAAACTCTGCTGCAGGTGGCCCATCTCTGTCCTCCTTACTTGCTCACATCCTCTTAAAACAGTCCAAAGAACACATGAAGCCAATGTTCAGTAAACCTCCCTGCCAACACCCCTCTGCTGCTGACACCACTACAATTCTGTATGTCCCTCTTCCTCTTCTCTGCCCTTCTTCCCTAGAGGACTGACTCATCTTTCCATATGCCCTCCCCACATCACGCCCTAGTCACTACATCACCAGGTGACCTTCTTCAAGGTTCTGTCCCTGCCATCTCTGTGGCACATCTCCCTACCAGCTGCTCTGTCCTGCTCTAGATTTCAAACTCAAGAGTTTGTCTTACTAAAGATTTTGATAATTCTCCCAACAATTTTGATTGCTTACTTCCAATTTCAAAACATTTGGGGACATGCACTTCATAGACATGTATATGTGCCACTGTATTCTGTGCATTATCCCAATAAAAATGGAAAAATATAAAGAGATAAGGTAAAGAATGTGATGTACATTGTCCCATCTTCTCTTTTCACAACACTCCATGTGGGGTGTTCCAGGGTTCCCCTCCCCACCCTAATATGTGCAGTCTTCCCAACCCACAGAGTGCCTTCTGACTTCTTCTATCACATTTGCATTTCCCAGCCACGAAGTAATCGGTGTTTGATCACAAACAGCTCTCTCCATAGTAGCTAGCAGGGTGGCACTGATGGAGTTCTCAGGATTGGTATGTGTGCTGGACTAAGCACAACTCAGGAGCAGGGCCTCCTTTGATGTGACCCCACTCGGCATGACAAAGCGCTGCATGAGCACTGGTATCTGGCTCCCTCCTCCCTGAGGGTGCCCTGTGCTTCCTTGATTCCACATACACTGGACACAGGTGGAACATCCTCTCCAAGTGCATTCCAGCCCCAAGGCTCCCTTGCCTATACTCCTGGGCAAGATGCTGAGGGACTATCTGTGATGAGGCCCTGCTCACCACCCCTCCAGCCTCATCTCCCCTTCATCACCCTGTTGATCTCCTCCCTGCAACACTGACCCCTCTCTTTCCCCCCCTCTCCTGATCTGTCTCTGTCATCTTTCCAAATCTTGTGTGGGCCCTCACATGCCCTCTTGGACCCTTCATTTGTACCAGTGTGGAGGCTCTGCCTTCATAAAGAGGCCATGGTACCTGTCCTAACCTTCTGTTACTCTGCACATTAAACATTAGAGAGAGTGGAAACTGCAATAAGGAAGCAACTTTAACACAACTGACCTTACAACCTCAAGACAGGCTGGCTTTAAGGTAAAACTTGAAAGCTCTAAATACTGAGTTCTGTCCTCTCTGAGGAAAACTGTAAGAATAAATTTGAAGGAAGAAAACTCTCTCAACTGAAAGCCTTATCTGTGTGGAGACCTCTTTTCATCTACAGGAGGACACCATATAACCTAAACCTACCTAAGCTCGGTGCAACCATTCAGATGAATGAGGTAACTCTCTCACTGAAAGACTTCCTTCAAGCCTGGGGTTGTAGTTCTGTAGTAGAGCACTTGCCTAGCATGTAGGAGGCTTGGGTTCCAATGCCCAGCATGAGCGAGCGCGTGCACACACATACACACACACATCAATAACTCTTGCACCTCGCTGTCCAAACAAACTGTAAATGACTTAACCACTAAGTGTTCTGGTTCCCAGGTCACTCAACTCAACTTAGTACTTGGCAGCAACAACCCATAGAAAGCAAGCTTCCTGTGTAACATGCATTAATAACAATTACATGACTAATTCTTGGAGCTGGAATGATTCATTCTGTCCATAGATCTTTACCTGAGAAAAATCATGTTTTTTTTCTGCCATGGCACAGGACTACAATAAGTCTATAAACAAGTTTCATTCATACACACCACTCAAGGTTCTAGCTTATGGTATCACTATAGAAAAATATAAACAAATATTTTTTAAAAATCTCCATCTGAATACCACAGGACAGCATCAAATCTGGGGAGGAAAAAAGAGTTAAAAAAAACAAATCCCCAAACAAACAAACAAAAACCCAGCCAGTTCCACTTCTCAACTCAGAAAAGCTAAGATGTACTCTAATTCTGCAAAGAGCTACAGATTAAACAACTAAGAAATCTCCTTTCTACCCTCCCCTAGACTTCTCAAATTACCAATGGGTGCCTGATGTGGTACAAGAAATGTTGCCACATTGTTTCTTTTGCTTTTTTTTTTATACTTAAATACAGATGTGAGGTCAACGCAATATTTTCTGTAAACAATAGAAAATGAAGCAGACCTCCCTGAAGCTACCAAATGAATATATCTTCAGATTTTTGATGGAAATAGAATCATTAAAGAAAAAGCGAAGAAGGGAGAAGCTTCCCCCCCCCCCACCAGCATCAGACAAGAAGGGCTGCAAGAAGATTAATGACAGTTAAGTAGAGCTTCGCCTTTCCCAGCAAAGCTCCAATGGCATCAGAAACCTCATTTTTGACAGGTACATACCGAAATGCACCCTGTTCTTGTACCCCTGACCATTCACTTCCCAATGAGAGGGCAGCATGTGGGTGCATGCCAAGCCTTTGTGCAGAGGGACCCATTCAAGCACCAGCTGCCAAGTCAGTGACAGCCCTGCAGAAAACTGCTGCCCACGCAGGTCCTACTGCAAATGCTGCCTCCTCCTCCTCCACTGGCTTCTCATGAATACAACTGCCAAGTCTAAGAATAACCATTGATGAATCTATTCTGAGGGGGCACAGGGCCGGTGCCAGTCAGGAGGAAAAAGTCAAGTCAGATTTCACATCACAACTTTGTATCACTAAGAGAGGAATGGGTTACCATCTACCCTGGAACCACAGCCAGAATGCTCCGATATGACCTGACATGTAAAGTTGTATTAATTTCATTTAGAAATAACACTATATTTATGAATAAGATGGGGAAAATGTAGATACATTAAAGATGAGAATAAAAGGTGAAGGAGAAATTTGCTTTAAAAAACAGATTATGGCTTGGGACCTAATTTTGTTGCTTACTATTGAAGTTTTCTTAGTAACTGATACTGAATCTTTAAGTAGAACACTCATGCAAAAGGTTGATGGAAATAAACATCACACAAAAAGGTACAAACCTACATGAAAGAAATTACAAAACCTTCCTGAGTATCAAAGAGAAAGATCTGCCTAAATAAAGAAATGCACTATTTTGGAGTTGAAAGACATTTTAATATACACAGATTATGACTACTGTGATTTTAAAAATCTTCTTTGCACTTCAATCTAGTCTTTCCACACTGAGCAAGCACCTTACTTTCCTATTTGCACATTATTTTGTAATTTTTTTAAATGGAGCTTTAAAATGTTTAATGATGATTGAGGTCAGCCTTTTCATTTTGTATTCAAAAATGGCAGAGAGGGAAAGAAAAAGGGGAGGGATCTAGGAGGTCTACTTTCTATCCACAGTGCTCAGGCGCATGACCTGGGTATATAGTCATGACCTGGGACCATGGGCGTGACTGTTGGCAGGCATTCTGCATTCCAACTGAGATGGTGCTCTAGGCTTATTCTCCATGGTGGTGTGGTCATCCACATGGTTAGACCTTGTGACATGCTGTTCCTGGAGGTCAGCCTAATGTGCCCTGCCTGCCTATCGCCAGGTTCTCAGAGGACGAAGGGAGAGTCTACAAAAGAGTTAGAAAAAAGGGATACAGTGAGACTAAGAGTGAGGGGATAAGTGGAGAAGAGAAGAGGGTGTGAGTGGGGAGTGAGGAGACTGAAGAGGTGGGTGGGTTACAGGTGGAAGAGAGAATGGAGGGCACATAAGGGTGGAGAGATACAAAGGAGGTGGGAGGGAGGTGGGCAGGTGCCTTGGGAGGGCTCTGGGGAAGTCAGTGACAGTGGGGCAGGGCAGGGCAGTGCCAGGCATAAGCACATGGGATAGGTGCATGAAGCTCTTGCAGACATAGCACACTGCAGCCTAAAAGACCAGTAGGGCTCAGTCAGAGGAATGTTCCAATCACCTAAACTGGGGAAACTGAGGTTTTGGGGCTTTCAATCCAGACAAAATGGCAGACCTGTGACCACTGCACCGTGCCACCATTAGTCACCTTAGTGCTATAGGGAAGGAGGGAGAAGGGAACAAGAGGCTACTGGACCACTCACCAGGAAAAGGACAAGGCAGGAAACATCTCCAATCTTGATCCACCAAAACACAGTTTCCCCTTGGAATCTGTGGGGGATTAGTTCCCAACTGACACTTCTCCTCCATAGCAAAATCTACAAGTGCTCAAGTCCCTTTTGTAAAATGGCACAGTATTTGCATAGAACCTATTCACATTCTGCCGTTTACTTGAACTTATCACACCTAGTACAATGTAAATGCTAGGTAAACAGCATTTATTTATTCTTGTTTAGAAACTAATGACAAGAAAAAAGCCTGTGCATTTTCAGAACAGATATAATTATTTTAACATCTTCAATCCATGCCTGGTTGAACCCAAGGATACAGATGTCTATATTTCTTCCACCCCCCCACCATCTTGTAAGCACCCCACTGAGGACTGCCTCAAAGTAACATTTCTTTCAGACATGTCTCATGAAAAGTTTATATGCCCACCTCATACCCATTAGGATAGCTACTATAATAAAATAATAAAATAAAGATAACACATGTTGGCAAGGATTTGGACTGCTGGTGAAGGCAAAAGGGTGCAGGGAGGGAGAAGGCGGGGTCTACAAGTATGAACGCAAATCAGAGAGAAAAAAGGGACAGAGTGAGACTAAGAGTGAGGGGGTAAGTGGAGAAGAGAAGAGGGTGTGAGTGGGGAGTGAGGAGACTGAAGAGGTGGGTGGGTTACAGGTGAGAGAGAGAATGGAGGGCACATAAGGGTGGAGAGATACAAAGGAGGTGGGAGGGAGGTGGGCAGGTGCTGTATAAAACAGTATGACAGTTAATTCAGAAAATTAAACACAGAATTACCATGTGCTCCAGTAATTCCACTTCTGGGTTTGTACCCAACAGAACTGAAAGCAGGGTCTTGAAGAGGTATTTGTGCACCCATGCAGCATTATTCTCAATAGCCGAAAGGTGGAAGTAACCCAAATATCCATGGTCAGATGAATGAGTAGAAATGTGGTATGTACATACAGTGGAACATTAGTTAGACTTAAGAAGAAAATTCTGATACATACCACAACATGGGGGAACTCTGAAGACATTATGCTAAGTGAAATAAGCCAGCCACAAAAGGAACAAATATGCATAATTCCACTAATATTAATATGAGGTCCCTACAGTGGTGAATTCATAGAAAGTAAAATGGTTGCCTGGGCTAGGGGAGAGAAGTACCAGCAGCCCACCAGCTGGGGAAGGTAAAATAGTTCTGGAGATTGGTTGTAAAACAGTGTGAATGTACTTAGCACTACGGAAACATACATTTAAAAAGTGGTTAAAATAAAGGCTGGGGTATAGGTTAGTAATAAAGTACGTGCTTAGCATAAGCAAGGCCCTGGGTTCGATTCCCAGTTTTTTAAAAAAAAAAGTTATTAATGGTAAATTTTATATTATGTGCATTTTGCCACAATTAAGAGAAACAGCCTAATCCATGCAACAAATGGGATAGGAACAGTCTTGGGGTTCCTTCAGGTCCCTCTATGCCATCACAAAATCACTGCAGTCAGACTGAGACCTGGGGCAGGGATTTAAATGTGCTGTGCCTCAGTCTTCCCATCTAAGAAATGCAGAAGGCACCTCCCTGCAACTCCTCACTGCAGGATATCAGGGTGACTGCAGCAGGTCATTCCTTCTACCCAAGGACAGAGCAGCATTCATCATCTACAAGGGTAGCGGGGGTTGGGGTCAGGGACACAGGCAAGGGGAAGTCAATCTAAGGAGGACAGAAAAGGCCTGTAGGGGGTGGGGGAGTATCACTGCACTGAAAATTAGGGAGAGAAATTTTTGTCTTTTAGGTAATTAAGATGAATTCTAGTCAAATTCTAAAATAACAGCAAAAGAAACTAAGAGGAAGAAAGATTCTGATTTGTCCCCTTATGAGAATTGCTGAGTCCCACCATGAGGATCCTTTATCCACACCCCACAACATTTCCACAAGAACTACCACTGGCTCCCTGGATGAGAATCAGATTATCCAGATTCTTTTATTTATTACAACTCTGCTGTCCGACACCTCTAATCTCCTGCTGCTGATATAACCCAGCTGCCTGTAGATACCTTTAAACAAATAAATGAAAGCCAGGCACTACGTACTGTAGTATGTACGTCAACTTAGAACCAGCATGCTTTGTTTTTAATTTCTGTAACTGCTATAAAAACATTTAAAGACACCACGGATAACACTCTAAGATTTCACCACCCTGAAAATGATTTTCATTTTTTTTAGCACATTTAGACTCCCTCTGAAAAAGACTACTTTGAAGTAGTTCAAATGTTTTCTTTTGTTGCTTTACTTCAGTTATTTATCTTGGTTAGAACAACTCTAAAAAGTTTAGTCCGGAAGTCAAAAGAAACTGACAGATTAATTTCAAATTCACTCCTCACCCTTTTAAAGCAAAGGGCCAAATCAAAACCTCTCCCATTCAGTGGCTGTCAGCGTGCTTCCTGCTTGGGAGTCCCTTCCTTTCACAGGTTACTTTATAAGACCCATGTGGCAATCAGTTAGAGCTATCATGTCTTTACATAAATTCTTTCAGTTCTGCATAGTATTTTTTAAAAGTTATTCTTGCTTGCAAGGCCTAAGAAAACCTAGAAGCCCCAGCAAGGCAGACGGCTCATCCTAAGTTACTGGGCAGCTCAATCAGGACAAGGGAAAACACCCTTTCCAAAAAAGAGCTAAACCTGAGCATTTTTTCCCTCAGGTGGTACCTACAAATCATCACATATGTAGTATATAAAGCAAGAAAAGACACTTGAAGGAGGCATGCAATGTGGGTTCAATAGGCAGGGAGAACTGGGGAACTGGCTTCACCTATGAATGAATACCTCTTCACGAAAGTCCTGCATCTTCACAACAGACATGCTCTTGACCTCTTGGTTTATGCCACTTTAACAAAATATTATAGACTGTGTGGCTTATACACAACAGAAATTTATTTCTCCTAGCTCTGGAGGCTGGGAAATCCAAAAACAAGGCAGCAGCAGATTAGGTGTCCTATGAGGGCCTGCATACTGGTTCATGGATGACGTCTTCTTGCTTGGTCCTCACATGATAGAAAGAGCAAGGAACTCTTTGGGTATGTCCCATTCCTAAGGGCTCCACACTTTGACCTGATCACCTCTCAATGCCCCATCTTCCTAATCCATCACCTTGAGGATGAGGATTTGAACATATAAATTTCGATGGGAACAAAAACATTCAGACCACAGCACTGACCTATACAGCAGCGTCATATGCCAGAGCTAAAAGTCACCAGCATATCTCAAACAGATAAATGTACAGAGGAAAGCATAATATTCAAGTTAAATGGGACACCCCCCAAATGCACAATTCATTATATTTTGTCCTGCCCTAATTCTTAGGGTATGTATGTTCATCAAACTTTCCTTTCTCACACATAAATTCTCACTGAATATTTATTCACCTCACTCAATCAAGTATTGAATCAGACTTCACATTGTACTTTATAGGCCCCAAGGATTCCTGTTCTTTGCATCTTGCCGCCTGCCCTTGACTCCCCTTCACTGTCAACTCCACCGTCCAATCCCTATTGAGCCACAAAATGCCCACTCAATGCCAGCTGCCTCAAGAGTATCCCCTTCCTTCAAAGTTCAGGATCTCCTTTCTGTCACAGTATCTGGCAATTTACTTTGACCAGTTCTTAAGAACTACATGGGGAAATAGGAAAATTGGTGAAAATGAAGATTCCCAGGTCCTAAATCCTGCTTCTACCACAGAACACTCCTTTTACCAAATGTGTGGGCTTCTCCCACACCCGCAATCTTATTCAATTCTGATACCAACCATATGGAGTGCAGGCTGAAGCTCAGGGCTTCATCCTATAGGACAGCCCCACTATGGCCAACTACTAGTCCCAGGCTTCATGCACTTCTGACCAACCAGATACAAATCAGGAATTCTCATCATTCTTGGGTTCAAAAATTTGCTAGAATAGTTCACAGGATTTAAGAAAATACTTTATTTATAATTATCAGGTTTTTAAAGTAAAGACTACAACCCTGGAGAAAACTCCGTGGATGCCATGCCTAGGATGAGGTCAGAGGAAGGGTGGAGAGCTCTCAGGCCCTCTCTGGGCACGACATCTTCCAGCAGGTTCACCAACAACCTGGAAGTTCCTCAAAACTTACTGTTCAGGTTTTTAAGAGCTCAGTCTTCAGCACTACAGACCCTTTCCTGGAGTTTGGTATTGAAGCTGATGTTCCAACCTTCTGATCATGCAATCACTGTAGTGACCAACCCCATCCTGGGGCTGTCTAGAGCCTCAGGCTAAGGAACCTCATTTGCTTTAACTCAGGTGTGATCAAAATGGGCACCTTTCATGAATACAGAAGACAACAAGACCAAACTTTTTTTTTTTTTTTGTAATATTTGACCACGCCAGGCTTAAGAAAATCATTGCAATTGACATCACAATGGACACTTCACATCCCCAGTGTAAAGAGTTCTTAAAAATTAAGACCAAAGACTCAAAAGAAAAATGGACAAAAATATGAGCAGTTCAGAAAAAAAGACCTACTAATAACCCTTAAATATTTAAAAAGATGATTAAGTTCATTCCCAGTAAGAAAAACACAAATCAAAACACAAGGGATACTATTCTTCACACAGGTGAAAATGTAAAATTTGTCGCTGTATTTTGTTGGGGAGGGAGGCAAAAAAGAGGATCCTAAACATGGTTGATGGGAGCCTGAGCAGAAGTCTCTTTACTGTAACAGTATTTATCATAGCAAAATGTTTGGAAATACCTGAATGCCCTTTCTTAGAAGGCTTGTCCAGTAAAATTCAGTCCACACTCACAGGATTTTGATCCAGGTGAGAAAAGAAGGAAGGCGATGTCTACAACTTCATACTCAGTTCTTTCCAGGACATAATGAGCAGGAAAAAAAAGAGATGCAAAATTGTCTATACAGCACGCTATTTTCTTCTGGATAAAAGATGCACAGATACAGACTCATGCCTATATTTGTAAAGTAAAATATGGGTTGTTTAAAACAAAGAAAGAAAAAGAGCAGGGAGGCAAGAGACTGCAGTGAAAGACATCTGAGTATTAACTTTTGAACCAACGGTTTACATATTTTAAACAATGAGAAACAACAAAGCAAACCCTAAAACTGAACGCAAACAAAAAACTAAAATGAACCTAACTTGTATCAGGCATAGAAAGAACATCTCAGTTAACTTTTGGACACAATATCTAACTGCATATCCTTAAAGCAATGTAGCCTAAGGACAAAAAGAATGACAAAGAAATCCTAAATTTTCTTAAGTTTGTTATTGACAGTGGTATTGATGTAGTGATTCTGAAACTACAAGTGCTCCTCAACTTCTAGTGGTGTTACATCATGATAGATGATCATAAACTGAAAATGCATTTAATCCAACTTATTTCTGCCACATGCTAGTCAGTCACACTGCATGCTGCAGGAGTCTATGGGGCTGACTGGGAGCTGAGCTCTCTGCCACTGCCCAACCTCACAAAAAAGGATGGAACTGTATATCATTAGCGTAGGAGAGATCCAAATTCAAAATTCCAAGCCTGGTTTCTACTGGAATTTGTAAAGATCTCACAGAGGGAGGATGAGGTGGCCATGTGAACAACACAGGGACAGAGACTGAAGTGACGTAGGCACAACGGAAGGATCACCTGGAGCCATAAAGAGCCTTACAGGGAGTACATGCAGTCCTGCCAGCTTTGACTGGACTCTGACCTCTAGAACTGTGAGAACAAATTTCTCTTGTTCTAAAGCCCCCAGGTTTGGGATAAACCATGGCAGCCACAAGAAACTAATATAGAAAGTGAGAGAAAAGGGAGGGAAAGAAAGTTCTTTTCAGAAGAATGACAGTAAACGTCAAAGGATTTGAAAATCACCAGTTGCAATGTCCAATATAAAAAGTGGTCCAGGCAAGGACTGTCAATGGATGTAGAAGGCACTAACTGGAGAAGATACACACATAGTCTGAAGAATCACCATGCAGACTAAGTAATGGGAAAATGTACCTTTAAAATGAAGCAATGTAGCTGGGCATGGTGGTGTACCATGTAATCCCTGCTATTAGGGACAATGAAGCAGAAGGACTTAAGTTCGAGGCCAGCCAGGGCTACCTAGCAAGAGTCTGTCTCAAACTAAAAGAAGGCTAGGCTGGGGATATAGCTCAGTAGTAATGAGCCCTGGCTTCAATTCCCAGTAAAACACACACACACACACACACACACACACACACACACGGAAGCAACTTGAAGGCCTCCCCTTCCAGGGCCTCAAATTAAGCACTGTGAACAGTAGTTTTGTAAAACAAAACACCACAACATTGCACGTCCCACGATACAATGTTCATTATTATTAAAAATATTTAGCCAAATTTAATCACAAGGAAACAATCAGATAAATATAGAATGCAGGATATTTTTAGGACAACTGAACTGGGGTTTTTTTTTTTTTTTTTTTAAGTAAATGTTCTGGAGGGGAAAAAAAAACAATATTATAGCTGAAGAAACTTAAGAAACATAGCAACCAAATGAAATGCAACATGTGTAAATCTTGACTGGACACTAGATTTGAAATGATAAAAATGAAACAAAAAACACAGAAAGGCTACAAAAGATTTTTATGCTATAAATGGAGGAAATATGGACTATATCTTAGATGATATTATTTAAGTTGATTTTTAGGGTGCTATAATGGTAATGAACAATGCCTTTATTCTTCAGGTTCATATGTTAAAATCTTTAAAGTGTTATGACTCTAACTTTCAATCATTTCAACCAAAAAAGTACACATGAAATACATATATAAAAAGAGTGAGAGAAAAAGCAAATGCAGCAAATGTAAACAACTGGTGAATCTAGGTGGAGGGTGTCTGGGTGTTCACTAAATTCTTTTTCAAAAGAAAGGGCAGAAGGCTGGGGTTGTGGCTCAGTTGTTCGGCACTTGCCTACCAAGTATGAGGCACTGGGTTCGATCCTTAGCACCACAGAAAAATAAATAAATAAAATAAACGTACGTGTACATCTACAACTAAAAAAATAAAAATAAAAAAAAAATAAAGAAAGGGCAGAAAATAGGTATAAAATTTTCCAAACTCAAATGTTGAAGGATCAAAACATTTCCAAGTTTCACATGCAACCACCAGGCTGCTATGGAAGAGGTGTGAGGAGGGTTCCAGGAACCTGCATCCAACAAACCCAGGCTGATTCTCACACTCAGGTGAGACTGGACACATCACTGATGTAGTTTGTTTTTAGCTATTTTCTCCCTAGAGTCTGCCGCCATCATGACAATGTCTCACTCACTGCTTATCTTCCACGGCAACCAGCCAGGAAATGTTTCTTGAGTGAATTTGTGAGGGTGGCCTCTAGTCACGTGGGTGAGGGATATATATAAAGGACAAAATCATATAGTAACAAACATCCCAACCACAAAAAAGTCTGCAATCTGTGTTCATAAGCACAAAGTTAATGCATTAGACACTCTTTTACATGATTTTGGGGTTTTATGTCTTTTCTTTTCAGCAGAATAACAGTAATAGGAAAGAAAGATACCCAACTAAGATGTCATTACAATAAAAACCCCATGATACACCAAAAAGTTCAAGAATTTTACTGGATGTCACAAGTCCAGCTTTCGAGAGCTGAAGGTGAAAAGATAATGGCTTCTTAACTCTACAGAATGTCAGAACTTTCTTTTTCCTTTTATTTTTTTGTTATTGTTTAAGAAATAAATCTGTGAACAGGAAGAAGGAAAGCTAGCCCCCAAATGTTGCTGGAGGGTGGAAAGAACATGGATAAGGGCAAGGGAGAAGACAGGACCCAAGTGAGCAATGGGAACAGCTAATTCACACCCACAAAGGGGCAAGAACTGGTGTAGCCTGGCACATCTGCATGAGATGAGAAGGCAGCTAAGACAAGGAGTATGACTTTCAAATAAATCTAAGAAGTAGGACAAACTTCCAGGTCTAGGTCCTGCCCTGACAGAAGACCAACACTTTCCTCTCTGGATCCAGGAGCGCCAGTCCAATTGGGATAAGGAGGGTGCTGCACAGGCCTGCAGTCCTCTCCCCGCTGAGCTTCAGGAGGTGGACAGCCAGGCCACCCCATCCAGCAGAGGATGGGGAGAGTCTGGTCATGACACCCCAGGAGGAACTACAGCACTGAGATCGGGAGGCTTCAACAAGAAATGGCGAAGCTCACAGTCATCGGGTGTTCTTCATCATCTTTAGGGGCCTCCCACTATTAAAACATGAAAGACAATCTGAGGATACTCAGTAAGGGAGAAAGCAACCTGAAGGGGAGAAACTATTCAGAAAAAAGTCAGCAAACAAAACTATCATTAGGAGAATACAACCATGAAGCAAGGACCACATTTTTTTTTTTTTTAAATTCAGAGAACAGAAGAGAATGATTCTAAGTGATAAACAATAGCAAAAACAACAACAACAACAAAAAACCCTGGAAGAATACAGATAAATACAAAGATGAGGATGATTTAAGAAAGTAGAGCTACACTTTAAGATAATAAAACTTAGAAATAAAAAACTGGTCTAAGCAATTCTATATCAGAATATGGTAGTGCTGTAGTTTGTAGATCTGGAGAGTCCCCCAAAAGCCCTTGTACTAAAGGTGTGGTCACTAGCCTATGGCACTACTGGAGTGGTAGAACTCTTAGGAGGTAGAATCTAGTGGAAGTAAGTAAGTTTACTGGGACATGCCCTTGCAGCAGATATGGGGACCTCAGTCCCTTCCTGTCTCTTTGCTTTCTGGTCACAATGAGGTGAGCCTTTCCCATCATGCACATGATACACTATACCACTACAGGTCCAAAGCAACAGGGATAAGCAAACCACAGAATGAAGCCAGTGAAACCATGAATCAAAACAAGCTTTTCCTCCTTGAAAGTTTATTTTCTCAGGTATTTTGTCACAGCAACAGAAAGCCAATCCATATAAGTAGTTCCAAAGAAGAAATAGGGGCAGGGAAGAAAATAACCAAATACTTTAAGAATAGTCTCAGTACTGAATATGTGTTTCTCAATTGCAAGGGCTCAAAAATGTCTAGTGTGCTAGATAAGATATACCCAGGCCTACCTTCACATTTCTCAACATTAGGAATATATCAGTCAGTGCAGGCTTTGTTATGCTGCAGCAATCAGCTGCCAGGGAACCCTCAGAGGCTGAAAACAAGATTTATTCTTCTTTCTTTCTTTATTTTTTTTAGTTGTAGGTGGACACAATATTTTTATTTATTTAGTTTTTTATATGGTGCTGAGGATCAAACCCAGTGCTTCACTTGTGCTAGGCAAGCACTCTACCCCTGAGCCACAACCCTAGCCCACAAGATTTATTCTTTAGGTTATTTCAGTGGACTGAAGCAAAGGAGAGGCTGTTCTCTTAACTGAGTACCATCACCTGAATGCTGTTATTTACCAGACCAGAGGGGAAGAAAACCAAAGCAGCTACCTGCATCTATAGCACCACGAAGGGCCCAGAGGAGAGGTGAGGCAGGTGTGTTCAGCTTCTGGGCATAGCGACTACACGAGGCCCTGGAGCACGAAGGGTGAGGAAGGCAGTGCTATCAAAAGCAGGGGCCGTAGGCTGGAAATGGGTAGTGAGTCCTGATTACCTGGGGCACACAGAGCCCACAATCTCCAAATAGAAGGACTGACTCAAAAATCCTCAATAGTATTAAAAGCCAGAAAGTAATGCAACAATACCTTAAAATCCTGAAGGGACTTTTTTCTGGAATTCTACATTATCAATCCATCAAGTATGATGGCAGAAAAGACACTTATGGATAAAGCTTCAAAACTTACCTCCTTGGCTGGGGTTATGGCTCAGTGGTAGAGCGCTTGCCTAGTATGTGTGAGGCACTGGGTTTGATCTCAGCACCACATAAAAATAAATAAATAAAATAAAGGTATTTTACAACTAAACATCTACAACTAAAAAAAAAAAAGAAGAAAAAAATGCCAAAATTTACCTCCTGATGCCAGTGATCAGCTCCTTCTAAAAGGTGTGCCAATGAAGGGATATTCTGATGCTTAAAAATTATAAACCTCCTGGGCAAAGGCATGGACAACTGGCAAAATATGTGGAGTTGGATCAGTTATAGTATGCAGAAAGCGAAGCATATTGAAATCAAAGCCAAAACAGCCAATTAGCTCTAGAGAGAGTAAAAAGAAATATACACCATGACTCACTGTGAATAGCACTTCACTGTGAATAGTCATACATAAAAACTAAAGTTTGATCTCAATCATCTCCCAAACAACAAAGTCACAGGTATGTTTTATCTATGACTGAAAAATCAGAAAGCCCGATTCAGCAAAACAATGATAAATATGAAAATAATCAAATAATGAGCTAGGTAGACGCGAAGGGCTTATTTCTGGGTATGCGGAAACAGGAGCATGGAGGTTGTTAAACCTAACAAAGCCTGCCAAGGATATGTGACTGCAAACCTTGCTCGAGATTCATCTGACTTTTTAAACTACATATATGTTTAAAATAAACAAACAAAAATCCCTAAAGATAACTTAAGCTGGATCTACACCTAGCAACTTTCTAGTAGGTTGGCATAAATTTTGATTCAATCCATTCTGTAGTTACTGAACTCTTCTGATGCATTAACGGCACTGCCTTAAACACTATACAGGCTGAAATGAAGATGACTCAATCTCTGCCCTCAAGGATTAGGGATTTCATTGAGAAAAGAACATGTGCATGGAAAAGAATTCAAGTGAAATGTAAGTCAGCCTATGGTCTCTCTCTCTCACACACTCACCCACTAGTTGGTGCAGAAGTTATACGACAGCAAGAAGGGAGACTCTAGGTAACAGTGAGCAACAAAGACTGGGAGAGAATTAAAAGTAGAAAGATTCACAGAACTTGAGCTTGAGGAACAGAAAGGAAGTTTCTAAAAGGCAGACTCGCAGGGAAGGTATATATAATTAGGAGAATGTACACGCTTTTCTTGTTTTTTAAACAGAGTTGAGATTTTATTCATAATAGGACAGCAAGATTATTAACAAGGAGAAACACAGGAATCATTGCGACCAGTCTACATCTTTAGAATCCTCAAACACTATCAAGCAGAGAAGCCCTGTAACATTTTTTCTTGGCAAAGCTGCTCTCATTTACCATCATCATTCATTATTAACATTGCCTCCATCCCAGTCTTAAAATCCTGGCTAAAATGACCACCCAATTCGTGAGCTGGACTGAGGCCTCCAGGTCTGTCTACTCTGACCCTGATCTGCCTCAAAAACTTCATCACTGGGCTATAATTCCACACTCCAATGACACTACTCTTCTTTGCATTAGTACAATATTCCCTGCTCTTCGCTGCCACAGGACTCTGCACATAACTGTTTCTTCTGGAACATATACTTTCTATACTTTCTCTATGAACACTTACAGATTGGTCATTGTCTGCTCACACCTCAATTCCCCAGGGAACCTTAAACTTCACATAGGAGGCAGCAATCTGTGTTTAAAAAACAAAACAAGAAAAACCAAACTCTAGGTGATTCTGATGCATAGTCAAAAACCCCTAATGCTATCACTCAGGAGTCCCTTCACAAGCTCTCATGCATTCCTTTCCTTTATTCACATCAGTTTGCAATTTTCCTTCATATAACTTTCCTTTCGATGATTGTCCGATTCATGCCCATTTCTTTCTTGGCAAATGGGGGTTCCCTATTCCATAGCAAGAGAATCACAAAGAAACTATTAAAAATGCAAAATTTTCAGGACACATCCTAGGCCTACTAAATCTGAATCTTCAGATGAGAGAGCAATCTGTGTTTTTTTTAAAAAAAAAAAAAAACCCAAAACAAGGGCTGGGTTTGTAGTTCAGTGGAAGAGTGCTTTCCTAACACATGTGAGGCATTGGGTTCAATTCTAGCACCATATATAAATAAAATAAAGGTTCATTGACAACTAAACTAAAAAATATTTATAAAAAAAAAAAAAGCAACACCTTCTAGATGATTCTTCTGTATACTCAGAAAGTATGAGACCATTGCTGTTAAGCTACTGGGTCTAGATTCAGTGTTATCTTGGCAAAAACTAGATGTTTTTGCACTCCCTAGTGTACCCTGGTACCAAGTTCAGCAAGAGACAAGAGTAAAGACTAGGTAAGATTTGCTGAACAAGTGAATGGTGAAAAATTTTCTATGGCTCCATAAATTCCCTGACTTATTAATTCTAAACCCCCGGGTCTAACTTTAAAAGTGAAGCACCAAACATTCCCCTCCAACCCCCAAATCAACACTGAAATCTGCAGTCCAATGGCCCCAGTGTCATTTGAGGGCTCAAACCTTTGCTCTCCATAGTCTGCATTTGTGTGATCATGTATTTCCTAATCTCTCTTGAACTTAATTTTCTCACCCCTAAAATGGGAACAATCATAGTACTTACTTCCTTGGGTTGTTAAGATAATTGAGACAATGGTCCTAAGAATCATACCTGTGCATATACAGTTAAGCACTAAACAAACTTAGGTATTATTATTGTCATGTTATTATTATTATAATAATAATTCAATCATAAGTGGTCTCTTTCTCTTGGGTCTCAGATTTCTTTCTCAATACTGACTTCACACTTCAGGCTAGTTTTTACTTCCTTGCAAAACTACTCACATCTAATACCCATCCCTGAAACTTCTCCTAGCAACCAGGAGCCCTGCTTGAGTTTCCGGACTCCACCTCCTGGAGCAGATGGGCTGTAGCAGACAGGATGGGTCTCACACTTGCCTTCCTATCAGCTGAAGCCATTTTCCGGAGTACCCAGTCACTTGGGAATCAGATCTAAGTAACTCAACCAGTTCATTTATGTATCTGTCTGGATGCTACGATTCAAACGGACCTCACGTTGGGAGCTATTTTTAGTCAAATTTTGGTACTTGGTAAAGTATTAATAGCAGCAAATATTTTCCCACCAAATAGACCTTTAAATAAATAAATAAATAACAGCTTATGCCTCTCTTAAGAGAAGCAGAGGACCCACCACCTGTCTGCAAATTGGTCCTCCTGTCCTCTCTCCAGGCAGCAGAATGCGAGTGGAGGCAGAAAGCAGAACCTCACAAGCCAAAGCTGTGGGAACGCCCCGCCAGGTCTCCTGTGTGGGGCTCCCTGCTGGGCCAGGCTGAAGTCGCGCGGAGCCCCGGGGGTGGGGACACCTGGCAACCCGGTGCCTCTGCGCTTGGACACCTGGGCGCGGTCGCAGGGGCTGGCAACACTTGGCTCCCCCAGAGTTAAATGCTGAGTAATTTTCCTGTGGAGCAAACAGTCGGAGCGGGGACTCTGCCAATGGCAACAGTATTTTTATCCTACTTTAACCAACACCGCAGCGCGGCCGCGGGCGTCCTGAAGGGTGTCCCCGCGCGGCACTCTCTGGAATCGCCGGCCGGGACCCTCAAAGGCTCCCAGGGCGACGTGGACAGCAGTGCCGCCACCGAGTCCCGTGCTACCCAGTGCGGGGCCGCGGGGTAGGCGGAGGACGGTGGCATCTCTGCCGCGCGGAGCCCGTGGTCACCGAGACCGGGGCAAAGGCCCTTCCACTCGGCCTCCGGGTCTCCTCGCCTGGGCCTAAGCGTCCCAGGGTCTGCGCCCAAGTTGGCCGGCTGCTCTGCTGCTAAAGTGCAAAAAGGTAGAACCAGTAGCTCCCGGGGAAGGGAGGGACACTGGATGCAGAGCCACCCTGGGGCCCCACACCGCCCGCTGCCGGGCCCGCAGCACCCTAGTCCCCGCCGCGGAGCCGGGGAATGAATGGGGTTCTCAGGGCCACCGCGCCGTGTACTCACAGGCGACGTAGGCGAGCAAGGCGATGCCCAGCAGCAGCTTCATCGTCCTGCGGTTGACGGCAGACACGAGGCGCACTAGCGCCTTGCTCACCATCCCCAGGAGCCGCGCGGGTCCTGGACGCTGCCGCGCGGGGGCCCGCCTGCTACACAATGCGCGGCGGCGGCCGCCCGGGAAGAACCCGCCCCCTTCGCCCGCGCGGCCCCGCCCCCACGCTCCGGTTTCCTGTCCGCAGGAGCCTTGCGCACGCGTAACTCCGCCCCCGCCTCCGGCTCCACCCCCGCTGCCCCGCCCCTACTGCTCTTCTTCCCGCAGGCGCAGTGGCCGAGGCTCGCGCCTGGGTTTTCGAAGAACGTGTCTGAGGGAGGGCGCGGCGCATGCGCATCTTGGCGTGTTTTCCCCCAGCTCCGGGGATCGCTGGAGCCGACGTGTGGAAGGCTCGCAGTCAGAAAGGGTGTGTCTCCCTGACTGAAGGCTAGACCGCGGGCTCCGAGTTTCCGAACCCAGCCCAGCGGGTGGCACGCGGTGGGCACTGTAGGGTTGACATGAAAGGAAACACATATTTATGCCAAATTTGGCGTGTGTTTGAAGTTCTTTGAATGCTTCTCTCAGAAAGTTGACTGAACGGTTGGTTCTCCGGGCTGTTCTGAAAGCTTCTTGATTTGTGATAAGGGCAGCGGAAATGATGAATTCCCTAAACGCTGCCAGCGTCCAAAACCACAGCACGTTTTCTGTTATGAGCAACTGGGATGTCGTTCTTTTAAAAACAGATTATTATTAAAAAGTAATGCTAATCACATAAATTTAGGATAAATCAGGAAAAGGGGAAAATAAAATATTCCATCGTGTGAGTTTCATCCCAATCTTTTTGTTGAGTTTATCTGTTCCATGTAGTTATGCGGTGAATAGCTGTGCTGTACTGATTTCATGAGGACCTGAAGTTATGTCTTTGATAAGCATTTATTGTGATGGGGACCATAAACATGGAGAGTCAAAGGGTCTACTGTAATCAGAAGTTCATGGTCAGATTCACAGAGAGCTGGGTTGTAGAGAAGAAAAGACAGTTGCACAGGCCTGTATGACACCAAGGTCCCAAGGTAATTGGGAGCTGCTAATCTTTGACCACAGGGAGAAGTTTCTGCCAGAAGACTGCTACAGCTCTGACCTCCTGCAACCTCCGGACCAATTTTGCTATACTCAGTCATTGAATAACCTCCTTTGACTTTATTAGAAAACTCCAACAAAAATAAATACCCCAACTAGCAATAAATCAAAGCAGTAATGTGGCCCATCATTCAAACTACAGAGCACAAATCCTGTCCTTCTGGGATTCTGATGCAACATTCCCCCCATTGGATCCCTCCCCATGAACATTGAGAATCATTGGATTGAGGAAAGAAGCTGAGCAAATTCCCATAAGGGCAGAACCACCCTGCTATTATCCATGCTGCCTCCTTGCAAGAAGCCCAGTTCCCTGTGTCTGAGGTGTCCAAAGAGGCTGCCAGGTGAAAAAACACTTGACATGGGAGCCAGAGGCCTGGGTCCCAGAGTGATCAGGTCCCAGAGCAGACCTTTTTGGAACAAATTAGTTTTTGTCTGTGAATCTTCCTTTCCTCATCACTGGACATTTGGGGTTTGTTAAATCTATGATTTTTGAAAAGAGAAGTATCTAGAATAGGTCGTGGTCCTGATCACCTCCCATTCTCTGATCTGGTGGTTTTTATATTAAAACTAAGGAGCAGAGATGGGAGAAAAGACTTTGCTGACACCTGTGCTGCCAGAAAAATTAGACTGAAGATTCTAGCAAATTTTAAGCATATAGTTTGTAAGTGGGGTTTAATTTATAGGTATGTATTAGTTCAGGTAGACCAGAAACTGGGATACATTTTATTTCTGCACAAAACTCTTTAAATCCAACCTTCCTAGTTGAGTGTTTTTCATGCTGTCAGACACTATTACCAACTTCTGCCTCCTTGGATGAATCCTGTGGAAATCCCATTACTACTAAAGTAGCTGCTGTTGTCATTGCCATCTGAAAGACTGTTGGTATCCCAAGGAACTCAGCCAGAGTTCAGGCATAAGCAACAGTAAGTGTGGCCCCGGTAAGATCAGAAGGCCTGAGGAAAGAGCTGCCAAAGAGACCCTCCAAGCTCTCCTTGGCCTTAGACAGCACCCCATCAATACCCCTGAGCTTCCCTGTCTCATCCTAGCCCTCCACATTCTGGAACAGATTCTGGGTTCACATCCCTACCCCCACGTTGCCCTTGCTGTCAACCCCCTCCATTCTTCCCATGGATCTGTTAACAACAATATTTTAAAGCAATTACTAGTTAAAAGGCAGTGCTCTTCACACTCATGCTAATTAAAAAATGAATCATAATATGGCTCTTCTTCTGAAGTGTTAAAAATCAAAGGAAAAGAGAAAAACTAACATTTATTAAGCTTCAACAATGTTCCAGGGACTATTACACCAGGAACTTTTACAATTTATCACATTTAATTCGTGTAACTCTCTGTGGGATAGAGTTTCTTTGTTGCCACTATCCTTTTTTTAGATAGTAGCTGTTAAACCTGCAAAGAAAAGACCACCAACTCCAATTTTAAATCAAATTAAAGCAAGCCTATATTGTGTACACAAGAGAGCTGGCCAGTGACTGTCTCACGCGAAGCCTGTCTAGAGAACAGGGACAGCTCACTGGGAAAAAAGTTTTTATAGCACAAAAAGGGTACTTGTGTTGCTTCTATCTTTTGACTACTGTAAATAATACTGCCAAGAGTATGGGTCTTGAAGAGATATTTGTACAAATATCTCTTTAGACCCTGCTTTTAATCCTTTGGGGCATATACCAAAATTGGAATTGCTGGATCATGTGATAGTTCTGCTTAATTTTTTGAGGAATCTCCATACTATTTTTCTTTTCTTTCTTTCTTTTTTTTTTTTTTGAGAGAGAGTGATTTAATATTTTTTTTTAAAGAGAGAGAGAGAGAGAGAGAGAGAGAATTTTAATATTTATTTTTTAGTTTTCGGAGGACACAACATCTTTGTTTGTATGTGGTGCTGAGGATCGAACCCGGGCCGCACGCATGCCAGGCGAGCGCGCTACCGCTTGAGCCACATCCCCAGCCCCCATACTATTTTTCTTAATGGCTGTTTTAATTTACTTTGCTGCTGCCTTTATTAGATGGAGAAACTGAGCCTCTAAGCAACTGGTAAATGTATAGTTTGTTACCATTCACATAGCTGGGATTTCAGGGCTGGGGTTCTAAGCCACAGCTTTCCCTATGTGAGGACCCTTTCTATGAGAGAGGCATATTGCCAAAGTGACAGTAACAGACTTCTTTAAAGAGAAGGGGCCTTTTTCTGGTCGATGGAATTTCCTTCTTTCCTTATCTCCTCCCCTGATCTACCCTCTCCTGATTATTGTTCAATGGTGCTCCTGTTCCTGTCCACGTATCTATTTTAGTTTTTCTGTTGGATCCCCTGCTTAGGAATACAGTATGGAAGTATCTGTCTGATTGGGTCTCCTGCTTGTATACACAAACACTTTCATCACCCAAGAAGTTGACCTCATTGAAAGACTCTCTCCATGCTCCTTTGGTCTGGCCCTGCCCACCCCCACCCCCCCTTCCTTACTGGCCATCTTGCCCTGGCTGCCTACATCTCTCTCAATGGTGGGATGTGTTGAGTGCTCACTCTGGGATAGAGCTGAATAAATGGCTAAGGAACTTCGCAAGAAGGAAACATGCTTCCAGGCTGTAGAATGTCACTTGTCATGCAGAGACCAGGTGGTACAGGCTCATAAGCACTTGCTATTAGCAACATTCTTGTGAAAGTATTTATACTGTGAAAATGGGCAGTGTTTACTTTTTAAAAAATATATCACATGTTTGCTTCCAGGTGAGAACAGTGAGTGAGGGAAAGCTTTGCAGAGCAGGAGCTATTTGAGCTGAATTTGAAAGGATGTGTAGGATTCGGATGTATCATATTTGGGCATAGACACCCTCAGGAAATAGCCTGGGAAGGAAAGGCTCCATAAGGAATGATGGGCACCTTTAGGTAGAGGAACAGAGAACAAGAAGCAAAGGTATTTAAAAAAAAAAAAAGTTAAAAAGGTAAGATCCTGAAAGACCTTGTGTGTTAATTACCAACTAGGAATCATTCATGCCCTTTCAAGGGTTACTTTGTTTGCTAACTTTCACCAGTATCTCTTGGCGTCCACCTGCTCTTCTGTACCATGTTCTGAGCTCTGCTGGGGCTAAGGAGGTACACAGTGTATCTTCTGGCTTCCTGTTAGGTTCTGCCAAGAGGATGCTTTGGTGGAATATCAGTGGGTAGAAGAGAGATGCTTCTGCCTGATGCTAGTGGCTGCAGGCCTTTGCTGGCCTTTGCTGGCCTTTGCAGAAAGGGTGGGGTGATTCTGGCCCCATGGGGGGCAGCTTCCTCTCAGAGGTCCACTCCCCATAATCAAGGCCTCTCTTCTGGGTTGATTAGAGCTGCCAGCTCACAAACCTTTGCAGCTTTAGGTTTCTGGAGATTGCTTCTTTCTGTTTTGCTCCCCCTAATACCTCCTCTTTCTTTTGGTTTTGTTGACCCTGTGAACATCTTTGGAACCACATCCTTATATTAATTTTTCTATGTGAAGTACTTAGAATAATTTTCCTGACTAGACCTAATATATCTTCCTCTAGGAAATTTGATAAAGAAGACTGGGGCCAGGGCTTCTCCCGAGTTGCTGTCATTAAAATGGATTTTTAAGAACAATTTTATATTTACATAAAAATTGAGAAGATGGTACAGAGAGTTGCCATATACCCCGCTCTCTCTTTCCTCTATTATCAACATCTTGCATTTATGGGATTTTCATCACTTCCTATCCAGGGTTCACATTATCAATATGATCTGTGATTTTGAATTTGCCCTTGAAATGACCGTGACCCAATTTAGGTTTCTCCACTGCAAAGTCACTCTCCCTTCTTCCATGCTGTACTCTTTGGAAGGACACTCACTCTACAGCCCACATGTCTGTAGGGTAGGGAGGGATGTTCTCCTCTTGGGTGAGAAATGTACATAAATTACTTGGAATTCTACCGCCCAGGGGTTTAGTTCTTCTCTCCCTTTATTAATTAGTCATTTGTGTCAATATGAACTCATGAATATTTATTTTATACTTTCAAGTTAAAATATAGTAATATATTTATTATTCTGTTCAGATTGTTTCAGCTTTTCTTATTGGGAGTTTTTTTCAGTTGGCTCCTTTTCCCTTTGAAAAACTGCTAATCATTGTGGGATTCTTTTTCTTTGTTTTTAGGTATTCTTTTTTTTTTTTTAGTACTATAAAATACTCCAAGCTTATCTTATATATTTTCTGCCCCAGTCCTAGAACCAGCCATTTCTCTAAGAATCCCTGGTTCCATTTTTCTGGAAAGTGCTATTAGCAACCATGATCTGAAGTGAGGTGTGCTGGCACTACGGGGTGTCATTGCTTCTCGGCCTTGTTGGCTAATAGAGCAGAGTAATATCTATGTGTGTACAAACATACATTGATACACATCTCAATAGGTATTTCTATAGGTAACCATCTGTATCTATACACAGGAATTCTTGCTGTTGTTTCTAATACAATTCTATTGCCACAGGCATCATTCTGGCCTTCTCCTTGCATATCCACAACTTCTCATTTCAGTGGTGAGAAACCTGACTCCTACCATCTGCCATCCATTTACCAAATTGTCCAGTTCTAGTACACACGCATAGCAGTGTCACCTGAGTGTTTGGCTACATCACCACTTGGAATGGCATCTGTTCAGGTTTCTACCCCTCTTCCTACATACACACACACAGACCTTTCCTCTCCTTTCTTCTCTGCTCCTCCCCTGACCTCGCATCCCATCCCAATCCTGGAATTTCCGTTTATTTCTGTGGGTCAGTTTGTCTCTCCTTGTTTAGTCCATCCCCAATTAACTTATTGTTCTCACCTAACTTGCAAACTAAAGCATCTTTCTAAGCATATCTAGCTTCCTCCCTAAAAAGTCCTTGCTTGTCAACCTTAAAATAAGGTCATAAGATTTATCAGGATAAGAGTCTGGTCTTCTAAGATAGTGGGGTATGACTATCAATCACAGGTCCCCAACTCCCACCGTGCAGGCAAGTTGTTGGACAGGGCAAGGCAGGATAGGACAGGAACCTGGCATAGTAGGCTGGCACAACAGGGCAGGTGGACAGGAGCAGGAATAAACTCCTAGCCATGGTGGAAAGGGCATGGAAATAAATTGGAGAGTTATTTCAGAAGCAGAACACTAGAAGTTCTGGTTGATTGTAGAGATCAAAAGGGGCAAAGATTAATCAAATAGGATTCTCATATTTCATGCTGGGGTGACAGTTGGAGGTATTATTCAATGAACAATAAAGGTACTTTTCCTTTCTAGTGTTTGCATTTTAATGAGACTCCTGGACTAGAATCCAAAGTAGGCAAATAAATTTCAAATGCATGCCATTTTCTTTAGAAACATAGAGGCTACCTGAAGCTCAGAGGTAGGAAAATGTCCATCATATAGATGATGGGAAAGTGTTGTGATGTTGGTACTGCCTGCGTGGTTGAGGCAAGGGGGGTCAGGACTGGAGGACTATGCCTGTTTTTGGTATTTCTGATTTCATCTAAAAGTCTGTCTAATTCAGAAATTTTCTGATGAATGTTTTAGTAAGCTTTTGCTTCACTGTGACAAAAATACACAACAAGAACAACTTAGATGAGGAAAATTTATTGGGGGCTCATGATTTTAGAGTCTCAGGCCATAGATGGCCAACTCCATTGCTCTAGTCCCAAGATGAGGCAGCACATCATGGAAAAAGGACCCAGGAGAGGAAAGGTACTCAACTCACGGTGGGGTCAGAAAACAAAGAGCAAGAAGTGGGGGGCATGGGTCCACAGGAAGAACAACCTCTCCAGGTTATGTCCCCAGTGACACACCTCCTCCATGGATGCCTTACCTGTCTACAGTTACCAGTCAGTCCATTCAAAAACTAGGATGGACTGATTAGGTGACAGCTCTCACAATCCAATCCCTCTACCTCTGAGCATTCCTGTAGAGCTTAGGGGACACCTCATATCCAAACCATAACATTGAATTTGAAGTACTAACAACTACCAGTGGAAGAAATAATTTTGATCAAAAGTCTTCACATCGAACTTTGAAGGCAAATTTTGGCCAAAGCTAATCTAAGGCCAGTCTTGTATTATGGACTAAAATAGTCAAAGGAGGGTTAGAACCCATTAACATGAGTCCCCCAAACCAACTTGGGATGGTCATGGTGGCACATTCCTATAATGTTAATGACTCAGGAGGCAGAGGCAGGAAGATCACAAGCTCAAGGCTAGACTTAGCAATTTAGTGAGCCTCTCAGCAGCTTAGCAAGAACCTGACTCAAAGTTAAAAAGAGTTGGGGAGGTAGTTTATTGATAAAGCACCCCTGGGCTTAACCCCAGTACAACACACACATAATAACAACAAAAAGCAAAAACAAAACAAAACAACAACAATAACAAAACCCATCTGAGCTTTGCTCAGAGCACTGTGTGATAGATAGTAGTGTATTAATTAATTAATTGTGGATTAGGTATCAGCTACTACCAAGTCATACTTCTCAGATCTTATGACATCTTAAGGTATGGGAGCAAGTGCATAAAGATCCTTCTTTAGAAGCAGGGTTTTTGAAAGGCTTTATATGACATTTTGATAGGAAAGAAAAAAATGGCTCTTCTATTCAATACACTCTACTTCCATCTGCAGGAAATTGTCGTAGTAAATATCTATGTATGTTTCTATGATATTGTGCCTTTGGTCAATGCACAACCTGTACCGCTATATGTATATACAGCCAGAAGTGGGAATGGTGTGGAGAAGGTAAAAGAGAATATAGAAAGAAAATGACTTCTCTGTATGCATTGGGAACTATGAAACTATAACAGTTAGACTTATTCTGATTGGGATTTCCCTACACAATCCTGACGGACTTAGGCACTTTCTGGCAGGCAATGATGCATACAAAAACCTACACGAAGTAGAGTCCTTTCTCTTGTCCTCTACTTCCACTTCACTGTCAAAAAAAAAAAAAAAAAACAGTCAAGGACAGTCAGCAGAAGGTGGGATGTGACTGAATTGAGTCAAAAAGGGAAAGAGGTAATAATCACCACAAAACTACCAAAACACATAAAATACCTGGAAAGACAAATCCACAGGCATTTTGAGAAGGTGATAATTTTAAAGGACAACGTTCATTTGGACATATGTGCAGAAGTCAGTTCCTTGATTGGCATACTTCATATGCAACGTGACCATTAGTTTTAAATTAAAAATAAAATCCAAAGCCAGGATTCCATGATGGTTGGGAATCTCCATCATAAATGGGCGATGGGACAAAGCAATATACGGACATAAAACAGAGTAGGGAAGGAGACAGGGCAGAACATTCACTGAAAATGGTTATCATTTGGTTCATCATAAACACCCATGAGCTTAGTTTAATACACAGCTTTAAGGGGAAGCAAGATGCATCAATGAGATAGCAGCTCAAGAAAATTCAGGGCCTTCTTCCTTCCCATGTGAAAAGCAGATATTCCTGAATGCTGAGTTTGCTTGGAGGGAAATGTACAATGGAAAAGAAGAACTTCAGAAGAGCTATTCCTAAGTGAATTTATAAACATAAATAAAGTGATATTATCCAAGTGTCCACCAACTGTTGAATGGGTAAAGAAAATGTGGTATAAACATACAATTAACCAGCTTAAAAATTTTGGCCCATGCTACAACATGGATACCTTAAAAACATTATATAGAAGTGAAATAAAGCCTGTTACCAAAGGACAAATACTGTATGATTCTACATGTATGAGCAATAAGGAGACATCAAGTTCATAGCAACAGAAAGTAGAATGGTGGTTGTAGGGAGCTGGGGAAAGGTGCATAGAGAATTAGTGTTTCATGAATACATAATTTCAATTTGGAATGATGAAAAAATTCTGATGGTAATGTGCACAACAATGTGAATGCATCTAATGCCACAGCTGAGAAACCTAACTGCACTGCGGATAGCCTGTCACAATCAAGTATTTTTTAAATCACCATATTTTGTGTCTTCTGTTGCCATGAAAAAAGGATGTTTATAGTCACTTTGGCATGAGAAAACATTTTAGACTTCTTTACTAATTCAGACTAATGTTCATGTAACAAAGACCTATGCATTCCTCTACCAAGGATGGCTAGCAGCCACACTGCAAGACAAGGAGAAAATGGAACAATGTTTAATACTTGAGGTCAGATGACTGCAGATTCCATCTCTGAGCTTGCAACTGATATGGCTCTGGACAAGTTACTTAGCCTCCCAGAGCCTACATCTATCTGCAAGATGTGTTGAATAACACATGACTTTCAGAGAGCTAGGGATATTTTATGTAAAGTGGTGCAGGCCCTGTCGCCTAATGGACACTCAATAAACATTAATCATTATTACAGTCATTTGTGTTGGCTTTATTGGGGTTTTAATTCAGAATAACCTACTCTTAATAAATATATAGTGGCAAAGTGTGTCTTTTCAAACCTGTGAGATTAATGTTGGATTGAGAGCAATGACAACTCTAACAATTAGTGGAATTGGTTGATTTCAGTAACCTCCTTCACAGGTAGTTCAGTTAACTCTGAACTTTCCTAAAAATTTTCTCCTTGTTTTTTTTTTTTTTTCTGTTTTCAGAAACAAAAACATCATACAGTAAATGCAATGTTAAGGCATGCTGACAACTGCCATGGCTGGTGAAGAAGGAAATACCTGTTTTGAAATGTGTCACATCACTTGATAAGGACTGTCACAAACAGCAGATACTGCAAAAATACCGGTTGTGATTTAGTAGTAGGTGCAAGAAGGATGTCATCACTAAGAGAAATGTCACAAACTCTCCTCAGCCTTTAATCAGTTTTTCATCAGATTCTATAATGGAACCCTCGGGTGTGATGCTGCTAAGTGCCTCTTAGCATATGAGAAGCAGAGTCTCAGGAAACTGGCAGTTGATAAATTCAGTTGTTTTTTTAGGAAATTTACAGTTGCAAATGACAAAACCACTTGATTTGCCACTGAGAAAGAAGGGTGCGGGGATAATTAATAAAATCAAGGAAGAACAATAGAAACTGGGTAGTCAGGACTCAGACCTAGACTGGGAGCACGATAACTCTCCCCACCTCCAACTCCCTCCCTCTTCTGCTCCCCATCCCTGCTCCCTCTCTCAGATACACATCTCTGCTTCTCTTTGGGCATTGGCATAATTCCCTCTAATGCTAGATAGAGAGGTATTTATCCCTTAAAGGAGGGAAACATGTCTCAGGGAGTCCCATGACTACCATTCAGGAATCAACAAGCTAGTTTGTGGGACTCCTATTCTTGTATGTCCTACAATCCAAGAATAGTTTTGCATTTTTAAGTGATTAAAAAATCATAAGGAAAATAATATTTTTGACATGAAAATTATATAGAGAGAGATTTCACACTTCCGTGCCCATCTGTCCTATGAGAACACAGCCACATTTGTGTATTTGGTTGCTTTTGTACTACAAAGGTAGAGATGAGTAATTGTGACAGACTATATGTAACACTCTGGTCATTTTGCCTTGTTGCCATACACACTCAAATACCAGTGACACCATTGTAACTCAATAGTATTTCAGTTGCCACAGAGATCACAATGCCATGACATTTTACTTTCTATTACCAGTGCATATTCTTTATATCACAGTAAAAAGATCAGTGGACTTTGGATGTCACACTTTTGAGAAATAGAAGAAATTTGTATTATTTTATTGAATTAGAGAGCAAACCATTATTGTTCATTATTCAATGACACTGTAGCTGTGCTAAATGAATACGACATAGGTAGACACTATTAGATTAAGCAATCATAGCAATATTCCCGGTTCACCAGGAAGGTGAAAAAAAAATTAGAAAAATCATTTAAAACAAGATGTCAAGCAGAAGTGCTTCACAAAAATGAAAATGAGACAGTAAAGTAAGATTCCAAATGGCTTATTTTTAAGTTATTTATCCACAGTAATTAATAAAATCATATCTTATTACAATATCCAAAGACATGTCCAGAGATGATAAACTTACTGAAAACTTTTAGTCTTTTGGTGAGAATTAGCTGCCCTACAGAGGTGGGATGTTTGGAACAACAGCAAGTCACTTAAAAACAAGGCAAATATGGTTTTCTTCAAGAGCCCATCCTTGAAGAATCATCAAAAGATACTGATACTGCTTAGCTGTTGTAGTTTACGCAGAACATTAGTAGTGTTATTCAGTTTTTTGTCACTGTGACAAAATGCCTGAGAAAAACAGAGGAGGAAAGATTTATGTTTGGTCCATAGATCCGGAGATTTCAGTCCATGGTTGGCTGGCTCCGGACTATGGGATGGGTAAAGCACTGTGTTATGTCTGAAGGGTGTGGCAGAGCAAAGCTGCTCACCTCACGGAAGCAGGGAAGCAGAGAGAGAGACGATGGAGCCAGGGAAAATATTTATTTCCCAAGGACACATCCCCAAGGATCCACTCTCTTCAGCTAGGGCCCTCCTCCTAAAGTTTCTACCCACCCTCCCACCATAATGCCACCAAATTATGAATGTATTTATCCATTAATCAGCTCAGCCCCCTCCTGATCCAATCACCTTCTAAAAACCCCACTTCTGAACATTGCTACCTTGGGGACCAACCCTTCAACACACAAATCTTTGGGAGATATTCCAGATCCAAACTGTAACAGTGGTGAAGTGGAAGTAATTGAAGAATTAACCCCTTTAAATAATCTGTGTGGAAGAACGATGAGAATGTTGTCAGAGAGGTTGGAAAAAAACACTCTTTTGATACATCCTGAAGCGGAATCTGCTAAGACAGTCTGATGGTGGTAAAAAAAAATATCTGTGGAGTAGGAAAACAACTTGGTTTAAACAAATTTACAAAGCTTGTGAACGTACAAGGTGTTTAAAGCCTATGGTTACTCGTTATATTATTTCTCAGCGGTTACATGTGGAAAATAGTAGATTATGTGTCATGAACTACTCTTATAAGAAGTGGACCTGATCTACCCTGTTGGGCTAACCACAGCCAGTTCCAAGAGTTTTGTCAGAAAAAGCTGAGTTCCATTGGAACCCAGGAAACCATGCCTCAAAGACTGGCACTGTGACATGTTGAGAGGCCTGAGAACCTGCCTCAGAACCAAGGGTCCTCTGACTTTGTTTCTCCCCTTCCAGCCAGGGAGAGGTTTTCAGCAAAGTGTCCATACCTGTCTAGAGTCTGAATCTTCCAGGGAAGAGACGATTCTCTCTTGTCCTTTTGCTGAGCTTTTACTAACTGAACTTATACCATAGGAGGAAAAATCGAAGTCTGTTGGCACAGATGGGCAGACTTTTGTCACATACCATCGTCCTTTATTTCAGTTCCATAGAGAATTATTTACAAACCGTAGTGTGTTCTGTTAACCAAAAAGACTTTGCCCCAGGCCATTGAATTTCTCTAAGAATCACTTACTCTTTACCTAACATATCTCACTCTCCTCCTCCTTTATAAAAATGGGGTATTTAAGCTTCTGAGTCATATTGAGCTGTGAACAATCCCACTCCTTTGGCTTTTCCTTTCTCCATGCTAAAAGTTTATATGTCTTTTCTCCTGTTTAATCTATCTTTGGCATTTTATTCCAGCAAGCATTCAGAGAGCAGAGTGGAAATTTCCCTTCACCCCTACAATATACCTGCTTGCCCGACCATACATCAGTTTGAAGTGGCACCCCCTTTCTCCACAGGAAAGTCTTAATTGGGCTTCTCCAGAAATCTTCACCATGGCTGATTTTAGGACTGTCAGCAAAAGAGTCTCTGCAAAAGAATTCAATGTAGATAAACTTCCTATTTTCGTGTTGCCCTGTTTTACTTGGCCACTGGCCAAGAAGATACCAGCACTCCGGGTGCTGGACACCCCCTTACTAGTTTTTCACAAACATATCCAGTATAGTAATTTTTAGAAATATGCAAACAAGGCCTCTAGCGTTGAGCTGGGCTTCACAGAGGTGTCTACATTTTTAAGATAAGTTACAAATGGGCTCCATGGTAACAGCTGGCAGGGGGAGGAAATAATGGGAGAAGAGGCTCCCCCCTTCTCAGGTGTTGTCCTTGAAGGGTTAACTTGCCCAAAACAGTGAAAGAAAAAGCTGCTTTTATGCGAACTTCTGCAGACTGTGAACTTCTGAGCCCCTCCCCTTACATGCTGGGTATAAAACTCTGAAACTCCCTGAACTCGGGGTTCAGGGGATTGATTGATTACAGCAAAAGCTGTGCCCTCTGAACCTGGCTGCAGCCAAATAAAACTGTTTCCTGCTGTCTTCGGTGCCTTGCCTCATTTGTCCCTACAACAAGTTCAATGGATTACCAATGGGAACATTTGATTGCAATTTTTGGAGTTCAGGACTGACATGAAATTACTGAACAAAAAGAACTTCACTTAAACCCATTAACAAGCATTGAATAGCTTTGAAAATTAGCTTCTGCCACAGACTTGATAATGTTTCCTAATGAACTCTTCCCCAAATTGTAAGGTAAAACAAAACATTCACACAAAACTTAAGCTGTGGTAAAATCATTCAATAACAACTAATCCTTCACATGCATTTCACACTGTCATACCTAAAGTGAGAAAAGATATATTTGTTTCCCCCACAAATTTGAAGCAGATATATTCTTTGAATTCAAGGTGCAGTTCTAACAGAGTTTATCAGAATTCAATACAAGTGAAAAAGAAATTTCCATATTTCAAAATATTTTTTACTGTGTGGTTGAGGAGTTTCCACCTAACCTTCAGTTGGAAATGATTACTCTGTAATGTAATGTTGTACTAAACAGCACATTTCAATAGAAGAAGTCAATGGTATTCTACAAATGCCTCCTAAGCAATGAATATTCTCAGAAAATTCATACGCTCATAAGATTTATATCAATATTTTGCTGTATCTGTCTGTGTGAAAAAACTTAGTTGCATCAGAACTCAGAAAACAATGCCTCAAAGACTGGCATTGTGACATGTTGAGAGGCCTTAGAACCTGCCTCAGAACCAAGGTTCTCTGACTTTATTTTCATTTCCAGTGACAAAATACATAACATCTCATTACAAATCAGCATTAATAGATGAACATTTGCAATTGATGTTGGTCATTTGATTACAAAATAAGCAAAATCCTCCCCCCAATTCTATTGGTCTCATTAACAAACCTGCACTACAAAAAATTATTCATCTTTTATGTTTTGATCTTTCAATAAAAATGTGTAGAAATATGTTTTCTCTCTTCAAGGTACCTTTATCATATTCTCAATTATGCCCCTTGGCCAGCAAAATCTATGCCTTTTTCTTATCTGATTCTTTAAAGAAAAAGTTTGCCAGCCCTTTCCCAAGAAGAAAGAGAACTTTAACCACTAATTCTACTTAGAAAAATGAAGAATTAACCAAGTGAAGAACTGATCCTATTCATAAACCAATTACTGTGACGAATAGGATTAGGAACCATGATTAGATTGGCCTGGGCTACTCGCAATTCCTGCAGCCCAGGGATGTGATGCTGAGGCTGAACAGACCCCATCAATGAATGAAATTTTTTCATTTCACTCATTTGGGAGAAGTTCTTGCAAAGAATTAGGGGAAATTATTGCTGGGAACATTTTATTAGCTTAATAATGATGGAAAGTCAGATGAGAACTTTGTTATACATGTTGTCAATGTCATGATAGCCTCCTTCCTGACATAGATGTTTTGGGGAAAAATATGTATACACATGTACACACACACGTAATTCTAATTAAAAATTATATTAGATTTTGAGTTGAGAGCTATAGCTGAGATTATAAAAAGTGTCACAAATGTATGTCAAATATGAAATGGAAGGTAAAACACATGAAATAAAGAATGAGAAGACCCAACATATGACTGAATGCATTTCAGAAAGGGAGAATGAAGAGGAATGGATCAAAAGCAACATCTGAAGAAACCACATCCTGTAATTTTGGGGGGATGGAAACAAATCATGAGTCTCCTATGTAAACAATAACAAGAATTTAAGGCCATACCGAGGTACTCCTGCCATAGAAAGGACGGAAAGAAGGTTTGGCCATTATTTCCATTCTGACAGACTTGTTTTCCAAAACAAGACTCCCAACATATTACTCTCGTTCTTAAAAACTTTAGGGGATTTATTGATATTTATTTATTGCTTGTTACATAAACATTTGATTTTATCAGGGTCCAAATAACCCAGTAACTCAAAACATTTAAAATCCAGAGAATACCAAGCACTATTATACAGTGAATTTGTTATGCTGGTGAATACTTGATAAGAGCAGAAAGTCACTACTGTTCCTTGTGTGGAGAAACAAAAAGAGGAGCCAGTGCTAACCACAGCACAGGGCTGGCGTCACAGGTAGATACTGGAGGCACCATGCTCCTGCCTACTGGGAGCTGGAGATGTGGCAGAGGTGGCTACAGGTGGCGAGAGGATTGTAGACACACCTGGTGTCTCTTTCTTATTGATTTGGGTCTCACACCTTGGCCCCCTCCCATGGACAAACCCCATTGTAGGCCAGCAGGATCTAGAGTTGGAAATGCAGACAGCTGCAGAGGTCTTCAGTGTGCCACTGAACAGAAGAGGGGGGTGACGGGATGTGGATCTAAAGCAAAGAGGCCAAGTGTGAAACATCTGGGCACTTCATCTGCCTTTCCTCTGACTACTTCTCTCATTAACCTAACACTAATCAAACAGAACCAATATTCTTAAGAGTCCCTCTCAGAAAGGACTTCCTTGATTCTCTGAGTTTAATTCTCTGTTCTTTTCTTTCCCCTTCGAAATCCCTCATTATCTATCATGTCTAGCTCAAATGCCACTTCTTCCATGAAAGTGTTCCTGACCCCCTTGGCTAAAAGTCATGCCTTTCTGCTTTGAATTCTCTCAGTGTTTTATTTCTAGCTCTTCCAGTTGCATACACAGAGAAGCTTGATTGTCATTATTACATCCATATGTTATCTCTCCTAGTAGACAGAATTGGTGTGCAGGATGCCATCTTCCTTTTTTTCTGATTTCTCATGCTGCCTTGATCATTGTAGGTATTCAGTGAAAAATTTTTTTGGGTGGTAAATAGTGCAAGTAAGAAACAGTCCTTGGTCCAATGGTACAAAATAGAAAACACAGAGACAAACCCACATAAATACAGTTATCTCATACTAGACAAAGGCACCAAAAACACACATTGGAGAAAAGATAGTCTCTTCAAAAAATGCTTTTCCCCCAAAATGCTGGGAAAACTGGAAATCCGTATGCAGCAAAATGAAACTAAACCCCTATCTCTCACCATGCACAAAACTCAATTCAAAGTGGATCAAGGACCTAGGAATTAGACCAGAGACCCTGTGCCTAATAGAGGAAAAAGTAGGCCCAAATCTTCATCATGTTGGATTAGGCCCCCATTTCCTTAACAAGACTCCTAAAGTGCAAGAAATAAAATCAAGAATCAATAAATGGGATGGATTCAAACTAAAAAGCTTCTTCTCAGCAAATGAAACAATCAATGAGGTGAAGAGAGAGCCCACATTTTGGGAGCAAATTTTTGCCACATGCACATCTGAAAGAGGACTCATTTCCAGGATATATAAAGAACTCAAAAAACTTAACACCAAAAAAACCCAAACAACCCAATCAATAAATGGGCTAAGGAGCTGTACAGACACTTCTCAGAAGAAGAAATACAATCGATCAACAAATATATGAAAAAATGCTCAACATCTCTAGTAATTAGAGAAATGCAAACCAAAACTACTCTAAGATTTCATTTTACTCCAATCAGAAGGTCAGTTGTCAAGAATACAAGCAACAATAAGTGTTGGCCAGGATGTGGGGGAAAAGGCACACTAATATATTGCTGGTGGGACTGCAAATTGGTGCAACCAATCTGGAAAGCAGTAGGAGATTCCTTAGAAAACTCTTAATGGAACCACCATTTGACCCAGCTATCCCACTCCTTATTCTATACCCTAAAGACTTAAAAACAGCATACTATAGTAGTGCAGCCATTTCAATGTTTACAGCAGCACAATTCACAATTGCTAAACTGTGAAGCAACATAGATGTCCTTCAATAGATGAATGGATAAAGAAACTGTGGTGTATATACACAATGGAATATTACTCAGCATTAAAAGCATTTGCAGGGAATATCATGCTAAGTGAAATAAGCCAATGTCAAACAAAACAAAACAAAACAGGGGCTAAATGTTTTCTCTGATAAGTGGATGCTAATCCATATGGAGGGGCATGGGATAAGTGTAGGAACTTCAGATGGGATAAAGGGGAGTGGAGGAGGGGGCAAAGAGGTAGGAAAGATGATGGAATGAGAACATCATTATTCTAGGTATATGTATGATTGCACAAATGGTGTGACTCTACTTCATGCACAACCAGAGAAGTGAAAAATTTGGCTCCATTTGTGTACAATGAATCAAAGAGCTTTCTACTGTCATGTATAACTGATTAGAACTAATAAATAAATGAACAGAAAGAAACAGTTATTGGTATGGTTAAAATGACTCCACAAGTCAAAAGAGCCAATTTGTGTTATAGAGAAAACTTAACCATGGAGACCCCCTGGTTATTTCATGAGAGAGGCTGTGACCTATTTTGTTCCTATAGCCAATGGCTCCAGCTCCCTGGGATTACCTCCTGGTGTCTCTTCCATTCGGACGGTTACCCTATTCCTTGATCTGGCCTTTTCCATTTGCTTCAGTTAAAGGAACTGATGATGGTGTTGTTGATAATGATGATGGTGATCATGGCTTATAAAGATTTTATTTAGAATTATTTATTGTAGATGCTCAATTTTGGAGCTATGCTGTGTTCTACATATGACTTTATTTAATCCTTCCTTCAATTATGCCAGAATAATGAACATATCCAAGTTTTGCAGATAAGCAGGGTGAGGTGAGTTCTTTCACTTTTGTGAAAGTCAGGCAGCTGATAAAAAGCAATGCTACAATCCAGCACATCCAATTTCAAAGCCATTGCTCTCAACCTCTTCCAAATACCATGACTGGGTTCTAAAGCCAGAGATTTAGGACAAATTTTATATTGGCAGAATAACTTAAATCCCTCAAATTGTCCATTAAGGGGAACTTACTTGATTTGGGTGTGCAACCTGCTGAGGAGCTCCTTTGTGCATTAAGTTGAGAATTATCATTCTAGAGGGAGGATTTTCAGATTGGCAGCCCATCAAAAATCCCATGGGGCAGGCATTAAAAAATAAAACAACAGCAACAAAAAAACTACACTCTAGAGATCTGATTGAGTTGGTCTTGGTTAGAGCCCAGAGATCACTTGATGATTATAATGTGCAATCAGGGCTAAGAACCATTGAAATTTTAGACATTATTAGAAAAAAACAAATGTATCTTCTCACGAGTTGTCTAGCCTTTATGAATAAGAAATATGAAGTCTGATGTCTATTTGGCTTCAGATCAGAACAAATTACCTAGTTCCTCAGCTTCCTCTATCTGAATCATAGTTTATGGATTAAATGAGTTAATACATGTAAAATACTTAGAAAAGTTCTGGGTCCATTATAAATGCTCAATAATATTAGATATTATGCTAGTTCTTTGAACCAAAAATAGCTCTTAAGTGCCTATCAATCACTAGGATTTATTCTATTAAGTTATAAAATTTAACTTCTATAATGTAGTTTGATTGCTATTGCAATGATTAAACAAGATACTATGCCATATTTCCCCTAATTGAAGGAAAGTGATTTTCTTCCCTGAAGTGTACTTTTTAAAAAGAGCCACCTTATGATTAAGTCATTACAAAATTCATACTGTGGAATGTTATCATAATTACATTATTTTGAACAACAATTTAATCTGAAAGAACCTTAAGAAAGTCAGCTTTGGGTGCTTATAGAGGTTACCTAAGAAGTCACTCATTAAAAAAAAAAAAGAAAGGAGGAGAGACATTTGGCAAAGGTTTAATAATTAATATGACATTGTGTCCTCAAGTTGTAACTATTGAAAACCATTTTACAGGAACTTTTAAAAGATCAATTTAGAAAGGAGTAATTATTCAAATTATGAAGATCATATGTAAGATGAATGAAAAACTCAACATCCCAGTTAATTATGAGAATGAATACTTTTGATTTGGCCTCATCTTTCCATTGGAAGTATAATATAGTAATTCAAAATTAGCTATAATCTCACATTAGCACAGAATTGAAAATGATGTGCTCTAGAAAAATGTGTTAGAGGCTCATATTTGGGTCGAGGAATAATAAAGATACTTATGTCAAATGTTCACATGAAGAGTTAATATAAAACTAAGGAAACAAAAGAATGTAAAAATTAAGATTTTTACATATATTGGTGCATATGTTTTAGAAGTCATATTGTAGCTAAATCAATAAATTGAATATTAGAAGTGGACATTTGATCAAATCTATATTTACATCCCTGAGAGTTTCTATACCAAAACTGTCTACAAAACAAACAAAAGATTCCAAATATCTTAGAATATTTTCTGTTGCTATAACAAAATACCTTAGACTGGCTGATTTCTAAATAAAAGAGGTTTATTTGTCTTATGGTTCTAGACACTAGGAAGTCCAAGAGCATGGCACAAGCATCTTGTGAGGGCCTTCTTGCTGCATCATAACATGGCAGAGGGCAGTACATGGTGAAATAGCAGAAATGCTAGTACAGGTGTTTTTCTCCTTATAAAATCACTAATACCATAATTTCAGCCCCATCCTCATGACCTTGTCTCATACTGATTATCTCCCCAAGTCCACACTTCCAAATGCCATTAAAATACGAATTTGGGGATAAGTCTCCAACATGTGAATTTGGAGGGACACATTCCAACCATAGCACTGAGCAGATATTGAAAGCACGGAGCTTAAGGATCTGATTCCTAGCAGGTGGCAATAAATGTTTTTTGCTTTGAGAAGAAATCTTGATTCATCAGACCACATATACCCTGGCCTTTGAAAAGAGAGAATTGGACACTTGCTTCCTGCCTGTGGCTGCCCTTTGAGCAGTATTCTCATACCTGGGAGTAATAGTTAGTTATTGCTCATAGAAGCAGAGGGAGATGATCAGGTTTATAAAATAAACATATAAGTTAGATGTCTGTGTGACCTAACTCTACCATATGGCACCCCTGCAGATGTCTGCAGGAAGAATTGGAGGAAAAAAACAGAAAGCAGAGAGGCCTGTCTTGGATCTAAGATCAGGGACTGAAATGGGAGGAGGATTGGGGATCACTAATTGTCTCTCTGTGCTCCTTCCTGTCTGACCACACATGAACCAGACTAATGGGTTATGCATCTTCCTCTGGCATCTTCTCATTGTGGCCTTGACAGCTGGTATGGGGATGAATTAACAACCAGCATATGGTCGACCTTTGGTATCCTTGGGAATGAGTTCCAGGACCTCTGAGGTTACCAAATTCAAGGACATTCCTTATAAAAACTAGTGTAGGCTGGGCACAGTTGTGCATACCTGTAATCCCTGTGACTCAAGAGATGAGGGCAGGAAGATTGTAAATTTGAGTAAGTTTGAGGCCAATTCAGCAACTTAGCGAGATTCTGTCTCAAAAAAAAAAAAAAAAGAGCTGGGGATGTAGTTCAGTGGTAATGTGTCCCTAGATTTCAATTCCCAGTTAAAAAAACAAAAGGTATAGTATTTTCCTAGAATCTACATCCTCCCATATACAGTATCTGTATATAGTAAATGAATAGTAAATGAATTCTAGATTACTTACAATATCTAATATAATGTAAATATATGCAAATAGCTGCTATACTCTAGGAAATTGTGACAAAATATTTTCTGTGTACGTTCAGTACCAATAAAATTTTTCCCCTGAATATCTTTTACCTGTGGTTTGTTGAATCCATGGATGCAGAGCCTGGGGATACAGACCACTATATTATCTTTGGAAAATTGTTGAAGAGGTGACTGTGTTGAGGAATATATTCAGGGGTGCAACCCCTGACCTCTCCTCCCCACTACTGCTCATGAATCCATTGTTGTGGGGAGGTGGGGCTGGGGATGGGCGTTGATGGTGAAAGCAATCTGTTTCCCTCAAGACAGTGGAGAGAGAGCAAATGACCAGAGGACTGCCTGGAGCCCAGAGCCTGTGGTGGAGCCGAGACCCACATAAGCCAGACAAGAACTCCAGGGGGTGGTTTCTATCACAGGAATAACGGAGATGCTGGTGACAGAGCCTGTGATCCTGAGCCAGAGAAGGCCAATTCCGTGAATGACACTAGGTGGTATGAGAGAGCGTTCTGGGGTCCTGCCTCCATTTCCGGGTAGTATTTGATTTCATGGATAAGCCAAAGGGACTGGAAGGGGCGGACTCAGGGATCTTGAAAGTGACTGCAGACGTCACAGAGCAGCTTTTCTAATCGATACCTCCCCAGCCCAGCTCGCTGGGCTTCACTATAGCATCAGAACAGAGGGTTTCACTGGCAAAAGATTAAAACCAAGTTTAGAAGGAGATCACTGTGGCGTGACTTGTAATTTTTGAAGTGTTAAATTTTGAGCTTCTTCAGAACTGCAAGAGGAACATACAAAGAAAGACCTGTGTGCTGAGTGACTATTTGTTAGTGAAGAGCACAAACAAATAGAAATGTCCTGCGTTTTTTCCTTAAAGTGTTCTTTTGTGTCATGGGAAGCATGAACTATGATTTGTCTATCTAACTGGTAACAGTGCCTCCCCAGTAAAGTGAGATTTCTGATGAGTGGGTAATAAATTCTGTTTTTTAATGCACACCCCAATTATAGTGGCGGCTGCTCAATAAATACTTATTGACCAGCTGACTCCAGGGAAGTGCATTATACAGGCAAATCACTATTTCAATTTGTTATTTTTGTGAAGTTTGCATTAGCCATTAAAGACCCTGATTTCTCTGGGGTGTGTTGAGTAATTAACTTCCCATCAGTGAAGAAAAAAGCAGCCGTCAGATGTGCAACAGCACCGTGCACAGTCTGCCTCTGAAGATCATTATTATCACCAAGTTGAGAGGCAGACTCCTTTTCTTTTAAATAGTCACCTTGATCTACTATAAATCTGCTCATTATTAGAAGTCCAATTAATTTTTAAGCACTCTAATTACATGGCTACATAGTGACACCAGACAATTTTAAGAGTGAATACTCAAAAGACTTGCAAAAAAAGTATTAATGGCATATCTTTGGTACTCTCCTCTTCCTTTCCTGGGAAGGGAGGTGAAACCTATTTGAGATAGAAAGAAGGCTTTGTAGCCGTTTGGAAAAGATGGCTCATTAGCTAGGCGCTTTAATTAGTACCTAAATTGCAAATCAGTATTATATATTTCCCTTCACGTGGGAGGACAGCCTTGTAAAATGTGCTTGGTCAAGCAGGTTTGCATAATATCCTGCTCCCCTCTCTCCTTCAGCCAAGGTACCAATTACATTCAGAATGGGCTACTGAAAATGTGCTCAGAATGTTGGCTCACCTAGAAATAATTTTGTTTTTGAAATTAAAAAGCTCTGAAAGCTCTATTTCAAAAAAGAAAAGCTGTTGGAAAATTTACTGTGCACAGTGCAATACTTTCCTCAGGATTAATTAGCCAGACTTTGGTTTTCTTTAGTGACTGTCTCATCATTTTAAATCAGTATGTGGCACTTTGATGGGCAGCCAGAAATCACACAGAGACTGCATCTGCACTGTCTGTCAGCTGTGTCACACATCACCTGGATTCATGTGTCACAGACACAGCGGGTGATCCTGGAGGGAGAAAACCCTTCTCTTTGGGAATGTCTCAGCTTACTGAGCAGGCTCGACTGGAAAAAGCACAAAATCTTGGCTAGAAGAAATTGATTCAGTGGGACTGAGGCATATGAGAACTGGAGGCAGGTCATCCTGAGCCATCCTGAGGAAGCGATTAATCTGGAAGGATCAAATCTAAAAGGCTTTCCTTGAGAGGTGAGTTTTGAGTTTAAAAAATTGTAGGGCACCATCTGGCTGAAAAAATAAGGAGAAGAAGGTGCTTTAATTTTCCTAGGATTCCTATAAGATAACAACAACAGCAGCTCTGCATTCTAAAGGGCAAGGACAAAAGCAAATAGTTCCAGACATTTTAATCAAAAACTGTTTACTCAAAAAACACTTCTAGTCTGGAAGTCACCAGGGAAGTCCCTGAATACCCTGGAGGAATTCACTTGGCCTCCGTCTGTTTTCCCCTATATGGCTGCCAACAATCCTGAGTGTGTCTTGTGGCTCTGGATGATACTATGTCCCTATTCATTTGTATTTTGAGGCTCAGAGGGGTGCTTTGACCCTAGATTTAATGTAAATGTCTTCTATGAGATTTTTGTTTTGATATTTAATAGCTACGTTTTTATGTGAATGCTATGGTTTGAATGTTTGTCTCCAATAAAATGCACAACGAAGGTTGTCCCCAAAGCAGAAGTGTTGGGAGGTGGGTCTTAGTGGGGAGTGTTGGGTTCACTTCTGAAGATTTACTTAGAGTTAACCAAATAACCAACCAACTAACCAACCAACCAATCAACCAAACTATCTACCTATCCATAAAGAGTGAAAAAAAATACAGGATTATTTTTAATTAAGTTTATGTGCTATATTGTGTCTTATTCTATGAGTCCAAGGGATCCGGAATAAAATATTCACAAAGAAGAGTGTAGGTCTATCTCTAATGAAGACATAGCCATGTTCTTCTCTGTAAACTGTAACCCTCTTAAGAAATTAAGTTGAAACATATATTTCAACTTAATCCATTTTTGTATAAGGAATTTTATCAGACTAACTCTTCCAAATAAATAATAAATCTATCAGGATGTTTAGAGAGGAGTATTGAGGTATGTGATTTTGAATTAAAAAAATATATATATATATATATATTATATTATATTATATTATATTCCAGTTGTCATAAGATAATTTAGCCAGTTAAAAATATAGTTACATCTTGGTTCAGTTCCGTAGATATTGATCAGACTCTTATTACTTACTAAGATTTTTCTAAAGTCCAGCACTTTCATTAGTGAACTGTGTGTGTGTGTGTGTGTGTGTGTGTATGGGGGGTATACTGAGGATTGAACCCAGCGGCACTTTACCACTAAGCTACATATCCAATCCTTTTTAAATTTTATTTTGAGAAAGTTTCTTTCTAAGTTGCCCAGGATGGCCTCAAACTTGTGATCCTCCTGTCTTAGTCTCCTGAGTTGCTGGGATTATAGACATGTGCCACCACACCTAGCTTGTCTTCCCATGCTTTAACAATGAATCAGAATTCAGTGTTAAAAGCTCTTATGAAAGTTTCTGTTTCTTCCACTTTGTGTCTGGTTCCTGCAGCAGACACAACCACATTATGTCTTGATGGAATATCAGCATCTCCCACATACTCACATAAACACCACAGGCTCTAAGGTATGTGGGCATTGTTGTGAAAAAATTCCACCAATAAGCACATAAACTTCTAGTTAGATGTGTAGACAACCCTGTCTTAAGCATATTTCATGAGAGCATAGAAACTGCAGAAATGCTTTTCTGGTGGTCTAAGGACCACATTCATAAACCAAACCGGTAAGAAGTTAACAAACACTTCAATTTTACCTAATGCTGTGAACATTTCTTGAAACCAAAGATATAGTTCTAAGTATGAGATGATACAATGAGTTTAGTATTCCTAACAGTAGTTGAAATTTGGGCTAATCTTATCTTCCTCTTGCATAGAAAAATCACAAAGGCAATTTCAGTCTGAGGTGAGGGTTAGGTCTGAGGCAAGAGGGTTACCGTTTACAGAGAAGAACATGGCTATGTCTTCCTTAAAGGTAGACCTGCACTCTTCTTTGTGAATATTTTATTCCGAATCCCTTGGACTCACAGAATAAGACACAATATAGCAATTCTGTGATCCATTCTAGTTTCTAAGTATTTTTATTTGTTTATTGTATCTTTACAACCTTTGTGATTGCTCTTATGCTGGCCTTATTGATTGAACTGTGACAGTCTATGTAACAAAACCTCAAATTATCTCTGTGTTAGTTTTCATTGCTGTAACCAAAACATGAGAATAACTTAGAGGAGGGAAAGTTTATTTTGGCTCATGGTTTCAGAGGTGAAGTCTGTGTTAGATCAACTCCACAGCTCTGGGCTCAGGTAAGGCAGTACATCGTGGTGGAAGGCAGCTCAGGACATGAGGCCAGGGAGCAAAGAGAGCTCCCCTCACCAGGGACCAAAGATAAACACCGAATCACAACTCTAGTGACCTGCTTCCTCTAACTACACCCTACCTGCCTACAGTTACTAGTTAATCCATTTAAGTCCACTGGTTAGGTTATAACACAATCATTTCACCTCTGAACATTCTTTCATTGTATCATGAATGAGCTTTTGAGAAGCACCACGTATCCAAACCACAGCATCCCTTAAACCTTGAGCAGTTTCTAAGAGAAGACTCTCCCATTGATATGTGTGTACACGATTCTTAGTTCTGTAACTTTAGTTCTTTCCATTCCTGAGCACCCCTAAGTGGTATATTGTGCCCCTAAGAGGCATATGTCTATGAAGGCACCCAGCACCCCATGCATGGTGTATAGCATGTGCTTAGGATGAGGATAAGCCACAGGAGGACTTTGCTCCACATCCTGACTCAGTTCTGGAGAAGCAGATCATACCAGGTGAGACCCTGAAACCCTCAGATTGCCTCATTCAGTGCCTGGCATACGGCAAATACACAAGAAATCACTGCTAAAAGGACACAGCTGGATAGCCAGCTGTCCAGTGTAAAATGACCATCTCAGTGCTTCCAGTTTGGGTGGGCAAATCACCCTGGCTTGTTCTCTGTGAGCCACTGCACATCCATTATCGTCACATTTGTCAAGGTCTCTCTGTGCCCCAGGTATACAGCAGCCATTTCTCCCATGTATAAGGCATTTTCAAAGTATTTTCATGGGTTGTGTTGAGGGCCGAATGGTATTTCCCCCAAATTCATATGTTGAAGCTGTAATCTCCAATCCCTCAGAAAGTAACTATATTAGGAGATAGGTCCTATAAAGAGATAATTAAATTAAAATTAGTCCATTATGGGCAGGAATTGATTCCATCAGACTGATGTCTTTTTTTAATAAACGGGGAATTTGGACACACAAGGAGATATTCGCTCATGCAGAGAAAAGACAGTGCCAGCACATTGTAGCATAAAGATGGCCTTCTGCATGCTGACAGGCCACGGGAGAAACCAAACCTACTGATACGTTGACCTTGGACTTCCAGCCTCCAGAACTGTGAGAAAATAAATGTCATATTTAAGCAAACCAGTATGTGGTACTTTGTTACGGCAGACCCAGAAAATTAATATAGATATTCTTGTATTTAATCCTTACAACAATCCTATGAGGCAAGTATTGTGATCCCAGATGTACAAATAGAGAAACTGAAATACAGAGAGGTTATGTGATCAGTTTAAGATCATATAGTTAATCAGAGCTTGGACCCTTTTGCTCCAAATCCTCTGCATCTGAGCTCCCCCTATCCCCCCATGAATTTATCTTCTCATGGGGAAGGCCCAGGCCCATTGATAGAAGAAGAATGCACCCAAGTCTTATTTTTTTTAAAATAAACATTCTTTATTTTTTTTGGTTTTAGGTGGACACAACATCTTATTTGTATGTGGTGCTGAGCATTGAACCCAGTGCCTCGCGCATGCCAGGCGAACGCACTACTGCTTGAGCCATATCCCCGGCCCCCCAAGTCTTATTTGATTGCAAACAGCCCTGGATCTATTATAAAGCAACACCATCACTATAGCATGACTCTAATAGAGCTCTGATTTTTGCTGCTATTTTCTTTGCTTTGAAAATCTAATGATATTTTAAGTTTTTAATTACCAGGGAGTTGATCAATGTTCAGTTCCTTAGAATACTACCAGAAATATGCCAAATGGAACCCCAAGCCCCAAATCACTGGAGACCCCTGTTTTCACTTTGAATGTTACTGAACTCTTTAATAGACTCATTGATTTTAAAGCTGGAAACTTCAAGCTTTTCTGGACAAATAGGAAACTAAGGCTTAGAGAAATTGAATGCATTTGTCAGAATATAGTTCTAAGATCCACAGGGAGCAGAGTCTCAGCTCATAGACAATTAGTGGTAGGAAGTTTGGGGTGAAGTCGGGATGGCCAGGGCAGGCACACTGACAGCCATAAGAAGTGACAGAATGACAGCCAGGGAGGGAGGAACTGAGCTGACTACCATCCCACCATTAGCCATGCCTCACATTTGAGGCTGTTTTATGCAGGGACAAGCCCCACAATCCCTAGTCATTCCCAAGATATTCCTGTGCTCACAGCTCCATTAAATAATTAATGTTTGTGATGACCTTGGGCCATCAAGAAAAGTTAAATTATACTCTATTTCCTCTGATTTCTAATGCAGGGACTTACATAATACATTTTATTAGCATTTATTGAGTGCTGTGTGCCAGGGTCTGTGCTACGTGCTTTACAGGGATTATCTCATTTTAGAAATATTTCCATGAAAAATGGCTTTAACTAAAAATATTTTGGTACTTAAGTTGCAATTGGCTAAAAAATTCACTTATATGGAAAAACACATTCACTAAGGACTTTCTGACTAAATGATGACTTCTATGTTCTCTCTGTCCTCTCCATTTGTGTATGTGTATGAATATATAAACATAGAAAGTCTTACACATTTATGTTCAAGATAGATATGTTAAATGTATATGTGTGTATTATAAACTTTAGTCACCCTTATTCATGGAGAATACATTCTAAGACCCCCCAGGGGATGCCTAAAATTACATAGAGTCCTAAATCCTTATATATAATGTGTTTTTTCTTATACGTGCATGCTGCTGATAAAGTTCAGTATATATATATATATATATATATATATATATATATATATATATATATATATATATATTAGGCAGAGGTTAATAACAATGAGTAATAAAATACAACAATATGCTGTCATAAAAGTTATATGAGGGTAGTCTCCCTCAAAATATCTCATTGTCCCATACTTAGCCTTCCTCTTCTTGTAATGATGGGAGATGATTCAGTGCCTACATGGTGAGATGAAGTGAGATGACAGGCATTGTGACACAGCATTAGGTTGCTATATAAGGATTATTTGAATACAAGCACTGCAATACAGTAACAGCTGATCTGATAAACAAGATGGTTACTAAGCAACCAACAGGTTGGTAGTGTATACACCATGTAAACGCTGGATAAAGAGATGGTTCACATGCTGGGTCAGATCAAGAGATGTGGCTCAAGATTTCATCTGAAGGTAGTTCTGCTTTTGCGTTAGACTCCATGAAACTTCTTATTCCACATTCTCTTGAGTCTTGCAGTTGATCTATGTCTCGTATATCGTTTAAAGGGTACTGGAACCCCGTCTTCTTGGGATGGCCTGCTTTAGCCCCTAGTTTCTCCTTCCTTGATCTCCTGCAGCTCTGACTTCCTGTCTGGTTGTTTTAGTTCCATCATGTTTGATCTGGCTTTGCTACTCATCTTTTCATGTGTATGGAGATAGCCACTGACATCAAAGCCTGTGTCCTTCTTTGAACAACTGGTACTTAGTGCTCCTGTGATGCTTGCTGCTACTGAGGAGGATTACTTTTGTCACCATCTGTCATTCATCCATCCATCCTCTGAGAGCTTCCGTTTTCTCATCTTCACAAAAGAGATTATACCATGTGCCTCATGGGGATTGTTGTGCGCATGAACATGAGTAACGTGTGGAAATAGATCTTTAACCTCAGCATTGCTATATAAGTGTTAGTTATTTAAATGCATTTTGAATAAACTCATTGTAGTAAGATGTGGTATGCACACAGCTTGTCAGGAACATACCTGTTGTGGACAATTATGGGGCAATCTGCCTAACCTGGCCCTTGAGCAGGGCCCACCTATTGCCACTGGATTTGCAGGATTAACACTCGAGCCAGCGCTTTTAGGGTGTACTTACTTGATCTTCTGACACAAACTGGGCTATCCAGATTTTTCTCTCTTAAATTTGTGACTGCACTACAGAAATACTAGGTTTTTCTCTACTGTAGAATAAACGTTTATGTCCCCCAAAATACATATGGTGAAACCTAATCCCATTTGTGATGTTATTAGATGAGGCCTTTGGAGATTATTAAGTCATGAGCATGAACCCTCATGAATATGATTCTCTTCTTATAGAAGAGATCCCAGAGGATTCCTTCCCTGTTCCTTCTACCGTAGGGACCTAGCAAGAAGATGACAACTATGAATCAGGAAATGGCCACCTATGGACCTCAGAAGATATCTAATCTGCTGGCACCTTGATCAGGAACTTTCAGGCTCTAAAACTATGAGAAATAAATTTATAGGTTTTTTTGAGGGCGAAGGGGAGGGTACCCAGAATTGAACCCAGGTTGCTTGACCACTGAGCAACATCCCCAGCCCTTTTTCTTTTTTTTTTTTTTATATTTTATTAAAGACAGGGTCTAACTAAGTTGCTTAGGGCCTTGATAATTTGTTGAGGCTGGCTTTGAACTCACAATCCTCCTGCATCAGCCTCCAAAGCCACCGGGTTTGCAGGTGTGCACCACCGTGCCTGGCTGTTTTTTTGTTTTTGTTTTTCTGAGACACTCTGTATACAATACTCTGTTATAGCAGTCATTCTCTTAAATATTCTCCATTAGGTACTCAAAGTGGAAATAAATGTGATCTCTGAGCCATCTTTGGGAGATTCAGTACCAAAATAGGGATGGCAGTTTTAAGAGGGTAAGAGTGCAGTGGACTTGGATGAGTAGCCAGGATTGACCTACAAGCCCCGTAGAGATGGAGGTAACTCCTCAACCCTGTTTCTACTCCTGGCTCCAATCCTTCTGGAGGCCCAAGTGTTCATCCTGCTACCAGATTCCAGCAGATGTTTTTCTTCTGTTACCAATCTCTTGCCACAGTTACATATTTTTTAAACCAAAAGAGCATCCAGGAAGTCATAATGTTCGGTTCATCTGTCCTCTCTCTATTTTCTAATCAAGTCAGATATTCTGAACTTGAACAACAAATTTTAGAACAGTAGCTTGAGACTATTTTAGGAGGAGACAAATGTCTTTTTTTTACAAAGGCACCTAAAGGGATAAAAGGACTGTCACACTATGTGTTCCGCAGTATTTCTTTCCTGAGTCTGAAGTGTCAAGGGAGTGTATTCCACTTTTCAAAACATACTTGGGCATTTTATAAGCACTAGTCATTAGTGCTTATAAAACACAGCAATGCAAGCCCATTCCAAGAAATGGGTGGGAACTGGGACAAGTCACACTCTGTTTTTTCCACCTCTAAATCTAAAATCTGCTTTTAGTTTTCACGTTTCTTGACCTTTCTATAACTCTTGACCTTCCTGTAACTCTTGACACTATTGTTTGCATTCATTCTTTCATTCATGAGGACTACACTCATTTGGAAGGACAAATAGTCTTTTTTTTTTTAAATAAATATTGATGGCTTTTCCTTTGCTGAACCCTTAAAAGTAGGTTTTCTTCAGCATTACTTTCTTCTCTCTGTCCAGTCCTCCCTGAATCTCTCTTAGGAGAGGGGAACCAACTATGGTGCTTTCAGGCTTAAGATTTTTAAGAGACCCACTGTGGCCTACCAAGAGAATTCCAAACTGTTTCCTGTGGAAATCAAGGCCCTTCCAGCCTTTTGGAATGAGGCTTTCGTCTCTTCCATCCACACTTTCTGCTCTGCACACCCAATGCCCATCCTGCCGGCTGCTACACCCCAAACTCTCACTTGTCCTCTCTTCTCCTCCTGGTTGGTGTCCTCCTTCTCCTGGATCACTGGAACACTCTGGAATCTTGCCCATCCTCTGCGGTGAACTTCCTGGTCTTCTCTCTGGCTTTCGCAGGACAGTGCCTACACTACTGCTGTGGCACTTACTTCTGTCTCGTCCGAGAGCTGCTCTTCCACCCCTTTCCTCTTTCAGTTGTTGATTCTTACTTGGGGAGGGCAGCTCCTCCTGTTTCTGCTCTTCTCTCACCTCGTGCTCCATAAGCCATAGGTGTTCAATACGTAAGTGCTGAATTGGGGAGCTGTCGAGTGTGGTGATAAGAGAATGGAGCCCCGAAATCAGACTGCCGAGGTTTGGAAACCAGTTGCTGTGGCTTGTGGTTGGAGTAGGATCCCCACATGTTCATGTGCTGGAAACTTGGTCCCCAGGGTGGCCATGTGACAGATAATGGAACCTTTTAGAGGTGGGGCCTAGTGGAAGGTGGCTAGGGCACTGGAGGAATATCTTTGGAAGGGATTAGTGTAGTTTTCAAGGAACCCCATGCAGTTCTTGCAAGACGGGGTCGTTTTAAAGTGAGGCCAGGCCCTACATTTGGTTCCTTATGCACCTGACCATTTTCCTTTCTGCTTCTAAACCAGGTTGTGATGTAGCCATGGTGACCTTAACCAGAGGCTGAACAGATGGGACACCTGATGTTGGGTTTTTGGCCTGCCAAATTGTGAGTTAAATAAACCTGTTTACTTTTTAAAGTACCCATCCTCAAGTATTTTGTCATGACAGTACCAACAACAAAAAAGAACTAAGATACCAGCTTAATATGTAGCCAGTGTGTAATTTTAAGGTTATACAACTATGAGATGATAATAATAATAGTACTAATATTCTAGGTTGTTGTGGGGATTCAATGAGATAATAGAAGGTGTAAGTATACAGTCTAACACATAAACAAAGATCCATGTTAGTTCTTATTATCAATTAACCTAAATGCTTAGGGTATCATTGCAGAGGGTTCACTGTCAAACTAAGTCCCAAAGTACTTGACCCAGGGGAGTTTGAATAGAAGGAAGGTTTTATTCCTGTTATCTTGTAAGAGAGTTTGGGTGCTTACAGATTGATTTCAGCAGACATATGCATGGTTTTATTTTTTCAGTCTTTTTTGATATTAGAAAAAGCTAATTCTTTGAGTCAGAACCCATCTACTGTCACAGAGGTTCTTAAACAGGAATGCACATTGTATCCCCTGGAGGGCTTGTTAAAGCACAGATGGCTGTCCCACCCCCTAGAGTGTCTCATCTGTAGCCCTTGAGAATCTGCATCTCTAACAGGTTTCCTGGTGTCTCTGAGAACCGCTGTATGTTTCCCAGCTCTAGGGCTCCATCTGTAGTCTTTTGGGGTTGAGCGCCCTGGAAAAACACGTTTCAAAATTTCAATGAGAGGAAAGATCAGCTGAAAATAATGCTCTTTGATCTCCAGATGACTGAAGGATTGGGTTAATAATTTGTAGGTTATTAACTTGTAAGTCTCTAAATATCTTTAAATTATTCAAGTTGACTTCTCAGGTAGAGATACCTTAGTGTCACATTAGACAGATGCTGCCTTGGGACTTCTCAGGTTACTGCCTCTCATGTTGCTCTTCCTGGCTGGGCCAGCAGAACAAGGGGGGGCGTCCTCTTGGCATAGGTGTTGGCACCCCTAGGGAGCATGGCTCTGGCTTGGTTACCACTGTCAGCTCCTCCACCAGGAGTAACTATCTCTTTTGTCAGGGGTAGAGGCCCATTGGGAACAGAGAGGAAACGAGCCAGGAGAGAACAGAGCTACATTCCTGCAGTTCCAGTATATGTGTGTGTGTGTGTGTGTGTGTGTGTGTGTGTGTGTGTGTATTGGGGGCTGAGAGCAGGCATTAGCTTATTTAATCATCGTAACAACCCTCTGCAAAAGCATTTGCTGTTAACTTCATTGTATAGATCAGGAAACGGGAGCCTGTTGAAAATGTTCAATCCCCAAGATTGTGCAGTTGCCAAGGGTCAAAGGTGAGTCACCAGCCTTGAACTGGATCTCCAAATAATGGGTGATGATGCTTGAGAAGTAATAGTCTTGTCTTATCGCTGTCAAAGCTCTATATCAGACAGCTTGTGGTTTCACTAATTTATTCATGCATTTATTAAGCACCTACTATATGCAAATTATCACGGACAGCATTATGGCCAAAAGGTTTTACCTTAAGACATCTTTTTAGTCTTTTTCTTTAATGAAAAACATTCTCACATATTAGCTAGTAAACTAGCCTATTAGTGTGAAAGCACAAAAACAAGGGGAAAATTCAGTATTTTCCCAGTAAAATATGTTCAACTTTTCAAACAGTAGTATCCTTTTCAGTTTGATAATAGTCAGAGCCCAGACACCTTATTGCAGCATAAACGTGTGCACTGTGATGGTGCAGTTTCTTACAGACCTAGTTGATTCTCCTCTAATACCTCCTTCTGAACCTAATTTTATCACTAGCTTTCATTTGATTTCATTGAGGATTCAAATCAGGAGCATCATAACAGAATGGAAGTATTGGCTAGCACCCTTATTTCATAAAGGAAGAGATATTGGAATATGGAAGTGAAGGGCTGGAATAATGGCTGATCCTGGGTTTAATGCAGCATAATACCCCCTCCACAGGACATTTCATTACAAAGGTCACCTGGGGCCATAATTAAGGAATTGTATTAAAAGCAGCTGTTATCAGGTAAGATGGTTTCAGACGCAAGTAATCACAAAATCAGTGACTTAAAGCAAGGAACACTGAGTGTCAAAATCCCTGGAAGTCCAGAGAAAGGGTGGAGCATAGCAGTGAGTCCCTGATGCTATTAGGTACATAATAGGCATTTATGTCCTTTCTCTGCTCTCTGCTGAGACTGACCTCTGTCCTAGGGTTGCTTTCCAGCATGGCTCCAAGATGACAGCAGCTGGAAACAGGCGGCATCATATGCAGATATGACAAGGTCTGGCTGGGATGAGGGGTACTCTTTTTTATGAACTTGAATGAGGAAACTCTTCCAGGAGTCTCCCTAGCCACTTCCCCTCCAGGTTATTTGGTCACCCCTAAACCAATACCTGATATAGGTTTCCCAGCTTTGGCTTGGGTAAACATCATTTAATGAGTGTCCGAGCAAACCTGGGGTTTTGCTACAAAGAAAGGGAGAAGTGGGCTGGGGTTGTAGCTCAGTGGTAGAGTGCTCACCTAGCAACTGTGGGGTACCGGGTTCTATCCTCAGCACCATATAAAAGTAAATAAATGAAATAAAGGTATTGTGTCTGTCTACAACTAACATATATATGAAGAAAGGGTAAAGTGGCCATTGTAGGCAATAAATGCATTCACATCACGGTCGTGAAATTTAGGTTGCCCAAAGAGGTATGTTGCAAAATGACATATATGGTAAATGATCCTGAAGGCAAGCCTCTGGTGCATTTCTTACTTTGAATAAAAATGGTGAAGTATTCTGCCTTCCCTTGCTTCATAAATCACTATGATAGGCATTTACATTGCCATTTACAATGCCAGCAGTCTTTCAGTGATTCATTTGAATAGATGCCACCAACTTGCTGGAATACATTTCTGTTCTAACGAAACAAAAATTTTAAAAGGCGTTAATTAACAGGAACAGTGGCCACGATTTCAGTAATTGTGTTAGAAGCATATTCCCCCAGGTGGGCTTTCAACAGGGGAGATTGTATGAACTCTGGATAAGATGACTTAGTAGAAGGTACAATGTTCCCTCCCTCTACCATGTCAATATCTATATGGTAAAAATGCACAGGTCCAATCCCAGATTGCTTGTGGTCAGGTTGGCACTCTCACTCTCACACTCTCTGTATTTGGGGACACTTTCCCCACGTAGGTGAGAATTAGTCAAAGAGAAAAACTTATGAGATGTGGAAGGTAAAGCATACCAGAGGTTATCGCTTTGGGGAAGTCGTTGGGGTCAGAGGAGGCAGGTGAAGATTTTTCTACATGGATGCAGCAGTTTGTAGCTGTTCTGGGAACTGCCACCATTGTGGATGTGGTGGAACTCCAGCACCCACTGCTGTTGACTTCTTTGACATTTGGCATTTGGCTCTCCTGGCATCCACTCCCCCAACTCTTACAAAAATCACGAAGCTCCTGATTTTGTTTTAAATGCTTTAGACTCTGAATGCATAGGGTGGCTACTATTCTCCTCATTGAACCTGGGTAAGTCAGATCCTTTTGCTTCTATACCCAAACACACTTCACACACACACACACACACACACACACACGCACGCACACACATACACACTTGCGTTCTGTTAACTTCCTTCCTCAGAGTTAACCACTATTAGCAGTCCGATGGGTATTATTTCATTTACAAACACACAAATGTCTCACTTATAAAATATTAAAGAAATCAGGTGTGATCCTACTTCGTGTACAACCAGAGAAGTGAAAAATTGTGCTCCATTTGTGTACAATGAATCAGAGAGCATTCTGCTGTCATGTATAACTGATTAGAGCAAATTAAAAATATTTTTTCTCTAAAAAAAGAAATCATATGAATTAGATCATTCAGTGTGTATCTTGGGTATACTTTCATGATTATAGGTATTGCCTTTGCTATTTTTAGCTTCCCATAGTATTCTGTTATGTGGCTGTAATATAATCAGTTGCCACATTGAAAAGCATGTAGTCTGTCTCTGTATTTTGAGTGTGAGAAACATGCTCACCTGTCCACACCCAAAGAATGGACTAAGAGACACTAGGTGCAGCAAAAGTGAGACTTTTTACTGATGGTCTTGCCAGATCAGGTATCTGGGTGAGCAGGCACACCCAGAGTGGTTACAATCAGCATTTTATTCCTGTGCAAGGTCCCTCCCCGGTGTCTCATTGGCTGAGTACTATGGGGTGTATAGTGTTCCTGAATGTCACCTAGGTTTCAGAGTCTCTTGGGTTATTTAAAGAAGTGTACCTTTAGTTGTTCTGTTTTTCTCTTGTGGTGGGAAAGCCTTCTTGGGGTGAAGGCATCAGGCTGACTCCTTCCCTTTCATGTCCTGTTTATCAAGGGCTTGTGCATTTTCACACTCTGGTGTTAACTGCTTGTAACTTTCCACTGTGCTGACCTCACTAGCTGCTTTTCTTATATCCCAAGTAAGTTTACATTTCAGACTAAATATTGTATTTTGAAAATGTATCACTGGAATTTCTTTTTTCTTTTTATTTATATATGACAGCGCAATGTATTACAATTCTTATTACACATATAGAGCACAATTTTTCATATCTCCGGTTGTATATAATATCACTGGGATTTCTATTTGTCACACTCAGTGAACATCTTTGTGAGGTTATCTCTGTATTGTGTTTGTGGCACATGTTTCATAGGATACACCCTGAAGTTGTATGCATGCTTAATATTTTGATACATATTGCAGACTACCTTCCAGAGGCTATGGCGATTTTTATCTCATCGCCATCAGATCATGATGACTAATTCCCCATCGGTTGTGTAAGAAATCAAGATAATGGATCATTTTATTGCTTCTTATGACTCTTACACTTTTCTAGTTTGTATTTTTTGTCACTTTTTCCCCTACAACTTTCAGAACACACGTGAAATCTAAGAGTCAAAGATATTTTGACCAAAAAAGTTCCTGAGGAGTAAATTGAGAATGAAAATCAGGTCTTGCATTTCCAGTCTTGAGTACTCACATTTATCCTTTTAATTCAGCATTTGTAACTCTCTGCCTGAAATTCTTTCAAGAAGGAATATATAAATAATTATTAGGGGCTTATATTAGGTTGAGCGACATAAAATTAGTTTTTGAGAATTAAAGATGGCCCAATATGTACAATTTTATATGGTTCATCCTAAGGTCAAAGTACAGGGAACACATCAATTTAACAAACATTTGTTGATGGAACTACTATGTATCCATTATGCACAAGGAACTAAGTTGGATTCAAAGATAATATTGAGGATGACATAAAGATAATATTACACTTAAGGAATTCACAATAATGAGTGAGTGATTCCTTGGGTCTCTGTGGTTTGAGATTTGAGTTCTTCCTTTTTTTTCCCCCACAGAATCACAACACTTTGAGGCAGACATTCAATCTGTCACTTCTTTGGTGTTATATAGTAAGATGCTTTACACAGAGTAAGTCACAAACATAACTTTTATAAAAGCCCTTTTCCAGCTTATGTTCTGGTAGAAGACAGATAATAGAAAAGTATATATCTCTCCTTGTTAGGAAGAGCTTCCACTACTCCATGGGTGCTGGAAGTAGACAACAGGCTTTTTGAGTTAGATCAAGGCAGTTCATCATTCATAGCCCAGCTCACAGCAGGAACATAAACATAGTTTACTAATTCTCCTTCCTGCAAGCCCTATGGGGTGATGTCATGGGTATAGAAGGATGATACACATGCAGAGGGTCACACCTTGGAGAGTGAGGATCAAACCACTTAGTCCCCCTCCTGTGAGGGAGTGGCAGTGACAGAATAGTCATATTATGACTATTCCACTACTTCCACTACTCCATAGGTGCTGACATAGTCATGTTGTGACTGTTAGTCATGCTTAGACTTGACCTGCTTAGATGAGCACCTTTCACAAAATTATCATCAGATTCAACACAACCAAAGAAATAATCAGAGGACTTGAAGATAAATAGAAACTGCATAGATTGGAGTGCAAGAGGAAAACAGAGTAAAAGAACAGGACAGAGAATCTAAGAGCTGTGGGACAATATCAGGTCTCATGTGTATTTATTGGAATCCCAGGAGGAGAAATGGAAGAAAGGGGCAAAGAAACATTTAAAAAAGCAATTACAGAGATTTTTCAAAATTAATGATTGATAAAGAATCACGTTGTCAAAAACTGAGAACACTAAGCAAGATAAATAGAACAGAAAACTAAATCAAACAGGAATCCAACCAACCAAAACAACAATAAAACCACAATTAATCCATAAAAAACCTATATATCTAGGTTCATCATATTTAAATTTCTGACAAGACAAGGAAAAGGTTCTGAAGAGAAGCAGAGAAAAAAAGACAGGTTAACATTGCAAACTGATGTCAGAATTATAGTAAACTTCTTGTTAGACATTATGGGAGCCAGAAGACATATTAACATGCTTAAAGAAAAAACAACCAAGTATCAACCCAGATTAGTGCATAAAAAGAAAATATCTTTTGAAATCAAGGAGAATGAAGACTATCAGGCAAAAACGGAGAACACATTGTCAGCAGATTTGCACTATAAGAATATCAAAGCAAGAAGAAATGGGATACCAAAGAAACTTGGATCCATACAATAAGATAAAGGATACAGGAAATGGAATAAACAAAGGTAAAATATTTTTCCTCACTTCTACTTTCTCTAAAAGAAAATCAGCTGTGTAGAGTAAATACAGAAGCAAAATATAAGACAACAATAGCACAAAAGAGTTGGGAAGTATTGTGTTAAGGTCTTCACATTACATGCAAAGACATGGAATATTATTGAGGGTAGACTCATTAATTAAAGATGTAGATTATAGGCTCTAGGGCAATCACTAATATTTAAAAAAAATAGTTATGCTTTTCCATCTTGGCTGCAAACATGCTCTCCAGACCAAGGAAGACTTGAAACCTTTGGGGCCACATGAACCTTAGCTGCATGGACAAGCTCCATAATCACTGGGAGACCAGGGTAGAGCTGGGGCATCACCACAGGATCGACTTCAGCAAATATCACCCAGTTCCTTTGGGAAAGTTGGTATAAGGCCTTACCACTTCAAGAGGAACCAGAGCCTCTGCCCTACAGTAAACTTTGATAAATTGTGGGCTTTGGTCAGGGAGCAGACCTTAGTAAATACTGCCAAAAGCGAGACTGGGAGCTGCTTGTATCATTGATGGAGTGCAATCAGACTACTAGAAAGTCCTGGGGAGAGGAAAACTCCCCAAATAGACTCATCATGAAGGTCCGATTCTTCAGCCCAGGAGCTGAAGAAAGATTAAGGTGTATGTTGTGGGCCTGTATCTTGGCGATGTGAAGCCACATGTAGGAAGGCTCATTAAATGCTAACAAATTATTTTCAAAGAAAAATAAAACAGGTATGAATAATAAGTCAATAGTAACAGTAAATGAGTAATAAGATGCTCAATTTGCAACCAGAAACAACAGATTTTAATCCAAGCATATCAATACTCACAATAAATGTGAATGCTTTAAACATATCAATCAAGTCTCATGTTTTATACTGCTTACAAGAAATTCACTCAAATATAAAGGCAAGTGGGGTTAAAAATAAAAGGTTGAAAATATGCATGGTGTAAATGATCAATAGAATGGTGGGGCAACTATACTAATATCAGACAAAATAGACTTTGGAATTTTTCAAGAATACGTGGTAATACTAAGGCATATATAAACAATAGAGCTACAAAATACATGAAACAAAAACTGGTAGAACTGAAAGGAAAACAGGCAAATCCATAACATGAATAGGGATGTCAAGACTCCTTTCTCAATAACAGAGAGAACAAGTAGGCAGAAAGTGGGTAGGGATAATGATGACCTAAACCACACTCAACTAACTTGACCTGGTTGTCTTTTCTAGAGCATTCAATCAATGGCAAAGAAATTAAAGTAGTCAAATGGCTTGTGACAAAGATAAAAAGGGCAATTCTAAGGAGAAATCATATTGGAACAATTGGATAACCATATGCAAAAATGAAACCATTGGTTTATCTTCCTATCCTTTCAACAATGCCACAGTGTCCTGATTACTTAAGCTTTGGAGTAAATCTTGAAATCATGTGAGTCCTCTGAATTTCTTTTTTGTTCCACAAAATTGTTTTGGCTATCTTGATTCCTTTGCTTTTCTTTGTAAATTTTAGAATCCTCTTATCAGTATCTATAAAATAGCCTTCTGGGAGACTGATTGGGTTGGTGTGGAACCTGTAAACCAATTTAGGAAGAAGTGACTTTTTAATAAGATGGAATCTTAAAGTGGTTGATAGTGCTATTCAGATTTTCTCTATCTTTACTGCTTTTTGTTTTTCTATTTGTGTCATTTACTCTAACTGATGTCTTAATCCCATTTAAGAGAGCTTCATCACCATGACCAAAGGCTGTGGCACTACTTCCTAGTACCATTAGTGTGGGAATTAAAATTTCAGCATGTGAATTCTAAGGGGGACACAAACATTCAGACCACAGTAATTATTTTGGGCAAATTACAAGAACTCTGATACAGTACACTTTAATTCCTCATCTTTAATGTTTCTGTGCTCATATACAAATATTGTGATTTTACTAATTCAGTGTTTTCCATTTGGCTTTACACATACATCTCTTAAGGTGATTAATCACAAAAAACTAATATGGAATCTTCCAATCTGTGAACAATATATCTCTTTTGGAAAGTACTAATAGCCTCTGTAGCGTCTGTTACGTAAAAGGCAGATGAGGGTTATAGCCCTCTCCTTTTTAACCTCACTACCCTGTTTATGCTATTATGCCAGCAAGTCTCAGAAAAAAAGTCATCAAAGATTATCTTGTAGGCTTAAAAAAATACTAATCTGGTCTTCAAGTCTATCCTGGTAGTTTGAGATTTTTAACTCATTGAACCTTGCAACCTTCTCTCTTGTTTTAAGATGAAGATAACTGAAAGGTTGTGGTAATTTAGGGTTATCTGTTAACCAACCATCCCTCTAAGTATGTGTCTGATTATAGAACAGATCCACATACTCTGTCTCCCAATACATGATTTTTAGATTTGCAGAATTCTAAAGTTGAGTTGTGGCGTCTCTGTGAGAATGCTTCTCACTGAAAACATACCACCTGCAAGGTGGTCCTGGGGTCTAGTTTCTGTTCCTAAAGTCCATTGATATTTGTCATGAGGCCACACCTTTCTCTTGCTGCTTATAGTCAGTGACTGAGGGCTGTGGGGATACTAAAGCAGATCTTATCCTGAAAGGCACCGGGTTCCTTTGTTGGCTGACTTTAGCTCAAGGACTTCTCCCAAAATTTCTGCCAGCTTCCGTGCAGCAGTATAGGGTGCTTCTGCCTAATCCTTCTTCCTTTTCTCCTTTAGGTGAGCTCAGACCTGTGTGAACAGATTGCACTTGGTCTAATGGCTTTCCAACTTCTTCCCCATTTCTTTTTTGTACAGGCACTTTCATGAAATTCTGCTCATTTAATCCCATCCTGACACCTGCTTTTCAGAATTTCCTAACTTATGCATTGCTACAGACAGAATTATTTTGGAATAGAGTGGTCCTGACAATGTGATGATTTCAAATGGGCACCTGGGAAAGATTTGTATAAACGGCTTTCTTTAGGGACCATGTTTTAAATTATAACCTTATTTAGTAAAACAGTCAATGAGGTTTTCCATGTGAACTGAACGTGACGTTTCCTTATCTTGAATGTCAAATTCAGGTCTTACCTCCATGGAATTAGGCAGCTAGCACAGGACCTGAGGGATGTTCTGAAGCCTGGATATATAAAATGAGGAGTGGAAAATCCATTCAGAAAGGGAAGAAATGGTTCAAAATTGATTGGTTGTGGATCCTGCAGGGTTGGCCTGTAATTCCCAGTAACTTGTGAGGAAAGTTTGTTTTTTGCAGGGTTATGTTTGATCTACTCTGCATAATTGTATATTCTTATTAATGGAACACCAAACTATTTATACCAGCAGGGTCCTTGCCAGGTGACTTTTCATAGAAAAGTTGTTGTCTTTGTTGTTTTTGCTATAAATGATAGGACTGTCTGCCCAGACCTAACACAGTTTGTTATTGCTGAACTTTTTCCATAGCTGAAAAGAAGAAGGAAATGATTAAAAAAAAAAGAAGAAGAAGAAGAAGAGGAGGAGGAGGAGGGCGGATCCAAGATGGTGGAATCGAGGAGGTACTCTTTCTGGCTGCTCTGTGGCATGAAACCAAGAAAGCAGTCAGGCAGCAGCTTCTCCACAAGGTCTCACCTAAAACAGAATACAACATCTCAGTGTGTGAGAAGACCCCTGTGCAGTGGGTTTTCCCAGAAACCACCAGCGCTACGACCACCCATGCAGAAATCAGAGCCTCTGAGTTCCAGTAAGACTCCAGACTCCAGGCCCAAAGCCCGCAGTCCTAGTGCACACGTGGCTCTCAAGTATCGGAGCAGAATCACCTAATCAGCACCTCTGCAGAACTCCAGACTGCTCTCCACTCCCATGCAGATCACTCGCCTGCTATATAGCCACATCCCAGCTCCCCCCACCTCACCCGACACCCCAGCCCTGGAAGCAGACCGGTTCCATCTGGGAAAACCTTTCCCACCATTTTTTTTGGTGGCTATCAGCACGGATCTCTGTCTGAACAGGTACCTGGTTTCCAACTTCCCCTCCTCCCCCCCTCCCCAGCTGCAAAAACTAGGCACAGTGACTACCCAACACAAAAACAACTCTCGGTTGAACAGGAGCCGCATGGGGACCAGGGTACCACCAACCTGGTGCGAGCCTGAGGGCAAGAGGTCTTGCAGTTGGGACCTGATAAGCAAGAGAGGGGAGGTGTCTAAAGCCTGGAGCAAAACAGAGAGATCAGGATGGGGTAGCTCCAGGCTGGAGAGGGAGACAGTGGGCGGGGCTCAAGTCTTCTCACCCTGGTTACCTACACCACCCTGAGGGCAGAGACTCAAGCTTAAAATAGGTAACTCCAACTACTGGAAGAGAAGAGAAGCAGGAAGGAAACATAATTCTAAAAGTCTTTTTTTCTTCTTCTTCTTCTTTCTCCTCTACCCTTCTATCCTCTGGCCCTCACAACCCCGACATATATAAAACCAAGAACTTTGCATGAAATAGAACTTTGAGAACTGAGTCACCTGAATAATATAATATAGAGGAACTGCATAAGCCACCCCTTTTATCCATTTTCTTCTCTCTTTTTTCTATTTCTTTCTCTCTTTTTTCTTCTTCTCTTTCTTCTTCTTTCACCCTCCAAATTTTACTCTTTTTACATCCTGTAATTTTCTAATTACATGTGTGTGTTTGTTTTTGTGTACTCTACTGTCCTCCCACATACATGTCTACCCTAAATTACTTCCTGTGTATTCCCCTGCTACTAACCCTCTTCATTAGAGTTCTCCTTCAAATTTCCTAATTATATTAACCACATACCCTCACATCTTTCTCCTTTAGCATATCGTCCTATTCCCAAACCCCAGATCACTGTCTGCTGCCAGAAACTGCAAACCTTTTATGAAATTACTGATTATATTTTAAATAATAATTGAATCCAACATTTCTGGACATTGAGACTAAACTATAAATGTCTTAATAACAATAATTTGTTCATAGGTGAGGTATTGTTGATATTGGGATCTGTTAACATTGTGATTCCCCACAAAGGAGAGACCTTGGAACCATACAAGAGCACTACAAATCTATAAGATAAAAACAATAACACACCAGTTCCACAGAGCTGGAAAGAAACGCGAGCAACATGAAAAGACAAGGGAAGGAAGTGCCACAAACAACTCAAGACAACACATCATTAGAAGAATTGACAGCTACAGCAGAAAAATTACAGAGAAAGGTTTCAGGATATATGTGATTAAAATGTTCTATGATCTCAAAGAAGACATAAGAGAACAAATATCGGCAGTGAAAGATCAAAAAGATTGTGCACCATGATCAAGTGGGATTCATCCTAGGGATGCAAGGTTGGTTCAACATACGGAAATCAATAAATGTAATTCATCACATCAATAGACTCAAATATAAGAATCATATGATCATCTCAATAGATGCAGAAAAAGCATTTGACAAAATACAGCACCCCTTCATGTTCAAAACACTAGAAAAACTAGGGATAACAGGAACGTATCTCAACATTATAAACGCTATCTATGCTAAGCCCCAGGCCAACATCATTGTAAATGGCCAATATTGAAGGCATTCCCTCTAAAAACTGGAACAAGACAGGGAAGCCCTCTTTCACCACTTCTGTTCAACATAGTTCTTGAAACACTGGCCAGAGCAATTAGATGAAAGAAATCAAAGGGATATATATGGGAAAAGAAGAACTTTAATTAGCACTATTTGCTGAAAATATGATTCTATACCCAGAAGACCCAAAAAACTCTACCAGAAAACTTCTAGAACTAGTAAATGAATTCAGCAAAGTAACAGGATATAAAATAAACACCCATAAATTAAAGGCATTTCTGTATATCAGTGACAAATCCTCTGAGAAGGAAATGAGGAAAACTACCCCATTCACAATATCCTCAACAACAAAAAAATAAGATACTTGGGAATCAATTTAACGAAAGAGGTGAAAGATCTATACAATGAAAACTACAGAACCCTAAAGAGAGAAATCAAAGAAGACCTTAAAAGATGGAAAGATCTAGGTTGCTCTGGGATAGGCAGAATAAATATTATCAAAATGACCATACTACCACAAGCGCTATACAGACTTAATGCAATTCTAATCAAAATCCCAATGGCATCCCTCATAGAAATAGAAAAAGCAATCATAAAATTCATCTGGAAAAATAAGAGACCCAGAATAGCTAAAGCAATCCTTAGCAGGAAGAGTGAAGCAGGTGGTATCCTATACCAAACCTTAAACTATACTACTGAGCAATAGTAACAGTATGGTATTGGCACCAAAACAGGCTGATAGATCAGTGGTACAGACTAGAGGACACAGAGACAAACCCACAATATGACAATTATCTTATATTAGACAATGGTGCCAAAAACATGCACTGGAGAAAAACTTCAACAAATGGTGCTGGGAAAACTGGAAATCCATATGCAACAAAATTAAATTAAAACCTTATCTCTCACCATGCACAAAGCTTAACTCAAAATGGATCAAGGACCTAGGAATTAAACCAGAGATTCTCCATCTAATAGAAGAAAAAGTAGGCCCTAATCTTCATCATGTGGGATTAGGCCCCAACTTCCTTAGTAAGACTCCTATAGCGCAAGAATTAAAACCAAGAATCAATAAATGGGATGGTTTCAAACTAAAAAGTTTCTTCTCAGCAAAAGAAACAATCTGTGAGGTGAATAGGGAGCCTACATCCTGGGAGCAAATCTTTACCCCTCACACATCAGATAGAGCACACATCTCTAGGGTATATAAAGAACTCAAAAAGCTAAACACTGAAAAAAACAAATAACCCAATCAACAAATGGGCCAAGGACCTGAACAGACACTTCTCAGAAGAGGATATGCAATCAATCAACAATATATGAAAAAATGTTCATCATCTCTAGCAATTAGAGAAATGCAAATCAAAACTACTCTAAGATATCATCTCCCTCCAGTCAGAATGGCAGCCATTATGAAGATAAACAACAATAAGTGTTGGCGAGGATGTGGGGAAAAAGGAACACTCATACATTGCTGGTGGGACTGAAAATTGGTGCAGCCAATATGGAAAGCAGTATGGAGAGTCCTTGGAAATCTGGGAATGGAACCACCATCTGACCCAGCTGTTCCCCCTCTCCTTGGACTATACCCAAAGGACTTAAAAACAGCATCCTACAGGGACACAGCCACATTAATGTTTACTAGCAGCACAATTCACAATAGCTAAACTGTGGAGCCAACTTAGATGTCCCTCAGTGGATGAATGGATTAAAAAATGTGGCATATATACACAATGGAATTTTACTCGGCATTAAAAAAGAACAAAATCATGGCATTTGCAGGTAAATGGATGGTGTTGGAGAAGATAATGCTAAGTGAAGTCAGCCAATCCCAAAAACACAAATGTGGAATGTTTTCTCTGATATAAGGAGTCTAACTCATAGTGGGGTAGGGAGGGAGAGCATGGGAGGATTAGATGAATTCTAGATAGGGCAGAGGGGTGGGAGGGAAAGGAATGGGCAGAGGATTAGCAAGGATGGTGGAATGTGATGGACATCATTATACAAAGTACATGTATGAAGACTTGAATTGGGTGTCAACATACTTTATATACAAACAGAGATATGAAAAATTGTGGTATATATGTGTATTAAGCATTGTAATACAAAAGCAAAAAAAGTACATATATAAAGGCATGAATTAGCATGAACATACTTTATGAAAAATTGTGCTCTATATGTGTAATAAGAATTGTAATACATTCCAGTGCTGTCGTGTATTTAAAAAAATGAAATCAATAAAAGTTAAAAAAATAAAAAGAAGAGGAAATGACAAAAAAATGAATGCTTATAGCAGTTGAATTAATGATACCGGCACTGCTTGCTAACCGAATAAATCAAATCACTTGAAAAGAGCTCTTAATGATGGATGGATTGTTTTTAAAAATAACTTCCAACAATCAAAAACATTAACATGCATGGAGTTTACTTTTTAGCTGGAAGCCTATAATTTAGTCATCAACAGGTAATTGTTAGTAGTGGTGACATGATTATAACGTGTGTTAATTTGTTTGGTTAATCACTAAGCCATCCTGTAATCTACATGCATTTTTAAGGGCAAAACAATTCATCTTAAAATTGATCACTAGTATAACATTCCATTGAATTCTTAATGACACATATAATTAGGCAAGGGATAACATTCTTAATCCCTACAGCCTTAAGTAGTGAAAGAAGAGTTTTGGCTTGGAAGGCCTTCTTTAGTTTCCCCTGGAAAAAGGCATTCAAGTAAGGTACCCTGTTTTTGAATGGGTATGCAGTTTCTGCTATTGGATGCATGAGTGTTTGATGTGTGTGTTTTGGGGGGACCTCTTGATTTTTTTGTATTCTGGTTCATTCCACATGTAACAATGGTATTCTTGGAAATATTTAACAATAGCCAATTTTTGGAAGATATTTAGATTTAAAAACCCTTCAGTGTGAAAGCTGTAGGACAGTGGTTCTCAACTAGGGACAGCTTTGCTCCCCAGGGGACTTTTGGCAATGTCTAGAACTATTTTTGATCACCATGACTCAGGAGTGGATGCTGCTGGTGTCCAGTGGGTGGACACCAGGAATGCTGCTCCGTGCTCTATAATGCACAAGACAAAGAATGAGCTGGTCCAACATGTCAATAATGCTGCCACTAAGAAATACCGAAAGTGGCTGCGGGCTCTGTGCTGTTCTTGATGACTGCAATGACTTCTTGGACAAACTCTGACACAGAAACCAGAGCATAAATGTGCAGCCACTAATATGTGGAACTGTCCATTCCATGGGCCTCTCTGGTTCTTCAAGGCAGACTATACTCAAAGATCAGTAATGCAGTTTCAGTAAAACTCAATTGTTAGGGCTGCCCCTGCCCCTTTTAACTTGTTCTAAAAGATCAAAATGTGTACATATTGATGTATTTGTGGTGTGTGTGTGTGTCTTACTAAAGCCAAGAGGAAGTGCTTCCTTTGGGATTTCCAGAAAATTTCCTTCCCTCCTTTAAAAAAGGAAATTCTCATCAAGTTTCAATGTTTGTCATTGTCCATTATATACAGATACACAAAAAGAAAGCAGGCTGAATGTTGGTAAAATTGTTTCCAAATGGAGAAATGCTTAACCACATTGGGCTTCCCAAGGAAGTAATACTTACATGTGTTTCCGGGAAGTGAACAAAGTGAAGGCATGTAAAAATGGTGCACTGTGTAATGAACTGCAGTTTCTAATTGGCTAAGCCTCTTTTTATTTAGGAGGAAGGAGTGAAGAAGGCCCCTGTCATGCCCAAGATGAAGCCAATCTTGAGTTAAGCAAGGAGAGAGGTGACTAGATGTTTCCATTCACTGTGAATTGCCTCAATTGCCTTAATCCCCTCTGGTGCCTTCTAAACGCCCCATCAGAGAGATGGCAATCAACAAGAAAACATTCCAAGGCACTCTGGGCTCATTGGAGGAAGGGTTTGGAGAAGGAAGCTGTATCATTATCCACATTCGACTTAATGTACTCATAAAACAGGAACACGCTAAACAGAGTGCTGTGTGATGACTTCATCTTTTCCCAAGCTGATAGCTATTAGTAGCTAATATAGCTCCTTATGGAGGGCTTGTCACATAGCTCATGTTACCAGCCTGATGGCTTTGTCTGGGTCCTTCTTTTTAAACCTTGAAGAGAAAAGACAAGCAGATGCATTTTTAAAAATTTTTTCAACAAGTCCTCAATGAAAGCAAGTTTTCAATACGACATATTTCATCTGATTTTTAAGATTTGTCTCATTAGTAATATCAACACAGATGTCATCGACATGTCAAGATAAGAGCACAAAAACAGATATAAACTTGGAATAGAATTTGCCACTGAGGGCTGGGGATGTGGCTCAAGCGGTAGCACGTTCACCTGGCATGCGTGGGGCGCTGGGTTCGATCCTCAGCACCACATAAAAAAATAAAGATGTTGTGTCCACTGAGAACCAAAAAATAAATATTGAAAAATTCTCTCTCTCTCTCTCTCTCTAGGAAAAAAAAAAGAATTTGCCACGAAATTGTTCAACATTTCATATTAGTTAGCTCTTAACATATTAGTTATTATTTTTTAAATACCTTCTTATATATGAAAGTGATCAAAACAGATTTTTAGGTTGAAACACAGATTAAATCCAACAAAGATTCCCAAAGATGGGGAAAGTACATATTGATAAGAGATAAGACAAAATAAATAAAAATTTCCATAGGAGATTTTTATAACTGGTGATGTATGTGTAAGAATATAGTCATTGCATTGCTGGGATTCTCTTTTGAATAAAAAGAAACTGCACAGATCATGTCCAAAGACTATGGGGACTTTGGTAACAAAAATAATGACAGTAGCAAAGTTAAAACCTATGGTCTCTAGCAGGTGGGTATTGTACCTAGAACCTAGCAGGTGAAGGAGGACAAAGCAAGTGATGTTCTTCTGCCATGGTCTGTGTTGGGGGTCAGGGTCATAGAAGTGGTTTGGTGAAGGCATTTAAGGGCCCAGGGCCAAGAACAAAGTCAGAGGAGAGCACTGCCTTCTTCAGGAAACATGTTATTCATCTCATGGTTTACAGAATTGACATGGGAAACTTTGTCAGTGCACCCTGATGATTGTGATCCTAGCCAAGATCAGGGTGAAATTTCCTTTGGGACTTAGATTAGATATTGAAGATATATATATATAAAAAATCATTTGATATAATTCTTCCCCCCCCCCCCCACTTTTTTTTTTCTATCTAGGAACTACATGTCAGGTCTCTGGCCTTCTGTCACTGAATTAAACATTTTTTAATTTACACATATAGAAAATGAATCCAAGTTTTACTCAACAGTGAGCTGGAGGGTCAAAGCACAGGCTTCCAGTGCAGGAAGGTCTTCTTGTGGATTTTGAATTTGCCATTCGATAGTTGTGTGTCCTTAAGCAAATTAACTAACATTCCCAAGTTTTACTAGCTTTCTCAATTTCTTTATAATATCATTGTCAGGATTAGTAACTATGGTTTTTGATATGATTAACAGGGAACCTGGAATATGTAAGGGCTTAGATGTTAGCTCTTATTAATTTTAACATATTGATCATCTATCAGCTTGACAGTATTAAACACCTTTTAAAATATCTAAACCCACTCAGGACTCCAAGAATGACTTAGCACCGGGAAAAGAATTTAGGAAGTATGAGTCACAGAAACTTTTTTTTTCTTTCTTTTTGGTGTTAGGGATGAAACATATAAGGATAGGCCTTATGTGTGCTAGGCAAGTGCTCTGCTGCTGAGCTACATCCCCAACCCACAGAATGTTTTTAAGAAAGTTCACCACCATGCTCACAGGCACTTCAGTGTTTGCTGAATTGAATCCACATGCTTATTTAGACTAGGTAGCCAAGGGAACACTAGGGTTTTAAACAAACACAGTTAGCATTATAAACGCCATTAATGTTGCAGATCAAAACCACCAGACTCTCAAATTCATTTTATGTGCAAAAGGAAGACTCAAGAGCACAGGCCTAATTCTCCCTAAAGCACTTGGTATTTATGATCTCACTTCCTGTCAGGATGTTTAGTTGAATCAGACATCACCATCAGACCTTACAGAGGCAGGAACTGTCAAAGGAACATTACGGTACACCTTCTAGGATGCAGAGTGGGGTAGGGGTAAGAGCAGTCCCTATGGGTAAGTACTTCCTAGTCATTAATAATTTAGGCAGATAAAGAGCTTTGTTACTACCAGAAAGTGTCTCATACCATCGGACTGTTTTCCTACCCAGGAGAATTGATATTAAATCATCTCCCTAGGCTTTTCCTTAATTTACAACCTGGAACTATATAGCTATTACTTCCATGTGGTCAATCCTATAAGTCTCTAAGGTTCAATAAAGATGGCACTTAGCCTAGAAAAGTTCTCTTGATTTCCTCTACATCTGAATCTTGAAGAGCAATTTTAAAACAATTCCCAGCATCCACTCAAACTGAATGCAGCAGAGAACAGAAAACAGACTTTCTAGAGCTTGAGATAGAGATCAAAGAGAAATTGCTTCCCTGTAGTAGAAGCAAATGGAAGTTCAGGACTGAACCAATCTGAATTAAGAATAAAAATGATGGAAATAAGTAGTTTAGATACACGAACAATAGAAAGGAAGGTAGGAAAACAGCATAAGAAAGGATGGATTAGAAGGCTGGTCTAGGAGAAAATATAATTCAGTAACCCAAGGCGGGTTATCCAAACATGCTTTAAGTTATTGAAGAATCTAATAATAAATTCAATGAAATAAGAAATAAAAAATGAGGGCTGGGGATGTGGTTCAAGCAGTAGCATGCTCGCCTGGCATGCGTGCAGCCCGGGTTCCATCCTCAGCACCACATACAAACAAAGATGTTGTGTCCGCTGAAAACTGAAAAATAAATATTAAAATTCTCTCTCTCTCTCTCTCTCTCTCTCTCTCTCTCTCTCTCTCTCTCTCTCATCTCTCTTTAAAAAAGATTAAAAAAGAAATAAAATGAAATCTAACCAGAGAATAAGAAAGGAGAATAATTGCAGAGCCAAGAAAGCCAGGATAACATCATTATAAATATAAATAAGTTGAAATTATTAGAAAACTCAAAGTAATTAGTGAAAACATGACAGTGGTAGAAGACAAACTAAGATGAGGATGAGAGAGAAAGAGAGAGAGAAAAAAACTTACCAGGGCTTTATAAGGGAAAGTTTCTCTGAAATAATAAAACAGATTCTGCAGTTAAAGAAATATACATTATATGCCATGAAAAAATTAATGCAGAGCCATGAATATAAAGGTATACTTATTTAACTTCTAGTATGAAGAAAGATTATTTCAGGCACCTAAGAAGAACAATCAAGGCCCTTCAAGAGCAAAGAAATCCCAAGAGAGTCTCAGATGTAAACAGAGACAATGTAATCAAAAGACAATGTAACAAAGTCCACAAATTTTGAGGAAAATAAATTATGACCCAAGAATATTATACAAAGGAAACTATTGTTCATGTGAACAAGGATTAGGTAGAAGTAAAATAATTCTAGGAGTGTAGCCCACAAAAGCACCATTTTGGGATAAAACCTTTTCTTAAAGTATGATAAAAAGCAAAGATCATGAATCTTAAGCATTCTTTGAATTTTTTTTTTTTTGCAAAATGAGTATGCCTGTGTAGCATAGCATATCCAGACCAAGATGTAGAATAATGACATGGTTCCTAACATCTTATTATATATCCTAGTCATTAGCACCTTCCCAAAGTTAACCATTATTCTGCTTTCAACACTCTGAATTCATTTTGCCTGACTTTGAACTTTATTTAAATGAAACATATAGTGCTCACTTTTTGTGTGTGTGTGTGTAGCTTCTTTTTGATCAGCATAACTTCTGTGCAATTTATCCATGTTGCTTGAAACAGCAGTTTGTTAAGTAATTTTTTTATTGCATTCTGGATATTTTGAATATTATAAGATGAAACTTCAGGTCCTACTAGAATCTTTTAAAGAATGTTAACTTTTTTTTCTGGTAGGCAGCTAGTCATCATGACTACCCCACTCCCTGCATTGTCCTGACCCCTTTCTGGGAGGTGTGGCCCTAATGTTGATTTAGAATTGCAAACCCTTGCAGTAGTATCTTCCTTGTCTGTGTGGGTCTTGGAAGGTGGTGAGAACTGCCGAACTCATAGCACATAAAGCCTCCATCCCAACCTCCACATAGAGACAATCAAACTTTAGCATAGCTTCTAGCAGCATAAGATTGTGTCTCTATGATGACCGCTTAGAAAGTTCCACACCACCTGGAGAATCTGCTGTTTGTTCTAGCTGACACTTGACTATATAGCTTCCTGTCCTCTCTTTCTGAAAGCATTTACCAGAAAGGGCTTACAACTGTGAATAATATCTCCTACAACTCAAAAATGTTCTCAAGAACCTGAAAGTCATCCCTTGGAAATGTAATCATCAGAGAAGGACAAGCTCTCCATCTCCCACTCTCTCGTGGGAGGACAGAATACTAACTGATAATTGCCAGCAAACAGACACAGCGGCCTAGTTGCACTTATGCTGACCGCCCTTTGTAATTTTCCACTTCCCTGAATCTACTGAGCCTGCACTCACCTGCTTTCCTCTCCCTTATTCTTCCTTTAAAACACTCAGACTGCTCTACACAGATTGATCAGCACTCTGCTCTCTTCAACTATCATTCGTTCCTGAAAAAAAAAAAAAAATCCTCTTTTACTGCTTTAACTACAGTCCAGGAATGTTTATTGTTAACAGTGGTCTGGGCTGCAGTTCAGCTGTCAAAGCCTGTGCTATCAGTTATGTCCAGAATCACTTACATAGACCTAAAGGGTTTGGTTCACCAGTTTCTTCCTCTCCAGGTTTTCTGACTCCCAGGGGGGCCCTTTCCTCCAACTCTGGGTCTAAATCTGATGCTTTGAAACTCCTCTGTGCTGTTGTGCAGCTACATGACAAAGCCGGGAGACAAAGGAGCCTGTGGGAGCCACCATCACTATGGCACTGTAACATCTCCACTGAGGCTTACAAAGGGGAGACCTGACTATGAGAAGAACTCTGTCCTGCATAAGTTCCCCTTTCTAGTCTTCTAACTAGAGAGTAGATTTTCCTGACGGTACTTGAACTTATGTTTAGTAATATATAGCAGTTTCAGGTAGGATATTGTTAAACTGAATAAAGTTTGTCCTAAACCTGTTTTTGTACGTAGGTGATAAAGTTTAGCCCAAAATGGCCTCATAAACACTGAACTGTATTCTAGCTTGATGTGTAAACAAATTGTAACCTAAAACTATAACCTTGTAACCAAGAGACTGAGTCTTGGTAGATCACATCTGTAGGGCTTCAGCCAATCACAAGCTGCCAACAGATTAGGCCATGCCCATATTAGGCAAATGTCAACAGCAGCCAATCAGTTTGCTTCTTTTCTCTGGCTATAAATATGTCCTGCACCTATGGTGTGATGAGGGTATTCTGAACTGTCTTTGGTCTGTGGTTCTTAATCCTAGAACATATATTTTCTTTCTTTCTATTTTTTGGCTTTAAATTTTGACATTATATTTCTTGCTTACTGCGTGTCTACCATGGGTTGGCAAAGAGGCTTTGTTCATCATTTTCACTCAGGGTCTTAGGCAAACAGAAGCAACATCTCAACATGCTTCTATATTTATAGGATGGGCAAAAGGTAGATCAGGAAAACCGTATCCTGGTTCATTGAAGCAGAACATTTTTCTTGCTCAAGTAAAGGTCATTAAATTTAACTGATCTTACTTTTACTTTTAGGAAAATATAGGAATTGAGAAAAATCAAACTAAACCAAAACAATTACACAGAGACCCCATGGTGGGATGACTATTCCCTGATGTTTTATTCTTTACCCTGTTCATTTGTCTGTAGTTTTCAGAAACCTCTGAGAGTTGCTTTATGTCTTACACGCAAGTTTTGTGGTTGTCATCATTATAATCAGTAAAGCATAATTCCTCCACTTTTACCAGAACCAGAACCTCCTCTGTACACATACCTTTAAATATTGGGGTCAAACAGGAAACATTTCTGTTCTTAAAAATACCATATATATTATTAGTGTCCTAAAATGATGTAATGTTTGCATGTTGCAGATCTATCTTGGTTTAATCAATTTCCTGATATTTAGATGCCTTAAATTTTCATTAGTATGAATAATGCTTAATAATGCTTCTGTAAACATCTGTTAGTATGTCTAATTTCTTTCTTTCTTTTTTATAGTATCTCAATTTATTTACTTAACTTTTTAAATTTGATCTTTTTAGTTATACATGACAGTAGACTGTGTTTTGACATATTACACATACATGAGAGTATTACTTCCCATTCTTGTGGTTTTACATGATATGGAGTCACACTGCTCATGTATTCGTATATGAACATAGGAAAGTAATATCTCATTCATTCTATTGTCTTTCTTATTCCCAACCCCCCCCCCCCACCCCTTCACTGTCTAATTTATTTCTGAAGCCAGCACAATTACATGGTAGGAATAGATATAAGGCCCAGAGTGACCTATTACTTTGGATTAAGTCTTTACAAAACCCCACGGAATATTTATTTTTGTTCCCTGCTTACAGACAAGGCAGGTCTAAAGAGGAACAGTCTTTTCCCCCAAGTTAACAGTGAGGATGTGATGGAGCTGAGATTTCAAGCTGGAGGTGCTTGGTCAAATGAATGAGTGAAGTTGGGTGTAGACGACTTTGAAGCAGAGACGTTTGGGTTTCATTTATATTTGTGATGCTTACTGTATTAAGCAGCATTTTTAATAGACACAGAACTAAGAGGATCTCTATCTCATACTCATTCTCTCATCTAACTACCTGCCCACCTACCTACCTATTTATCATCTATCAAGAGATTTGAAGGAATTGGCTCATGCAATTGCGGGGAATAGCAATATAAAGCAGGCCAGTGCCTTGAAATTCAGGTAAGAGTTAATCTTGTGGTCTGGAGTCTAAATCCGCAAGGCAGGCCAACAGGCTGGGAACTCAGGTCAGGTTATAAATACCATTCCCAGCAAAGTCTAGACTAGTGCTTGACCAACAACAGGTCACTGTAACCTAGCCAAGTTGAAACATTGACCATCACACTGATTGCATGACTCTGGGAGTCATCAGTTCAGCCTTTGTGTCTCAGAATCCCCATCTCTAAAATGAGAAATGACGTTCCATTAGATTGAAGGAATATTTATATTAAATCCTGTTTGGTACAGAATGAATGCTCATGCAACATAATTCCCATCTCAGAACAAGTTTTTAAAAAAGCAAACAACCCTTAATCATAATAATCTCTAATGTTGTTGATTGAGAGGAAGCAGCTAGCACTGTTTGGTGCTCAAGTATTTAAGCATTCTCTAGCTAAGATGTGCATTCATGAGTGAGCATAATTTTATATTTTTATTTTTTGTATCTTCAAAGAAGTAGGTTTGCACTATATTTTTTTAACCAGGGATTGAATTCAGGGGGGCTTAACGATTGAGCTGTATCCCCAACCCTTTGTATTTTGAGACAGGGTCTCACAAAATTGTTTGGGGCCTCATTAAGTTGCTGAGACTGGCTTTGAACTCTTGATCCTCCTGCCTCAGCCTCCAGAGACACTAGGATTATAGGCATGTGCCTCTGTACCTGGCTGCACTAATTTTGATATAAAAATTCTATCTTGTTTTTCTGTATGTTCACCAGTTTTTTAAAAAATTGTTATTTCAAAATAATTTCCTATTCATAGAAGAGCCACAAATATAATATAGAGAGAAATGAGAAGGTTAACATTTCATCACATTTGCCTTATGATTCTTTCTCCATGTATAAATAATAACATTTATTTTTTTCTTTTCATTTTGAGAGTGGATGACACACACAAGGCCCTGTGTTATTTTTTACTTCAGTGTATATTTCCTAGTAAAGATATTCTCTTTCATTACTATCAAGGGAAAAGAGATATCTCTGGAGAAGGGTTTGAGGAGTTCCCAGGGAGGAGGAGAAGCTCAAGACCAGTGGCGTCTGGGCATACATGATGAAAAAGAATTTCAGCACACTGCAGACAAAGGCATAGACAGAGATTTATTTAGGAAGCAGATCCACATTCAGGGGAGAATGAGGCCTATTGAGAGTGAGAAGCCACCTTGGGTTAGGGGTCCAATATTTATAGAGGGGCAGTTGTTAGGGGGTCAGACTGGAGGTGGAGCCAGGGTGGAGCCGCTCAGTTGTCCTGTTTTCCCTGCAACTGTGTGGTTCCTTCATTTTACAAGCGGGGCAGGGGGTGGGGTGGCAAGGGCATGTCACTCAAGAGTCAAAATTGTTCCTAAGTGCTTGATGCACCTCAGTGGTTCACAGACGACTCCTTTGAGACTCAGCATGTCTCCCTCTCTCTGTCTTTATCCTAAATCCCCAGATTTTACTACAGAACTGTGATATGAGCCCGCATCTTAAAGAGGAGGAAAACAAGGTATACAAGTTTGCCTTTCCTAGAATCTGCCACCCCTCTAAGGAGGGCAGAAACTTGCTCCCCTTTTTCCCAAATGTACACAAAATAGAGATGTATGAGGGTTCCCCCTACCCATGTGCACTTCACCATATTCCATAATTCTCAACATATGCCAAGCTTATCTCTATTCTCCCTTTCTCCTTCTCCATGCTGGACTATTTTCATGCAAATTCCATGTATCTTATCAGTTCATGCACAAACACTTCAGAATGTCCAACAGGAGGATTCATTAAAATGACACACAAAAAAACCTGTAACCCCTAATGCTATGATCATGCCTAAAAACAATTCCTCTCTGCTGTCTAAAGCCCAAATTTCCCCCAGTTTTCTCACAAATGTCATTTAGACTTCTTGAATCAAGATCCAAGGAAAGGGCTGGGGATATGGCTCAAGCGGTAGTGCGCTCGCCTGGCATGCGTGCGGCCCGGGTTCGATCCTCAGCACCACATACAAACAAAGATGTTGTGTCTGCCGAAAACTAAAAAATAAATATTAAAATCCTCAAAAAAAAAAAAAAAGATCCAAGGAAAATCCACACCCTACATTTGGTTAATAATATTCCTTCTTATTTCTTCCTTGTCTTTTGTTGTTGTTGAAGAAATTGTTGAACTGTCTCATAGACACAACTGGACAATGGTAGATGAACAGTGGGCTTTATGACTTTAAACAAATAAGGAAAACTATGGTAAGGGGAAGATTACAAGATTAAGCTATTTGTTGTTCCCATTCTAATCCTGCATATGTGCCCTACAGAAATGTTCACATATATCCAAGAGTATTTATTTCAACATTGTTTAAAATTGTCTAAAATGTGGAAACAACCTAATGTCTCAGTGGAAGAAGAGGTAATAAACTGTGGTATGATCATATAATGTAACATTGCAATTCAGTGAAGATAATGAACTCGAGCTAGATATATAAAATATAAATACATTTCTATTATATGTTGAATTAAAAAGAGAACATTGCAAAGGAATACTATAAATTGTATATTGATACATAGAAATGCACTTGGGGGTAAAGACAAGCAATGATTGATAGCAATTTCCAAACCCTGGCACTGGGACCCTGGAGGAGGGACTGAGTGGGGGAGGAACACATTTGGGTAGAAGCAGAATGAGGAAATTCTACTGTATCTGAATTGTTTTGTACATCTAGTAGGATTGAAATATTTAGGAGTATCAAAGAATGCTATGTCATAGAGTCAAACTTGATCTCCAATGATTAAAGTCTACCTCATTATTTGTTACTAAAACACATAGCAGCTCAACTGCACGTAGAACCTCCCACCCTTAGCTATTTTCTTGCCTCCTTCCTACTGTTCTGATTTCTTTCACAACCTTTCATCCTTCCCTATAGCTCATGATGCATCTGAAAAATTATATGCATTGTCTACTATCTATGCATCTCTCAGCTCATCCATCTTCCTGTCTCTTTAGCTAATCTATTTATCCATTTCTCTCTCTGTCATCTATCCATCCAATAATCTATCACCTCCCTGTGTCTGTATAATGAGAAACACTGAATTTTTCTGCTAACTGGAGGTTTGAATTCAACCCCTCTTTCTGTTAGAACTACTTCTAAAATGCTTTCCTGGGAAAAGCTCTCCCAAAAAGGAGAGGAGGGGGAAGCATAATTCCCTGGGGACTTTCAGAGAGCATCAGCTCTGGTTACTTGTAGTGCCTCAGATCTGCTTGGCCTTTGAGATCTGTTCCAAGCAGGAGAGGCTGCCAGAGGTCGGCGAGTGATCCCTTTTCTGTTGCTGAAGGTGAGTCACCACCGACTGCCTTCGCCTGTGCTGGCCTGTGCTGCTATTTGTTGCTGATTGGTGTTTCCTCCAAGAGCTTCATGGAGGTGTTTCCCTCCCAGGCTTCAGTCCACCTTCTGCCCTCTGACTGCGAGCAGCTCTTTCTTTCTCTTACATCTCTCACCTTATGTTCAGAGTGAGATAGAAGACAGATATAGGGGAAATTGGAGAAACATTAATACTACACAATGTGCAGCACTCCTCCCCCCATTTCCCAGCTACATGTTTTCATCTCGCTGTTTGTTTGTTTATGTATTTATGTATGTACCAGGGATTGAACCCAGGGCGCTTAACCACTGAGCCACATCCCCAGCCCTTTTCACATTTTATTTTGAGATGAGGTCTTGCTAAGTTGCTTAGGGCCTCGCTAAGTTGCTGAGGCTGGCTTTGAACTTGCAATAGTCCTGCCTCAGCCTCCCAAATCACTGGGATTACAGCTGTGTGCCACTGTGCCCAGCTTAATCTTGCTATCTCTTTAAGGCTTATTAAAGGCAATTATCTAGGGGGAGTGAATTGACACTCCTATTTTAAAGAGTGAACAAAATGTTTAATTTAAAAAAGAAATTTAGTTGTAGATGGACACAATATATTTATTTATTTATTTATGTGTGGTGCTGAGGATTGAATTCAGTGCCTCATGCATGGGAGGCAAGTACTCTACCACTGAGCTATAACCCCAGCCCCCAAATGTTTAATTTTTCCCTATATTCAAATAAACAACATGAGCAAGGTAATTTGGTGACTTGGCTGCTTAGATAGAATATTTGCACAGGCTGCATATATCTGGGGCACAAGATCTGGAGATTAAATGTGCAGGTTAGGATATCACTGTTGCCAGACCCAAAACAAGAAATGTCAAATAGTGACCTTTATTTCAGAAACTTTACAAAAAATATTGCCTAGAGCAGACTAATAAATATGCTAGCAATCTTTATTGAGATGTAATACATACTGGAGAGGAAAGGATCTGGGACCTGAGGTTCCCCAGGGCCACATACCATGCCTCACTCTCTACTGCCAACAGACCCTCCACCTCCTTAAGCAGTGTTCACCGAGTGCCAGGGATCAACAGCAAGAAACACTGGTAGGGCTCTAGGGTAGAGGAAACTCATAGCATTTACCAGGATAGCAGCCTCTTTCTTGTCTTCAGCTAGCCAGGGAAGGGGGTCTAAGCTTTGTGTCTTTCTTCAAGTCAAGACAACATTTGTTCAATTAATGTTGATTAGGGCTCGGGATGTATCTCAGTAGTAGAGAGCTTGCTAGCATATGTAAGGCCCTGCACTCTATCTCGTGCAGTGCAAAAATAAAGAAGGAGAAGGAGACGCAGAAGGAGAAAAGTAGTATCTATCTATCTATAAATAATATAGATTAAGGATCAGAGCTACCGTTTTCAGTATCTACATCTTGATACTATGTCACAAAACCACAATAATTATAACAGGTCAGACTGGCAAAAACAATAGATACATTACTGGAATAGTACAGAAAATCCTGAAGTAGCCACAAATACTAAGGAAATTTAATATATGATAGTTTCAGAGCAGCAGTAGAGGACTTTGTCTGTTTAATAAATAGTTGAGACAAATGAAAATAATATATAACTCTTTTGACATCCCATTCCAAATGACTTAGAACTTTAAATGTAAAAAAATGAGTGTCAGTACAGGAGAACACTTTTAAAAATAAGAATATGAAGAGAACATTAAGAGGTGGAAGCTCCTTATGAAACCAAGACATATAAAAAGTAAATGTTAAAAATGTGATTACATTAAAACATTTCTATATTATAGAAAGAAATGCAAAAAAAAATAAAAGATTTTTACAAGTCAGAGAAAGAAATGCTTATAATTGAGTATTATGCGTGGAATATGGAACTGAATGATCTGGAACTGGTTTCAGTCCTGATTCTATGGAATACAGGTGTTGTGATTTAGATATGAGGAGTTCCCCAAAAGCTCAAGTGTGAGACAATGCAAGAAGGTTTAGAGGCGAGATGATTGAGTTGTGAGAGCCTTTACCTAATCAATGTATTAATCTACTTGAATGGGTTAGCTGGGTGGTGGCTGTAGGCAGGTAGGGTGTGTCTGGAGGAGATAGGTCATTGAGGGTGTGCTTTTGGGGTATATATTTTGTCCTTGGTGAGCAGAGCTCTGTCTACTTCCTGGTGGCCACGTCCTGAGTTGCTTTCTTCTACCTGCCCTTCCGCCATGATGCTCTACCCCATCACAGGCACAGACAATGGAGTTGGCCATTTGAGGACTGAGACTTCTGTGGTCCCCCAAAGAAACTTTTCCTCCTCTAAAATTGTTCTTGTCAGGTCTTTTGGTCCCAGCAGTGAAAAAGCTAAATAAAACAATAAGCCGCTATAATCAAGTCTGTACTTCCTTTGAGTTATTGGCACCAGTTATTGACAATACCTTTCTATTGGACTGTAGGTTTGAGGACAGACTTGATTTAGTCCCTATATGTTTTTCAACTTGTACCTCTAATGTCCTCCAGAGACTGTTTTCTGAATAGCATGTAGTACCAGATTTAATGGACTTACATAGCTCTCTTTCTGTCTTCTCACTTACTGTCTCAAGTCTCTCAACTTGGGTGTTATTCTTTCTTCTAAGTTCAACTCAAAATTCACTGTTTGTGAGGTATCCCTGGACCATTTCACTTTAAATGCATGAGTACAAATTTCTATCAACTCTCAACCTCAAGCCTGCATTTCTCTGATAATTCACACCCACACATTCTCCTTCCTCAGACTTGTGTTTTTCAGCCAATAATCTCATCTGTCTCATCACAGAGAAAACAGGAACAAGGAGAGGCAGCTTGTTCTTTCCATCTCAAGTCTGCTAAAATCCCTGCATTTGGATGAACGCTGCCAGTAGACACCTGTCTCTTGTGTAATGGTAATGACCCCCTTCCTCTCATGAAAAATGCCATTTAAATTTCTGCTAATTTATCATCCAAATAGTCAAATGTACTGTAATAACTTATAGTGAAAACAAACAAACAAACAAACAAACAACAACAACAACAACAACAACAAAACAAAGTGAAAGCAAAACTCTCCGGACTCACAACCCCCTTAAACTCTGGTCCCATTTCTCTGCTTACCTGCCTCACCCCACTGCCCAGGTCCAGATTCATATACAGATAGACCCTAAGTTTATTTATGATCTTTCAACTTTATCATGGGAAAATGGTACATATTTAATAGAAACCAAACTAAATTTGAGTTTAGATCTTTGCCTCCACTAGCAATCTACAATCCTCTCTGGCAATGCTGGGCAGCAGTGAGGTGGGTACAGTGCATTTTCTACTTAAAATGTTTGCAACTTGCATTTTTTAAATAATATTTTTTAGTTGTCAATGGACCTTTATTTTATTCATTGATACATGGTGCTGAGCATCGAACATAGTGCCTCCACACCTGCTAGGCAAGCGCTCTGCCACTGAGCCACAATCCCAACCCTGCAACTTGCATTTTTTTTTAAAGCATCTGTATTTAGTTCTCCACAGCTCCAGTATGTTATAAACAGCATCAGTTAGATTATGTGATGAAATCATTCACACCTGCAAGCTTCATGGTATATCCAGAGTTAAATAAACTCTTGCCCTCCCACTCTCTACTCTAGCCACACAAGGTTTTTTTTTTTTTTTTTTTTTTTGTAATTTCTCCAACAAACCAGACTTTATCAGGTCTCAAGATATCTACACTTTCTTCATAGGTATTCACTCCCTCACTTTATTAGCTTATTATCTCCTGCGTTACTTGCTTAAGGAGCTTACTAGCTACCCATACTGAAATTCCACGTCCCTCCACCCCTTTGAAGACAGTTCTTTCCTCTTATCCTTGTTTTCTCTGCTGCATCTACACCTGTTATTATATGATACACCTATGTGCTGCCACAGAAAGTACATTTGGTAAGTCAAGGATCTTATCTTGTCATCTCTGAATCCTTGCACCCAGAACAGAGTCTGGTGCTTAGCAGATCCTCGGGATATTTGTGAAGTGAATGTGTAAAGGTTTCAGACATGAGTGATCTCTCCTTTCCCTAGAGAGCTGCTGCATTTTTAAAATATACATGCATTGAATTATTTTCTACACTTTTATCTCTATTTAATTCTGCCCACTCAAAGATAGCACAAGACAGGGACTAATCTCTTCATGCTCTTCCCTGGAACAATGTACTGTAATAGGAAGCATTAAACGTAGATATATTTATGTGGTTGTGATTTAAGCTTTCCTTCTGATGTAAGTATTTTTAAAGGCAGTTTTATTCAATAGAAGCCAAGTTTAGGTCTAAAGGAACACAAATCTAGCCCTGATTGATGAATAGAATATTATTCTTGTGACATCCACTGTGTGAGAGGGCTCTCCCAAGAGATGAAGTGAACTCCAGTATGCTGGGCTCCGGCTCCCTTCTGGTCATGATGGGTTAGTCATTCTTAAAAGGGATATATGAACCCCTTTCAATAGGTCTAGGAAATGAAAAGCATCTTCACAATAATACTAAGCAATTATTTGCCTTTTTGCAAAAACAATGATGGGTGTTTTAGTCTGTGTTCTGTTGCTATAAAGAAATGCCTAAGACGGGATAATTTATAAGAAGAAAAGTTTCATTTTAGTTCATGGTTCTGGAAGTCCAAGAGCATGGTGCCAGCTTCTGGTGAGGACTACCTGCTGCTCCAGCCATGGTGGAAAAGACAGAAGTGCAAACAGGTGTTTGCAGAAGAGGTCACATTCTAAGAGAAAAAGAGAAAGTTGAGGAAACCCAACTTGCTTTACATTGTGGCAATGAACTGACTCTTAAGGGAGCTACATTAAACCCTTAGTGAGGGTGGAACCCCCATGGCCCAATACTTCTTAAAGATCCCACCACTCTTCCACATCCTTACATTGGAGACTAAGTCCCAACGTAAGTTTTAGTGGGAACCATAGTTGTAGGTAAAACTGCTGATGCCTTAGGACTTGTTAGCGTATTGGCACTCTACTGCGCTGGAAGTCATTGGGAAGAGCCTTTGCATGTTTGACTTAGAAGCTGATTTTCTTCATAGGACATCATTTTTACTTGAAAGAACTGACAAAACTATGGTTATTCAAAATAGAGTATCAGAAAGACATTTTCTCAAAAATAAAGTTAGGCCTGTCATTTCAAGAAAAACAAGTGGCAGTATTTGCTGCCAATAATAATATCCAAAGTCTTCAGTGAAAATTGGAAGCTTGGAAAACTTGAAGAGCTCTCCAGTACTTACACAGTTTTCTGATGAGATCAGTGGTGATATTAGCGAATGGGATTTTTTTTTTTTTTGATATTGTAAAATGAAATGAATCAACGTTTGGAATATCTGCATAACTCAGTGAACCAACATTTTTCAAATGACCAATGCCTGATGCTACAAAATCATTCATGGGTGAAAGATGTGTTCAAAATACATGATAGTACATAGATTTCAATGTCACAGAATACAAAAAGTCCATTGATATAGGTTCAGATTCCTCACTGCAATGCGCATTTGAAAAATTACTTGCTGAGTTTTGGTGTACTATCAAAGAGAATACCCACAATCCTTTCCTAGGGCATAAAGTGATCCTGCATTTTCTAACAACATATTTTGTCATCCTGCATTGAATTCATCAATACCAATCAAGTAATATATTGCAACAGATTGACTGCAGCAGATATGACAGGTTGGCCATTAAAGAGATTTACAACATATAAAACAATGTTACTCTTCTCACTACCTTTTTAAATTTAAAAAATGTAGTTATGTTCATAAAATTTGTACCATTTATATTAACATGTGATGGGCTTATTATTTTTAAAATTGATAATACCTGAATTAAAGATATCTCAGTTTTGATTTCCCAATATGGTAAGATTTTGAAAGATACATTCCACATAAAATCTCTTTGGAGGCCTCCATGTTTTTTTCTGGAGCAGGGAGTACTGGGGATTGAATTCAGGAGCACTCTACCACCAAGCCACATCCCCAGCCATCTTTTGTATTTTTTATTTAAAGGCAGGGTCTCACTGAGTTGCTTAGTGCCTCACTTTTGCTGAGGCTGACTTTGATTTCATGATCCTCCTGCCTCAGCCTCCCAAGTCTGGTATTGCAGGCATGTGCCACTATTCCCAGCTGGAGACCTCAATAATTTTAAGAGTGGAAAGGGTTTCTAAGATGAAGACATTTGAGAACTGCTGTCCTGGATGCAGTGATGGTGGGAACAGGAAGTGTCTGTGTCCCCTTTCTTGGGGCGGGGTGGTGATTTCGAGGAGACATGCTAATTCAGTGACAGTCATTATGGACAGGAACAAATTTACCTTGGAGAGTTGTACGTGTTTTAATTGGCCCAAGAAAGTCTTGAAGTTCTGAGTGGAAATGGGCTTGAGAGCACTCCTTTTCTCTCACGTGCTGTCAGTCACCAACACAATTTAAATGCGCCTTCGCGAGTTTCTCTCTGGAGAACTGAGAGAAGGTTCCACCTGGTTTCCCATGTGCTTCTCTTCTGCCTCCCCTGATTATTAAAGGCCCTTGCAGTTTTGTGCTTCACATACAATATATCTTACTCAAAGTCTCTCTTTGCTGTGGTTGAAGTGTCTCCCGCCCCTCCACCCCCAAAGCTCACATCATGGAACTTAAACTCCTCCCTGTAGAGTGTTGGGAGATAGAGCTTAGTGAGAGGCATGTGGGTCCTGGGTGTGAAGTCTTTATGAAGGAACTAATCTCTTTCTTGAAGGAATAGCTATTATGAGAGTTTGGTTCCCCCCCCCCCTTTTTTTTTCTCTTTTGCACATACACATACACTTCCCCTTTCACTTTCTGCCATGAATTGAAACACCAAGAGGACTTTACCAGAAGTTCAGCAAATGCTGGCTCCATGCTCTTGAACTTCCTAGTCTCTAGAACCATAAGCTACATAATTCTCTATTCTTTAAAAAAAAAAAAAAAAAAAATATATATATATATATATATATATATATATATATATATATATATATATTTAGTTGTTGATAAACCTTCATTTCTATTCATTTATTTATATGTGGTGCTGAGAATCAAACCCAGTGCCTCACATATGCTAGGCAAATGCTCTAGCATTGAGCCACAAACCCAGTCCACCTCTATTCTTCATAAATTACATGGTCTCTGGTAATTTGTTATAGCAACAGAGAACAGTCTAAGACACACTTGTTGGATGATTGTGGGGTTTTCTAGTGCCCTTTTGTTTTCTCTCCCCCTTTGAATGTCAGCTTCTGCCTGATAGACACCAAGCCTGCTTGACCAGATCCAGGCATAGTCACTCTCAGCATCCATTCTGGCCCTCAGTGGACCATCAGGGTGTGTCTGTTGAATAAATAAATAAATAAAGATACGTAATGCCACTTATGAAGATGAAAATTCTCAGTGGGTTACTCAACTCCTTCTGTTTTTGCTGTTTCCTTCCTCTTGGGGCCAGCTGCTTTGGGCATTTTAGTATTCCACCAGCCAAGAAACAGCTGAGAATTGATGATCAAGCCCTGGTCTTGGAGTTAGAAGACTGGGCGTCTGCTCCAGGATCTGCCTGTGACCAGCTGCGTGCTTTCAGGACCACGAGAGCTTCCCCTTTCCACTATGTACAGACAATTAGATGAACAAATATTCTTTGGATATAGAACAGTCAGACAGACAAATATTTTGTCCTCTTGCTTATCTGAAATGCTAAGGCACAAGAGTTATGCATTTGCCCTGGTAAGGGCTTTTATTTCCAAGTTGAGTCAGGATGAATCTAAAACACCATTCACTGTGGCCTGCATCCTCTAAGCAATAAATTGTATTTGTTAAGAAGCAAAGCATGATACATAGAGGGACAGAGAAACTCTTATAATACATCTAAGCTTGACTTCAACCAACAAGATTTATATATCATTCCACAAATTTTCATTTGTCCATGTGCCAGGATTGGTGTGCGGTCTGCAGTGATCATGGGATGTCAGACTACACAGTTCTTTGCCTTTTCTGGGGGTCCAGTTTCTTTGTTTTTAAAATGATTAAGTTAGGAAATATGTTCTTTAAGATCTTTTCAAGCTTGAATTATCTGTAATTTTAATTAGCTAAACAAATAGCTCCTTGCTTCTCCTTTATGTATCTATTAAAATTTTAGGTAATTGAATTTAAAGATTCTTTGAGATTTAACCAGATTCAAGCCCTGCAAAACTTTACACTTCCTCCAAAGATTAATAATGAGATACTTCACGGATAAAGGGGAGAAGAGCAAACACCTTGGGAAATTTGAACATCTACGTCTATGCATGATTCTTTCTCTTAGAATTAAGTCTCCTCTGAATAGGACACATCAAATCCTCTCTGCTAATCTCAGTAACTCACATGTATTTTAACATATGGCTTCATTGGAGGTACTGATTAATTTTTCATGCCTGAGTCCCTCCACGCAAAGACATGACTGCTAAAAGTTATTAATGCCATAAATTCAATTATTTTTTTTTTAACAAGGTACTGCTGTTCTGTGAGCAACCATGATGCTGTGGACTGGACTGCTCATTATTTCTGATGGAGAAGCAAGGAAAGTTATCTGTGTTCTTTAGGGTTCTTCTCTCCCCTTTCCTCTTTGATGTTCTACCCTTATAGGAACAAGTTCTGCCCTTCTTAGCATAGTGATAAAATCCAAGGTCAACTCTTTTTGAAATAGTGTATGGATTCAGGAAGTAGCATAAGACAGCAAAGGGCTTCTGATTTGATACGTCCCAAGAAAGAATTCAGTTTCAAAAGATAGGCTCGGCACCATCTTTAAAAGAAAAAGAAGTGTTTCATCCAAGGAAAGTTGTTTCCCAGGGATCAACTCAAGTCTGTTAGCTTTCAAGGTCTCGGGAGGGAAGAGAACACCATAGACCTGAAATGCATCACTCAGTGCTTTGAAAGAAAGAGACAGACCCAGAGGCCAACAGATGTCAAGGGAAATTTTCTCGGCTTTGAAAGAGAAAAATGTTTTCTGAACTAAAGTGTGATACTCTTGAGGCCCCAGTTTCCTCACTTCAATGCCAACATTTTTTTCCCCTGTGTTCACTGTCTTTCCTAACTCTCAATTTTAGATTTCTAGTGAAGGATATGGACAGTCTCTTATCTGTCTTTGTGTTCCTTCTTCATAGTACAGCCTGCAGTACTGAGAAAGCTCAAAAAACACTTTGAATGAATGCCTGGCTCTGACTTCTAATATGGTGGCCCTTGTCATGCCTAAAAGAAATGCTGGTCTTTTTAAGAGTGGGATTTAGACATATTTCTACTCCTCCTGGTAATTTTCAGGCATGAACGAAAGAGCAAAAGCTACACATCACTGAACTATGAGAGAAAAATTGAGCTGGCTTGAAAAGCGAGTCCTCAAGCTCTGGAGCTTCCTGATAATAGAGAAACTGTCTTTTATGGAAATATTTCCCCATTAGTCAAAGTTTTATTAATGACCTATGATCGTGTGTTCCTCCCTCCCCTGGAACCTTTCTAGGTTCCGGGGATATACAACTGAGTTAAGGCATGGTCCTTTTCCCACAAAGTGTGGATGATAAGCTAGGGTTGCATGATTTAAAATAAAGGAAGAAAGGAAGGAAGAAATGAATGAATGAATTCCCAACGAGATTTGTATTTTAGATAAATTAAGAATATGTTTTTATTATCTTTATAGTACAGATGTTCCCCAATTTGTAATTATTTGATGGCCTTATGATGGTGTGAAATTAATACATATTCAAAAGAAAACCATACTTTGAATTTTGATCTTTTCTTCCTTTTTTTTTTTTTTTGATCTTTTCTTGAGTTGATCATTTGCTGTACAATACGTTCTTAAAATTCTGGGCAGTGACAAAGAGCCCCAGTTCCCACTGAGAGATTGATGACCCTGTCACTGTAGCATCCCCATCCAGCAATTCGTTTTAGTTCAATACTTCACACATCCTTCAGGTCCAGTGAGCTTTCGGCTTGTACAGCGCAGTACTAATGAATTGCATGACATATACAACACTTTAATTACAAAATGGGTTTGTTAGATGATTTTGCCCAACTGTAGACTAATGTAAATGTTCTGAACATGTTTATTTTATTTTTAAAGTCATTCTTTATTGAGGTATACATACACTAAAATTTACCCATTTAAAATAATTTTTTTTTAGTTGTAGATAGACACATTGCCTTTATTTTATTTATTCTTATGAGGTGCTGAGGATGGAACCCAGTGCCTCATACATGCTAGGCAAGTGCTCTATCACTAAGCCACAATCACAACCCCTAAAATTTACCCATTTTAAGTACATGGTTCAATGAGTTTTGACAAAGTTGTAGCATTGTGTACAAGATGATACTTAGTTTATCTGCAATTCAGATTTAACTGGGAATCCTGTTTATATATTTCCACCACCCATAAAAGTTCACCATGTGTATTTACAGTTAATCCTTTCTCTGCATCCCAGATTTTGACAACCACTGATATGTTTACTTATCGTTATAGTTTTGGGTTTTAGGAAAACATACAGTAGGTAGACTATTATGACTGCTTTTTATTGGTATATTTCATTTATATATAATAGTGAGATTTGTTGTTTCATATTTTCACATGCATACAATAAATATAATTTGGTCGATTTAATTCCCCAGTACCTACGTTTTCCCTCTTCTCCTCCCTCCCTCCCTTGGTCCCCTTTGTGTATTTTACTGGTCTCCCTTGTATTTTGATAAGATCTCCCTCACTCCACTTTCCCCCCATTTTTCTCTCTAGCTTCCACATATGAGAGAAAAACATATGACCCTTCATTTTCTAAATATGGCTTATTTTTCTTAACATAATGCTCTCAAGCTCCATGCATTTTCCTGCAAATGACACAATTTTGTTCTCTATGGCTGCATAAAACCCATTGTGTAAATATACCACAGTTTCACAATTTCCATCCATCCATTGATGGACACCGAGGCTGATTCCATAATTTGTTCTGAGCACATTTTGATAGGTTAGATGAAGCTATAGTGTGCTGTAGTTTGGATGCATTCAGTGTATTTCTGACTTAAAGTATTTTTAACTCAATCACGGGTTTATCAGGATATAATTCCATCATAAATCAAGGAACATCTGTTTAAATATATCCTATGCAATATATGTGGCATACTTGTAATTAAAAATAATTATTTTTAGTTTATCTGTAATTCAAATTTAACTAGAAATTTTGTATTTTATTACTGTTCTACAGTGGAACCCACCATACTGGTTCTGTGCACAGAATGTTCTCTAAGTTCAAGGGAGAGAGAAGTTCACTCTGCTGAATGAGCCAGGGAAATTTTCTCAGTGACATTCAAATAGTATGTATTAACTCATTGCTCTTATAATAGCTGCCACTATTTTTCCATTCCTCAAATAGGGATACTGAGGGTTGGAGGTTAAGTAACCTTTCCAAGGATACTTAACTAGTAAATGGCTGTGCTGGAATTTGAACTCAAGCCATCCAAGCTCTGAGCCCATACTTAATCTCTGTGATATACTTACATCGATGCTGCATTGCAATAATCTACTTATGTGAGCTGCTGTTCTAAGCATTTTCATGTCTCTTAGTTTGAGGCTTTTATAGAAGAACTGAGGAATTCAATAAAGAGCCTGAGCTTGGCTCCAAGCCATGAAATTTGTGTATTCATTCGACACATAGTTATTGAGCACTGTGCTTCATAACAATGTTATGAAATCTGGTATGATTTTTTCCTTGGTATAAATTGCGACACAAAGGTTACAAAAAATTACTTTAATAAAAAAATCTTTCATCTGAGCCAGACCTGGATCTCCTAGAACAGGGTCCCAAGCCCATGATAGAATCCAGTTCTGCATGATGAGTGCTTATTTTGCATTTAATAAAGTAAGGGTGAATGAAAGTAAATTCAGAGTATGACATGAAGATACTATTCATGTAGACTGTTAGAATTGCCATTTTTTAGGACTTTAAAAATAAAAATGACTTTCCTTTGGGAGAAAGTGTGTGTGGTGCAGGGACCTTACACTTGAGTGGTCATCAGAAACCTCTAGGTGCCTTGTTAAAACATTGGCTGGGTGGCCCCAATGCCTGAGTTTCTGTGCAGGAGGTCTGAGGTGGCCTTGAGAACTTGAATTTGTAACCAGTTCCCAGCTGAGGCAGATACTACAGCTCCAAGGACCAAATGTGGAGGATGACAGGTGTGGTGAAGTGGAGCAATGGCATCAGAAAGCCCGAGTCTGAGTACAGCAGCTAGTGTGTGAACTTGGTCAACCTACAGAGCTGGAGAGAGTCTATGTCTTCATCTATAAAATTGGATTTTTAGAGCTCTTCTGAGGATTTAATGGCATAAAGTAAAAATATTTATTTTTCTTAGCTTTTCCCTGTGGAGATAATCCAGTTGTCCTATTGCAGATGCACACAGATGGGGGAATGCCTGTCTGGGGTTTCATAGTAACAAGGTGATAGAGAATTATGGCATTAAATGGAGTCCTAGGCATTGATTTCAGGTTTTGGCCCAAAGAGCCAGAACATGTGTTCTGCCCCCTTCACTTATTTTAGGACTTCCCGAGCGCCTCACATAGGTATTTCTGCAGTGAATGGAAACCGGTCCTCCATCAGCGCACACTCGTGGTCAAGTATTATGGTGTTTGGAGAAAGAATTCTACAATTCTTTGAAGACTAGAATCAAAAAGACAGGGCTTTTGAGTAAAGTTTCATTCCTTCTTCTTAAAGGAAGAAGTTTTCTTCATTCCTGCTCTACAAATGTAGAGCCCAGATTCTTCATTTTTCAAATGAGAAGGTAGACCAGTGATGCTATTGTTCATGTTTTTGATTGTTTCCTTTGCTGTGAAGAAGGTTTTTAGTTTGATACCATCCCATTTATTGATTCTTGCTTTTACTTCTTGAACTTTAGGAGTCTTGCTGAGGAATTCAGTTCATAAGTCAACATGATGGAGATTTGGGGCCTACTTTTTTTTCTAGTAGGTGCAGAGTCTCTGTAATTTGAGTTTTCCTCCTTCTTTGTTAGCTTGGCTAAGGGTTTATCAATTTTATTGATATTTTTCAAAGAACCAACTTTTTGTTTTGTTGAGTTTTGGGATTTTTTCTTTTGTTTCAATATCATTGATTTCAGCTCTGATTTTAATTATTTCCTGTCTTCTGCTTTTGGTGTTGATTTATTTTTCTTTTTCTAGGGCTTTGAGATGTAATGTTAGGTTACTTATTTGTTGATTTTATATTCTTTTAATGAATGAACTCAATGCAATGAACTGTTGTAGCACTGTCTTCATAGTGTCCCCAAGCTTTTGATATGTTGTATTGCTATTCTCATTTACCTTTAAGTATTTTTTTATTTCATCCCTGAGTTCTTCTGCTATCTATTCATCATTCAATAGCATATTATTTAGTCTCCAGGTATTAGAGTAGCCTCTATTTTTATTTATCATTAATTTCTAATTTCATTCCATTATGATCTGATAGGATGCAAGGTATTATCTCTATTTTTTTTTTTATTTTCTAAGGATTGCTTTGTGGCCTAAGATGTGGTCTGTTTTAAAGAAGGATCCATGTGCTTCTGAGAAGAAAGTGTAGTCAGTCATTGATGGATGAAATAGTCTATACATGTCTGTTAAGTCTAAAATATTAATTGTGTTTTTTAGCTCTATAGCTTCTTTATTTAGTTTTTGTCTGGAGGAGCTATCCAGTGGTGAGAGAGCTGTGTTAAAGTCACCCAATATTATTGTGTTGTGTTCTTGAAATTGAGAAGCATTCATTTGATGTACATAGATGCTTCATTGTTTGGGACATAAATATTTATGATTGTTATGTCTTGTTGATGTATAATTCCCTTAAGCAGTATGAAATGTCCTTCTTTGTCTCTTCTGATTAATTTAGGCTTGAAGTCCACTTTTTCTGATATGAGAAAAGAAACCCCTGCTTGTTTACGAGATTCATGTGAATGATATGTTTTTTCCCATCCTTTTACCTTCAGTCTGTGGATGTCTTTGCCTATGAGATCAGTCTCTTGGAGATAGCATATTATTAGGTCTTTTTTTAAAATCGAATCTGGCAATCTATGTCTTTTGATTGATGAATTTAGGTCATTTACATTCAATGTTATTATTGAGATATGATTTTTATTCCCTGTCATTTTGATTTATTTCTGGTTTTTAATATGAATTAGTTTCTCCATCGATTCACTCTTCTTTTAGTGTGCTTCTGCCCTTTGCTGGTTTTCACTTTTATTTTTCATTTCTTCATGAAATACCTTATTGAGTATGTTTTGTAAGTACAGGCTTTCTACTTATGAATTTTTTTAACTTTTGTTTATCAAGAAAGGTTTTTATTTCATCATCATTTCTGAAGCTTAATTTTGCTGGATATAGATTCTTGGCTTGCATCCATTTTCTTTCAGAGCTTGATATCTTATCCTAAGACCTCATGGCTTTGAGGATCTGGGCAGAGAGATCAGCTGAGATCTGTATTCATTTCCCTAAAAATGTTACCTGTTGTTTTTTTCTGACAGCCTTTAAAATTCTATCCTTATTCTGTATGTTAGATATTTTCATAATAATATGCCTTGGTATGGGTCTATTGTAATTTTGAATATTTGGGGTCCTGTAAGCCTCCTGTATTTGATTTTCCATTTCATTCTTTTTAAAAATTCTTTTAAAAAATTTGTTTTTTAGTTGTAATGGACACGATATCTTTATTTTATTTATTTATTTTTATGAGGTGCTGAGGATCAAACCCAGTGCCTCATGCATGCAAGGTAAGCACTCTACCGCTGAGCGACAACCCCAGCCTATTTCTTTCTTTAGGTCAGGAAAATTTTCTGATATTATTTCATTGAAAAGATTGTGCATTTCTTTAATTTGTATGTCCAAGACTTCATCTATCCCAATAAATCTTAAATTTGGTCTTTTCCGGTTATCTCTTATTTCTTGGAGTCTCTGTTCAAGGTCTCTTCACATCTTTTGTTTTCAGTATTGTATATTTTGTCTTCATTGCCTGAAACTGTCTTCCAAGTGATCTAGTCTGTTGGTGATGGTTTCAGTTGCATTTTTAATTTGTTTTATTGATTCTTTTATTTTGAGGATTTCTGCTTGTTTTTTTTTTCAGAATTTCTCTTTGTTGAAGTGATTTTTCACTTCCTGTATTTTCTTTCTGATTTTATTCCTTATGCCATTCTTTAATGTGTATCTCTTTTACAACATCATAAAGTTGAAAAATTGTAAGTTAAACCAAAGTAGGAGATAAGCTGGTACTCTTGTTACTTATTAGTGCAAGATCAACAGTTTCTGGGAAATAGATCTGAGTATGTATAACTTTAATTCTCATCTTAATACCTATTCTAAACAATAAAAATACCACTTATTAGTAAAATATGTTTGTCAAGGAATGGAGACTACTCATTGCTCTCTAGCATGATAGGTAGTGATGGCTGAACTATTAAATGGGATAGCAAGTCCATCGAAGCACTCTACTCATTATTTACTTCAATGGACCTACTTTTATTTCTCATAATGTGCTCTGGAACAGTTGGAACACAAGTCAAAAGGTATCTAAAAATACTCATGTGAAAAATGAATCATACACCAGCTGGTTGCTATGTTTTTGTTGACAGGAACCTGATGACATAGATCGCAGCTCTATTTTCTAAATAATGATGTGCTTTTTTTTTTTTTCAGTATAATGTTACCAGATAGCAACTTTAAAGTATGAACCTTTGATTATTTTTAGTAGTATTATAGGTTTACCTCTACCCATTTGTCCTATCCTTTCTTGTCTGAAAGAGGATGGCCAAAATCTTAAATTTATGGCACAGGTCCTTGTGTTATACACTGATTCTATGGCCTAAACCAGCAATCATATGTTGCCAAACAAAACCTTTTTTTCCCTCTGAGCTAACAGGCTCAGCTCATGGAAAACCAAATGCTTTCCCATCACTAGCAAGAATTGAAATGTTAAAGATCAATTGTTTATGATGGATGATGTGAAGATCAATTTCAAATTGTTTAAACTGTTGTTAAGGAACAGATACGTTAAGTCAAGGCATAGGAGCCTGAATAGCTTTGGGAGCACTTCATGTTTTCTTAACAGAATGAAGGGGAGTCAATAAGCTTATTTATACTCTGGTGAATGAAACACTCTAATCTTCAAGTGGCATCCCTCCAACACTGGTTTAAAGGGAGACAAATCATGCTATATGTGGTTTTCCTTTAACTACTATAAACAAGGTAATGATCAGCAGTGGTTCCAAATGTATATTAAATATAAAAATTCTTAATGATTTTTAAATTTTAAGACTTTCTGAATTATGTAGATAAGTGTTTAATAAAAGACAAGTAGTCTTGGGCTGGGTTGTGGCTCAGTGGTAGAGCGCTCGCCTGGCATGTGCGAGGCCCTGGGCTCGATCCTCAGCACCACATATAAATAAAGGTATTGTGTGCAACTACAACTGAAAAATAAATAAATATTTAAAAAAGAGAAGGAGTCTTGAGAACTGTGCTGATACAGTAGCCAATTGTCACATGGAAGTGACTACTGAGCATTTGTCATGTGTCTGGTCTGCATTGAGATGGTTTCTACCTATAAAATGCACAATGGGTTTAAATTGGATGAATAAAAATAATTTAAAGCATCTCAAGTACTTATTCTTATTATGAATAAAATGCTGAAGCTATATTTGACACACATTATATACAAAATATTAAAATTAATATGACCTTTTTCTTTTTAGTTTTTAAATTGGCTACTAGAAATTTTTTTTTTTTTGGCCAGTGCTGTGAATTGAACCCAGGGCTTCATGCATGATAACCACCCACTCTATTACTGAGCTGTACTCAGCAAACATAACTTAGCTTATGTTATAAAATCAGCCCTCCACATTGTGGATTACACCAACTATGAATAGAAAATATTCAGAAATAAAGTTGCATGTGTACTGAACATGTTCAACTCATTTTCTTGTTATTATTCCCTAAACAATGCAGCATAATACAATTTGCAGAGCTCTTACATTGGATTAAGTATTATAAGTACTCTAGAGATGATTTAAAGCACATAGGAGGATGTGAATTAGGTTATGTGCAAATTCTACATCATTTTGTGCAAGGTACTTGAGCATCCATAGATTTTTATATCCTTGGGGAGTGGGGTCCTGAACTAATTCCCTGTGGATACTGAGGCACAAATGTATTTCTATATACAGTGCTGCTTTAGAGACTTAAAAATTAGAGAACATTTCAGAACGTAAAATTAAATCTCTCGGGCTGGGGTTGTGGCTCAGTGGTAGAGCGCTTGCCTAAGCAAGTGTGAGACACTGGGTTCAATTCTCAGCACCACATGTAAATAAATAAAATAAAGGTACATTGACAACTAAAAATATTTTTTTAAAAATTAAATCTCTCTGTTTTTATTTAAAAATAAAATACTACTAAGCAGAATCTTCTCTCATGCAGAAAGAATGCAGTCTGGCTGACACCTTGACTGAGACCCACCTTGACTACTGACATCCAGAAATATCAGATAATACATTTGTACTGTTTTAAGCCACAAGTTTTGTAAAATGTTGTGATAGCAGCCATAGGAAACTAAGATAAACAGAGAAGGGCACCGAGACTCTGCAAAGTTAAGAAACTTGACCAAACTTCAAGTGCGCAAGGAGTGTCCTTGAGGTTCACACTTAGAGCTCCTAATTCCAAGTGTAGAAATATGTACCCCATGGGAAGGAGTGACAGAGAGCATGCTGAGGGACCTCAGTAAGCTAAGATCACAGTTATCCCCCTTGCTGCACAGCTCCCTGAGAGTGAAAGCAATCAATTATCAGATCAGTAATAAGCTTTTGATGTTTAAGACTATACCTCCATTGAAAGTGTTTTACTATTATTATTGTTATGATTGTTGTTGTTGTTGTTATTATTATTATTATTTTGGTACTGGGGATTGAACCAAGGGGCACATAACCACTAATCCATATACTCAGACCTTTTTTAAAAATTTGTTATCATGAGACAGGGTCTCGTTGAGTAGCTTAGGGCCTCTCTAAGTTGATAGGGCTGGCTTTGGACTTATGATCTTCCTGCCTCAGCATTCTGATGAAAGTGCTTTTGTAATAAGAGGCTTAGGAAAGGGATCATTCCCTTAGTGGTAGGAGGAAGGTAAAGTTTTGAAACAATGTTGCAATGACTTAATATTAAGTGGTTTAGTCACTCATGACTGAGCTCAGAAATGATGGCTCTATGGGGGAATATTTTTGAAGAAGTGTCCCATTCCAGGTTGCCAGAACCCATTGCATTGCAGGCATCATTAAGCAGAACTCAAATGACAGAATAAGTGGCTCTCCAACACAGGCAGCATTTTTAAACTTCATCACTTAGAATGCTGCATTAATGGAACATGGTCCAGCTCAATTTCTGTGATAGCACTGGACATTTGTAGGAAACAGACTAGGTCCCAAAGTCTGAGAGCCTACTGAGCACTGGAGATCAGGGGTAATAACGGAAGCCCAGGGCAGCTTTCCTTCTTCCCGGTTCTCTCCCTCCCATCTCTCATTTTCCTTTCTGCCTCTGGTCTTCCTTCTCTGCTCTCTCTTCTTCTTTTCTTACTCTTCACATTCTGCTCAGGTGATCTCTGTTCCATGGTCAGTCCTTTCCTAATATCACAGGAAATCTCTGCTTGCCTCTGTGACAAGTTCTTATCCAGAACTCACTGAGTTCCAGTTTCCATCAAATCTTCCCCTTTCTTGTACTCCCCTGCTCAGGGAGGAACTTCCCAGGCAGTCATTCAAGTCAGACTGGGAGCATCCTGGAGCCCTTCTTCACTCTTTTCTGTGCCCATGCACATCTGCCACCAGCTTTGCCCATTCCGCGCCCTTCTCCATGGGGCTGTGTTTTACAGCCTGTGCAGAGCCTTCAGCTCTGCTGTGCAAGCCTAACTGTAATTTGGAACTTTCTGTTTAGCCTTGCTTTTCTTCTGCTTCTCTCCCGTCCTGCTTTCTAGCTTTGAAGACGTGTGTTCCTGTCTAGGGGTGCTGGGTTCATTGTCTCCATTCAGCAAAGAATCGAAGAACAAGACACAGAGATAGCAAGCAAGCGACGGGCTTATTGCAAAAGCAACAAAGAGAGACTTCTGTAAAGTGAAGGGGCCTCAGAGCTGGGAATCCAGTCGGGGGAGTTTTGGCTTTTCATCAAACCGGGAGCTGACCTCATCAGAGGACCCTCTCCATGCTCCTTTGCTCTGGCTCTGCCCCACACCTCCTCACTTGCCATCTTGCCCTGGCTGCCTAAGCCCTTCTCTATCTCCCTCACTTTTTTATCGTTACTGGGTTGTTTCTTACTTTAAAGTCCTTGCTCATGCTTGTACTTTTTTCAAGAATGACTTTGCTTCATGATAGGGCCTGGCAAAAAGGTTTCAGCTGATATTTGGGGGTGGAGGTGCCAGGGATTGAACCCAGGACCTTGTGCATGCTAAGCACTCACTCTACCATTGAGCTACATAACCCCAGCCAACCGATCTGTAAGATTCATCCCAAGCTTTGTGTTTCCTAGACAGCTAGTCCTGACTCATAGCACTCCAAATGGTAGAACTGAGGACTCTTCTGTTTGGCTCTATGTCTGCAGGCCTCTCCCATCCACCCTGCTAGCTGATGCCTGTAGCTCCTCCATGCCCATCCCTCTCTGTGCAGTCTTCCTTGCACTGACAGACAGGGTGTCTCTCCTTATAGCAGGATCATGTCTTCTCCTTGCATCTCTGGGGATTATGATGCACCTTCACGTGAGAGATTAGTGAAGTCATCTGAAGCACATGATCCAGAGATTTATCACTAAGGAATGGGTAATGCAGACACAAGTGATTTGAATACTTGTCTCCTATCATTAAACGTCTCTAGGAATATGACAGTACATGAATAGATGCATACTTTAAAAAAACAGAGAAACACTGCTTTCTTATGAGTCACTTCAAATTGTCTCCAATGGCAAAACAAAGATAGAGAGAAGGTGACAGAAACCGGTTTATAATTATTTTTCATTCAACAACAACAACAAAAAATTCATGGAAAGATATTTCCTTTTCTTCTTATTCAAGTTGAAAATTATTGTTATGGAAGTGGGCAAACATGCACAAAAGAAAAGAGTGTAATGAACCCTTGTGTACAAACCATCTTGCTTCAACAATGACCTGCGGTTTGCTGACTTTAATTCATTTATCTTCATGGATTTTTTGTTGGTTTCTTTGCTGAACTATTTTAAAGCAAGTCCCAGGTGTTATATCATTTTCCCTGTAAATACTTTGGAAAATATTGTGAATAAATATGAACTATTTTCTAAATATAATCACATTGGTCACACCCAACACAATTGACAACATTTCCTTGATATCTCGGAACACATGGTCCATTTTTAATCTTTCCTAATTGTCTCAAAAATATCTGTTTAGAGTTGGCTATTTGGTAGGGATTTTTTTTAAAAGTTTGTTTTTAAAACATTCACTTTTGAGATAAATTCACTTGCAGAAACACTACAGGAATAATACTAAGAACTTTTTGTATTCCTTTCCCACCTTCATTCATAAATTGTTGAACATTTTGCTGCATTTGCTTTATTATTTTTTGTGTTTCTGCTATTTTATGAACCATTTGAGAGTAATTTTTCCCTTTTTGTTTCTAAAGAATAGCTAACAAATCATAGTCTAGCTATCAACATTACAAAAATTTTTAACACATTTAAAAACATATATTTTTAGTTGTTGATAGACTTTTTAATTTTATTTATTTAAATGTGGTGCTGAGAATTGAACCCAGTGCCTCACACATGCCAGGCAAGTGCACTACCGCTGAGCCCCAGCCCCAGCCCCAACATTACAAATTTAACACCATACAATACCACAATTTAATTCATAGCACATATTCAAATTCTATCACATGTACCAATAATGTCCTTTACAGGTATTATTTTTGTCAGTCCAAATCCTAACCCAGAATTATGCTTTGCATTATGTTATTATGTCTCTTTTAAATTTTCTTTTATCTGGAAGAGTCTTCATTTCTGTTTCTCTTGACTGTGACGTTGTTTTAGAGTACAGAGTAGTTATTTGGTAAAATATTCCATAATTTGAGCTTGTTTGACACATTCACATAATTTGATTCAGGTTGTGTGTTTTGGGCAGGAATGATGTGACCTTCTCAAATTATCTTTTTGTCAATTTATTTTTTATTTCAGCATGTTACTTTTTCCCCCACATTTTTTATTGATACATTATAGTTGTACATATTGATGGTATTTGTTGTGACATATTTGCACAGGCACACAATATACAACGTAATTTGGCCAGTATCACTCCCAGTACTCTCCTCCCCTGCCCCTTGGTTTCTCTACTGACCTCCCTTTGATTTTTAGCAGATCCACCCCCACCTTTGTTTTTCTTTTTCCTCTCTAGCTTCCATGTATGAGAGAAAACATAGGACTATAACCTTCTGAGTTTGACTTATTTCACTTAACGTGATGGTCTCTAGTTCCATCCCGTTTCTTGCAAATGCCATAATTTCATTCTTCTCAATGGATGAAGAAAACTTCATTGTGTATATCCACCACATTTGCTTTATCACTCTCAGAGTATCTTATTAGGAAGCACCAGTTTGTCCTAGGACTGGTGACATTCCATCTGATCCCTTGATGAACATGTTTTTTTCCCCCACCATAAAGTTCCTATTTTTTCAACTTTGGAATTTGCAAGAAATTTCTGGGAAGATACTTTGAGACTGTGCCAATATGTTTCCTCATTAAACTTTCATCTACTGGTTTTAGCATTCATTGATGATCTTCTAACTATATTATTCCTTCTATGCTTTTTAGCCGGCTTTCTGTTGCGAGGATAAACTTTTCCTTCTGTTTCTCTCAATTTGCACTCATTGATTCTTGTATTTCTCAGTAGATTATAATTTGTCTCACTTTTCATTTTGCTGTTCTACTTTTTCCTACTCTGGCCAGTGAAACTCTCTTTCGGCTGGCCTTGTGTCTTGTACCCTACCCCCTCCTATTTTGAACACTGTCTTACTTTCTGGAACAAGGTATTCTAGGATCATCTTGCATTTCCTATGTTTTAGCCTTGCATTGGGCCATTTCTCTAGGGAGCTGTCATGGAAAACTTGATTTTAACAACCATATCTGTAATAACAGATGGTACATCTAACTTTTTCAAGCTGATATTATTTAAAAATTAAGCAAAGACTCCACTTCACAGCCAGACAAAAACAGTTTGAATTGAGTTAAAAAATATACATCCTTCAGATTAATGGTATTTGTTAATTGATAATACATAAGATATAAGCATTAAAAACTCCAGTGTGAATGTATGAATATGTAAAAAAATCATTATTATGTACAACTATAATGCACCAATAAAAAATATGGATAAAAAAATCCTCTGGATATGGGCTTAATAGTTTTTATAATATAAATAATCCTGTGTGACCTTCACAACCTCTGAAATCTTGCTTCACATGTATTAGTCAGCTTTTTGTTACTATAACAAAATGCCTGAGGTAGAATACTTATGAAGGAAAGAAGTTCATTTAGCTTATTGTTCTGGAGGTTCAAGAGTTCAAGGGCATGTCATCTGTATTGGCTCAGTTTTAGTGAGGATCCTTATCACCATGGCAGATGGCAGTGGCAGGAGTTTGGGTAAGAGTAAATAATTATATTACTAGATAAAAATCAAGAGAGAAATTCATGGATTGGTCTTGCTCAATTCACTTTCCTTAGAGCTACCTTAATCTTCTCCAAGGGCAGTAGCACCCTCAACTACCTATGGAATTTCCACTAGGCCCCACCACTCAAAAGTTCCATCAGCTCCCACCTCACTATGCTGAGGATCCAGCCTGAAACATATGGACCCTTGGGGGACAAACCACATCCAAACTATAGCAAGGTACCTGATAGAAATGATTCATTAGTTTTGCTGAAAGAGCTGTTGTCTTCTGAGGACTGACTCAATGCAAAGCAGCATAATTGCCCCTTAAAATGAATACAGGGCATCATCAAAAGTGCCTCACTCTTGTCTTTGTAAGCTGTCACAAATCTTTCCCTCAATAGAAGACAAACCTCTGTTGACTGGGTCATTTCATAGCACAGTGCTTCTCCACAATGCTCTTCATGAAAAGTGTAGATGTCAATTTCCATGCAACAAAAATGTAAAGCCGGGGATCAGCCCAGGAATTGGCATTTTTAACAGGCTCCCTGATATACATATATATGTACATATATTCATATGTATGATATATAATATATATTTCTGTATATATAATAATCTGTATATATATGTTCTAATATATATACAGATTCTAATATATATACATATGTATCTCAGAAACTAATGTTCTGAAAAGAAGAAAGTAAGCTTTATAGCTGTTTATTGATGAAATAAATTATAAAGGCAAAAATTTAGGTATTCAATTTTTATATGAAATGTAAATTATAAATAAACATTTTAGCACATTGACATGGTATAAAAAATTAAACTGGAACACAAATTTAGGTCATGTAGTTCTTAGGGCTTAAGATCCTAGGTGCCTTGAAGGAACACTTTTCAGACCTCAGGTCCCTAAAGCTTAACTGTCCTGGGTTCTAAATCTCTGGGGATTCTCTGGAGCTCACTCATGCTAAGGGGTTATGTTTCATCATGTTTCAGTCAACCCACACCTACACAGACATTTAAAGTAATGGGAAAATTAGTGAGAAATTTTTAAAAAGTGGGGAGTGAAAAACCAAAGCTCAGTATTTGGAAAACGAGGCCAGAGAAAGGCAAGTCTTTTACCTGCTCCAAGCCTGGCCAGCTATTTCCAGCAGCTTGTTCTGGTTTAACTAGGAAGAGGCACCAGCGGTCTGTTTTCTCCCTCCGTGCAGCAATAAAGTCATAGCGCGCAGGTGGAACAGCACCAACTCTCCCTCAGGATATTTTCCTAGGGCTGAGCTCTAATAAGTGTGAATGGCTGTCACCCAAATTACCAAGGCTTTTTGGGAAAGTTTGCATTTCAGAACTTTTTGCACATAAAAAAAAAATGCACTGCTTTCTGAACTTGGCCCCTTTTAGATGCTCGTGTGAGTTGATCTGAGGATAGATGAGCTCATCTAACATGGGCGATTTGTTTATTAGTTGGTGTAAAGTTTTGGGTCCAGAAAAAGTAACCATTTTTATCCAGGAGGCATTTTTCCTTTGCCAGACCTGCAGGGCTTCCCCTTCATTTTTAGTTCTCCCCTGGAAGCAGTGAGCTCATCTGTTGTCCTCGTTTCCACCCAAGAAATTAGAGTTTTACTTTTCTCTGAGGCTGGCATTTCTATTTCTAGTCTGGTTTACACACCACCAGCAGATGGCCCCTCTGTGGGTGTATCATGTGCATAGAGGGCTTAGCACTTCCGCAAGCCCCCTCCACTCCATGCAAATCAGCTGCCTCTCTCAATACAAACAGCATGTGGCCAGCCATCATTGCAGGAGTCAACCTTGACTCTGTCAAGTTCAGAGTGTCTGTTTCTATGTATTCCTTTCTACGTGATCTGGAGGTGCCCTAGTCAGAGGAGAAAGGTGATTTCCTTTTGAACATGGCTTGTCTCATTATGCATGTATGGCGGTGACTTCAGGTCAAATAATGCCCCTTTTAATTGGCTTTTTAAAAATGAGGTAAAATTTACAGATCATAAAATTCACTATCTGAACCACTTGAAAGTGTACAATTCAGTGAATCCCAGTGTATTCAGTGCTGTGCGATCATTACCACGGTGTAATTTGCAAACACTCCCAATTGTTTTGCTTAGATTCTGTTACTTATCTCACTTATGAATATTATAAGCATGGGGTTGAGGCTAGGGGTGTCCTTACCTTCAAACAAAAGGGGTTCATCTCCTTGTTCTACTAGGAGAGAATCACCAGAAACCGGCCTGCACAGAGGGCCAGATGTTTCCTGGAAAATAATTCAGCTGACTGAAAAGTGGAAATAGAAAAGGAGGAGCAGAGAGGGCCTGCTGGTACCAGGGGCTCAGCTGTTGCTGGTTCGTGTGGAGAGAGCTGTTGCTGCCTGAGCACCGTCTGACCTGTCCTACTCAGCCCCAGCAGCTCACCCAGGTCCTTCCTCCTGAGAAGTGGAAGGGAAAGAAAGAGAGGTGGGCCCAGGGCAAAACTAAGAGGTACCTTCACTGGGGTCTTGGGCAAGGGCAGGGCTCTGGAGTCCACCTGGGAGAGGATATAAAACAGAGGCACCCTCCTCCATCTTGGGTGTCCCCCATCCCCCATGGGTGCCAGCCCGGGAATAGGAACAGAGGCAGGAAGTGGCTGTGTTGTCCCTGGTGGAGTCTTCACGCGGGGCCTGACCCTGAGCAGAGAGCCCAAGTGACACTGAGTAGCCTTGCTGAAAAGCACACCTGGGCTTCAGGCTCCTTAGGAGGAGCCCCTCTCCAGACAGAGAACAGAGGGCCCGTCTGCCTCAAGTCCCACCTCTGTTGTTCTTAGTGAGCAGAACAGTCCTTGGTGGGAACCAGCAAAGGTCAGAGGGGCTGCTGTTTGAGAACATGAATGGTGTAGCCACATTTCTGAGAGAAGAAAGGAGGGAGGAAAACAGGGCCGCGGCAGCCATGGACCACCACCTGGATTCCTACTCCAAGCACAGCAAGGCAGCTTTGCCGTGGGTGTGGACAGACATTACAGGCTGCAGAATTCGCTTTACTATCTCCTGCACACACAGAGAGGACCTAAGTACTCCCTTACCTTAGGGTTTGGACCCCATAAACTTCAATGTGCATGAGTTCTGTGAGCCTGTGGGAACAGGATGCATGGGGTCCCCCGGCACTCAGTGCTGTATTCTGTAGAGTTGAGCACATGGTCCAGCAGGTGGTCTCCCTCTGTACTGATCCCTATGCACCCCTTCCAGGTTTGTAACTTAGGCAAAGGTCACTTCTCCTTATTTGCAAAGTGGAGATTTATAGGAGTTGTGAGGATCAAAGAAGTTGGTAGATGCAAAGTGTTTAGATGTGGGCACATGGATGAATGTGTTCCCACAAAATTCTAAAGCCCAAGGTGATGGTATTAGGGAGTGAGGCCTTTGGTAGGTAATTAGTAGCTTGTGAGGGTGGAGCCCTCATGAGTGGGATTAGTGTCTTTACCAGAAGAGACTGAAAAGCTTCCTGTCACTCTCTTTCTGACAAGTGAGACTATAACTGAAGAAGGTCAATTGCAAATCTGCAAATCTACAAATCAGGAAGTAGACCCTCCCCAGATACCAGATGACACTGGGATCTTGATCCTGGACTTCCATTTAAAAAAAATTTTTTTTTGTACCAGGGATTGAATTCATGGGTACTCGAGTACCCAGCCCTATTTTGTATTTTATTTAGAGACAGGATCTCACTGAGTTGCTTAGCGCCTCACTGTTGCTGAGGCTGGATTTGAACTTGTGATTCTCTTGTCTCAGTCTCCCAAGCTGCTGGGATTGCATGTGTGCACCACTGTGCCTGACCCTGGACTTCCACTTTTGAGACCTGTGAGAAGTAATTATGAAAGCCACCCAGTCTATGGTATTCTGTTACTACAGCCTGGATTAAGACAAACACTTATACATAGGGCTGGCTGTTACCACTGTTGTAATCCATTGTGGCTACCCTTGAACACAGGCTGGTCATCGAGAGCGAGGAGGTGAGGCTGGGTCGGGAGAAATATCCTAGACCCAGGGATCCCGACTAAGGAACCAGGGAAAGGCTCAGTCAGTGTTCTTGTTTCTCAAACCAGATTTTCAGGGCACTTGGGGATTTGTGAGATAGGCATCTAGAAGAGAGAATATTAGGAAGGAAAGTGCTCATAGCAGAGACTCTTGTTGGTGCTGGAGAAAGCAGTGTGTGGCTGGGGAGGGGATGCTCCTACCTCCCTTGGTGGAATGGCATGGAGTCTCCCCAGCCTCCAGCATGGGTCCTCCAGTGTCAGGGACCACACTTCCATCCACGAGGGGGGGGGGGGGAAGTGTGCCAGGAGTCACTCTGCTGCCACCTGATGGGGGAGAAGATAAGTTTCATCCTTAGGCAGAAGAGACTGCAGTCTCTGCAGAGGGACATGGGGAGAGACACTCCTGGCATCTGGTACAATGCAGGAGGCAGCAGGGATCTGGAACTTAGTGGTGATACAATCCGGATAACTTGATTTGATTCCTCAGGCTGGTGAGCCATGAGAACCCCACATTACTAATCTACTAACTGGGTCCTTTATTTCCTCTGAGTCAGGGGCAGAGTAAGGCTGATGTCACCAAAAGGGTAAGTGGCAGGCTGTGAAGATGATAGGGCACCAGGGTCTGCTATTGTTCTCTTACAGCAGAAAGAGGTGAAAGCATTGTGCCTCTGTCAGCCATTTGTAATTAATCCTCTAAGCAATTACTTGTAAAGGACTCCTAGGGTCAACAAGACCCATGAGATCTTTTTAAAGAATCCAGATTACAATAGCATGTATGTGTGAAAGGTGTTTGACCCATTACATAACATAAATGCAAGCCATAACTTTCCTCATTAGCAACAATTACAGCAAAGCATGAGTGACAATTTACTCTGCGAGTCTGAATACCCACAAAAAGCTTTGATTAACTTGAAAGGTGCTACTTCAACACATGCAGAGTAGGGAAATGGCATTATTATTCATTTGATAAATCATTCAAGAAGCCAGTGCTCATTAAGTACTACTTTGTTGATTCCCAGTTTCATGTTCATGGCTTTGAAAAGCCATTTACTGATTGAAAGCTTAATTTGGGGAAAATGCAAACTTGCTATTATGTTCTCCTATGATATCGGAAAGTGTGAGCCCAAACATCATCCTTTTTCTGGGCACCTCGGTTCTACCCACCACAACCCAAGATGATATACATGAAACACTACCTGCCCTTATGGAGCTGGGTTTGTAACTGTCAAGCTGACACTGTGATGAACATAAGTGTACAATATTTCCTGGTGCCCATTATGAGGAGCTGGTCTCTGTCTGCCATACACTGTGTGTTTATGTCCACCCAACATGCATATGCCGAGCCCTTAACCCCCAATGTGATGGCGTTTAGAGGTCCAGCCCTTAGTAGGGGGTTAGGTTTATATGAGGTCATAAGAATTAGAGTCCTAATGATGGGATTGTGCTTGTACCAGAAGAGGAAGAGACCAGAGCTCTCTCTGTTCTCAGCCTCCGAGAGGACACAGTGAGAAGATGCTTGCTGTGAACCAGGAAGTGGCCCTCATCAGACACTGGGTCTGCTGGCACCTCCATCTGGAACATTCAGCCTCCAGAACTGTGAGAATCAATGTCATTTAAGCTGCCCAGTCTGTGGTACTTTTGTTACAGTAGCCCAGGCAGATGGAGACACTGTTGGGAATCTCCCTCCACCCTCAAGTCTAGAGGGGAGGTTGACAAGGGCTGAGCACATGTTTTCCTGGAAGCTTAGAGAGCATCACGCACTTGGTCTTGCTCTTTTGAAGGTCTGACTGTGTGAGTGACAGGAGCCTGAGCGCCACCTGTTCTCACAGCATGCTCAGGTCTGCCTGTGTATCTCATTGACTGTAGTAGCCACTGGGCATCACTAATCATTTTATTGATTTCACCAAGCAAAGTGGCTACAAGTCCCACAGCAAAGAAAAAGGTGTCACTCTGGAGGGTGCATATGAAGGGCCACGTGTCCTCTGCCTCTCAGAGGTCATGCCATACCCTGCCTAAGTCGATATGATAACTTCTCTCCTGATGTGCCTATCATTTCTGGAAATACTAAGCCCCAATTTGATAGAAGCACTTGTAGATTTATAGCTTGTGTCTTGGTGGGGATTCTTAATGTATTTATACCTCATGGCTTATTGTGAGTGATGCTGTCGAATAAATTAATGGGAAGATAAATGTAAATACTGCTATATGGATGCCTGTGAATGGCAATGATTGCTTTCTTTCTTTTTGGTACCAGGAATTGAACCCAAGGGCACTTAACCATTGAGCCACATCCCTAGCCCTCTTTATTTATTTTTTTATTTTGAAACAGGGTCTCACTAGGTTGCTTATGGTCTTGCTAAGTTGCTCAGGCTGGCTTTGAACCTGTGATCCTCCTGCCTGAGTCTCCCAAGCTGCTGGGATTACAGGCGTGTGCCACTGTGCCTGGAAACTTCTCTGACACCATTATTATCCTGCCTGCCGGTACTTCTTCATGAAATCCCTAGTTCTTCCATAAGCCTTTGCTTTTGGGGGGGCTTTGGGCACTGTTTTTGTCGTGGGTTTTTTTTTTTTTTTTTAGTATTTGTATGCCAGAGCTGGGAACCTCAACATATAATATGTGTATATATTTACAATAACATAAAAATTTAAGAAATGGCTCACCAGAACCTTAAAATGCCCATTCTGAATGGTCCTTCTCTGCCGGGTCTTTTCAGGGCTCATTGTTCAGAGTGTTTCATGTCCTGGTTTCTGCCCTCTTTTTCTTTAGCTCACCTCGTGCTCTCCCCTCCCATAGTTTGCCACATGCTGATGCTACAAGTCTAGGAGCCTTTGATGCCCTCTCTGCCTGCAGACCCCATTTCAATCTACTAAAGCCTTTAGATATTTCTCAGTCTCTGAATGGCCTTGATGTCTCCCTTCTTTGTGCTTGACTGGCTGTGTCCCTTCCATGTGAAAAGTCTGTGTTGACTCAGCTGCCTGTTGTGTGTCCTGTGCCCAGGCTTCACCTGCTTTTGGGTCCAGATGGGAAGATAATCTGAATATTATTAGGTTGGGACATTAATTGTCCCCCAAAGGCCCATGTGTTTCAGGAATGGTCCCCAGCCTGTGGTGCTATTGGGAAGAGGTGGAACTTCTGGGAGCTGGGGCCTAGTGGGAGGAAGGTGGGTCATCACTGGCATGTTCTCAAAGGGGATATTGGGACCCTGGCCCCTTACTTTGTCTCTTTGCTTCCTGGCTGCCATGAGGTGAACAGGCCTCCTTTTCCCTGCACTCTGTACCATGATCTTCTGACTCACCCCAGACCCAAAGACAGCAGGGCCAGGCAGCCATGGACCCCGGAATCTGTGAGCTAAAATAAATCTTTCTTCCTTTTAAGTTGTTTACTTCAGGTATTTTATCACAGCAATGGAAAGTTGATGAACACGAACATTAAAAACCAAATTTCAATCTCACTGGGCTGAGTGTCCCCCACCCCAAAGACCCCCTCCTTGTACCTGCCCCTTCCGAAGTCCTCAGGGAATTTACAGGCAAGGCTTATACGTAACTAGGCATTCAAAATGCCTATGACTATTTTTTTAAAATAACAATATGTTTTGTTTTCATCTCTTTTAAGGAGGTTGTAACATTTTATCATACCCTGAGTTTCTCAAATCTCTGGGCTGTATGACTGAGATTCTCTTCATCCTGTTTCACACGCATCCTGGAGCAGTGTCTTATGTGTAGTAGGTACATAGTAAACATTTGAGCTACAGGGTTTCCTTGACTTGGGTTTCTTTAGGAAGTGAAAATTTTATATATATATATATATATATATATATACATTTTCTCCCTGTCAGAGAAAATAAAAGAAGATTAATTATGGCAACTTTGACAGGACTTTATTTAGGAATTATAAAGCATTCTGTCAGTGAATTGCATGGTAGATAGGGTATAAGATGAGAAGATCCAATTGTAGGAGCAAGAACTACAACAATAATACCATTTAGGAGTCCAAGTTCTCATTAGATGAAAGAGTAGTAGGTTTTGAGCATGGGAGGAGAGTTCTCTTTCTTTAATTAACCAACCCATGCATTTCTTGTCAGATAGTTACATGTCAACCAATGTATTGATTTATTAGAAGAATAATAAATAATACCAGAAGTAACATCATTTTCTCAAAAAGTTGAGAAGGTAAAATAGTTAATTCATCTTTTACTTCCTCCCACCCTCCATCCATCATCCATCCATTCATTCCATATAGGACTCCTCAGGATGACTACAAATCATTGTATTTTTAATAGTCATCATATATTGATATGACTTTAGCATTGTAATTTAATTCCTGGAAGAATCTTTCTCAAAGGTTTTCCAAGGTATTTCTGAATAGTATCCATCATGATGTCCATCTCTTTGACTGCCTTGTGGGCAGCCATGCTACTGCCAGTGGTCACTGCTGAGTAACTTCCGGGTATTCTGCCTGCTGACCAACATTGCCAGATCTACTGCCTCAGGAGAAGGAGCAAGTCCTGCCCTTTGACTGCTGAGTCAGGTGTTTCCTTAATTCCCCATAACATAGAAAACCAGGCAATGTCTGTCAGGACCATTGAAAGGTCAAGTATCATATATGAGAATCAAATCACAGAGAGTACCTTCCTGGTAGATGTGGCCTGACGAGGAGCTTCCCAGACTCACTGCCAGCCTGGTGCCAACAGCAGGGTGAACTCCACCTTGTAGCAGAGACCATGCTTTGAATGCCATACCCAGGTGTCTAAGATGTAACTCCTTCCAGACACCTAGACAGGAAGATCCTCCCCTGCCTCCCCTCTTAGGCTAAAGCATACTTTCTGTATCATTCTGTTCTGATTCACATTCAACTCATCAGAATGTTTGACAGCAGGGATATTCCCTCCCTCGTTGAAAGGAAAGTGAGGAACTGGGAGATGGGCAGGAGATGAGAAATTAAAGTCAGAGACCAGGCAGAGATACACAAGAAAGTTGATTTGTCAGAGCTGACAACTAAAGGCACATCTCTCCATAGAGAGAGGCAACCCAGGCTTGGGTTCCATGACTTTTATGGAGATTAGAGCTGGGTGGGTCCTAATGTTATGGTTAAGGGTGGGGTTGGTGGAGGGGAAGGTGTACCTTTCTCAGAAATACCCTTGGGTGGGAAAGTGAAATTTTTCTTAAAATGGCGACTGTCACTTATGATGACCATCCAGATGCTAAGCAGGGACATTACACTCATGAAAACACACTACCACCTGCTAGGATATGGTTTTAGACTATGTCCCCAGTTAGACAATTAAATCACTTCAGAATGGCATATACCAACTTCAGCATGGGCTCAGAACATTTTGACTCCAAAATATTCTCCCCCTCCCCCCATTATATGCTACTCTCATTTAATTATAGGTCTTCCTTGCCTTCCCATTCACACTCCTTATTTTTTAAGAAAGCTTACATATTCAATACTTGTTAAAGTTCTTCTGAGTTTTGACAGGATTAGATGGGACCCCTCAAAATTAAATCTGTTTTCCTCAATTAAAAAAATCGATGAAACAAAGGATCCAGCAGATAGAAACCAAAACAAGGCATTCACTACAGCCAAGGCCAAGGTTAGAGAACGTGCATAACCACAGGATTCCTAATGGTCCTCTACCCGCCAGTCCTAAGGACATCTCAGGTCTCCCTAGGTGGGTACTTCCCTAAATCACTGAGGTGGGAAAGGATCAGAGAGACAAGGGGCTAGTGACTCTCAGAAGTTAAAGGGGGATATGGTATTGCACACGATCTATTTTTCCAATCCCTAAATGGATAAATCACAGGAAGGAATTGAAAGAGAACCTGGAGGTAGGATTAGAGTTTTGCCCGTGTAGATTGCGTGACCAATCTCCTGGCTTGCCCAGGAAATAGGGTATATTAGTCAGCTTTTTAATACTATAACAAAATACTTGAGTTAGGTAACTAGAAAGAAAAAAAAATGTTTATTTAGTACACCATTTTGAAGGTTTGAAGGCATGATGTTGGCTCCAGATCAGTTCTGGTGATGGCTTTGCAGCTGGTGGCATCCTGTTATGGCACATGGCATCACAAGGCAAGATAGGGAAGGCATGTGTCTATGCCTGTGTGTCTGGTCTCTGTCCCTCTCCTCATAAGACCACAAGATTCAGTCATGGGGTCTCCACTCTGATGGCCTTAACTAAACCTTATCACTTTCCAAAGACCCCACCTCTAAACACCATTGTTAGATTAACTTTGTACCCTCTTAATAACATTAATAAGTCTTTGGGAACTAAGCTCCGGCACGATTTTGGGGGCACAAACTATTTTCCAACCACTACAGAGAAAGTTCTCAGGATACAGAACATTCAGCTCTGTCTGAGGCAAATTGGGGCAAGTTGGTCACCCTGGTTGTGGAGTCCCCTCCACACGATGGGAAACATCAGAAATGGGAAGAGGACATCCCTGCTCCAACTTCCTTTATATTTAAATTCTCTAACAATGGTTCTCAAATATTAGCTGCATCAGGTCCCCTGTAGCTGAGTGGTATAGTGCCTGCAGGGCAGGAGGCATCTGTGTCTGTTGCAAAAACATGATGGTGGGTACACACCAGAGGGTCTGGGTGGGACCAGGGGTCTGTATGTCTAACATGTTCCCAGGAGACCCGGCAGCTGCAGGCCTGGAGCACACTCTTATTATTGGTGCTCCAACATATTAAAAGAAACATGTTAATTCCACCTTCCATATTCAGGGACACCATGGGTAGCTCTTCAGCCTGTCCCCCATCTTCAAGAAGCTGACTCCCAACACTTGCTTGCTTGTTTCTGCTTCTTGATGGGCAGATGGGCAGTGTAGACTTTTCCCCTCGCAGTTTATTTATTTATTTTTTTTTTTGTGGTGATAAGGATCAAACCCAGTGCCTCACACGTGCAAGGCAGGCACTATACCACTCAGCTACAGTCTCATTAGGAAGAGGTATATGCCCATAGATACTAGGCTTAGGCTTAACCCATGTAAATTTTGTTTACAAAGATTAAAAGAGTATGGTTGTTAATTGGTACCCTGGGGAGCTCAGAAAGAGGAACAAATATTTTTAAAAAACAATCAGAGTCTGTAATAATTATCTGTGATAATTGCTTTGGCGTTGAAGAACATGTAGGAATGAGTAAAGGGAGAAAAAATGAGGGGTGCTCCTGACTGCCATGCAAAAAACCATATTTGAACAAATTTCTAAAGAATTCAGTGGACTAGATCTGATGAAGCCTGGGAGGGAGTGGGAAAGAGTTTGAGAAAGTGAAGCCACACTTTTAGATCCTCTCAGGAGCTGGACAGGACCTGAGGATGCAGGGCAGGAGATGTCCTCTCCTTTCCTTTGCTTTGTGGGCTCAACAGGGGGCAGGAGGCATCAGTGTCAGGACCTTCAGTGGGAGGAAGAAGTCTCTTATGCAGCTGATGTCAGATACAGATGGGAGAGGACAGGAACAAGGAAGTTTCTGTCATTCATGCTTTATCATCAAAGGAAAACTGGTTGTGTTGCCTGCAGCACGGTTTGGTGATGAGAATGCAGAGTGATTGATAAATTGTCCTTTGCTGTACAGGAGTGCAGAGAAAAGACTAGGACTGGACAGAAAAACAAACAACCTCATGCAAAAACAAACAACCTCCCCCACGCCCCCCAAAAAACAAAAACAAAAAAAACAACCAAACAAAAAAGCCCCAACCCTTGGGTACATTACTTATCACACCAGCTAAGGTTAGTCTTGTAGAATTTGCAGTGTTAAGCAGCCTTTCCCCTCCACACATTAATAATATTATTAGGTACAACTGATAAGGCTTTTTGATTTCACAATTTTTTTTTTCTGTTCTGGTAAAACCTATTTGCTTTCCAGCATGCCATTCCCCTTCCAAATGGAGAAAATCTGAGGGAACATGTTTCAGTTAAATTTCATCCTTCTGTTTTTCACTCTTCTTTGCCATAATTGTGATCATTTCTGTCACACTGTGTGAATGTGACTGGCCCAACTCCAAACTGGAAAGATCGTCTATTTAGCCCCATCTCCTTCGTTGTACAATCTTTTCCTAATTCTGCTAAAAAATTTCCCCAGCGTCCTCCAAACCAAGGCTCTCTCCTTAGAAGTGACCCTGTTTGCATTCTAAGTAGCACTTCCTTCCTCTCTCCCTTACTTCCTTCTGATCTCTTTCCTTCACTCCTCTGTCTCCCCCTCCTCTCTTTCTCTGTTTTGCTTCCCTTTCTCCTTTCCTTTCTTCTTCTCCTCCTTCTCCTTCTTCTTCCAGTACTGGGAATTGAACCCAGGGACACTTTGCCATTGAGCTACATCCCTAATCCTTTTTATTTTTCATTATTTGAGACATGGTCTTACTAAGTACTGAGGCTGGACTTGAACTTGCAATCCTTCTGCCTCAGCCTCCTCTGTTGCTGGGTTACAGGCTTATACCATCATAGTCACCTCCTTTTCTGGTTCTTACTCATGGTTTCTGTGTCTTTGTGTCTTACATTTGTATATAATTAATTGAATTTTCAAACTTATTTTTAGAAATAATTTGAGACCCAGGATAAAGAAACCATTCTTTTTTTTTTTTCCTATTGGGAGTCATTCTTTTTTTTTTTTATTGGTTTTATTTTTTTTAAATACATGACAACAGAATGCATCACAATTCTTATTACACATATAGAATGATTTTTCATATCTCTGTATATAAAATATATTCACATCAATTCATGTCTTCAAGAAACCATTCTTTATGGGGAATTTGCATCTCGTTCCAGCAAGCTCTGAGAGCATTACTTGTCCACCTTAAACCAAGTCCAAGGCTGGAGGTTCCTGGGATGATTCAAATGCAGGCTGGCATTCAGAATGGAGGTTGTTCTGATTCTGGTTGATAGCATCCTGGAGTACAGCATTTTGAGGCTATTTATTTTAGAGCTTCCTCTTATATTGTTCTAGGTGATGGTTTCTGTCCATTTCATTTTTCAAGGCTGTCTATGCAAAACATTCAAAATTTCTGAAATCTTTAAGGTTAATAGAAATGTAGTTTTAAATGTGTAAGAATACTGTTCTTGTGTGCTCTTATGAAGAATCTAGGAGAGGAAGAGCTGTGAAGGTATAGTAGTCAGGGTTCTCTAGAGGAACAGAAATCAACAAGAAATATAATGATAAAAAGGAATTTATCAGGTTGGTGTTGCGATGGGCAAAAGTGCAACTTTTGCAGTCAAGGGGGAGAAATAAAGAATGTCTATGGCGCTTCTGCCCTTTTCAATGTTTTATTTACTCAAATCACTCAATACAATTTCACTGTATAGGTTCTTGATCAAGGAAATTACGACTCTTAATGCTGGGCACTTCAATAAACATAATCAATTAAAAGCAAACAATTCTAAGTTAACTCTAAGCACTGCAAACACACTTCATTATGACAGAATTCTTACAGACAATCCCTCTGCATGCTAAGCTCAAGTGCCAGATCTAAAATCTTGAGTCTTAGGCTTTAAAAATGCACACTCACTCAGACTGCAATGACCAAGTCAGGAACTCATGGAGGTTTTTTTCTGGTGTAGAGTTGACAGCTGGCTGAAGAGGCAGTCAAAAGGAGGGGTCACCGTTCTCACCAGGGTCAAAAGGCTGCTGTAGAGTTTGAGAGTGATGAGGATGATGCAGAGGATGAGGCAGATGATGAGAAGAGTTGGATGTCAGTCCAGGTCCTCATCAGACTCTCCAGCATGTGCGTCTGTGTCAGCTGGCCCAAATGTCTGTTCATTTGTTCCATCATTTATACTAAATTTTTGGGCTTCTGCTCATCCTTTCTGTCCCTATCAGCTGTTACCAGGTTTCTTAGTGACGTCTTACATTTAGAGTCAGGTTTGTTGATTTCCACTCTGATCTTAACACCTCTGAGTCTTATTCACGGCAAAAGCAAATGACATGTGACTTCACTCTGACTCTTGTTAAGGTTATGGAAACTGACTTGTTTTTATCAGACCATGCCTGATTCATATTGGAGGGCTGTGTAGGCTGTGCCTGGTGGGACTGCAGGTTTATTTTAAAATGGAGTTGCTTAGGCTAAGGCCGTCCTTACAGTTAGGCTAAGGCCATCCTTATAGTTGGCTTAGGCAACCAGAAGCTGGATAGTCCACAATGGCCGTCTGCAGGCTGGAGAAAGAACCAGTAGCTGTGCAGTCCAAGAGGCTGAAGCCCCAGGACAAGAGAGATCAATGGTCCCTAGTCCAAGACTGAATGCTTCTAGAGAATCACTGGCAGAGTCCATTTTGGAAGAGTGAAGAAGAGAGAGTCTGATATCCTCAGAGACTGTAGCAACACTCAAGAACCCAATCAAGAAGACTGGAGCTTGCATCTGCTGCTGCTTTCTTGTTCTTCCAATTATTATTCCATCCAAGCTATCATCCTATTGGACGGTGCTACCCACGCTTAGGGAGGGTCTCCGTTTCAGTTGTGGATCATTCCTGGACACACCCTCATGGACACCCCATAAGCCTTTAATCGTTGACTCTCTTAATCCAATCAAGTCGACAATTCAAATTAACCATTACAGAAGGCAAGAGGTGCCTGGACTGATGATGAACACCAACTTGTGGAGCCACACGTGGCTGAGGGAGGCACTAGCATCTTTAAAAGGACTATCCTGCCCATCCTCGTTAGGCTAGAGATGCAGACAAGAGCTGCTACCATTGAAATGAGCTCACTGATTATAACAGGGATGATGGGATTCCAGAGGAGCTGGGGTCAAACAACCACATGCCATCACCCACAGCAAGGTGGGCCTCACTGCTTTAGCAAATACTGTGCTAGGGTGGTAATCAGCACACTTTAACCTTTGGTGGTGAAACATCTGGGCAGTCTACTAAGGTCATACTTGATCTGTGTAACTAAGACTATACAGTTTCACTGTATAGGTTCTTGATCAAGGAAATTACGACTCTTAATGCTGGGCACTTTAATAAACATAATCAATTAAAAGCAAACAATTCTAAGTTAACTCTAAGCACTGCAAACACACTTCATTATGACAGACTTATTACAGACAATCCCTCTGCATGCTAAGCTCAAGTGCCAGATCTAAAATCTTGAGTCTTAGGCCTTAAAAATGCACACTCAGAGTTTTTCCAAAATCTGACTTGTATTACTAGTAAGGACAGGCCTGAATTGTTCACAGTTCACAGACCTAAGATCCTTGAGTGAATGAAGGAAATCCAAGTACCTTTGAAGAAGGTCCCCTGGTAAGAAGACAAGTCCAAATTGTAGATCTTTCCTCTATCTTTTCAAAAAGAAATCTTTAGTCATTTTCTGCATGGAAGAGAAATACACAGAAATTTCTGGAAGAGCTGAATGCTGGAGTGGAGTCAACAGAATCAGAACACCATATCTTCAACTTATTTATTCCTACAACTTGGGCCAGTGCCATACCCATACCATCCAAATGATGGTGGAGTGTAAGGGTAAAAGAAATTGAAGTTAAAGCGTAAAAGTTAAAGGGTAAAAGTCCGGGTGTTGTAAAGTTTCTAAGATGCAAGGTCTGAGTTAAAATGTAAAGGATTAGGTATTGTTAGGTTTCTATGCTACCTGCAAAACCTGAAATTTCTGTAGCTGTTGAGACAATGCTTGGAACTGCCCAGTAAATATTTCCCCTGACTATTGGTTGTTTAATAAGGGCTCTGTGTGGTCGCACGTAGGCATTGCAGGGCCTGGACCAATCAGTTTAAATGTAACCCCCTCCTTAGGAATGACCTATCACTCCAGCCTGACCTGTTCCCGCCAATGAATGAACCAATCATGTTTAGGAGTTGTTGTTCAATTTTCCAGCGCCTCATGATGATTTGTTCTGATGTATACAAAGCCCTCCGCCCTCCCCAAAAAGTGTACTTAAGCAGTGCTCAGCCCCTGCTCAGGGCTCTGGGCTGCTTTCCCTTCTTGAGTGGGCACAGAGCCCCAGCATGCTGGTTCAATAAATCCCCCTTCTGCCAATTGCATGAGTGGTCACTTGGTGGTCTCTTTCTCCGACGTTTCGCGGGACCCTTACAGTCTGGGCAGAGGATACATGGATCTTGGAAAATGATAGTGAATTATCAGAAGCCTAATCCTACTTCAGGAGCATCTGAGCCAGTGTGCTTATTTTATCTGAAAAAAAAAAAAAATCAGCATGGCTTCAGAGCTTGGTGCTGATAACGCTGATAACGCCAAGGTCGCGATTTCGTTCCCCTTAAGGGCCACCAAATGCCGCAGTCTGGCTGGGCACAATTCAGGAGCCACTTGTCAAAAGAAACGAACTTTATTTTTAGAACACACACACCAAACCACACAGCTCCTCAGGAAAACCCTCAGAGCCCAACTGCCCCCACCGGCTTCCCACAAGCCTCTCCACCTCCCCCACTCCTCCTGCTCTTGAGGCCGATTGGCTGGGTTGCGTGGGCGGAGCCAAAAAAAGTCCCCCAATGAGCAGCTCCGTGGTCTGAAAGGGCGGGGAAACAGCCCAATGAGCATCATCATCAGCTGGCAGCTGGAAGTTGCTGGGGCCGCTGTGAGCCAATCATCAGCTGGCAGCTGGAAGTTTGCTGGCAGCTGGAAGTTTGCTGGGGCCCCTTCGGCTGTGGCTCTCAACACAGTTAATAATTGGAAACTCTCTCTTCCTCCTCTTCCTTCCTTCCTGTCTTCTTCGCTCCTCTTCCTTCTCTTCTTCTCTCACTTCCTTCTTATTCTTGCATTCCAATAGCTGGGGAACACTAACAGCTGTCCTCTTTAATCTGGAGGTGTGGTGACTTGGTTCTCTCACTACCCTGCAGAATATCATGCTCATCCACGCTGATCGCATCATGATGGTGCTGTATGAGGTTATGTGATGGTAGTGACGGGATTTTGAAGAAAGTCATACCTTCCTTTGAAATGTAACGAATTTCTTTTGACAGTATCTCCTCTTTGCTGACCAAGAGTGACTTTGGGGCATCATTTGACGTTTACCCTAAACCTCCTACCGTGGATTGGATATTATTGTAACACAGGGCTGTGTGAGCTCTGGAGCGTCCTTGTCTCACACCCCTGAAGAATGAAGTATGCAGATGACAGGGGGTGAGAATTCAGTAGCGGATTTATTAGAAGCTAGCACGGCAAGCTCTCCTAACACAGGGGGGAAATCCCAAAGAGGGTATCATTGGTGGCTTTTTTCTAGGGATTTTTATACTGTTATGATGGGGAACTAACTTTACATTGGAAGGTCTCTCTTGATTGTTTTCTTTTTCTGACTCAATTGAAAGTGTACATTTTAAATTTCTTATTCCTATAATGGAATGGTCTAATGTGTTAACCTGACTTTGTCCTGTAGTTGTTCCTTAAAACAAAAGGATTTCTTGGGTTCTAAACAACCCTAAGGGTTTGACTAATGTTGGGGTAGTCAAGGAAGCTGGGGCAACAACAGAATGTATGGGCATCCAAGCATGAGTGGGGCCTTCCAGTCAGGAAGACCAAAACATAACAACAAAACAAGTTTTAGCCTAGGGTTTTAATCTGGAGGGGTGGGATCCCATTCTCCAAGGTTCCTGTTTCTATCTGCCTATCTATCTCCTGCCTCAATATCTGAACCATAAAGCCATCAAGTTGGGTATACAACTGTATGCATCATAATTTGGAGGTGGTATGGATATGGGATTGGTTGCAAGTGGGTCCCATAGGGATAAATAAGCTGAACATGTGGCTCACACTCCCATGTACCATCTTATTCCTAATCCCGACTAAGTCTCAATGGGGATTTCTCTGTGATTAGTCTGATCAAGGAATAAAACTTTGAACATGGTTTACAAATGGGGCTGTAGATAGTTCGTTCCAGTGAGAACTAGTCTACCGTGCAGTTATATCTTTACTTCAGGTGCAGCATCAGAGGAGAGCAGAGATGATTTCTCTCACTAAGCTGAGTTTCAAGTGGTAAAAGTGTCTATTTTCCCAGAAGGAAATATGGCCTGAGGAGAAATTCACACTCATCCATGGATCATGAATTATTCTTTGACAAGACAGACAAAGATTTGAAAAGAACAAAACCAGAGAACAAGGGCTGAAAAGATCTGGGGTGGAGAATGTGTGGGTAGGTCTGTCATGAGCCTGGAATGTGAGAATATTTGTGGTCCTTGTAATTTTTCACAAGAGAGTTCCCACTTTTCAGGAGGTTCCTTCTAATCAAGTAGACAAATGATGTGCCCTGTTGGTATCAATTGGTTTCTTTCTTCAGCCACCCTCATGGTTTTCCAGTAAGCAATGGAGGACAAAGTGGACCAGAGACTGAAATGCATGATTACAACAGCATGAGCAATCCTCCAGTAAGGCTGACATCTACCACAAGAAGCTACTGGCCAATGTGCAGCACTCGTGACCCTTGGTACAGTGCTTTACCCTGGGGTGAAACCAGTAAGCCACTTAGAGGTCATGAGGGTAGGTTTTCACGTTTCCATTATGGAGTGATTCATGCTTAGTGCAAAGGACATGAATGCTGGATATGGTGCTCCTGTTACGCCAAGAGGCAACTCACTGAATGCCTTATTCATGGTAGTGCTGTGCCACAAAGCATTAATTCTGACCAATTAATTAATTAATTAATTCACACTCTCTTTCTTGCAAGGCTCAGAGGATTCACTGATATTCAAAAGGAAAACTCATCATTCATATAATATTGACCTTTTAAAATGGCAAAATAGACTACTGAAGACTCAGTTATGGCACCAATTGGGATCCAACATCTTGAGAGTTTGGAGTGATGGCTACTGGACACAGTACCCCAGGATGTACTATGTACTCTTAGTCAGTAGTCCATTGATAGTGTTGTTTCTCCATAGCCCAAGTCCAAGCATCCTGGAACCAATGGTAGCTATGGAAGTGGAGCCTCTCTTGGCTGTACCTAATAATATGCTTGCATATTTTTGGCTTCCTATGTTTATAATTTTGGTCTCCAATGGTAGGTTGTTATTTTCAATGGAAAAATACTTACTATAAAGGACATGGCAATGGTGCCACTGGAAGGAAGTCAAGATTGCCACCTATGTGTCACCTATGTGTCACTGGGTGAACAATTTTAAAGAGTTTTCCATGCTGGCCAGGGTGGTTGGTCACGATTACCAAGGCAGAGCTGTCTCTGCCATTACACAGTGCAGGCATGGATGAGTGTTTCTGGAACTCAAGGATTCTCACTGTGCCTTTTAATTTTTGCCCTCAAAGTTAATAAGGAACTATACTAATGTCATTTAAGTGGAACCACTAAGTATGCCTACTTTTAGGGAATGAAGGGTCAGGACACCCCAGAGATGGATAAGTTTCACCAGCCAGGACAGCAAATACAATTGGAATGGGTTTTGGGAAAGGAAGGTAATGAATATGTCCATGGTCTTGCTGATATTGAAGCCTGTTACCAGAAGTTCTGTCCCTCCTTATTGTATTACGTGTGCATTTTGGTATTGCAACTCAATGACACTATTCTGATGGAAGATTCCAGAATCAGAGGAGACCTTGGAATGCACAGCCTTGAATTGTGACAGAAATCTGGGGGAGGGCTTTGAAATTTCACAGGCTTTGAAATGAGCTATTGTTTTTTACATTTTATTTTGGTTGTAGATGGACACATACCTTTATTTAATTAATTTATTTTTACATGGTGCTGAGAATTGAACCCAGTGCCTCACACATGCTGGGCAAGCGCTCTACCACTAAGCCACAACCCCAGCCCCTGAAATGAGCTATTTTAACTTAAATTTGAGGAACTGGAAAATTCTGCCTAGTACAAAAGGGTTGAACAACAGAATTTATACTATTGCTCAAACCAGGGGAATTTGGGGGAGATACCCAAAAAGTGATTTAATTCATTATATATATTCAAATATAGTAATATTGCCTTCAAAATCCAAAGAGATAACTCTTAAGTTTTGGGGTCTTCTTCTTAATGATTGGAAGAGAACAAGGTACAGTAACTTGCTCTTCCTTTGGAGGAAAAAATCTAGTAGACTCCCAAACTCTGGACCATCAGACACTGAACCGGCAGGCACCTCTCCTTTTGTCATATTTATTATCACTCCTCTAGTACACAAGTATCTAAGGTACATTCAGAACCTGCCACTTCCTGCTCTCAGGGTCCTCACAACCAGGTCCTGCAGGTGCTGTGCAGTGTCCTGCAGGCTGCCCCTAGGGCAGTGCATGCCTCTGAGGTCAAGTTAGGGTTGGGGCTGGGGGATAGGAGACACAATTCACTATTAGACAGCCCCACCTACTTGCCCTGGTGGTGACTGCTACCACCCTGCATCCTCTTCTCTTCATCAGGATTCTAAAGCCCATTCAATTGCTGACCCTCCTCCAAACATTCCAGTCCCCTGAGAACAGCCTGCACAGATCTGGCACGTCCCTCACCCATCTCTCTTCCTTACAGACTAGAAGAGAGCACTGCCCTAGGGAGCCAGAGTGTGGGTGTGTGTGGGTAGAACAAACCAGTCAAGTCCAGCCCAGCACTCCTGCCTCCCCAGGTCTTTGATTTCCTTTTTTTCCATTTTAGCAAGGAATGCATGAACTTTTGATGCCATTTGCCCCTGGGGCCAGCTTTTAGGCCAGGTCTGTGTTGACCTTCAGCAACTCTTTGATCTGCAGCTAGCTAAGGGTGCTCTAGAAGAAACACCCTGTTCAGTGCATGCAGCCATAACATTCACTGGGTGGAATCTAAAATCATGTTTTATCTTATTTGGTTGAGTACTCTCAAAATCCACTTCCACAAATATTCTCCAGAGTCTAAAAGCTCATTTCTGCATCTCCTTTTAGACATTCTGTCCCTGGAATCTGAGACTTGAAAAGAAGCTTGGAAGGACAGGTTGCTAGTGTTGGATATGGAAAATGACAAACCTCAAAATAATGTGGCCCCAGTCTTGTCACTGTCTTTCCCAGTGACAAGACAGGCCCCAGGGAGGAGATATCCTTCAAGTCTGAAATGACAGTTTCTGGGAAGAGACCAAATCATTGATCCCATCCTAAATTGACCCCACACCCTCTATCTGGCAGAATAAAGACAGCCCAAATTGACATGCTCATTAATTGAGTCACCCCTCAGTGTAAACTATATAAGCCTAACCTTCCCACTTTGGCCAGTGTCTCATTTTCCTCTGAGAAAAGTGGCTAATGGGAACATCAAAGGTGTTGCTCTGTTCCCAGTAAAAGCTGTGCTGAACTGATCCATAAAGTTTGCATCCAGTCTGGTCCTTTTGTGCTAACAGCTAGGACTGAAGAATCTGGGGCCATGACCTTGAATGTCTTTCAAACTCTTGGTTCCTGATTTTTCTGAAGCCAGTAGTTCAGTCCTGTAAACTGCAAGGTATCTTCCTTATACATTCTTTTCGATTGAAGAGAACTAGAATCCTAATGAACACACAACTTGACGCCAGAATAAACTGCCAATCATAGACTTAGAAAAACAATGGTTACTTGGAACCAATTATTGGGCTCATTTGGAATTAGAACCTTGTTACTCTCAATTGTTCTCCAAGTTGTAGAGCCAGCCCACATGGGGTGTGGTGTCAATACAGCCAATTAGGCACTCAGCTGTGGTCTCCTGTGGAGCCCACAGGAGGTAAAACTTTGTGGAGCCTGTGATTCTAGTTCCACTGAATAGGGCTGGGGTCACCTGAGCAGCCCTTGATACAGCATCATGAAGAGATTCAAATTGCAAATGTTTTTCAGAGAAGTGTAACCATGCTCCGTGTAACCATGTAGGAAGGATTTCTTACTATCTGTACTTAGAGAGCTAAGACTAAAAACTAGCACAGGGAATGACTCTGAACTTTAAGACCAGGAGCGTTCACAGCTGTACCCAGTCCTTGTATCAAAATTAGCATTACTTTAGGAAAGAGTGGAATTGTGAACTCCCAACTCTTGTAAACGCCTTCCTTCATGGGTCTCCTGCCTGAGGAGTGAGGGTTCCTGGCATCTGAAAACCATGTCTGTTTCGTTATTGCATACCTGAGAACAGGGATCTGAGTTCAGGTTAGCCCAGCAAAGTAAGGGGTGGGGTGGGGTGGCAGGATGAACAAGTGGCATGCTAAAATCATGAAAAGTTGAAAAGGATCCATCGAATTTTCTCTTTGCACATCAGAAATATGATCAGCCCATCACTTCTCTCTACCTAATCTAGGGTAACGCTATTCTTTTTTTTTTTCCTCACATCTTCATACATGTATTTTGAGGGGAGGGGTTGGGGAGATAGGAAGGATAGTAGAATGAAACAGACATTATTATTACTGTGTGTATATATGTGACTGCATGACCAATGTGATTCTGCAACCTGTGTACTCAGAAAAATGAGAAATTATATCCCATCTGATTCAAATGTTAGATATGTCAAGGTCATTGTACTGCCATGTGTAACTAATTAAAACAAATTAAAAAAACAGAAATATGATCGGTTTTGAGGATAAATTGCCTCTAACTGAAGGCTGCTTAATAGAATTCTGTTCATTGTAACAAACAAACAAGCAAACAAACAACAACAACAAATGAGGGAAAGCATGTTAGGAGGGTATGACTGGTGTCAGGTCAGTTCAGAAAGCAGAGATCCCAATCTGATAGCAGAGAGAACAGACAGGGCCCCTGCTTACAACTACAGGAGAGGGGTTTAATCTGATTGCTGATTGGTGAGTTTGACAGGAAAAGGGAAAAGGCCCCATTGTAGCCCACAGCGGGGGACTCCAGGCGTCCAGGGCCCAGAACTAGCACTTTTGATAACTCATTTAGCAAACAGCAGGGGAAAGTCCACCTGGAGGCACTGCTGACCTCTAGGGCTGCTGGCACCAGGGGCAGGGGTTTCACTATTTGAAAACACCCAGAGGATATAGGAGCATTTGATGAGAATATGCATTTTTAAAGTCCAGAAGCTTTTCTGAGGTATAATGTCCTAATAGTACCTTCCAGAAAAACACGTTACTTCTTTCTTTCCTCCTTCCATCTGTACTATTACTCACAGTGTACTGGTGTTTCTCTAGGGGACATGTCAGATGACATAACACACCTATATTTAAAATTTAGATTTTTCAGGCCACTGACACATATTTTACTAAGACGACAGGGGTCACATACTCATTTCTTTTTCCCCTGCCAAAGGCCAGTGATGTCATCACCCCCAGAGGAAAGACTGATATTAAAAATACAGAGTTAAGCCTAAACACAAAGATTCTCTTCAAAGAAAGTCTTTGTGTGGAAAGTTGAAAGTGCTTAACTAGGTGATGAATGAGTTCCTACTTATGTTTACTTTAAAAAATTAGAACATTAAGACAAGTTTATAAAATAGAGGGAACATCACCCATCCTTTCATGACTATTACACAATTTTAAGAATTCTTATGTTCCTTTGTTGCCATGCATAAATATACTTTTTTTGCCTAGTTGCTTAAAGCTAGTCTGCTTTTCTCCACTCAGAAGGGGAGATGGGCCTTTTCCCTGTTATTATTTGATTGCCATCATTATCTAACATTCTATGGCTTAGACCTTAGTTCATTAGATTTCAGGTAATGGTTTAGGCAGAGTTCAAATAGGAGAGCTTCCAAATGAATTTAGAGTCTTACTGTGATGTGACTTTGCTCAATAGAACGTATTCAATGTTGTTTTAGAGAACAAGACAACAAGAGGAAAAGGTGAAATACATAAGAAATATTGGGTACAGACAGTGAGTGAGCTAGTAGTAGTTCATGAGATGGAGGTGAATCTCAAAGGGCACATTAGGTTTAGAAATGGGTGAGCAACTGGCTTGTGAATCATAATCAGAATTCATAATGCACGAGATGTAGATGGTAAATTAGTAATTGGCAAGATGCATTAAAGGCAGCTTAAATAAAATATATGATGGCACAAACAAGCCATAGATTAAAAGGGACAGAGAGGCAAAGGCAATGATCACCCCTTTTCTAGGCTGACAGCTCTGTCACCCTTTATGGATCCAGAATATGGCAAAAATGTGGGTATCCAGCAGGCTTACTGGTGAGCTGTAGCTACAGCCAGGCTAGTGTCTCTCTCAAAAGAGCAAGTAGCTGCTATTCTCCAGTAGGACAAGTATGTGCTATTGACTCCAGGTACTTTCCATCTGTGGGATCCCGGATCCAACCTCAGATAGCATCAGTGGGGATGCAGGACAGAGAGGGACGTGCCACATGAACATTGCACAATCCTCATGGTCTTGGGTCCTCAGCCTGCACACTGTCCTGCTAGTTAGCCTAGCCCATCTCTCACCCATTGTTCCTCCAACACATCAAATAACCATGTGCTCAGCACATAGACATCACACAATGCCATACTTTGGAAATAACTTTCACTTCCCTAATTTTCCTAGTAGAGATCAGATATTGCAGGGTTTATATTTCCTTGTATGGGGCTGCAAGCTGGAACTTCAACAGAGAGGCAGAAAATAATTATTCAATGCCAGGAAGACATAACATTTTAAAAACAGCTTATCTCACTTAATTTTATTTTTAAGTATGCACAGAAATCCCCAAATGAGGACGAGAAAAAGATGTGCTTGGCACATTGGCACAGATTTCTCATTTGAATTCATATATGCTTAAAATTTCTTTTTACATTTTAGCACGTAGTTCTTGAAGTGCCTTTCAGCTCTCAAAATACCAGATTTTAGCTTTTTACAGAAGGCCGGGGGAAATGACAAGAAATAATAAGAGCGTGGCTATCCTTGCTGAAGTGCTGGTGGATTTCTAGAAGGCCTTGCAGAGGATTTCTGTTGCTGCCACCTCTAATTAGCACTGCTGGGATTAAACTTAGCAGGTTCTGAAGATAAAGCAAGTGGGGAGGAAAAACAAGCAGTGACAAAGCAGAGTCAGCTTGGGACAGCTGTCTGGTTGCTAAGTTAGCTTCAGGCACCACAGTTGGAATTAACAGGGTAAATGAATGTAAAATAGATGAGAAATCTCCTTTTTCTGATCTGCACCAAGGGCTGATGGATTCATGGCCTCAGAGGAGTCCCTAATCTTCAGTGATTGCAGAGGTCTGCAGACCTTTCAGATCTCAAAGCATTTGTGACATGACTGAGTGATCCAAATAGCACTTCTGGATCCAGCAAAGTATAAATCACCACTGGGACTTCCAGAGACCTTGCAAGCTTCCTCATAGTGGCTCCTAACTAACAGCATAATCCAGTTTCTAAAAACAATTGCTAGGGTGATTTATACATCAGGAAAACATGGTATAGACAGGGTCAGCCCAGGGGGCTCAGAGACTGGGGTAAGTTTGAGTCTGAAGCTTTCAGACTCCGTAAAGCATAGAGGAAACATTCGTGCTGTTGCTTTTTGCTTTAAAAGGTGTGCAAATGTTCTGCTTTTCCCTTCTCTTTTCTTTTTCCTGGACATTGGTCAGAAGTAGCTTTCTAGACTGGTTTCACAGGTTCTTACGATTTGAGCATCTACCTGCTGTGGGGATTAAAATTTATGCATGAACTAATAACAGTGATGTGTGAATCAGAGTGGTGCTAGGTAATTCATAAAGTGCTTTTACATGAGCAAATTTCACTTTCCAGAGCTCAGTTATGTAGCTGGTAGGAATTCTTGTATATAAATAACATTCCTACTCCAACCCTCAAATTTCACTTGCATATTATCTCTCTGGACATGACTGACTTCTATCCAGGTATTCCTGGTCTCAATCACATATTTTCAAAATGCCAGCTTTCTGTGTAAACTGGGACCTTCCATCTCTATTCCATCCCCCAACTTTCCCGAGCAGCCCCAGGGGCCCTGTCTGTTCTCTCTGCTATCAGATTGGGATCTCTGCTTTCTGAACTGACCTGACACCTGTCGTACCCTCCCAGTTTGGGCCTGCACATGCATGACCTGGTGAAGCGTGAAGAATTCAGACCTGGGTTCCCGAGAGCTTGATGCAAATGCGACTTCAGGCTCTGCACTGTCACTGCATACAAGAGCACATGTTTGATTCTGATTCCATAGTGTGGCTTCCCTTTCTTTAAGGTCACAGTAGTTCAAGCCCCAGAGGAGCTGTGATCATGAGACCAGAGAGCCTTGTTAAGCTTAGAAGAGTGCCTGGTGCCTCTGCAGCTACCTGGGACTCCCTAATGTGCTGGATCCTCCTGCACATCACAGCATCCAGCTCAGGGCAGTTTCATTATAAAATTTTGTTAAATAGATGGATAAATAAATAAGTTCGAGGGAAAAGTATATATTGGTCTCAAAGGCAAACATTACTAAAATTTGAACAACCTACTTTATGGAATTGAAAGATGGACCATTTCTGTGTCAGTTACAATGTGATACTTTGGCATCCATGGCAATCTTATGCATGCACACAGCTCTTACTGCTCTCTCATCTTTTATTTTGGAGACCAAAAAAAAAAGGGCGGGGGAGAATTATTGTATAGTTGGGAGAACCACATGGTCCTTGGCTTTTAGGTATCAGTTATCAGTTGCTTCTTATTGTCTTAGGTCAATCTGCAGGATATTTCCAAAAAACTTGAAAAATACTTTAAAGATGAACCATATCTTATTTATTATTGTATATCTAGTGCTTAGCCCAATGCATCATGCTTGAAAATATGTGTTGACTTGAATTCCAATTTCTCAGTAGATGCAAGGCTTGGGAACCAGGACTCATTTGACAAAATAAGAATAGGCTCTGACACTTAATATATATCTCTTAAGCTCTGCCACACAGAAGAAAATAAATAAAGAGTATATCCTCATACTGCTGAACATCCTGGTCCACTCAATTACCATTCCAGCCTCTAAATCTCCTTTTTGTCTCATAGGGCGTCCTGATTTTTTAAAGTCTATTTCTTGGTGAATGTAAGTGAATTTGGTTTATTGTTTTATTTGTTTATTTTGAGAACTAATTTGGGGTGAATATTATATACTTGATGTTATTAAACTGAAGAGACTATATTAATAATTTTATGCTTCAAAGGAAATTTAATTTGCTACCCGGAATGCTCTTCTAATGATGAAAAGAAAAATGACAGCTTTAATTATCAAAGAAAAAAACTGTGCACAGAAAGAAGGGTCTGAGTAGACTTCTCAAATTAAAAAAAAAAAAAAGCTCAAGTATTACTGTTTCTTAATTGCACAGTCTGAAGTTAAGTGTTGAAATAATTCTTTTATTAGAAACGGCCTTTGTGAGAAATTCATATTTTCAGTATTTTATTTGAAAAGCTTTTTAATATTTCTTCCCTAAGAGAAATGATAATTAGTCCTAGGAGACCAGCTCATTACTGTCAGTCTCTAAACTGATAAAGATGGGAGCCATATTGAAGTTAACTGGCAGTACCTACTGTTATCATTTAACAGCTCTTTCCTGGTTGCAGGGTGATAGTGGGTGAGCAAAAAAGGCAAACCTCCATTCTCATGCAGTTCACAATCTTCAGAGATGAAGAAAAACAAACAAACAAACAAACAAATCAAGCATACAGCAATGCTCCTATCACTGCCTTTTATAATAAGTATTCAAAGTGACAAACAGTAGGTGTCCCGAGAGTCTGACAGGGGAGCTCTGTTAAGTTGGGGGAACAGGGATGACCTCTTTACTTAGGCAGCATCTCCAAGGTCTGTAGGTGGAGAGAAGGAGGAGGAGTCCAAGTCTGCGTTCAAGGCTACTCCTTATCTGTTCTGACAGTTCTGCCCACGGCTGCCCTTCATTCTAACTCCAGCCAGCATTTCAGAACTCCCAGCTCTCCGTGAGCTTTGTCTTGACATCTCCCTCTGTCTAACTCTCCACTTGTCACCATAACTGCTTACTTCTCACCTAACCTCTGAAGCCACATCTCAAGTCCCACCTCTTGTGGGGATCCCCACTGTACTTCACCCCTTGTAGAATTCAGGCCCTTCATCTCTGTTGTCTCCACTGTAATTGTCACCATCTGTGTTCTGTGGTCACCCAGCTGTGAGCTCACTGGGGCCGATAACTGCGTCTGACTCCCCTGGCTGTCTTCAGACCTGTAAGAATGGCTTGTCCACTTACGAGGTTCTCAAAGATATCTGTCCAATGAATCCACGAACAGAGATTGATACTTTTATGTTGATTATTTTGTATAAGGAAATATCTTTTTGTGTGAGAGAAAAATAACCTTTCTCACTATATATACTGTATTTCTATATTATATATACTGGATTTCCATATAGTATGGAACTTCTCTTGTTTTTAAGTCTGTTGATTCTATTATTTTTTCTATTTAACAAATACATGCCCACTGAAGACAATTTTGGATAGAATATAAAGATGTAAAGAAGCCCTCCACTTCAGACCGTGTGCGATGGCTCAAGCCTATAATCTGAGCAGCTCAGGAAGCTGAGGCAGGAGGATTGCAAGTTCAAAGCCAGCCTCAGCAACTCACTGAGGACCTACCCTGTCTCAAAATAAAAATAAAAAAAAAGGCAGGGGATGTGGCTTAGTAGTTAAACGCCCCTAGGTTAAACCCCTGGTACAAAACAAAACAAAACAAAAAAGCCTTCCACTCTAAATAATATATATTTGGAATATATAAAATAGATTGCAAAATGAAATATGTAGGTCTATGCATTATATATAAAAGTGTATGCAAATATTTAAGTACATGCATTATTTCTATCTGTTTGTCTATCTACCTCCCTATCATCCATTTATTCATTATCTTTCTCTGTAGCTCAGTGTGCAGGGCAATGTCATTATGGCTGCTTCTGAGCTCATCACTGCATCTTCTTCTGTGTTCAACATTGGCAGAGTTTTGCCTCACCCTATTTACTTTCCCAGCTTACCAGCATGCCTTAAATTCCTGCTGTGATGAGACACCCTCCCTCAGGGGTAGGTTAGACTATGCTGCTCCCATGTTTCCACAGCAGAACTATAGAGAGTCAGTATTGCTTGGTGAAGCCTGGCAGGTCCTAGAGGTCTGCATTATTGTCATTTTTGTTTGTTTTGGTGTGCTGCCGTGGAATCCAGGGCTTCCTATGCTAGGCAAACCCTCTACCCCCGAGCCACACACCTAGCCCTGTTGTCAGCTATGTCAGATTATGACTGCTACCAGCTTTGTAGATGGTTAACATTGTGAAGGAATGAAAGTTCTCTCTTAAGAAGTAGCTTCAGTGGGTAAATCATAGCTTCAGTGGGGCAAGAATCAAAGATTCCTTTGGCTGGGTAGAGTTCTCCTCTAGCAGGTGCATGGGCCCTGGGTTCCATCCCTAGTATTGAATGAATGAATGAATGAATGAATGAATGAATAAAATTAAAGATCTCTTTTAGAACCAGGAAGAGCGATTTTTGTGTTTCTCTTTATATGCTGACTTCTCTTCTGGAACACAGCCTTTCTTTCTTTCTTTCTATCTATCCTTTTTTATTTTTGATACTAGAGGTTGAACCCAGGGGTGCTTAACCACTGAACCACACTTCCAGCCCCGACCCCTTTAAAAACTTATTTATTTTAATTCGGTATATATGACAGCAGAATACATTATGATTCATTGTACACAATTGTTGCACAACTTTTCATTTCTCGGGTTGTACAAGATGTAGCATCACACCCTATGTACAGCCTTACATGTACCTAGGGTAGTAACGTCCATCTCATTCCACTATCTTTCCTGCCCCCATGTGCCCTCCCCACCCTTCCTCCCCTTTGCTCAATCAAAGTTCCTCCATTTTCTCCATGCCCCCTCCCTCCCCATTATGGATCAGCATCCACTTATCAGAGAGAACATTTGGCCTTTGGTCTCCCAGCCCCTTTTTAAAAATTGTTTTTTATTTTGAGACAGGATTTCTGTAAGTTGCTTAGGGTTTCTTTGAGTTGCTTATGGCTTCAGTTAGATACTGAGGCTGGCCTTGAACTTGCAATTCTTCTGCCTCAGCCTCCAGAACCACTGGGATTGCAGGAATGTGCCACCACACCCAGCATAGCTTTTGTATTTGAAAAAAAAAAATGTCTGAAGCCTGTCAATCACTGTTTTGTCTGTATTCTGGATTCCAGTTGGCCTGGAAGATGGAGAATTTAGTGAAATTACTCCTATGAAGTGGAACAAGGTCTGTGTTGGTTGGACTGTCCATACTTCAGGCTTGTCTTTCAGTTTCAGTGTCCCTGAATTTGGATAAATTTCTGCAGACTGGTACTTGCACACTGGAAGTGTTGAGGTGCACATTGCTTGCCCATCTCTTCAATCTGATTACTGTAGAATGTTCTTTCTCCACCCATCAACAGCCTATTTTCCTTCAAGCCCAAGTTCCTGTGAAGCATTTCCAGACTTCTCAGTGAGTGCCTGGCTGGTAGCTCCTCCTGCCTAATCAGCTGTGATGACTTTGTGGTTTACTCTTGCTGCCTTACTGATTTGTTTCCAGGATTTGGCAGAGAACCCTTGAACAGGGGCTCAGTTCAACTAAACATGTTTCTGGTTGCCATCCCCAAACCACACAGGAGCTGTAACAAAACTTCCAATACGTTTTAAATTATTTTTAATGGATTTGGAATGTGGGTAGGAGATGCAGACATAAATGTCGTATTGATTCAATGAACCTTGCTATTTTCAGCACAGTTGTGCTGATTATAGCTATAGCTCTGACCACTACTAATGGGTGGTTAGAGTGCTTCCCCATTAGGGGACAGCCTTTCAACTCAGGGAGACTTGCACACTGAACAGTGAGGTCAAGAGTGTGGGGAGTGTGAATAACCCACAGAAGTAGGGCTCATTGCCATTCTTATTTAAAAGGTGATGTTTAATGATTCCAGTGGTCCATTCAAGATCTCTAGTGTGTACTTCACTCATCGGGCATTGCTGTGTTGATATAAAGAAATGGGAGATAGCAGCAGATTTGGAATCCAGATCAAACATTTCTTTAATAGCCCCTAGTGATTGTCAGCCTCTGGCTGGTATTTAGTAGCTACATGCAGAAGTGGTTATTACATGTACAGGATGCCACAGCAAAGTGTCCCCAAATGGTATGGCTTTCTAGTCATGTAGAGCTAGGATGTCAGCAGGTGTATGGAAGTCTTTACCGTCTCGTGTGCAGACACTCTGGTATCCTCCTCCTTTGAATGTGGGAGGCCATGGTTTAGTACTAACATGTACAAGTACTTAATGTTCATGGAGGGACCAGCTTCCCAGGGTCTAGAACTAGTGAGGTCCACTCTCAAGATGCCTCCAATATATAGTCAACATTCAGAAAATCTCCCAGGAGGTGAAGCAACTCCTACAGCTCTCCATCCCGGCCCTTATTGACCCTCAGAGAGCCTGAGAAATGCTCCTTCCCATCCACGATATTTTCCCAGTTTACTTCGGACTCCCTAACTTTCCTGTGCTTTTCAGTTTAGGATCCACAATCTGAGATTTGGATGAAGATTGTCCAGTCAATCCCTCATTTGGTGGATGAGGTTGTGGAAACAGAAAAGCTAGAGTGGCTTGCTTGGGATCACAGGTAAGGGAATAGATTGGACTAGACTCAGCATCCTGAGAAGACAGCCTCCAGGGCTGAGTCCCTTCTCCAGTGGAAGCTGAGTGCGAGCTGTGCCCTGCTAGTCTGGCTGGAGTCGGGTCTTTTACAACATGAAACTAAGATTCTTTGAGTTGAAAGGCACACTAATCAGATAGGTATAAATATCTATATCTATACCTATATCTATATATCTACATCTATATATGCTGAGATGGCTTTTCAGTGGTCATCAGTGTAAGTAGTAACTATTTCAGGCCTCTCTTTATTGATCCAAAACAATTCGATATTGTTCATATTTCCCTTAAGTACTTTCTTCTTTACTCCTGTGACAATACCATTTTCTTTTGCTACTACTCTTGTCTGCTTAACAAAGTCCTCTTCCTGCAATCATTCTTTACATGTAGATTGCCAACAAATGCTAGCTTTATTATTATTATTCATTTTCCACTCTCATTACTGAAGTTGGGGCCACTGACGTTCTTTGCCACAAATATGGGCAATCTTCCAACAGACTTCTCTTCCAGTCAACTGGCCGGGTCTCTGTCTCACTCTGTATTCAAAGTTATCACCATCACAGGCAACTTCTGAGTATGCTTTTATCTGCTTAAACCTCTTCAGTGCTTTCTAATCTTCATGAGGATAAAGCCCTTTTTGATGACTCATGAAGAGGGTTACCAGACTTTTTGAAAAGCTTACTAAGGGAGCTGAAAAAGGTGGTTAACTGTGGCTTCACAGTAAGAAAGACTCATGAATGGAATTCTCAGGCACCTGTTGTAGTGAAAGGCATAGTTGGAAAACTTGCTTCCAGCTTTCTTTCTTTCTTTTTTTAATATCACCTATGTTCCAAATGTTTTTATGTATAGTATTTCATTTATTTCTCATAATTATCTTATGAGGCCTAACTCATACTACGTTACTGTCCTCATTTTACAGATGAGGAAGTTGAGAAAGGATCAAGTGAATTGTATGCAATCCAAGTCACACAGACTGTAGGTGGCAGAGCTGGGTTTGGAGCCCAGACCCAGTGACTGCCCAGAGGCTGTAGCCTTTACCAACCTCCCTTGGTTCTGAGAGGCACTTAGGATCTTAGCAGGCACCAAGCAAGTTGGAATTTTAATCTCTTTGGAGACATAGTTAGCTTCCTAAGCAGAAGTGCTTTCTTATATAAGGAAGGAAATGATATTTTCTTACCAAATTTAGTATAATTCATCCTAAATGGAGAAGTTATTTAGAGGGTGGCAGAACAGGAATATATATATCTATATCTATATATCTATATCTATATCTATATCTATCTATCTATCTATCTATCTATATATATATATCTTTATTTTCTAGGTTATGCAAGATAAACAGAGTGCTGACTTTCAGTTTCTACATTGTGCAATAAGGGCTGCCTCCCGTAAACTTTAATATAATTTTCAATTCTGAGATTCTGTGATTTTTTTGACTATAAGCTGCACAATAAACATCTTAAGTGTCTAAGGCAAATGCCTGTAAATTTAGAAAAGCACACTTTTCATTGTAATGTCTATATTTTAAAATTTAAATACAGATGGGCATATTTAAATAAATATTATACCCATCTGTTGTAGGAAAAAGCTATTTGGGACATCAAACATTTATTTTTATTAAATATAGTGCTATTCTTTGTTAGGGCTGATGTTTTGGTCATCTGTTGTTACATAACAAACCTCCCTAGGACTTGGTGGCCTCAAACAACAGCAGCACATATTTTACCCAAGAATCTGCAATTTGAGGAGGCTAACCAGGGAAGGCTTGTCTTGGCTCCATCCAGTTCCTGAGGGAGTTTGAAGTATAGGTTGGTGTCATGGGAGGGCCACTCACTCACCTAGTGATCATTAGCAGCTGATTGCTGAGACTTTTTCCTGGGCTGCTGGCTGGAATTGCTGGCCTCTTCATGTGGCCTGAGGCTCTCACCACTTGGGGAAGGGGTGGAAGAAGAGGAGGGGGAAGGATGAGAATGAGAGGCAGGGAAAGAGAGGGAAGAGAGAGAGGTAGGCAGAGAGGGAGGGAGGGAAAGAGAGAGAGAGAGAGAGAGAGAGAGAGAGAGAGAGAGAGAGAGAGGTGGAGAGGGAGGAAGAAAAGGGACAGGGACTTCGAGAATGAGAGAGAGTCAGTTTTCTGTTACTGTGATGAAATACCTGAGACAATCAACTTAAAAGGAGGAAAGGTTTATTTTGGTTCACAATTGGTTTCAGTCCATGGTTGTTTGGCCACGATAATTTCAAGTGAGTCAGAACATCATGGAGGATCCATGGAAGAATCTGTTTCTTGCCTCTTCCAGCTTATGTAAGCTGCCAGTCTTCCTCGGTTTGTGGCTGCATCACACCAATCTCCGCTGTGTTAACATATTCCCTTCTCCTTCTTATAAGAACACTTGTGATTACATTGGGTCTGCCCAGATAATTCATGATAATTTCCCATCTCAAGATCCTTAAATCACATCTCCAGAGTCCCCTTACCAGGGGAGGTAACATAGCTGCAGGTTCTGGGGTTGAGGATGTGGCCTTCATTGGGGGCCATTATTTAGCTTATCACAGTGGCAATCTTTACATGGGAGTACATATCTATGTTGGAACTTACCAAATTGTGTATTTCATGTGCAATTTATTGCACATCAATTATACCAAAATAAAACTTTTAAAGGCAAAGAAATATATTTTCCAGAATGTCTATCCTAACTCTGAGCTCTGAACAAAAATGTACTAAATGCAATTTCTGAAATATATCTCTGATGAAATATAAATTTGGGTTCAAACTATGTGGATTTAGTTGACTATGTTATATCATAAATGCAAAATAGATAATTTCTGGACTTTCCAGTTACCACTATGGTGACTGGCTTTACTTTTGTTTTAGGAGTACACAATGAGATTCACACCCCTCCCCATTCCCCCCATGCTCACACACATAGAATATCCATGGGGGACTGGCTTCAACACCTCTCTCGCTGTATCAAAATCCTTGAGTTTGGAAACTTGGAAAGATATTCCTAGGACCTCAGTGGGTACACAGGCTCAAACTGACATAGGTAAGAAAAAACACGCATTCCCTGCTACTTGATTTCTTTACTTAGGTCCAGTTTTGACCTGGATTCTCCCACAGACACAGCCTCTCTCACAAGCCTCCCCGGGCTTTACATTTCTCACTGATCTTGTGTTATCTCACCTTGACTATGTCCCTCTCCACCCATATCAGTTTTGGGATTCTGTCTAGTGTCCTGAGGGCTCATCAATCTTCTGATCTGTCCAGTAAAAAGGATTTCTATTAATCCAAGGCCAAAAGAGGGAGAATCCCTCAAGAGGTGATAACTTGGGTGTGTGCAGGTAATTTCATCACTAAGAGGCCCCCAGGAAATGCAGCCAAGGAAAAGAGTGAGATTCATTACAGATAGGGGGTGATTGTCTTTCAATGGGCCTTGTCCTGGGTCCAGTAGTTAAAACCACCACACCAAGATGCCAATGGACCATCACACCCCAAATTATTTTTGATGGGCATCTTATGAGGGTCTCCTAGGACATGAATACAGGCCTATGGTTTATAACAGCTAAACAATTCTGAGTCTGTCCCTTTATTATATACCCCAAAGATGTCCAGTGATCTCTGAACTGCACCATGTTATTTATTCCAGCTCTAGGTCCATACCATTCAAATTTGATTATCAGAAAGGACGACGCTTCTACCTGTACAGATGGTCTCTGACTCATTATGATTTGATTTATGATTTGTCAACCTTACCATTAATTACCGTTATGATTTCTTAACCTTAACTGTGCAATCCACGTTTTGCTCTCAGTACAGAATTCAATAAATTGCAAGAGACTTTCAACACTTTATTATAAAATAGGCTTTGTGTTGAGGTGGTCCTTATAAGGTCCTTGCCTAGCATCTGGATGGCCATGTTAAGTGATTTTAAGGAAAAAGTTTCGCTTTCCCACCCCAGGGCATTTCTGAGAAAGGCTCACCATTCTCTGATACCAACCCCACCCTTAACTGCCCCCATTAGGACCTGCCCCAGATAAGTCCCTGAACCCAAGCCTGTTTTGCCTCTCTCTGCTATAGAGAGATGGCCTTTATTTCTCAGCTCTGACAAATAAACTCTCGTGTGTATCTCTGCCTGGTCTCTGTCTTTCATTTCTCACCCGTCTCTCGTTCCTTGCTTTGCCTTCAGCCCTGCCTAACTGTAGGCTAGTGTAAGTGCTCTGAGCACATTTAAGGTAGGCAGGGCTAAGCTAGGGTGTTTGATAGTTTAGGTGTGTTAAATGCATTTTTACTTTATAATATTTTAAATTTATGATGGTTTTATGGGGATGAAATTGAAGAGTAGCTGTAATTGCTTGTGAACGTTGTTTCTGTTATTACTAATAACTATACTCAACATGCATAAATTAAGCTCATTAACATAGTGGATGGCCCAGCCCAAGGCCCCTGGTATTTCATGATCTGTTCAGACAAGTAAATATTACAGGTATGTACTTGGTTTCATCCCTTGCCCATGCATCCATGGCTGGGTCTGTATTTTTCTGTGGAATCTTGTTTTATTGTTCTTTTCCCTTCCTCTCCCAGAAACTTCTTCTGAAAAGGCCCTTTCTGACTCCCAACCCCATCCTTCTGGGTGGACCTGTCTCACACCATCTTCACTGCTGTTATCCTGTCTTTCATTCCTAATCTTTCATCCTCACCTTGCTTCTTGTGATTTGGTGACCCTTGTTAGCACCAGGAATTAGCAAAGAAATGTCTTTCATTTAGGACTTGGGAACTTGAATTCTCTAGATAAAAAAGGACATCAAAGGCATAACCCTGGGGTAGAATGAATTGATGATCCACATAGAATTTTCTTCTAAAGAGTTAACCATTTTCCAAGTGTCCTTAGGATGGGCTGGTGTACCCTTGACTTTTCTCTGAGAAGATTAATGTGAGAGCCATTTATCTGTGAAGGTACCATTGAAGAGAAACAAATGAAAAAGTGGGATTTCAGTCCAGTCTCATCAAATGAATTTAATCTGATGCAGAAATAACATTGGGGGAAGCTAGGGAATGTTTGCATGCTGTGCAGATGCATAAATCATCTGAAATCATGCCAATGGGCCAGACCATAATGACAGGAGAAACAAATCTATGTTCTTATTGGGTGCACGACTAAATTATTTTTATCTTTCTAAGTATGGTCAATTTGAAATGTTACAAGACTCATGCATTTTTTTCTTTGTTCTTTCTTAAAACTTAAGTTTTAAAAAAGCTTTAGGTTTTAAAAGATAACTCTTCCTATAACCAATTCAATATACTTCTAAAAAATTTATATATATATATATATATATATATATATATATATATATATATATTTAGTTGTTGATGGACTTTTATTTATGTATTTATTTACTTATATGTGGTGCTGAGAATTGAACCCAGCGCCTCACACATGCCAGGCAAGTGCTCTACCAGTGAGCCACCACCCCAGCCCTCAATATACTTTTAAGATGGGAAATCAAGTGGCCAACTGATTGGTACAGTTATTTGATTGACATTCATAATGGTTTCTGAAACATAATAGAAACATAGTTAGAAGCAAATAGATGTGTATCCCATTCTTCCTTCTCTAGCTTTCTTGCCCTTTGGGAGCTAGAAATCTTAGAATGCTGTAGTAGAGGTTCCATCTGGACCATAGTTCTGAAGATACAGGTTCTGGGCTGCACTAGATTTTACTGGAGGAGTGAAGCAAGGTACCCCTCCCTTTTTATGTAAATGTGGTATCTGTAGAAATCAGTGGTTCTCAAAGTGGCTAGAAGCTCAGTATTTTTCTTCCAGGGAGAATGTCCGCAGACAATTTTGGCTGTCATAACTGTTTGGGGGAGGTGCACAGCACCTTCCTTACCAAAGAGAACTGTCCAGCCCCAAGTGCTCACAGGGCTAAGGAACCTTCGTGTGGAAGTAAATAATCATTATTAAAATACTTAAGAACAGGGGTGTCTTCATCTGTTTTCGGTTGTAAATAAAAACACTACAGTTTGGGTAAGTTATAAAGAAAAGAGGTATATTTTGGCTTACAGTTTTGGTCCAAAGTCAAAGGGCTGCATCTCGTGACGCATTTCTTACTGGCCATCCTGAGGCAATGCATGACATCTGTGTCGTCAACTGCACACTACCACAACAAAATACCTGAGAATCCTAGTGAAGAAAGGAGAGATTTATTTTGGCTCATGGTTCTGGACGTCCAACTCGAAGATCAGGTGGGCCCATGATTTTGGGCCTGTGGTGAGGGCAGCATATCATGGCAGGAACAAAGCTCACATCTTGGGCCAGGAAGCAGAGAGAGAGGAAAGGACTAGTGGGGTCCTACAATCCCTGCGAAGGCACATCCCAGCCAATGGCCTAAAGACCTCCTACGAGGTCCCTCCTGTTATAGGTCTACAATACCTTCCAATACTGCTGCCTGGGGACCAAGTCTTTATACATGGACTTTTGGGGAACATTCATCCAAAACCAATGCAGTGTGATACAGCAAGAGACAAAGAGCACACATGTATGTCTCCTCTGAGTCTCTCCCTCTTATAAAGCCACCAGTGTTCAATCATAGGGGCTCTACCCTGATGACCTATTTAATCCTAATCACCACCCTAAGACCTCCCCCCCCCCCAATCACCATGGTTGGATTAAGTTTCCAGTATCTTAATACCTCATAATGGAGTTGAAATTTCAGCACGTGAATCCTGGGGAACACATTCAATCACATCCCAGCCATAGTAAGGGGGACCGTGTGCACCTGTTTTGTAGCAGGTGTTATGCCAGATACTTAAAGCCTACTCACAAATCTCTACAAGCGTCAATATTAGTGTTCACATATTGAAATGAGGCATGTGAGGTTCAGAGATACTAAGCCATAGTCATACCATAGTCATATCACTAGAAAATATTGCGGTAAAACTTAGAGCCCTTTCCAGTAATTTGAGGGGAAAGACTTTAAAGCACCCAAGTGTCCTGTGGGGTTTGTGGAATTAGAGATCTCCGGAGTTGGGAGGTATCCGCAAAGCAGTTTTTTAGTCTGATGTCTTCATTTTATGGATAGAGAAACTAAGGCCCTGTGTGTCTTAGTTTGTCTTCTGTAGCTATGACAGAATAGCCGAGACAGTGATTTATGAAAGATAGAGTTCTTATTCTGGAGATTGAAATTCCATCATCAGGTGACAGCATCTGGTGAGGGCCTCATGTTGCTACATGATGTGATGGAAATGTGGAAGGGCAAGTCAGTGCGTGCAGAAGAGACAAAACACGAGGGGAGGCCTTACTTTATAATCTGTTTTTGTCATGAGCAATCTAGTCCCTTAACAACATCATTGCTCCTTCTTAATGATCTAAATTAAAGGACCCATCTCTCAATACTGCCTCAGTGGCAATCAAATCCAACATGAGTTTTGGAGGGAACAAACTATATTCAAGCTATAGCACCCCATCACACAGCTAGAGCACCCCATCATACAGCTAGAGCCAGAGCCTGGCTTGGAGCCTGGTGGTGGAGCTAGGTTGGGCCCTGGGTCTTCTAGCCAGCACTCTCTGGGGTATCTTTGCCTGCAGGAAGACACAGGGTGGGAACCTTAACAAGCCTGAACTGGCTTTTAACCCAGGCAGATTCCCACCATAACTGGCCACAGCAGGATTTCCAAATCTGATGGACAAGTGCTCTCTTCTAAAGTCTCTGAACAGGTATTTTGGTTTTGCAGGTGTCCTCTGGACATGCTCAAATTTGGGCAGGTCATTTCCTGCACAGCTGGTTCAGAGCACTTCCTCTTGGGATGCCTTATAGCTCCCTTTCCTTTCTCTATTATTCCCCCACGTTTCTTACTCTTTATCTGGCATGCCATTCAACTCCCTCCAATTCTGACTTCCAAAATAGATCAAGAAGGCATGTTATTGGTTAGAAAAAATGTCTTGAAGCAATATGTATAGGATGCAGATGGTGGGTATTAAAAGAGATTTTGATGATAAGATAGCACTTCCTCCCCTTAGGCCTGAAGGAATTTGTCTAGAGAAAAACCACAAACTGAAAGATGGGTTCCTCAGAGGGACAGAGACTTTAGATATGGCCCCTGCAGCTCATGCCTCTGTGATGCCCAGATTTAAAAGTCAGTATTTTCTTCTTCATTCATTAATCAGCATCTATTTGCTCTCCTATCTTCCTCTATTTCTTATCAGGTTGTGGGAGGATCAGACTTTCTTTTTCTTTTTTTTTTTAATTTTTTTTAAATTTATTTATTGGTATGTGGTGCTGAGAATCGAACCCAGTGCCTCACACATGCTAGGCAAATGCTCTACCACTGAGCCACAACCCCAGCCCCAGACTTTATTTTTCGTCAGGTTACTTTTGGCCCTCTGAGAATTAAATGCATTTCCTAACATTGAATTTGGAAACACAGGGAGGTTTTTTTCATAGATACTCTGCTTGAAGTCATCTTTGCTATTACAACATTGAGGAAAAATTTAATTTGTTGTTAAAATTAGCTGATTATGTAGTATAATATGGGCAATACAATAAGGTGAACATTGAAAACAAATGGTATCAACTGCATCAGAGAGAGAATACATTTGTTTTAGTGCTTTGTTCTCTCTAATTTAAAAAATAATACCTGTTCATATAGTGGAGGCTGAATAAGTATTTGCTAAATTAAATTAAATATAATAAGAACATTTTGAAAAGTATACAATTTATCGTCCTTATTTAATAACGTCTGGTATATGTCATTTGGTATATATTTTGTTATATATCATTTTATTTTTCTCCATGTGTGTGTATTTGTCTAATTATTTCAATCTCTGCTATGTCTATGTGCACATACACATGCACACACAAACCTACATATATACATAAGGTTTTGCATTTGGTATCAGGATTTATTATTGTAACTTTATAAATGTTGTGGTATATTCTAGAGGTTACAAGTATGGTCTTAAAGTTAGAGAAACCCAGACATAATATTTAAACCCTTTGTATCTCAGTTTCTTCTCGTTAAAATGGGACTAATTGTATTCACTGCACATTTTTATGAGGATCAAATAAGATAGTGTAGGAAAAGTGCTTAGTGCAGGGTCTGGCATTAGAGGTTTTTCTATATTATTAAAAACTCAGTAAGGTACTTCCTCACACTCAACTCTTTCTGTTTTTTTAAGCATTGATTGATGGAAGTAGAATTATTGAATCAAAGGAAATGAATATTTTCTCCAGAAAACTTACACCAATTTCTGATGTTATAAAAGTGATATTATTGAATGCTGACTATGACCAGGCCCTATTCCTAGTGATTTATGTTTTTATTTTATTTTTTATTTATGTGTTTTAACTCAATAGTCTCAGCAATAACGATGAAATAGATGTTACTCTGTCGCACATTTTGCTGATGATGGCTGATGTGCACAGAACCTAAGCAGCTCTCCCAAGGTCACATCCTTGGGAAGGCTTGGGGCCACTAGGAGAACCCTGTGGCAGGCTCCAGACTCCTTGCTCTTTCCAGGCATGTGCTAAAGAGGATTACTAGTTGTTAAGTCTCTAGAAAGAGGAAGCATCCTAGAAGAGTCCCAAATGGGAAGTGGGTGGGGGGAGTGGAGAAGCTTCAACTTTCAGTAAAGAAAGCAGCTGATGTTAAACCCAAGGCTTTTAAAAGACATCTGAAGAAATGGATCTGGGGAGGAGGTGGACTGAGGGTGAAATCTGGGATTTCAGGGTTTTCCAGAAAGACTTGGAGGGAAAGAAGGAAGGAAGGAAGGAAGGGAGTGGGGAAGGGAGGGGATAGAAATAGAGAGATGGGGAATTATTAGAAAAATGGGCTCATGGGATTATGCAGGCTGAGAAGTTCCATGGCAAACCATCTATTAGCTGGGGACCATCTATTAGCTGAGATGCCAGTGGCTCAGTGCAAGTCCAAAAGCCTCAGAACCTGAGATAAGTCAAAGGGCTGAGAACCCGGAGGCCTTTGGTGTAAGTCCTGGCGTCCCAAGTGTGGAAGATCCGAGGGCCTGGAGTTCTCAAGTTCAAGGACAGGAGAAAAGTGTTCCTGTTCCAGGACAGGGGGAGGGCGTTGTTGCCCTTGCTCTTCTTCTTCTTCTTCTTCTTTTTTTTTCCTTGTTCTATCCTGATCATCTGATTGAGGCCTCCACCCACATAGAGGGTAGATCCTTCCCACTCAGTCTTTCAAACTCGCGAGCCGATCTCCTCTGGAAACGTGCTCATGAACACACCCTAAAACAATTCCTTACCAATCCTGTAAGATATTTCTTAATGCAGCCAAGTTGACACCTAAAATTAACCGTCACGTTTGATGATACCATCTACCCTCTTTCTCTAAAATTAGATAAACAAGTTTGTTTATTTTATATGGATCATGTTGCAGTCTAAGGTTCTCATCACTGACTCAAGCCATGTTCTTTTCACTTCTCAGTGACTCCTGTAAAGAGAGAGAATTTAATAGCCTCCCTTTTCCAGGGGCAGTCAATGAAAACTTGGTGTTCCGAGAAGGTTAATTTACCATTGAGAAAAGGTTCACGGATTATTCTTTAGGTCAGCTTGTAAGAAGAAAAAGTCATTTACATAAAACAAGACTCTGTGTTGCAGACATAAGCCCATACATCTTGTACTGATGCTCCTGGTGTCTCCACCCCCCCCCCCCCAACCCCCTAGGCTAGCTGTTGCATGCTCAGATGCAGGCTTTTGGGATGGACTAAAGTTCAGAGTCACCTTCTTCTTACTGGCTATAGGGAGCAGAGTTAGAAGCACTTACAATAAGAGTGCTGGTTCTATAAAACTTCCCTCCACGATTCATCGAATTTCCAAGAGTTCTCTAGAGGGCTGGAGATATGGCTCAAGCGGTAGCGTGCTCACCTGGCATGTGCGGGGCGCTGGGTTCGATCCTCAGCACCACATAAAAATAAAAAAAATAAAGATGTTGTGTCCACCAAAAACTAAAAAAAAAAAAAAAAAAAGAGTTCTCTAGAGAAGTCATAAGTCCTGCAGACTCAGCTTTGAATAGGAGTTCTGGTCTTCACATTTGCTAATCAAAACTGTAATCCTATAAATGCAGGGTTTATAACAGAGACACAAAGAGTGGGGGGAGAATTTCATAGACTTCCTGTCAAGAACTGTGAAGAGTCTTTTGCCAATAAAATAGTGATTTTTTTCCCCCTACTTATAAGCAAAGTAGTTAGTCTGCCAGTTTCATGGATGTGGACAAACAACATAATTTCCTGGTTCAGAAATTAAGGACAGTTTATTGCTCATGACTTTGAGGAGGGAGTCATCTGACTCACTTTCAGCAGGTTTATGCTGGTTGTTGGCTGGGACCTCAGTTAGGGCTGTCAGTTGGACAACCTACACAGATGTCTCTGCAAGTGGGGAGCTTCCACCACAGCAATCACCCCCCCCCCCCCCCAGGTCAGCCTTCTAATGAGGGTCCTCAGGGATCACTGGTGAGCTTTTCAGATTACAGACTGAAGGCCCAATGTTTTGGGATACCTGGCCTAAGAAACCATCGGCTTCCCATTGGCTACATGCAAATCACCTGGTGTCCTATCTTCAAAGAAAGGTGTACAGATCTCACATCCTGCTCAAGAGCAGCAAACTTACTTTGAGGAAGAACATGTGGGATGACAGAGTGACAGAGGTCATGCCATCATCTTAGGAGGACGCAATTTACCAGTCTTCCCTCCGTCCCCAACAACATCTCTTGACCTACCAGCCACCCCCATCATTTAAGTCTCCCTAGCAGAGACTCAGGCACTGTGGAGCTGTGTCCCACCCACACTGGTGACCCATAGAGTGTCACCATAATAAAATGGCTGACTTATGCCACTGAATTTTAGTGAGTTACTGCAGCTGGGGCAGAAATTTGTTTCTGGGAAAGTTTAGTTTCATTCAGTTTTAAGATTTAAAACAAACGATAGAGATCACCTTGTGCAACTCCTTCCTTCCCTCCCTTTCTCTCTCTCTCTTCCTCCCTTCTCTGTCTTTCCCCTCTTTCTCTCTCCCCCCTCTCCTAGTTAGATCCTAGGCGATCACAATGTGCAGCTAGGCTTGGGAACCACTGGTCTAGAAGAAACTTTTCATTCAGCTTTATGAGTAAGGTGTAGATCACTGGGGCCATCTCAGACTTGAGCCTGCATCAGCATCTGCTGGTGAGCTTGTTGAAATACAGCTACTGGGTCCCTTGGCAAGATTCAAGAGGTCTTGGGCGGGGCCTGAAAATTCTTATTTCTGACTAGGTCCCAGGTGATATTGAAGTTGCTGACCGGGGATCCCTGGGATAAGAGATGAATGTGGTATGTGGTTTGTGGTCTGTAAAGAGATGCTGAGCAAGGGGGGTATAGTACCATTGTCTTTCTAGGAGTTTCTGCCACTGATACTTCTGGCACCAAGGATGCAGAGAAGGGATGCTGAGAAAGGTCCCACCATGAGCCTCCCAGCATCATGGCTCCCTTTATAGCTTGGGACCAGGTGTTCCTAATCTGATGGAAAACCCAATACAGACTCTTCTGCCTGATTCCCCTCCAGGAACATTCATCCCACAGATCAATTTTAGCTCATCCTGGGCATAGAACTAGCTTAAACCAAGAATGCTTTCCCAACGATGGCAGTGTTCCCAAGTGCCAGCAGGGCGAAGTTTACCTAAGGCATTTTAGAAAAAGGTCAGAGTTGTCAGCAGAAAAAGGATCCCAGATGCTCCCTGATCTACAGGGGCAGGCAGGTAAGATGAGGAGGTGTCGGTGGTGAACAGGAAGAGCAGAGCTATGGGAGACTGGCGGCATTTGCAGCAGGTGGGCAATAGGAGAAAGTCTAAATGTAGGGAGCAGAGAGCTGACCTGCACTGGGAAGGATTGGGTTAGTTCAGAGTCCAGTCACTCAGGAACACAGACAGCTTGGCTTGGAGTTAAGATAGGGACAAACTTACCAAAGAGAAAGGAAATAAGGCAAGGGCTCAGCCATGGGACGTGCAGCCCACAGAGGGCATGAGCAGGATCGGCATTCAAATCCCAGAGCCTGGGCCGGGGCTGGGGGTCATGAGGCGGCATGTATGCAACCTCTAGTGCTCATTGGTTACAATATGCATGCATAAGCACAGACGTGTGACATGTGTGTGGGGGGGATGTGTATCCTGGCAGCCGGTCGACTTGTGGAAGCTCTGCACAGGCAGCCTGCCCCTGTCCGTGGCAAACATCCATAGGCACACTCCAGCAGCTTAGGCAATCAGGGCAGTGTGAGCCACGAATCCTGGTCCCTCCACCTCACCACGCTGGCTGCCAGCCCAAGGCACATTTAAGTACCCCATGCGGATGCAATCTGTGTCCATTTATCTTCTTTCCTAGTTTTCTTATATGAGGCATTGTTGACAGACCTTGCCCTGCCTTTTGGACCCTTTCCCATTATAGAGGTGCCTGCTGGGCTAAGGTCATTTTTTAGAGAGGCTCTGTAGAGATTCCAGCCCCTGCAGTCCTTGTTCTGGGGAATGGAGAAAGCATCATGGAAAAGGAACTACTTGAAGTGGTTCTTGGAGGACATGAAGTTTTCTGCTGACCAAAAGCATGTGATAGATGAGCCCAGTGTTGTGTGTCATCTTGTCCATTTGAACTAAGTAGCACTTATCCAGGCTTCTTAATCAGTGGATCTCAACAGGGGGTGATTTTGCTCCACAGGGGATATTTAGCATTGTCTGTAGACATTTTCATATTGTCATCACTAGGTAGAGGGGAGGCATGCTACAGGCATCGGCTGCTTAACAGCCTTCAGTGACAATTACACACCCCACCACATGTTAATAAAGGCCAAGAAATCCTGCCAAGAAAAACTGAGGGGATCTTGCACGTGTCACTAAAGCAACAGAGAATTCCACATTTGATTTCTGATTGGTTGTTGGTGCAGGTATGTTTTGCTTTTAAATTGTTACCTCTTCTGAGTCTATAAAATAACTTCCTAAGTATCACTGTATCCTATTCAATAAACTGCAGGAACTGGCACACTATGGCCCACTCCTAGCTTGTCAACCTATTTGTGTAAATAAAATTTTTTTTTGAACGAAGTCACACTCATTGCTCTATGCACTGCTTTTATGTACTCATTGTGTATGACTGCTTTTGTGCTATATTCTCAGAGTTGAGTAGTTGGAATAGGCAACATGTTTGCTGCCTGAACCTTTACAGAAAAAAATTTGTTAATCTTTGGGTAAAGAGATAATGTTCGATGACTTCCTGCTGGTCAAAACACAGCTACAAAGGGACAATCTTTCATTGTGGCTCTAAGCACAGGCCCTTAGTCTTTTGTCAGATCTTTTTAGATTGTTCCAAATTACCTTCTAGTCTCTCTGACCTGTTTGACCGATTATTTGGAAAAGGATGTGTAGATGTTCCTTCTTCCTTAGCTCAGGGAGACTAACGTCACTCAAGACCTCTCTCTTACTAGCTTTGCATAGCTCAGCACCGGACCCAGCTTGGAGGGAAAGAACAGGCCAATAAGAGCATTAGCTCCTGGGGTGAACTGGGAAATTGGCTCTTCAGTGTTCCTTAGCTAAAAATTGTTAGTCTCTGACTCATCAGCACTGAGAGTGTTTTCTGAATGTGAGACTGTGTATCAGCCATGCAGACTTCAGCTCTACCTGTTGGGCTTCCAGGAATCTTAAGGCCTGGAATTAACTGGAAGCAGACTTTGGACCTACTTGGTTACAAAATTCAATTCAGAAAACTACTGGGTCTATCCTTGTTTTAGTCAGTTTTTTTTATTGCTGTGACTCAAATACCTGACAAGTTCAATTCTTGAGAAGGCAAAGTTTATTTGAGGGCTCACAGTTTCAGAGGTCTTAGTCCATAGATAGCAGGATACATTTCTTGAGGCTCAAGGTGAGGCAGAACATCATGGTAGAAGAAGGTAGTGGAGGGAAGAGGCTCACGTAGTGTTCAGGAAGCAGAGAGAGACTCCACCCACCAAATACAAATATATACCCCAAAGTCACATCCTCAATACCCCACCTCCTCCAGTCATACCCCACCTGCCTTCAGTCACCACTCAATTAATCCCATCAGGTGACTAATTCACTGATTGGGTTAAGGCTCTCACAACTCAATCATTTCTTTTTTGAACCTTCTTGCATTGTCTCATATATGAGCTTCTGGGAGACACCTCATATCTAAACCATAACAGTACTCATGGGGATAGCTTCAATTATGCTATGACTAGGGGCAACATCTGAACCCAGTTTGCAAGACCTTTAAAGTCAAACCATTATAGGGGATCCATTTATTCACTTGTGAATTAAAACAAACAAACAAACAAACATCCCCAAATGCTATACGTTTTAGAGAATAACCAGAGAGACAAAGTAAAAAACAGCCCATAGACCAGTATGAGACAGAGGTATTATTTGCAATTCACTGGCTCCATTCATGACCACAAGAGGGTGTGGTAGTGCAGAGGAGAGAGGTAGTGAAGCTGTCTGGGAAGGAGGATGGGGAAGGCAGTGGGAGATGGCCAACTTTGAACTAGGTCTTCAAGGAAGGGATGTAGAAATCTGAAAGGAGCCCAAGAAGCAGCCACCTTCTGCAGTCAGCCTCTGCCAAGAGGAGCAGACCATATTGAAGTTATATGGTCTTTGGTCCTGTGGCTTCAGACTTTTGATCCCGAGGTTCTTGGAGCTGATCAGTTTTAGGTTGGCATTAGCTCACAGTGACCAAGCCCCCAGAAAGCAGGTCTTACATTGGAATGCTGGTTGTTAATTCAGATGAAAAAACACAACTGCTAGGAGAGCTGAGTAATTGCATTGGCCTCAACAGTACATTCTCTCAAAAGCCAAAACACAAGTCTTACTATAAGAATGTTGCTTAGTGATACTGCAATCAGCCTGTGATGCCAACTTTACAAAATAGTAGTAACCATGGGAACTACCATGAGGGTCCACTCTGGGCCAGTCACTGAGAAAGCACTTTACGTGTTGTGCTAGTCAGCTTTCCATCACTATAACAAAATGCCTGATATAAAGAGAAAAGGGTTATTTTGGCTCATAGTTTTGGAGGTTCCTGTCCATGATAATCTGGCGCTGTTGCTTTTGGTCTATGGTGAGGCAGCACATCATACATCTGCTTACCTCATCACCAGGAAGCAAAAGAGAGAGAAAGAAAGGCCTAGGTCATACCCACAATGGTCTGGGTCACCAATCGGCTTTTCACCTCTAAAGGTTTTGCCGACTCCCACAGTTCCACAGGGAGGATCAAGCTTTTAATCACATGGACCTTTTGGGGAACATTCCCAATCCAAAATATAGTACATCCGTTATATCATTTACAAACATTGAAATTAGTTAATTATCTGTCTTTTTGCCAAACTCTGAAACTCCTTGAGAACTATATCTATATTTATCCTGCTTGGTATATTTTCGCACCTTGCATAGAGATAAAGATCAACAAAGAGTTTGTTGAGTGAAAGAAATCAAATGTGCTTATAACTGAAAGGAAAAGAGGAAATGTAACATGCTTTCCTTGCTGGATCCAGAGCTCTCTGTGTTGACCGTTGCATAGTGAACACCATGCAGACACATCAGAGGAACTCTTTGTAGAGAGTCTTACCTAGGTAGGGCTCCATGTCTCACTTAAGACTTTGCTCTACAACACGGGTTTTCCTTCTCTGGTGGATCGTCCTCTTCTGATGGACACAGCCCCTCTCTTCAGCATGGTACATTTTGTTGTGAAAGATCATGCAGAAAATTGCAAAAGTTGTGTATATATAATAATGATCAGTCATGCAGAGAGCACTATCTTGTCAAAATAGCATATTGCCAGTATCCCAGAAGTCTCTGCAGCCTGTCCTTGACTCAAACTCTCCCCCCACTCCCCCGGAGATAGCAAACACCATGATATTGATGACAGTCATTGCCTTGCTTTTTAAAAATAGATATTCATCTATTGGTGCATCCTAAGCATCATGATTTACTTTGCCTTGTTTTGAGGTTTATATAAGGGAATAAAATGGTATATACTTTTCTGTCTCTTTTTGATGCCTTCTTTATGTCAGCATTTGTGAGATTCATTCTTGCTGTTCAGTGTTGCATTAGTTCATTTATTTTCATTGCTCTACTTAATGGCATGGATATAAACCTATTTCTCTTCCCATTTTACTACTGGGTTGTTTCTGGCCTTGGGTTGTTGTGGAAGAATGCTGAAATGAGCATGCTTGATCATATATAGATCATACACCTATATATGATCATATGTGTATTTATATACATACATGTATTCTAATATATATAAATATAGGAGAGAGATACCTTAGAGTGAAATAAGGCATGTGTATCTTTTGCATTACTATTTAATGCCAGCCAGTTTCCAAAGTGGTTGTACCAATGCATACTCCTGCCAGTGGGATCTGAGCTTCCCTTTCTCTAGTGCATTATATTTTCCAGACTTTTAATTTTTGGTTCACCAAGTGGGAGTACAAAGATGTTCCCTCAGCACTTAATTTGCCTTTTCTGACTTTGAATGAGGTCGAATGACTTTTCATATGATTAATGGGCTGCACCAAGCCTTGTGTACATTGTTGTCTATATTCTGTGCCTTAAAAAAACTGATATACACTACTTACATATTATGGAAAGGATTTATTTGTTGGAAAACAAAATACAAAAGTTTCTTTATGGTAAATTTTGATGAAAATAAGTTTCTGATAAGTTCCATTTACCAGCCTTTCCCTATGTTAATCTTCTTCTATCTTGCTTAATAAATCCCCCCCCCCCCATGGGAGATTGAACTCAGGGGCACTTAATCACTGAGCCACCTCCCTAGCCCTTTTTATATTTTATTTTGAGAAGAGTCTCACTAAGTTGCTTAAGGCCTGCCTAAATTGCTGTGGCTTTTTTGAATCTGAATTCCTCCTGTCTCAGCCTTCTGAGCCACTAGGCAGCTGGGATTATAGGCATGTGCCATTGTGCCCCCCAGGTCTTAATAAATCTTTTAAGACATCATGAAGAATTCTTTTTTTTTGTATTATTTTCTGCAATAGTTTCCTATATTGTTTTCTAAAATCTTTTCTTTTTTTAGATTTTAGTCCAAAAGTTACTTGGAATTGATTGCAGTAGGTCATTGCCCAATAAGAATGCTTAATTGTCTCCACCTTAATTATTGTGATGAACATCCATTCCCCACTGATCTGCATTGTTATGCCTCTCAGATAACATAAAGATATGAAGGTGTGGTACTGTTATGGGTTTTTTTTTTTTTTTTTTAAATCAGTCAAGTGTTTTTTGCATGCCCTCTTTTTCCAGCCAAACAACCCCATGGAGCCGCATAGTGCCCTGGTCAGGAACCATTTGGGGTTCCAAATTTTCACTTTTTGATTGTGTGTCCTTGGGCAAGTTATCCAGTCTTTTTATGAATCAATCTAGTCTTCGCAGCTGTAGTGAAAATTGTTCATTTGTGGCTGCCCTTTTAGAACTGTCTCTGCTTCCCATATAGTAAATTCTGTCTTCTTAAGAAACAAAACAACAATAACAACAACAACAACAACAACAACAACAACACACACACACACACACACACACACTCACACACACACCTTTCCCAATCTCCCTTGTAGTGGAGGTGGAGCTGGTGGTCTAGTTTCCACAAACAATCAGATGAGTCACAAAAGATTCAAGTGTGAACTGAGGCTCAGCAGCCCTGGGAGGGACTGCCCCATCAGGAGCGCAGCCCTCAGAAGCCACTTCATTGGCTCCACGCTGAATTCTTGGAAGGTGCCATTTTTGCCTCTAATGCCATCTACTCTACTTAATATTAGAGAATTTTCTTCGATTCATCCTTGAGGCTATTGCTTTTCTGTTGTACAATGTAGTTTAATAGGTGAATTCCCCTGAAGACTCACACTGATAAGAGGAGGGGAAGGAAGGAGGAAGGCAGAGATCAGAGGTGAGGCAGTGTGACAGGAGAGATGGGAGCCAAACAGCTAAAGTCCCAGAAGGCAAATGTTGCTACCTCATGCTTTTATGAAGCCTTAAGAGTGTGAAATGGAACCAAGGCTTTGCTGCTGAGCAAACACACCTATCCCTCTGTAAATTTCAGAGGATTTTTCTTTATGAGGTTGAATACACCGAAGGAAAATAAAATAAAATCACATTTGGAAACTGTGATAATAAAATATGGATGGCAAACTGAGATTCTGGAATATTGGGACATATTCTAGAGTTTTTCTTTTTAAAAAATAACTGTCTAGGCATTTTCTGATACGAAATTTTAAAAAGATAAGTAACAGCATATGGAGTTTACTTTGATTCTTCTATCTACTGAACTTCACTCTAAAATATGGTCTATAAAAAACAGAGGAAGGAATATGTTGGGATAGCTTTTTTAAAAAAATATAAATTAATTTATTTATTATGATTTGTTATATATGACAGAATGCATTTTAATTCAGAGTACACATATAGAGCACAATTTTTCATGTCTCTAGTTGTACACAAAATAGAATTACACCATTTGTGTCTTCATAAATGTACTTAGGGTAACGGTATCCATCTCATTCCATTCTCTTTCCTACCACTCTGCCCCCTCTCTTCCCCTCCCTCCCCTTTGCCCTATCTAAAGTTCCTCCATTCCTCCCATGCTCCCCGCCATCCACATTATGAATCAGCATTCTCATATCAGAGAAAACATCCAGCATTTGGTTTTTCGGGATTGGTTTACTTCACTTAGCGTAATATTCTCCATTTCCATCTGTTTACCTACAGATGCCATCATCTTTTAATGCTGAGTAATATTTCATTCTGTATATATATCACAGTTTCTTTATCCATTCATCTACTGAAGGGCATCCAGGTTGGTTCCACAATTTAGCTATTGTGAATTGTACTGCTATAGACATTGATGTGGCTGTGTCCCTGTAGTATGCTGTTTTTAAGTCCTTTGGGTATAAACCAAGGAGTGGGATAGCTGGGTCAAAGATGGCTCCATTCCCATTTTTCCAAGGAATCTCCATATTGCTTTCCATATTGGCTACACCAATTTGCAGTTTCACCAGCAATTTATGAGTGTGCTTTTCCCCCCACATCCTCACCAACACTTATGGTTGTTTGTATTCTTAATAGTTGCCATTCTGACTGAAGTGAGATGAAATCTTAGTTTTGATTTGCATTTCTCTAATTGCTAGAGATGTTGAACATTTTTTCATATATTTGTTGATTGATTGTATATCATATCATCTTCTGAGAAGTGTCTGTTCAGTTCTTTGGCCCATTTATTGATTGGGTTATTTGTTTTTTGGTGTTAAGATTTTTGAGTTTTTTATATATCCTAGAGATTAGTGCTCTATCTAATGTGCATGTGGTAAAAATTTGCTCCCATTCTGCAGGCTTTCTATTCACCTCACTGATTGTTTCTTTTGTTGAGAAGAAGATTTTAATTTGAATCCATCCCGTTTATTGATTCTTGATTTTATTTCTTGCACTACAGGAGTCTTATTAAGAAGGTGACTACTAATCTGACCTGATGAAGATTTAGGCCTACTTCTTCTTCTATTAGGTGCAGGGTCTCTGGTTTAATTCCTAGGTCCTTGATCCACTTTGAATTGAGCTTTGTGTATGGTGATAGATAGGGGTTTAATTTCATTTTGTTACATATGGATTTCCAGTTTTCCTAGCACCATTTGCTGAAGATATTATCTTTTCTCCAATATATGTTTTTGGTGCCTTTGTCAAATATAAGATAACTGTAATTATTTGGGTTTGTCTCTGTGTCCTCTATTCTATACCATTGGCCTACCAGTCTGTTTTGGTGCCAATACCATGCTATTTTTGTTACTATTGCTCTGTAGTATAGTTTGAGGTCTGGTAGAGTGATACCACCTGCTTCACTCTTCTTGCTAAGATTTGCTTTAGCTACTCTGGGTCTCTTATTTTTCCAGATGAATTTCATGACTGCTTTTTCTATTTCTATGAGGAATGTCATTGGGATTTGATTGAAATTGCATTAAATCTGTATAGTGATTTTGGTAGTATGGTCATTTTTGACAATGTTAATTCTGCCTATCCAAGAACAAGGGAGATCTTTCAATCTTCTAAGGTCTTCTTTAATTTATTTATATAGTGTTCTATAGTTTTGGTTGTAGAGGTCTTTCACCTCTTTCACTGATACCCAAGTATTTTTTTTTAAGCTATAGTAAATGGGGTAGTTTTATTAGTTTCTCTTTCAGAGGACTTATTATTGATGTACAGAAATGCCTTTGATTTATGAGTGTTGATTTTATATCCTGCTACTTTGCTGAATTCATTTATTAGTTTTAGAAGCTTTCCTGTGGAATTTTTTGGATATTCTACATATAGAATCATATTGTTGGCAAATAGTGATAATTTGAGTTCTTCTTTTCCGATTCTTATCCCTTTAATTTCTTTCATCTGTCTAATTGCAGTGGCTAGAGTTTCAAGAACTATGTTAAAGAGCAGTGGTGAAAGAGAGCATCCTTGTCTTGTTCGAGTTTTTAGAGGGAATGTTTCATTTTTTCTCCATTTAGAATGATGTTGGCCTGGGGCTTAGCATAAATAGCTTTTACAATGTTGAGATATGTTTCGGTCATTCCTAGTTATTCTAGTGTTTTGAACATGAAGGGGTGCTGTATTTTGTTGAGTGCTTTTTCTGCGCCTATTGAGATGATCATATGGTTCTAATCCTTAAGTCTATTGATGTGATGAATTACATTTATTGATTTCTGTATGTTGAACCAACCTTGCATCCCTGGGATGAACCCCACTTGATAGTGGTACACTATCTTTTAGATATCTTTTTGTATTTGATTTGCCAGAATTTTATTGAGAATTTTTGCATCTATATTCACTAGAGATATTGGTCTGAGTTTTCTTTCTTTAATATGTCTTTGTCTGGTTTTGGAATCAGGGTGATGCCTCATAGAATGAGTTTGGAAGTGTTTTCTCTTTTATATTTCATGAAATAACTTGAGCAGTATTGGTATTAGTTCTTCCTTGAAGGTCTTGTATAACTCAGTTTTGTATCCATCTGGTCCTGGGCTTTTCTTGGTTGGTAGATTTCTGATGGCATCTTCTATTTCATTGCTTGAAATGGATCTGTTTAACTTATGTATATCATCTTGATTCAGTTTGGGCAAATCAAATTACTCTAGAAATTTGTCGATGCCTTCAATATTGTCCATTTTATTGGAGTTCAGATTTTCAAAATAATTTCTAATTATCTTCTGTATTTCTGTAGTGTCTGTCAGGATATTTCCTTTTTCATGATTGATGTTAGTAATTTGAGTTTTCTTTCTTCTTCTCTTCGTTAGCATGGCTAAGGGTTTGTCAATTTTATTTAGTTTTTCAAAGAACCAACTTTTTGTTTTGACAATTTTTTCAATTGTTTCTTTTGTTTTAATTTCATTGATTTCAGCTCTGATTTTAATTATTCCCTGTCTTTTACTGCTTTTGGTGTTGACTTTTTCTTCTTTTTCTAGGGCTTTGAGATGTAATGTTAGGTCATTTATTTGTTGACTTTTTCTTCTTTTAAGGAACGAATTCCATGCAAGGAACTTTCCGCTTAGTACTGCCTTCATAGCGTCCCAGAGATTTCGATATGTTGTGTCTATGTTCTTATTTACCTCTAACAATTTTTTAATCTCCTCTTTGATGTCTTTTGCAACCTATTGTTCATTCAATAGCATATTATTTAGTCTCCAGGTGTTGGATTAGCTTCTATTTTTTATTTTTATCTTGACTTCTAATTCTATTCCATTTTGATCTGATAGAATGCAGGGTAGTATCTGTATTTTTTTTTTTTTTTGTATTTGCTAAGAGTTGCTTTGTGGCATACTATATGGTCTAATTTAGAGAAGAATCCATGTGCTGCTGAGAAGAAAGTGTATTCACTCGTTGATGGATGAAATATTCTATATATGTCTGTTAAGTCTAAGTTATGATTGTATTATTGAGGTCTATAGTTTCTTTATTTAGCTTTTGTCTGGAAGATCTATCCAGTGGTGAAAGAGGTGTGTTAAAGTCACCCAGAATTATTGTGTTGTGTTTTATTTGACTCTTGAACTTGAGAAGAGTTTGTTTGTGGCATATGTTATAATTGTTATGTCTTGTTGATGTATAGTTGCCTTGAGCAGTATGTAGTGTCCTTCTTTAAAAAAAAAAAGTCCTTCTTTATCTCTTCTGATTAACTTTTGGCTTGAAGTCTACTTTATTTGATATGAGGGTGGAAACCCCTGCTTATTTCCACATCCACGTGAAGTGGTATGTTTTTTCCAACCTTTCACCTTCACTCTGTGGATGTCTTTTCCTATGAGATGAGTCTCTTGAAGGCAGCATATTGTTGGGTCTTTTTTTTTTTTTTTAAATATACTAGTCTATGTCTTTTGATTGGTGAGTCTAGGCCATTAACGTTCAGGGTTATTATTGAGACATGATTTGTATTCCCAGCCATTTTTGTTATTTAACTTGTCTTGGTTTCTCCTCTGATTAGATTTTCCCTTTAGTGTAGTACCTCCCTCTGCTGATTTTCATTGTTGTTTTTCATTTCCTCCTCATGGGATATTTTGCCAAGGATATTCTGTAGTGCAGGCTTTCTAGTTGTAAATTCTTTTAACTTTTGTTTATCACAGAAGGTTTTTATTTTGTCATCAAATCTAAAGCTTAATTTTGCTCGATGTAAGATTCTTGTTTGGTGTCCATTTTCTTTCAGAGCTTGATATATGTTATTCCAGGATTGTCTAGCTTTGAAGGTCTGGGTTGAAAAATCTGCAGATATCCTAATTGGTTTCCCCCTTTATGTAAGGTGATTCCTTTCTCTTTTGGCTTTTAAAATTCTCTCCTTATTCTGTATGCTAGGCATTTTTATTATAATGTGCTATGGTGTGGATCTGTTGTGAGTTTGTATGTTTGGTGTCTTGTAAGCCTCTTGTATTTGATTTTCCAATTCATTCTTCATGTTTGGAAAATTTTCTGATAGTATTTCATTAAATAGATTGTTCATTACTTTGTGTGTGTGTGTGTTTTTTGTCTTTTGCAACCCATTGTTCATTCAATAGCATATTATTTAGTCTCTAGGTGTTGGAGTAGCTTTTATTTTTTTATTTTATCATTGATTTCTAATTCTATTCCATTTTGATCCCAATACAAACAATATACAACCTTAAACCAAATATGCCTTCCTCTATCTCAATAATTCTTAAATTTAGTCTTTTTTTATGTCATCCCATGATTCTTGAATGTTATGCTCATGGTTTCTTACCATCTTCACTGTGTGGTCAACATTCTTTTCAAGATTATATAGTTTGTCTTCATTGTCTGAGGTCCTGTCTTCCAAGTGATCTAAACTGTTGGTGATGCTTTCTATTGAGCTTTTAATTTGGTTTATTGTTTGTTTCATTTCAAGGATTTCTGTTTTTTTTTCCAGAACCTCTATCTCTTTATTGAATCTTTTCCTTCCTGTATTTGCTTATGTAACTCTTTATCGAAATGATCTTTTGCTGCTTGTATTTGCTCTCTTATATCCCCCTTTAATTCACAGAACATTTTAATTAAGCACATCCTGAACTCCTTCTCTGTCATTTCTTCTGTTGTGCTGGCCATGGACTCTAATACTGTAATATCTTGGTTTGTTTGAGGCACTTTCTTCCTGTTGTTTGTGTGTCTTCCCTTCTAGCACTGCAGATCCAAGACGATACTGTTTTTACTCTATAGGCTTATAGTGTCTCTTCAGGTTTCCAATACCTCTCCTTTAATTGGGGAGAACAGTGTGAACAGATCCCAATACAAACAATACAGAACCTTAAGCCAAATAGCTGCTATTAAGATGTTTACGGTTTTGTCACAATATACAGAAATGGTAAGTTTGATTATTATCTACAATAGAAACAGTAGGTTTGCAAAAGGGTCTCCAGTTTCTGATGGTGGACAAAGAACTGGGGATGAGGTATAGGATGAGATGCTGAGGGGGTAGGAGGTGAGGATATAGAGTTATTAGATCTTAGAAAGTGTGAAAGAGGAATCTAAAGAAGTTGGTTAGCAGCAAGAGAAAAAAGTGATTTTGGGGAGACAAGTGAGTGGGAAGAGAGTAGACTACGAAAACATAAATATTAAGAAAAATAAAAATGTAAAAATAGGAGATAAAAGAATATACGACATCATTGTAATATGCTATTCAGACATCCCAGTCCTCAGTAGCCTAATTCATGAAAAGCCCTTGGTTTCACAAATGTTGGGGATGTGAGGGTGGGAGAAGAGAGAGAGAGAGAGAGAGAGAGAGAGAGAGAGAGAGAGGTCTTGAAGGAAGATACAAGAATTATTTTTGTTGGAGATCAATATCTTTCCAGCTTCCTTCTCATCCAATAAGTGGGGTTGTCTGTAGTTTGCCGGCATCTCCACCCTCAGGATGGTGAAGATTATTAGGGTGGGAGAGTTGTTCTTGGGGGCATAGCTCCTAGAGGTGGAGTATACACTTGCCTGTCCCCAATGGGAGACTGCCCCCCGAGGATCTCCTTTGGGGCCCACTCATGTGATGTGGGCACCTGGTCTTATCTCCTAATATGGCCTGTAGACCTCACAATTCCTGGTCTCCAATTTAGTCTCTAAACTATATCACTCACCTCTTCCTTTTCTAATTCCCAGTCAGGAACCTTTCTCTCCAGAGGTCTTGTGGGCTGCATTCTGGGGGCTGCATACCTGTCTTGGAGAGCTGTTTTATAATGGGCAGTTCAGGACCCTGTTTTGTGAGCTACCCACAGGCCATGTAGCTGCAAGCACGGTGCTGGGTTAGCAGCTGCTGGGGAGGAGGGAAGTTGGGGACTTCCAGTACTTTGATATTGCTTTTAAGCCCCCGCTGGTGTTCCAAGCTGGGAGTTGCCTCAACTAAAGATGGCAATGAAGGTGTCCCAAGATGGAGGTGGCTGCTTTCATCGAGGGGGTGTCGGGTTGGGTGGGGCTGGGTGGTGGATGATCGATGTGTTCGATGTGTGATGTGTTCAGAGATGCAGCTCTGTGGCATGCAGTATTTTGGTTGGCGGCTGTCTCTGGACCCAGTGAGGTGTTCCCAGGTGTAGTGTAGGGGACTGTGGCAGTGGTTGCAGTGCCCCAAAATGGAGGTGACCGGGGCCCCCACATTGGTAGATGGGGTCCACAAGGGAGTGGCGGCTGGAGTTCCTGTGTGTGGGCTGCGGCCAGGTGTCCTATGTGGATGTGGTGGCCAGGATTCCTGTCTCGGTGGGCAGCCAGGAATCCTACTTGGGTGCTAACGCTGGTGATCCTACTTGGGCATCTGGAAGTCCTGTGTGCTTGAAATAGCTTTTGAGAGGGAAATCTTTAAAACTTTTAGTAAATAAAACCTTAAGTTCTGCTATTTCCTGTTATCCTTTAAAAAAGAAAGAGTTTTCACTCGGTTTAATAAATACTTTGTAAAAGGTCAGTTATGTCCCAGGGTAAAAGCATTTAATCAAAGTAACAGTACTCAGTTTGCAAGAGGTGAGAAATACCAAAAAAGGCGGGAAATCAGCTACCAAATATGACACAGGGGTGCAGTAAAATTCCAATGTGAGAATAAATTTCATACTAACTTGTTCAGTGAAAGTTAGTCACTGAGGAGTAGCTGAAATTTTTTTTTTCTGGAAATGAAAGCAGGAAATTAATATTAATCTTATAATCATGTTGAAAAAATTATAGTGTGTAGAAGATCGGGCCCAAGAGTTTTGTTTACTTTAATCCTGAACTATTATATAACCGAATAAATTTAAAATCCTATAAAACCTTATTAGCAGTCCTCAGATCTTAACCAATTACCTACTTACATGCTTGACAACTAGAATGTTTGTTAAAATGATTTGGTGTATAATGTACTTTATTTCAAATGTACAAATTAAAAAAAAATCTCTTAGCTATTAAAAATAAAAGAATAAAGGGCTGACAGTTAAGTCACTTTAAGAAACAGTTTATTTCATGAACTTATTCCACTTTAATTCTAAATAGGATTTCATTTTTTATTTAAATAACTAATTTACTCATGCATGAATCCAGCCAATGCTTTTCAGATACCTGTGATTGGCCTGGCTTGGTGTCAGAGACCAAGGGTGCTGTGGGGCACTGGAGGGGCGGTCGAGGTCTGTGCTGTGGAATCATCACTGGGACGTGTGAGGGACATCTTATGCTTCCAGGGGAGCAAAATTAAAGCTGTATGTTGAAAGGCTCCATGTTTAAATAGGAGTATTCTGTCCACTCTCTCATATCACAACGCCCTGGCATGCAAGTTAGGGAGCAGCATGACTCCCAGAGAGTAGCACACCCTCCGTGGAGTTTGGAGAGCTACTAGCCGTGAGGGCTTAACATCATCCTGGAAAAAAAAATATCATAACAGCCAAATCTTGCTGAAGAGTGCCTCTCTGTTTATAATATGCTTTTGTGCCTTTCCCTTCTACTTAAGTGATGCCCCAGAGCCCTGGATTTTGATACCAATGAAGACCTTGACTTTGAAGGTCGTCTGGCTCCTCCCCTCTTTCACAGGAGGAACTCCTCTGTCTGCTCCAGTATCACAGAGGGATGATCATGCTCTTTCTTATGAAGCAGAGCATTTCTTTCCTTTTTTTTCCTTTTAAAATACATTCCATTTTTTTTAGTGTTTCCCCCTATTAAATAAAAATCTCTGCAACATAGACTGAATAATGCCTCCTAGAAATGAATATTTCAAATCAAATCAGTCTTCTGCATGAAAACTTCTCAAATAAATTATATTGAGCATTTTTCCTCCTCATTCCAGCCTCTTTTACTTTGGAGACTTTCCCCTCCTCAGGCTCTTAGCAATTGCTATGGTTTGGATTCATGTGATGTGTTAAAGGCTTGGTTGCCAACCCATTATGCTATTAGGAGGTGGTGGAACCTTTACAAGATGGGGACTAGTGGGAGGAAGTTAGGTCATGGTGAGTCATGCCCTTGAAGGGAGCTGTGGAATCCCAACCCTTAGCCTCTTTCTTTTCCTCTTTTTCTCCTCCTGGCCGCCATGAAGTGAGCAGATTGCTTTGCCACATGCTCTCACCATGATGGGCTGCCTCACAATAAGCCCCAAAGCATAGGCCAGCTGACCATGGACTAAAAACTCTAAAACTGTGAGCCAGAATAAACCTTTCCTCTTTTTAAGTTGATTATTTCAGGTATTTTGCTATAGTGATGGAAATCTGACTAGCATAGAAATCCTGCTCTCTTGATATAGTTTGGGGGGACTTCCCTCTCTTAGTCTCAGTGTAGACACATGGCCTAGCCATGATTTGTCCAAAAAAAGAAATGGGACTCACATAGAGCCCCCTAGCATTATCATAAATAAATTTTTTGGTACTATTTGGATATATATTTCTCTCGGTGGGGGTGCAGGGCAATGAGTTTTGAGCTGATGGTGGTCTTATTTTCTTCCATAGAGATCTTCCTTCCTGAGATGGGAGTGAATATAGAAAAAAGGGGAGCAAAAAGACAAGGAGAAAGGAAGAGAAAGGGGGGTATGGCGAGAGGAGGAAGATGTGTGACTCTGTTTTCTGTTGTGAACCACACAGTAGCCCAGGCTGTGTAAGTTATAAAAGAAAGGGTTTGTTTTGGTTCATGGTTCTGGTCTAAGGCTGAAGGCCTGCATCTGTGGTGTTCTTCTCACAAGCAGGTGTTTTGAGGCAGTGCAGGGCATCACATGGCCAGAGACAGGAAACTCATGTGTCTGTGTGTCTGTCTGTTCTCTCTCCCTTTTCTTATATAGCCACCAGGATTTGATCATGGGAATTCTACCATCATGATTTTATCTGGTTCTAATCATCTCCCCAAGACCCCACCCCTAAATTCCATAGTCAGGTTAAGTTTAACCCTCAGATTCAGTCTAATCCGCTCACAGTGGGGGATTAAACTCCAACATGAGTTTCAGAGGGACACATCATATTCACAGAAGGTGAGTTGGAGGAAACACCTAGGAAGGATTTACCTGTGCTTGACATCAGTCCCTTCCTGGACGTGAGTCCCTCCTTGGATAAAGCTTTTAGATTTCCTCTAACAATGCTGTGCTCAACCATAACCGTCTAGAGGAGCTCCTACCCATGGAAAGTGGAGAAAACCCACCCACATCCTCTTATTGGAATGCTATGATTTCTAATTATAATTTTTTAATAGCACCATGAATAGTTGTCTCCTTTCTGATATTCACCCGCCTTCATGGTCCACGACTTCTTAGTACTGGTTCTACTTCACCATTTACAGAGACATTGGAGGCAAAAAAACAGCGGCACTCTCTCTTTCTTTTGTTAATCCCACGCGGGGGCTCTTCTTTTTCGCTATTTTCCTTTGCTCACCCCTAATCAAGGGCTTTGGATGGCCCACTGACTTTTCACCAAGTTTCAGTTCTTTTTAGGCACTGGCTTTCCTGAATAGTTCTTTATCTCAGTGCCCCTCGTTTGCCTTTATGGTTGGACAAATTCTCTATGCCCATTTGTTACACATGCTTCTTTACTACTTCAGTTTGTAAAGCTCTCCTTGAATCAGTGGTATTCATTGTTTGGGGTAGCTCTACTCTATGTTTCCACATTGGGGTAATTTTAATTTGTAGAGATATAGAGTTTTGTTTTTTCCATTTGAGTCCATCTAGATGGACTGCTCTAACCCCTGCCCCAAATACCATCAATGGGTGACTTATAAGCAACATGATTTTATTTCTCACCATCTGGAGGCTGGGAAGTCCCAGATCAAGATTCAGGCAGGTTTGATGGCTGGCAAGGGCCATTTTCTGATTCACAGATGGTGCCTTTTCATTGCATCCTCACATGACAGAAGGAGCAAGGGAGGTGTCAAGGGCCTCTCCTATGAGGACACTAATTCCCTTCATGAGGGTTCTACCCTCATGGTCTGATCTCTTGCTAAACATCTCACCTCTTAATACTACTGCTTTGGGGATTAGGTTTCAATCTTAATTTGCGGGGGGGGGGGGGACACAAACTTTCAAACTATAGTAGACTTTTTAAATGACCCTTGCTATATTTTCTCTCTTGGAGCCTCTAGACATGGACTTATACTTTAACGTGTTTCTGAATTTCCTGAAATCTACTATGTTGGGTTAAGTTAACCTCTGTCGACATCTGCTTTGGCATCATTTTTCCTAATTCTAGACCCACCTCAGGGTGCTGGGTGTGACCTTAATTCTCCTGCTCTGTGCTGGCCCTGGCCATTCCTGAAGTAGGACTCTGAGACGCCTTGTCTTTTGTGAAAGGGATAGCATCTCCTTAGGACAGACCAAACACGTGCCTCTCTGTAGTATATGCATTTTCAACTGAAATAACAAAGCCATTGGCCTCATTCCAATCAGAGATGGGGGAGAAGGGAAAGGGCAACTTCTCCAATAATTTAATTGCATTGTCACTACAAAGGACTTGGAAGCTTCTGCTGAGCCTTTGTGTGGCTGTGGGATTAGCCCTTTAGTTTATGTTCAGTTATGAGTCCTTTTGTTATGTATAGCACAAGACAGCATATATGAAATCACCAAGGAAAAAGAAAGGGAACCACCCCTGCTCTGCAAAATACTGTGAGGTCTTGTGAGATGCAAAGTACACTGTGAGCAAGGTGAACTCAGACGGTGCAGAGTGGTAAAGAAACAGCTTCTCTCCTGGAAGCAGATAGACCATGCTCACTCCAGGAAATAGCTACTTGCTGTTGGGAAAGGGGGTGTGTGCATGTTTCTGTTTTTTTTTTTTTGTATGTATGTGTATGCATGTATGCTTGCATGTGTCTGTATGTATATGTGTGTGCATGTGTATGAGTATGTATCTCTGTGTGTGTGAAACTAGCAGTTACCCCCTGGGCAGCTGGAAGAAAAAGTCTCAAAGGCACAGAGCTATAACTCCTATGCCCTTAGGGTCTCAGGGGAACTGATTTCCTGTGTCCTGTACCTACTCTGAAAGACTCTGTCAAAGGCCATCTTAGGACTTTTTTTTATTTCAGACAGGATAACACTCAGACTTGGGGACATATATGCCGGGAAAAGGAGTGCTGAGGGTTGGAGATGTCATTGTTCAGACAGTGAGTGGTTTTTATAGTGGAGGGTTAAAGAAAGGAGGCCCTGTCGGAGAGCCATGTGGACCTAAGAACAGGGGAGGCTGAGAATGTGGACACACAAATGTCAGTCCCTTGGATGACAGGGACACTCATCAGGCAGAAGCGCTGCTGGCGGTGGCCCCTTGGGAGATTATTTTAATTATCTTTTCTATTTTTATTACCAAACACATTATTCTTCATTTTCTTTTCTTTCTGAGATACAACAAGCACTGCTTAAATCACGAATTAGAATTAGTAAATCTCCAGGATTGGTTACTAAAGTATGCAAATGAGGGTAATGTTGAATGTCCAGATTTTCATTTTTACAGAATTTTGACAGTTTTGCAATATTGCAGTACTAAGAACTAATTAACTTATGTAAAACATTTATCATGCTAGCTAATATATCTGGTTGCCACTATAATTATTACTACAGTTGGAGATTATTCATCTGAGAGTTTAAATATAACAAACACTTTAACTAAAAATTTTAAAAAATAAGTTTAAAATAATATTTTAAATATTAAAAAATTAAAATTATTTAAAAATAATATTCAGTCACTCCTGGGGCTTGTGGATTGTGTGATCTGCCAGGATGCTCATGGCCATCGGGGTTGTGGGGTCCCGATCCATGCAGCACAGTGGGACAGCTTGGATCATAATGAACATAAGCAGACTGAGTCTGTTTGAGGCACAGGATGCTGCTGGGCATCTCATATAGTTTATGGAAAAAAGTCCAAGGCCTAAGAGGAGGACCCAGCTCAGATGTTCAGGGTGAGAGAAACATGAAGAGGAAAGCTATAGCATAAACACACAGATGGCAGCTTGCCCTGCTTTGGATTCTGCAGGGCCTACCACCATAAGCCCTGGGGATACATGGCTGCACAGCCCTCAGCCCTCAAGGATTTCCCTGTAGCCACAACGTTCAGGTGTAGGCATGCTGCTGTGGTTTGAATGTATCCCCCAAAGTTCAGTTGTTGAAACTTATTCCCCAAATTCATATGCCCATGGTATGTGGAGGTGAGTCTTTGGAAGGTATTTCAGGTTAGGTAACATCATGAGGGCAGAGCCCCCATGACGGCATTAGTGGCTTTCTAAGAAGAGGAAGAGGGACTCAAGCTAGCCTATTTGCTCTGCTCACCATGTGATGCCCTTTGCCATGTTCTGATGCAGTAAGGAGGCCCTCACTAGATGCTGAGAAGATGCCAGTGTCATGCACTTCTGCCTCCCAGACTCCAGATCCGTGAGCCAAATAAACTTCTACTCTTTATAAATCACCCACTCTCAGGTATTTTCTTATATCAACAGAAAATCAAGGTGTAGCTTTTAAACTCTCACGCTAAAATTGACAAGAAGCAGTCCTTGTACTTATCATTAAAGATGTAGGTCTTAGTGAAATTTATTATTTTTAGGTCTAGCTATGCATTCATTCCACCCAGTATTTATTAAGCACCTACTATGTGCTGTCTCAGCTTCATGGTGTGGACAGTGAGCCTACAGAATGAATTACTGCCCTGGGGTGGAAGCTCAGCTCTCCTGAGTGAAGGAAGACAATGTCAGCTGGAGACAGGTACTGTGAGGATCAAGAATGCAGCTAACAGAGTGCTTTAGTCAGCTTTTTTTTGCTGCTGTGACTAAAGGACCTCACCAGAATAATTGTAAAGGAGGAAAGGTTTATGTAGAGGTCACGGTTTCAGAGGTCTCCATCCATAGACAGTAGGCTCCATTCCTCGGGGCTCAAGGTGAGGCTGAAGATCATGGTGAAAGAGTGTGGCAGATGGAAGCAGCTCACGTGATGAACAGAGAGCAGAGAGGGAGGGGCTCCACTCTCCAGATACAAAATATCTACCTCATGGCCATGCCCCTAATGAGCCGCCTCCTCCAGGCACACCCCACCTGCCTCTAATTCCTGCTCAGTTAATCTCATCAGGGATCCATTCACTGATTAGATTAAGGTTATCACAGTCATTTCTCCTCCAAACCATCTTGCATTGTCTCTCACGTGAGCTTCTGGGAGACACCTCACATTCAAACCATAACAGAGAGAGAACAAAAGCTGGGGAGAAGAGAATTTCTATTTCATGCCCGTAATCCAGGAAGGTATATCAGTTTGAGGCCTCTGGCAGCAGACACCAAGACAGAACTAGATCCGCAGGAGATGTGCTGGGGGAACACCTGTGGAAGAGAGTGGGAGCAGGGGTGGACAATGCAGGTGTGACACCTGTGAGAGGCAGAAAGCAAGGGGGTTGGGGCTGCATACGGAGAATCTCAACTCCTGCTGAGCAGGTCTCAGCCCAACAAGAGCTCTGGCCTGGGAGCTCATGCTGGCCAAAGTTGGTGAGACCTTTCGTCTGTGCTATACTGAGTCATTGATGGAGGGTGTTGGGTGTACCCATAGCTGCAGCCTGTCAGCTGATGCCCTCTTTGTAGGTTCCCTCCTGAAGAGACATGTCCATGACACAACTTGGAGGCTGCCACAGGAGGCTGCTTGGTAAAGGGCCAATAGAGCGGAGACCAGAAGAAAGTGAGCGAGTTCACATGGGGGCATACGGGGTGTTGTGGATTGAATATCTGCATCCCCCCTAAGTTCATGTGTGGAAACCTCACTCCCAATGGGAATGAGTCTTTGGGAGGTGGTTAGATATAGATGAGGGCACAACAGCAGGACCCCGATGATGGGATTCATATCCTTGTAAGAAGCTCATTCTCTTGGCCCTGTGATGACATGGCATGCCTACAGTCCAGCAAGTGGCCCTCACCAGATACTGGATGTGTGGATACCTTGATTTTGGATTTCCAGCCTCCAGAACTAAATGCAAATTTTTTAGTTGCAGATGGGTACAATACCTTTATTTTATTTATTTATTTTTCTGTGGTGCTGAGGATCGAACCCAGTGCCTCATACGTGTGAGGCAAGTGCTCTGCCACTGAGCCATAATCCCAGCCCATGCTTGGTTTTTTAAGCTGCTCAGCCTATGGTATTGAGTTACAGTCACCCAAGCAGACTAAGATATGAAGGAAGAGAAGGTAGCTGAAGTGTGTCAAGAACGAGGAGTACAGCAATTATGCTCTTGCTGCAAGCGGCAATTAAAATTGGGATGGGATTTGGCTATTGGTGGCCTTGACAAGAGCAAATTTTGTGGACTTCGAGGGGTGAAAACCTGAATGGAGTGACTTCCAGAGAAAATGAGAGGTAAGGTGGTCCACGTGACATGTGTATAGAATTCTTTGAGAAGTTTTCTTCAAAGAGGATCAGAGAAATGGAGGAAAAGTTGGAAGGATATGTGAAGTTCAGAAAGGCTGGCCAGCTGGGTGGTCGGCTCCTTCCTTCCTTCCTTCCTCCCTTCCTCCCTCCCTCCCTCCCTCCCTCCCTCTTTCTTTCCCTCCTTCCCTCCCTCCCTCCCTCCCTCTTTCTTTCCCCATCTTTCCCTCTTTCTTTTCTCCTTTCTCCTTATCTTCCTTTTGCCCAGGATGAGAAATAACTGCTCATTTGGATCCTGGAGGAGGTGGTCCAGGAGAATGAAAATTGCATGGTGCAGGAAAGGGTTGGCAGATCTGCTGGAGCCTCCCTCAAGATGGCAGGAAGGGATGGGACTTAGTGGGCTCTGGGGGAATTCAGCCTCTGTGAGAAGCATGAACAGTTTGTTCCTGCACAGTAGCAGGAGGGAAGGTATAAATCAAGAGACAGGTGGGTGGGTAGACGGAGACATCCTCTTTGGATCTATTTTCTCAGTAAAATAGAAAATGAGATCATCTGCTGCCCTCTGGCTGGGCACAATTCAGGAGCCACTTGTCAAGCACAAACGAACTTTATTTAGAACACACCCCACACCACAGGAGCTCTGCAGGAATTCCCTCAGAGCCCAACTGCCACCACCCGCTTCCCACCAGCCTCTCAACCCCCCACTCCTCCTGCTCTTGAGGCCGATTGGCTGGGTCGTGAGGGCGGAGCCAAAAGAGTCCCCCAATGAGCAGCTCCGTGGTCTGAAAGGGCGGGGAAACAGCCCAATGAGCATCACGGCAGAGGAGCCAATCAGCTGGCAGCTGGAAGTTTGCTGGGGCCGCTGGGAGCCAATCATCAGCTGGCAGCTGGAAGTTTGGTGGGGCCCCTTCAGCTGTGGCTCTCAACAATCATCAACTAAAAGTGAGTCTGAGGAGAGAGAAGAGGGAATGACACAGGCTTCCAGGCTAGAGGGGGACTAACTAGCTAGGGGAACATGAAGTGGCCAGGCAACTCCAAGGGCACTGTTGAGGTTGATGATCATGCAATGAAGGGCGACCAGTTCGTTCAGGCAGGAGTTTTCTCCAGTACATTCAGGTGCATAGGTACAGGTGAAGCACCGGCAGAGTTGTGGTTTTGCCAGGTTAATATCGCTCTGAAGGAACAGGAAAAAGCGCTGACTGCACAGGGAGGGGAATGATCACCATGGTGGGTGCTGGAGTCCAAATGGCTATGGAGGAAAACAGGAAGAAGATAGAGTCCATTAGTAAATCTAGCATCAGGGAGTTGTAGGTCCCAGTGGGATCAAAGAACTGTTGGTGCGGAAGAGCATAGCTGGAGAAAGTGGGGAGTCCAAGAGGGGGATGCTTGAGGCCGAGACTGTGAAGGAGCAAGTTCTGAGCACAAGGAGGTCTTGGTTGTGCCCAGAAGTGGAGACTAGTATCTAGTGGGCAGTGGCATCCTGGAAGAGAGGACAGGTACTGGGGGGTCACCCATGTGGCAATATACACCTTACAATTGTAGCAGTGGTGCTGGGGAACTGACAGACGGTTGGGAGCTGAAGTTGTCAGGAATATGGCGGGGTGACCTGGGAGGATACCTATAGCGGTGCAGTCTAAAGCACCAGCTGTGAAACTTTTTCTCTGGGGCAGGGTAGAAGGGGATATGGGGAGGGCAGAAAAGGAGTAGACTGATGTGGAAGTGAAGGTGAGAAACACATAGATCTAAGATGGGTGGGAGAAATCAGCCCCCCTCCTTGAGTGGGTAGCAGAAGAAGAGTTGTCTCTGGGGAGTGTCAGGTTGGGTTTGGGCAAGAAACCAGAGGCATTGCTCACAGCAGATATTTTTGATCTGCACAAAATAATAAATACATAGTTTTTAAGATTTTTTGATTGGATTCATATGACATATTTATTTTAAGTAAAATGTTTTCTAAGACATAAGCTTTTAGGACTTATTTATTCCTAGATGACTTGTATTCCATATTATTATATTCTATACTTCAGTAAAATATTTTTTATCATCATTGTTCTTTTTCAGAACTAAGGCAGGAACTGTTGTGATCTTGTGAATCATGATGCTTTGCAGTTCTTATATTCAGAAGAGGGCCACCCAGTTTTGTTCAAATAATAGCTGGATGCTGATACTCAATGTTTGTTTCCCCTTCTCCCACAGCTATAAAATACAGGCGATATTGCTGCCCCCTGCTGTCAAATAGGAAATTTGTGCTCACATATTGACATTCTTAATACCTGAGCGCCTTGGTACAGGCTTCTGATTTGCTTAAATTGCTACAATCCAGTGAAATAACTATAAAGACTAATAAGTGCAGTGTGCTACTGTAGTGGATAAAAATAAGTATTTATTAATTGACAACTCTAAGAACATAAATAAATAATGCCCTACAAATGCAATGCTCCAAGACAGGACTATCATTCTGTATGAAGATAAACACAAATATTTCCAGTTTATACGATGTTTGAACTTGAGATTGATTAGTGAGGATATTTAAGATTTTTTTCATCTTTGGGACTTAAATATGCAAATTACCTTAAGCATTATCAACAAATACATTGGATCAGCAGAATCAACATCCCCTGGGAACTTGTTACAAATAAATGCCCAAGCTACATCCTGACCTGCAGAATTAGCTGTTTTGGAGTGGGATCCAGAAATTTGAGTACAACACCCCTCTTATCCAAGGAGGATATGTTCCAAGATCCCTAGAGAATGTCTGAAACTTCACATAGTACTGAGTTCTATATATACTGTTTTTTCATATATATATATATATATGATAAAGATAAGTTTTAATTTATAAATTAGGGAGAGTAAGAGATTGACAGCAATATTTAATAATAAAATAGAAAATTATTAATATTCTAATAAACAGACTATTATTACATAAAATAAGGGTTACTTAACATAAACACTGTGATACCACCACAGTCGTCTGATAATTGAGATGACTGCTGAGTGAGTGACGAGCAGGTAGCATATACAATGTGGATATTCAGGCAAAAGGATGATTCATGTTTTGCATAGTATGGAGCAGGACAGTAAGAGATTTCACCATGTTAATCCAGACAGTGAACAACTTAAAACTTACTAGTTGTTTTTTTCCGGAATATTTTATTTCATTTTTTTTTTTGACTGCAGTTGACCATGGGCAACTGAAATCATATAAAGCAAGACTCTGAATAAAGGATGATGACTGTATTAACAAAGCCTCAGGTGATTTTGACTTTGCTTAAGTTTGAGAGCCACTGATGAGGCCTTGCTGCTTCAACTGTGGTCCACAGGATTGATGTCATCACCTGGGAGGTGATGGGAATTGCTGTCATAGGAGCCCTTCTGTTGAGCTCCTGAATTAGTATCTATATTTTTAACAGGATCCTCATCTCTTTCAAGTTTGAGACACTTATTTAGTGGACACAAATGGCAAAACTCTCCTTGGCCTACAAAACAACCATTCCTGTTTTTTTTTTTTTTTCTATGCTAATTGTAACTGGCAGACTTGTAACTGGTAAGACTTGTAACTGGCAGGGTAAATAGGGTGTCCTGCATGTTTTGAGAAGAAAACAAATGAAATTATTTTCATTGTGAAAAGTTTCCAAGAAATTGCAGCTGTTAACAAAAGCTTCTCTAGGTAAAATTAATGATTAATGTGGAGACAGATATATGCAGAGCTTTGAAGTAGAAAAAACAAACCACTTCCTCCTCCTGTCATCCTTGGACTGAGGGTCAGGATCTCCTTTTCCTCTAATGGAAACAGGCGTGGAGTCTGAAATTAGTCAGAACTGGGGCCTCTGCTAGACCTTTCTCTCCAATTCTCCTGAACATTTTTGACTTGGGTAAAGTAGGAGGAAATTGGGCAATGTGAGCAAGTTTTAGAGACAATCCACTATCCCTGGAAGACTGGGCGACAGATTAAATCCAGACTTAGTTCCCTGAGAGCTATTTAACTCTGAGCATTAATGTAGCTCATCTTACTAGATCACCTACTTCAAAAGGATGCTGTGAGTCCCATTAAGATTATTTATGCAAAGCAACTTTGTGGACTGCAAAAAAGCAATTAAACAGAAGGAGTGATAATAACAGCTACAGTTTTTTGCACTGATTTTTACAAATGCAATTTTGAAAACTTTTATGCTAATTTATTTCCTAAAATAGGAAGCAACCATCAGTAAAGAAGATCAAATAGGGTCTTTTAAATTTTAATGATTTAATTACCTCAGGTTTCCTGGTCTATTATATTCTTTTACCTTCAGAAAAGAAAATGTGTTTGGAACTGCAAATATAAATGGACTGCATAGATCTTTTATTTTCCAGCAGTTGTCTAGCTCTAATAGGAAAAAGAAAATTGGTAGAATCACAGTTTCCAGCAAGAAATATTACATGAATGCAATGCAACCGGGATTGATTGAGTCTTTCCTACATGATGGGTACTGTAACATTCCCTGGGAATACAGATATGAATAAAGTATGATCACTCCCCTCAAAAAGTGCACAGGCTGGTGGTGGGGAGGAGATGTTTAATTACAATAATAGCTACCAAGAAAAAGCCTTTTTTTTTTTTTTTACAAGGCTTGTCTTAATTGATTCTTATAGTCTCTCACCCTCTCTTCTGCTCTCTGTCTTACAGGGAGAATTCTGGAAAGATTGTGGAGGCAGCCTTGTAGCTTTGAGATTCCTGAGATCTGCCCCCAAAGCCAAGTGCTCAGGAGCACACAACAAAGACACTCAGATAACACACAGATAAGAACAAGATGGCAGCGAAGCCCATACTCCTCCACCCCCACAGTCTTTGGTATGGGACCACCCACAGCCCTGGGACCAACGTGGCACCAGTGTTGTGTGACCACTGACATCCAGAGACCAGACAGCTGGTCCTCCAGCAGCCACCCAAGAGAGGCCCTTGCCCCATTCCTGCTAAATGACTTGGATTTGCTAGGCTGAAGGTGCTACATGAGCCAGTCCTATAAATTATCCAAACCAATAAGCCTAATTGTCTTCCCAAGCAGGAAACAGAAATTCTCATGGAGGGAAGAACTGGGGGTAGAATCCAATGTGAGTGAGGCAGGGACATTAAGAACCCAGGAAAGAGAAGGTCCCCATGAAAGCAGAGGACCACGGTTGACGACCATGGAGTATGCATTTTGAATTGCCGAAAGAATAGACCTTTAATGTTCTCACCACAAAAAAGTGGTCAGTTGGTGATATGTGAATGACGTTGACTGAATCTCTCTACAGTGACACGTAGATCAGTCCATCACATTGTTCCCCATAAACATAAACAATTATTGGTTAAAAAAAGGAAAAGCAGAGAAAAGGTGGAGTGAAGAGAGCACTTGATCACTTGATCACTTTTTAAAAAATTTATTTGTTCTAGCAGCAGAATGCACTTTGATTCATATTACACAAATGGAGCACACCTTTTCACTTCTCTGGTTGTACATGAAGTAGAGTCACACCATTCATGCCATCATACATGTACCTACACTTGATAATTTTTGACTACTTTGCAACAACAACAGACACAAAAAAGCTATGCTGGAGCTCTCTCCTGGGGACAAGTGCAGGAAAACTCTTTGGGCCAGAATATTACTCATAATCACAAAAAACAACAGCAACAGAGCATGGTTGGATCATTCTAAGTTACATGAGAAAACAGAGAACGGGATTAAAAGAACATCCTTCAGACAACGGAAGCCTGTGGAGGCTCACAAAACTCAAACAACGAGGTTATGTGTATAAAGTGTTCTGTCTTGTACGGCTGGACACTTGCATGCCTAGAGATGTCATGCTACAGTGCCTGGGACTCGTTTCAAAGAATCTGGGAGGAGAAGGTGGACTGAGACAGGAAAGAAACAAGACTGGTCTGTTCATGGATGATTGGTGCACCATCTTTGTAATAGTTACTTGTAAATTTCTGGGCCATTACCTCTTCCGGGCTCCCTCATAGACCTTGCCCAATTTCCTTTGTGTAATCTGTGAATGGGGGACTCAATCTTCAGCTCTCCCTCCCCTTATCGCTCTACAAAATTGGGCAATTTTATTCACTCATATGACTTCAAATTCAGCTACTCTGCTCATGAATACCAAACATCCAATTTTCACGGAGATATTGCTCCTCTTCTCAGCATGGCAATCACTTGTAAGACCCTGAGGCGTGTGAAGTTCAACGTGCTCATGGATAAACACTTTGTCTTCTCCTCAATTTTGTTCCTTCTCCTCTATTCCCCATTTTCACAAAGCACTTCAACATTCACCTCTTGCCCAAGCTAGAAACTTGAGTGTTATGGATTTGACTCCTTCTAAGACTACAAATCTCATTCTCTCTTCAGTGCCATGGTTTGGATGTGGTTTGTCTCCCAAGGGTTCATGTGTTGGAAGCTTGGTGTCTGCTGTAGCAATGCTAAGAGGTTGTGGGACGGTTAAGAGGTGGAGCCTAGTGGGAAGCCCTTAAGTCCCTGGGAGGCACTGTCCTTGGAGGAAATCAACTTAGTTCCCAGGAGACCCCAGTCTCTCTTTGGCTTCTTGTCTTGTGATGTAATCTTCCCTTTCCTACACTCCACCATTGTGTTGCCATCCACCATGAGATCCTCACAAGAGCCAAGTTGATGCTAGAATCATGCCCCTGAACTTCCAAAACGGTGACCTAAATAAACCTATTTTCTTTATAAAGCAACAGCTGCAGGTACTTCATTATAATAACAGAAAATTGACTAATACATTCAGTCCTATCTGTTCTGCATTATATGTGGTTTCCACATCTCGTTTCTTCTTTTCGCCTTTCCTCCAGATCACTGAAATGGTCTTTATACTGAGCTTCTTGCCTCTTGTCATACTCTCTACACTGTAGTGGGGTCATCTTTTTTATATAAAAAGCTGGTCACCCTTGCACATCCTTTGTGGGTGCTCACTACTGAGAACACATCAACCAGGATCGTTCTAGGGCACGTAAGATTGATTTTTCCCTGACTCCTGCCCACCTTCCAGAATATCTCTACCATTCCTGCTCCTCTCTTCATGCCCCGGAAGAATGGAGGCATTTGAACATCCTGAGTTCATGGATTTTATTCCTATGAGCCTTTACATGTGTCTCCTGCCTTATCTGGGACATCTGCTCTCTTTCAAATGGAAAATTTCTGACTTTTCATCTTTGCTCAGGACCCAGAAGCACTTGATGCTTGGCTGATACTTGCTAAATATTTCTGAAAACACATAAGAACACTATTCATAAAATAGCACTCTGAGACATAATTTCTCACCAATTAGTTAGTAACGGCTTTCAAAGCAAGAATCTTAAATTTTAGACCCAAATTACAAGACATCACTTGCATGAAAATCCATTCCACATCCAGCCATGTTGCTTTCTTAGGCCTTTGTATCATTTGGAAGCGAGGACAAGGTGGCAGCCATAGATCAGACACATTGCTGGAAGCTCTCTAGTTTTCTTATGAGAGTATCTATCAGCTGAGAAGCTGAAGTAATACAACATTTTTTTTTATGAGCAATGTATGAGCCACTGGTATAATGGCTCTGAATTTATGGCAAATATTCTGACTAATAAGACAATAAATACAACAAAGTGGATCAGGTTATAAAGAAGCAGCTGCTGTGAAACAAAAAAAATGAGATTGATATTGTTAATCTCAAGCTGATTGTGTTGTAAATTCTGTTTAGAGATCATCTATTATCAGACCCCATGAAGACACAGACTCAGCTGCGACCATTGGCAAAAATTCATATGATTACACGGGCTATTTGCAAAGGTAGACACTTAAATATTGTTAGGTTTGACAGGGACAGGAGTATATGGGCAGACCTGGATGCAGATTAAATAAGAAATGTAAAATACCTATAAACCGCAAACGAAGTTATCAATATAGTGCTTGTTTAGCCAGCAGGTAGACACAATGTATAAGATTTCAAGCTAGCTTGAACTGATGAAGCTCCTAGACAGCCTCAGAAATAATAAGGAAGCAGGAGAACAATATGCCCCCTGTGGGTGACAACCCCAAGGTCAAAGCCCTTGGCTGATGGGCTCTGCTGGCAGCCGCAGGGCAGCCTGCTGGGAGAGCACTTCTCACTTTTCATCTCAGGGGCTGGTGAACTTGGCGACCCAGGGTTGAAAATGTGGTTAAGGTATCCGTCAAGAAAAGAGCAGAGTGCGAATTGCCTAAATGAATTCAGCCAGTTGTTACAGAAACAGAATAACTCTCATCCACAGGAGCGAGCAGAGGCCACACTGTCATTTCTGTTTTCCTGGGCCTAGGGCCAGTCAGAGATGAGCAGTAGATTTTATCCTGGGGAACCAGTAATTCCAGGGTGGCTGTGGTCATCTGTGGGTTCATCTCATATATTCATAAGCCAGCGTTATTAGGGCACTTGATAATGGCCTGGTAGGTAGCCTGCTTTCTCTCATAGGTGTGTGTGAAGGCTACTGGTTCTCAGAGCCCGCTGAAAACTGTACTTTGAGCACCAAACTAAAGACTTTTTCTGTTTGCTCAGAACATGCCAGAAGTGCCAGGGTGTTAACACTACCAGCGGCAGCCATTGACCAATGGCTAATAAGAGTTGGAGGAAAAACACTGGGTTTCTTGGACCTCAGGAACAACAGCTCTGAGGCACCTTCCCCGCTGTCTCCGAGCCCCCATTTGGACCTAACCCCATCGCCCACAGAAGGAACCTCTCATGAACACACATTCTATTGGCTTCCTTCAAATGGCTTCATTGTAGGACTTGTTTAAATTTTTCACACATGAATTTGCAAATCAGAAAAAAAATATTCATTGGATCACGTCTATTTTTTTCTTGAAAATAGGGTTTCTGCATTAAGTTCAATCTCTCCTAAATAGGCTACATTGAAGTCTACATATTTACCATCTTAGTGACCAATTTGTCCCATGTAACAGCAATTTTGCTAGAAGCCTTTTAATTTAGTTCTCCTGAGGTTTTTGTGGTCTTTTTACTGCCTCTTTCTCCTGTCTCTGGATCCCAACAGCTTCTCCAGCCCTCTTCTCCTTCAGTTACTCTCAGGGATTCTCATCCCTCCTGAACTATCACTTAGCCTCAAAGAAGGAGAAAACTCTGATCCTGCTGAGAGCCAGACCTAAGGGCTCACATGCAGTGAGTGAGTGGGCAGCAGGGAACCCACACTCCCAGAGTTCTGGCTTAGCCTTCCCACAGCGTCCTGAGTCAATTGCTAGATTTATATTTTCCTAAACCTGTCAAAACTTCTCTCCAGGGAGGAAGCATTTTGGGTATTCATCTCATTTCAATGGTGAGCACTGAAGTGGCTGTCATTGCGGAGCCCTGCTGATCTGTGCACTGATTTACGTAGAAAGAACTGGTGGGGTAATTTCTTATCGGCTTTGCATCTTTATTGCAGCTTAAACTCGAATCCGTAGCGTGTTAAACATGTCATTTTCCTTTGTAGATGTTTCGTTTTCACAGCCCTCCATAAAATCGGCTTAGAAGCATTCCTTTCCATCTGGCACCTTCTTTCGCTTGTGTGGTTTCTTGGTTCTTGGTGGGGTTTCTTCAATTACCTTCTGCAGAACAGCGCTGGGGCAGTCCCATGAGAGCCGTGTGCCCTTCACACCAACACCCAGCCTTCTGTTCTGCTGAGCCCCTAAAGAGATGAGAAACCATAGTGGCAGATTTACTGGCAAGAGGGGATGGCAGGGTCTCTTTTTTAGCCATTCCTGTCAATCTGCCATATCCCCCAGCATTTGTGCAGTAATTTAATACAACTCTTTTCTCACACTTTGGAGTGTGTGTATGTGGGGGGTGGGTGAAGGGGGGGGAGGGACAGAGACAGAGAGGCACAGAGAAACAATGATAGAAAGAAACAGACAAAAACAGAGAGACAGAGAAGCACAGAGAAATAAACAGAGAGAAAGAGGTGGAAAGAGACAGGAAAAGAGGTGGAGGGAGAAAGAAATATTTGCTAACCATTTTCATTTCGGTACACAGGTTTTATGCTTATAGTAAATTTCATTTCTTCTTGATGAGTGTTCCCCCCGGTCCCCAGTCTTCTATCTAAATTGCTTCTGTAAGGATTCATTTATCTCTTTGTAGCTCCATCGCCAGAGTTTGGGGTTTTATCCTATTTCTCTTGCCGTTGCTTTCATTTCCATTTAGTGTGTATTTCTAAAGCTGTGGGTTGAGGGGGACAGAAGGCTCTGGGCACACCCTGCCGGTGGGTCCCCCACTTGGAGCTGCAGGCTGGGATGGAAGGCAGGGGCGGGAGGGTGCGCTTCCCCCACCCCCGCATGGCCCTAGCCATGCTCCTTCCTGCACAGCAGCCAACAGTCTGCCCACACTCTGGTGTTTTTGCTCACGTGTGTTTCTGAAGCTGTTAGGCCAAGGCATTGCCTAGCAGAGGATGAGCTTTGGTAGCACTCAGTAAATAGCTGTTATTTTTCTGGCCCATTTGTCAGTGCAGACTTCACAAACAGGTCACATCTCCCTCCTCCACTTCAAAAATGTCAAGGCTGTTACCTGCGTTTAGGCGTACAGAGTAAATGCACCCGACAAGGCACAGATCTGCCCTCGGGAGCTTCTTTGAGTGGCTGGAAATCTCCCATCGCTCACCGAGCTAAAGCGCTAGCAAAGCGCGATCCTTCCAGCTACAAAACCCACGGGGACGGCCAATCCGGGTCGAGGAAGGGGCGAGATGCTGCCATCTAGAGGCAAGAGAAGGCAAAACGCCCAAACTCCGGAATTACATTTGACTTTTCTATTTCAGGTCTTAGCAGGGCCTGTCTGGTTATTTGTTTTTTATTCTCGCACTCGATTTGGCAATAACTGGAGGAAAGAATTCTCGGGAGGGAGGACCTCTGTCTTTACCTCTCTGATCAAATGCTATTTATTCACGTATTTGTAGACTGACCTATGCATGTTCTTCACTGTGCTACGTTCTCTAAAAGCAAGTGGAGAATAAATATTCTTATGTCCAATAAACTGTGACTTAAGGAGACTCAGCAAATCAGTTATTATGGGCTGGGGGTAGAAATGTGTGCTTAGCATGCATAAGAGCCAGATCGTTGGTTAGGGGCATTTAAAATGCTAATGAGCTTGGGCAAATTACATTCCAAAGAGATAGCACTTATTTACTGAGAGAATCTATTTCCTTTCAACCTGGCAGACAGCTGGATAGGATCAAACACTGATTTTTTTTTTTTGCGAGGATATGTAAAAAGGATCTCATAATAGTTCCCAAGTTTGAAATTGTGAGGTTGAAATTACTTTTTGATTTAAGAAGAGTTATTTGAAGTTACTTATTCATTTGTTTATTTAGTTAGGATTATATTCTGTCATGTCCTTTATTTTTAGTAGTTTGTTTGCTTTATGTTAGTTGATTTAAGATTTTTAATAAGGTAAGAAAAATAGGTTTTCATTAGTTTCTTTATAAACACCATTTCTTCAGTTTTCACTTCATGTTAGATTTTGCTTTAAAAAAAAATATTTTTTTTGGGGGGGTCTGGAAGTCTTTGAAACTACACATTGATTGTCCCTTTATCCAAAATTCTTAGGAATAGAAGTATTTAATACTTTGAAATTTTTTAAAAAATTAGGATAATTTGCATATACACAAGGAAATATCTTAGGGAAGGGAACTGAGTCTAAATGTGAAATTCATTTATGTCTCACACTGTTTTCACAGACAGAAGGTAATTTTGCACAGTATTTTAAATAATTTTGTGCATGAAACTTTTCATGGTGTGAATTTGCCCCTTGTGGCATCATGTTTGTGCTGAAAAACGTTTCAGATATTGGAGTAATCTGGATTTTGGATTTTTAGATTAAGGACGCTCAACCTGTATGTGGTTATATTCATCAGTCTTTTCTTGGGTGGCTTTGGCCTAGATGGTCTTGTCAATCTAGATAAAGAAGTAAACAGAGTGGCATCTAAATAATTAATGAAGCATTTTTTTTTCTTTTTTTGCAATATTCAATTTATCATTGGTCACAGAATGAACTAGGAGTCTTTCAGTGTCCAGCAACAAACACAATTGCTAAACTGGAAGACACTTGACTGACTCCTCAACAAGTAGTGGAGTGGTGAGGCAGCCTAGGAAGGCATTAGGACTTTGGTTCCACTTCTCTGTCATGTTTTTTTGTGAGCTCTGCCTTCCACCAGTGTCTGCTTTCCCTCAGGCTCCTTCCTTCCTGATCCCAAGACCTCTGTTAAGGGTTTTACGTCAAACATGACCCAACTCAGAGAGAAGAAAAGGCAACAGAGCTTTTTAAGGGTTATGAGGCTTCTGGAAAACCACTTGCCTCTCCTTGTTATATCATTTCGGGTGCCTGTGGCCCACACCAACACCAGCTAGAGTGGGTGTTGGCAAGCTTAATGATTCCCTCATGTGTTCTGGCAAAGCTATCAGAGAGTTATTTTAAGATTAGCCAGAGGTACCTTCTTCCCCATCCCCCCCAGGGCCAAGGACCAAACTCAGGACCTTGCACATGCTAGGCAAGCCCTCTGCCACTGAGCTAAGTCCCCAACCTCCAGAGGACACCTTTTAAGTGAGAGAGAGCATTGGATGTGGTGGCACCAGGTCCTGATTGGCAGAAAAAGATCCTGGACATGTCCAATCAAGAGGTCAGCCCAGGAAGAGTGGGGGACTTGGTGGGGTGACAAACAGGCTGGGGTAGGGGCATGGGACTTCACTTCTGACTCATTTCAACACTATCAAACACCACTTACTGTGATTTTAGTAAAATGCTCGATCTCTAAAAACATTTTTTAAGAGATGCTCACGAGAATCACTTCAAAGACTTAGAAGCAAGAGTTTAGGACAGTTGCCTTGTAAATAAAAATAAATATAAATTGTTTTTTAAAAATGATCTTTTTGAATATGTAATGCAAACACTTTTGTTCACAACAACACATACAAAATAAAAGAATAATAGAAGCCATAATGAGCTGATGAGGGTTGGGGATGTAGCTCGGTGGTAGAGAGCACGCCTGGCGTGTATGAAACTCTGGGGGACGGCGCAAGCAAGCTCAGATGAACTGAAATTCATGAAAGATTTCAATAAATGGGAGGAAAATCCATATCCATATTTCTGCAGGAAAATGCAGATTATGACAACAGGGTCAATTCTTTTAATGATTTCTTGATATTTGTATTATTTGGAGTGAGAGGCAGGGAGGGAGTGGCATATGAAGGTGGAGGGGGCTGGCAGCTTGGAATCAGAGTGGGATGATGCAGGGTGTGGGTAGTGAGTGGGTTCATAGTGGGGTGTAGGTAAGCATAAGGGAGAGAGTGAGAAAGGAAAAGGGAAGGGCATTGAGTAGGTGTCAGATGGGGTAGGTCTTGAGTGGAGGTGCAGTAGGGTGTGGCTCAGGGTTGTGATTTGAAAGATATTCTGTTTTGTTCAGAGGAAAGCTTTGGGCCAAAATGTGTTGTACTGCAGTAGTGATTTGGGTAATTAGCATATTTATCACTTTGTAGGATTATCATTTCTTTGTGGTGAGAACATTCAAAATCTTCTTCTGTTTTGGAATTACAGTACATTATTGTTCACTGTAGTCACCCTGCCATGCAATACACACTAGTGGTTATGTCTCCTATTTACTTGAAGTATTTCCTCCTCCTCCTCCTCCTCCTCCTCCTCCTCTCCTTTTTAAATTTTCCCTCTTGTCTTTTTTATTTTTAAACGTTTATTTTATTTATTTATTTATTTTATATGTGGTGCTGAGGATCGAACCCAGTGCCTCACACATGCCAGGCAAGTGCTCTACCACGGAGCCACAACACCAGCCCCCTATGCCCTCTTTTTAGTGGGCAAGCCCTGCACAGCTGCCCCTTGGGGGCTGTGGTCGGGCTATTCTAGCGCTCCACTGCCCTCTGCTGCCCAGTCAGGGTGTGTGCAGCGAGTGTGAAGTCCTCTTAGAGACTCACCGACTTTTCCATTAAGTCTTGCTTCTTGTCCAAGGATATGAGAAGCTCGCTTTAGGAAGAGGGAATAGAGAGTTCACTGTACTTTAACCTAAACTGAAGATAAACTGACATTTCTAAGAAGAGCAAGTATCCTTATCATGGAGTACATGGACCCTTACAAGCTATGTGAATGGACTTGATGGATGGACCAAGCTCTTGTATGGTTAGCATGAATATCTATTTACTTAAAATCATATGCAATTTTTTAGGGAGAGTACCCACAACTTTCACCAGATTCTGCAAAGGGTTCATATTCCTAAAAGTTTAATGTACATCGCTATGGAGCAATTATTTACAGTTTTCAGACTGTTCATTCCTCAATATATAGATTTTTTTACTTATAAATTACTAATATGTGCTAAATGATATACTGAAAATGAAATAAAGGGTTTTTGTGTTTTTCTAATCATGATGGAGTCATGGTATTATTTGCTCATGTCTTGTCACAAGGGGAGACGTTTTTCACCAATGATGGAAACATAACTATATTATTCCCTGATGGTTTTGCCCAACTTCTTTTCTAGTCTAGTGGATACTGTCATTGCTTTTATCTTGAAATCTAGTAAGCAAAGAACTAGGTATAAGGAGGAGGTTTGCCTCTTTTGAGTTTTACTTGAGCTTAAATGATTAGTGTATATGAGTGCCTGGTCATTCTTCCATTTTGAGAAGTTATTTTGCTTAGAAATAATAAACACAAGCAGTAATCCAATCAACTTACTGGCTCTGGTATAAGCCCTTCCTCTGTTGTGGCTAGATAATATATTTCAAATATTATTTGAAAATCTGATTTCTCGTTCTTGTTTTCTTAGTCTTAACTAGTCCTACACATTACTAAGCATCTAGGTAATTCCGGGGCTTATTGTCACAGGGAAAAAATATTTTGACATTATTGTAAATATTTTTATGTTAAAAACACTTGAAGGAATTAATTTAGTGGCCATTAAACCTAATAATGCTCAGCCTTTCCAGTGTCCTCAAGTCTGCCAAGCAACCAGAGCTGGCTTCATGAAAGAAGGTTGGAATCCTGAGCAAAATGCTAGGGAGTTTCAAATTAAAGAGACAAGACTTTAATTACCTTTAAAACCAGCTCCAGGACGCTTCTCCTAGCTCCAGCCTCCAGCCGCCTAATGCGGTAGCGAGGTTTACTGAAGAGGCTAGCGAGAGAGAGAGAACACGCCAGGGAGTGGATTTTTTTGGGGGAACAAAAAATTCCAGGGAAAATCCCATCCAATGGAGGTTAAGGGGGGCAGCATCCCAAGGTCAGGGGCAACGATTGGGTCTTTGCGGCAGTGGCCAGACACGCCTCTACACGGACAAGCCCCCGGACCTGGGAAAGGGTGGGGAATGGCTCTGACACAGCTGTGTCTAAGCGCCTCTCACCCAGCCAGGGAGGGAACTCAAATCACGTGTGAGGATGGCCGCCCACACTCAAGCCTCCTTCATTAAGACTTGTTTTGAAAGCAACTTGCCAGGGGCTCTATCCCATCATGGAGGATCTTTTGCCCTGGTGCTTGTAGAAGCACATTCCTTTGGAGAAGAGGGTGTTTCTTTGTGTTTTCCTAGTCATAAAGCCTGTTTGGGTAGTTGTGTGTGGACACAGTGATCAATGTGAGTTTAGGTCCAGAGAACCTAGATGCCATGTCCAAGTACAAACTGGGTTGTGTGGTGGTGTATCCAGTTTGAGTTCAGCGGGGACCTTTGTATCCAGGTTTCATGCCCCTTGATCCCCTTACCCTAAAATCAGTATGTTTCAAGTGAAGCCATGATGTGGACCCAGGGCTAGAATTCCCTGAGCAGGAAGCAGAGCCGTATGGGTGGGAATGGATGATTGTCTGGACCAAATGTTCAAGTAGAACACAGAAATATGGGCTTTAATTCTAATCACTGGAGAATGTGATAGGCACCCTCTAGTTTTTCACAACCCTCTGCCCTCCCTTAGAAATGCTTCTTATGCCAGGACCAATGTTCTTACGCCACAACAGGCTGCGTACTATACAGCTCTATATACAGACAGCTCAGGTGTACAGACTGGGAATCAGTGTTGCTCACGGGCTGAGCCAGAGGTAATGGAGATTATCTCAAAATTGAAAGCAAAAGCTCCATGAAGTAATAGTTATCTTCACTCTCTATGGTGTGTTGATATTATCCTGCCTTGTCAATTCAGGAATCAAAACTTAGTTACAAAGTTGGAAGAACAAAAGCAGGCGGGAATGCTCGGAGATAAACTGGAACCCTTAAGGACAAAATGGAACCTGGTGTGGCTCTCGTGGAATCTAACCTTGAAGATGGGTTGACCAGTAGAAAATGCTGGCGCCCTTTATGGTGGAATCATAGCTACAACCCCACTTCTCAGTACCAATTCTATTTTAGTCTGCTTTTTCATCGATGTGACAAAGACCTCACAAAAACAGACGTAGAGGAAAAATAGTTTATTGTGGCTCATGGTTTCATAGGTTCGGTCCATGATTGCCCAACTCCATAGCCTTTGGTCAAGGTGAGGCAGAAGGGCATGCTGGAGGAAAGTAGCTCAGTTCACGACAGTCAGAAAGCAGAGAGAGCTAGCTCTATTAACCAGGGACAAAATATAAATCCCAAAGTCACACTCCCAGTGATCCTCCTCTTCTAACCACACCCCATCTGCCTATAGTTACTGCCCAGTTAATCCATATTAATTAACTTAATTCACCAATTAAGTTATACTTCTCATCATCTAATAATTTCATCTTGAAAAACTCTTGCATTGCCTGCACACGTGAGCTTTTGAGAGACACCTCATATCTAACCCTAGTGACAAATTTACAATCAAAACAAATTATGCTAAAACCAGAGATAACACAATCCTCAGAACTCATCATATATTAATTATTTTCAACATTTTATTATGATCTGCCCCCCCACCCCCTGGGGGGCATGTCTGTTCTGTCGGCTTGGTGGACAGCAAAGCCTTGACTCTGTCTTTCAGCTTGTACTTGTGATTTTTCCTTTCAGCTCACTGGGGTCTTACTCAGGCATATGATGTCCAGCATCCAGCCACAGGTTTGGGACCTGATTAGATGCATATTTGGGGTTCATTCCCTCCCTTCCACAGTTTAAAAAAATATTTTTCTTTGAGGGGCTGGGGTTGTGGCTCAGGGGTAGAGTGCTTGCCTTGTATGCATGAGGCACTGCGTTTGATCTCCAGCACCACATAAAAATAAATAAATAAAAGTGAAGATATTAAAAAAATTCTATAAAAAATATTTTTCTTTGAGGTCAGAGGTGGAATGTTCCATATGTAATATCTGCACTCAAAATTTTTCAAATTTTGTAACAATTTGAATTTTAGATTTTTGAATCCGGAATGCTCAATCTGTAAAAATTTAAATCTTTTCTTTTTATCCCTTTCTGGTTTTATGTTTAATAATGAGCTTAGCATTTATGAGGTAATATTGGAAAAGATCCAAGGCAAAAAATAATCCTGCTTCTTCTGTGTATCAAACAGCCCTATATGGGATATTAATAGTACATGATTATAATGCCACATGGTATGCTTTAACTCGTAGATAAAGTGAAGAGAGGGGCAAGTATGAAAAGCCTCCCATATGTCCACAAAGAGAACCAAATGCTTGTGAACATCCCAGTGATTTCCACAATGCTCACCGTGAATGAACATTTACTGAACGCTTGCTTGGGGCAGGCCCCTGTACTGTACTGGTTAACTCATAAGGAAACAGAAATGACTTTTAACACCAGGATTAGTAGTGCTATATTTATTACACCAGTAGTAGTAGTAGTAGTGTTACCTTAGTATCTAATTATTCTTAGTAGTTGGTAACAAGCATGAATTCCTGGCTATTAAAAGAAAGGATGAAGGTGATCCTGCCCAAAATATCATTCAGTACAATGACATATTTACTGTGAAGTCTGGGAAATACTGATGATTGCATTTATTAATGGCCTGAAGTAAAGGTGGATCTTCTACAATGACAGATACAAGGTATGGTCATAAACTATAGAGTCTTTAAGAAAACAGCACTCCTGATGGTATGTGATTAGATGTTTGCAGTAATTGTCATCAACACACTCACCCCACAGTTTCCTGGGCACCAACTCCTAACTCTTGACTAATTCAGTGGAAGAATGGATGAAGTTCTTGTGAAGTGGGTTTTTCATGTCCTTGGCTCTTCTGCTGTGTAGTTATAGCTCGCCTTGAGCTGAAGACAGAACTGTGGGTGTATTGGGTTAAATGCTTCTATTTTAAAATCTAATTTTCTCTTCAAAGATACCTCCTAGACACACCACATGCATATTTTAAAGCTGCAGGTGCCTGTGAAATTTCTTCATTTTTATAACTAAAGGTTTTTAAGTCTGGTAAATTAAACTTCAAGAAATAAAATGAGAGCCAAGTTAATAAACTGATCATTTGCTGATTGCAAAGGCTGGAGGCACTTTGGATTCTAGCTTTATTTCCTGATGTTTTGCATTTGGATGGGCTTAGGAGTAGATTTGGTTAAACTGAAGGTGAGACAGGAAGGACACAATGCTCTAACATAAAATAAGAGTATTTGTCATTTATCTTTTACATATTTACTATTTTGAATATTTATAATTTACCTTTTAGTTTTTGAGTTAAAAGTAAATACCTTGGAGAATATAATTTAATAATAACGTATGAGCTGTTGCCTTTACAGGAGTTTCTGGTAGCCAGAGAGGAGGACACTGTGGGAATGGGACAAAGGACAGACCATGGGTATCTGTGTATATGTCCATATGTGTATATACATGTAATGCAATGTGTGCACCTATAAGAAAGTATACAAATGTGTGTGCATATGTGCTTGTAACATTGTGGTGTATGTCATGTATGTGTGTATGCATATATATGCATTACATGAGTATGACATATATTTTATATGTGGTACATGATGTCAAAGTTATGCACATATACATAGTATCTGAAAGTAATGTGTAAACATGTGATGTAAGTATATGTATGTATGCACTTAATGCAAATTTGCATGGATTCAATGAATAAATGCATATGTATACTTATGTGTGAAATATAAGTATGCATATATGTAACAAAGAATGTGCACATATTTATGTAGTGTGTATCCATGCACATATGCATGCATGCATGTAACAAATGTGCAGGTAGCGTGTACATGTGATATAAATGTAATGAGAAGGCCAGGATTGTGGCTCAGTGGTAGAGTGCTTGCCTAGCATGCATGAGGCACTGGGTTCGATCTCCAGCACCACATACAAATAAACAAATAAAGGAAAGGTTAAAAAAAAATGTTATGAGGACATATATATAATGTAGGTGAATACTTGCATGTAATGTATGTGGTGTAAGTGGGTGCCATCTACATATGTATGTATGTATACATGTTAGTGTGTTGTGTATAGGTACATAAATACATCTAATGTTGTATCCCATTGAAGCTCTGCTTCTTCAGGGTCTGACATGCTTAGTTTTCAACATTAGATGTCTCTAATTTTCTTTTTTCAAGATATCTTTTGATGTTCTCATTCCTTTGCATTTCCACATACATTTTATAAGCAATTTTCAATTTCTGTATAGTAGTTTGTGGGATAGAGTGGAATTACATTAAAGTTTCTGACTCAGTTTGGAGAAAATTTACATCAATATTGAATTTCTGGATCCATGAACAGGTTTCTCTCCCCATTTATTTAGGTTTTCTTTGGTTTCTTTCAACAATGTTTTGTCCCTTTTTGTGTAAATATCTTACTCATATTTTGTTAAATTTATTCCTAAATTTGTCATATTTTGTGGGAAGCCATTCTCTCATGTGATTTGAGTTACCTCCCTGGCTGGATGAGAGGCGCTCAGGCAAGCTTTGTCAGAGCCTTCCCCACCCTGTCCCAGGTGCGAGGGCTTGTCCGTGTGGGGGTGTGCCTGACCACTGACCTGAGGACCAATCACTGACCTTGACCTTGGAATGCTGTCCCCCTCGACCTTCATTGGATGGAATTTTCCCTCGAATTTTTTGTTCTTCAATAAAAGCTCACTCCCTGGCGTGTTTCCCTCTCTCTTGCTGGCCTCTCGTGCTAATCTCGCTACCGCATTAGATGGTTGGAGGCAGGAGCTAGGAGGAGCCGTCTCTGAGCTGGGCAAAAAAGGTAACTGAGAGTCATGTCTCTTTAATTTAAACTCACTAGTTAATTTCTATGCTTCGAACCTCTATTATGAAGCTAGTGTGCTGGTCGCGTGGCTGAATATTTTATGCTGTTGTATATTGTATTTTCTTTCAAATTTCATTTCCCAAAAATCTATTGCTAGTACCTAAAATTAATTTTTTAAAAAAATATACTGACCTTGGGGCGGGATTGTAGCTCAGAGGTAAAGCACTTGCCTAGCATATGGGAGGCACTGGGTTCAATTCTCAGCACTACAGATAAATAGATAAAAATAAAGGTCCATTGACAACTAAAAAAAAAATTAAAAAAAAACCATTCTGACCTTGTAGTCCAAGAGCTCATTAAACTTCCTTGTTAGATTTGTTAGCCTTTTTTGTAGATTCTTTAGGGTGTTCTATATAAACAGTCATGCCGTCTGCAAGCAGACAGTTTCACCTTTCTTTAGAGTTCATGTGCCCTTTCTCCTTCCCTTTCTTTCCTTTCCTCCCTCATTTCATTTCTCCCTTCTTCCCCACTTCTTCCTTCCACCTTTCCGTCTCATCACACTCATCAGCATTTCTACTGCATTGCTTAGTGAAAGGATGAAGCACAATGCTCTCAGTCATAGAGGGAAAGTCCCACTCATTAAAAATCAACTTCAGGGTTAGTTGTGAGTTTTTGAGATTACCTTTCATTAGACTGAGGTATTTCACTCCTTTTTTATGACCAACTAATATTCCATTGTGTGTCTATATTTGTTTATCCATCCAAAAGAATGACACATGACACTGTAACCTAAATTACTTAGGTTCTTCTTTTGTAACCTGGCTATTGCATATAACTTTAGTATGTTTGGTTCAAGTCACTGAAAGAATAAGTAGGTACTTGAAGTGAATTCTAATTTTTTATTTATATCTATTTCCAACCCTTAGGACAAAAACAAACAAACAAACAAAAAAACAACAACCCAGTATCATTCTATGCAATATTGTTACCACAGTTAAAACAACCGATTGCTTTACATAAGATGATCTTATTTTAATTTGCCCTATACAAGGTCATACACTCAAAAACTGTAATTACAATGGTTTAGCACGACAACTTCTGGTCAGAGAGTCATATTATAACAAGTGGTAAAGATTTAAATAACTGGGTTCATTAAAAACACCAAATGTTGAGGGCTTCTGTGTCTTGGAGGAAAGCCAATACATTCTGGTCACCATTGCAAGAACCGAGTTATATGAGGCTGTCAGAGGGGAAAGGGAAGGAAATCAGAAGAAACTCCAGTGGAGACAGGTGTGCAGAGTGAGGGGATATGTCAGTGGAGAAGCGCGTGGGAGAGTGTTGAATCTAAATAACAGATTTTCTGTGCACAAACAGTAGTTACTAACCATCTTGTGGTTTGAGTTTAACGTGGCCTGACATCCATGAACTCATCAGTGAGTACGGATGCTCCTCCAGCCATGATGGGGTTACCTCCTGACAAATCCATCATAAATTCAAAATATCCTGAGTTAGAAATGCATCCAACACACCTAAACCACTGTATGTCCTAGCTTAGTTTTTTCCCTAAACTAAGGGGTGGGGGAGCTGACCGTGAGCTGCAGCTGCTGCCATTGCTCAGTGTCGGTGAGAGGGAGACTCCATGTCTCTAGACAGGGACAGGACCCGAATTCAAATTTCAAAGTGTGGCGTTTACTGAATGTGTGTTGTTTTCATGCCATCTTAAAGTGGAAAAATCCCACCATGAACCAACCATATTAAATGATGCATCTTCAATGGGGGACGATCTGTAAATGGATGGAGATGGCTATCTTCCAATGTAGTTTATTGACTCCAGTCTTCCCTATAAAAAGAGTATGCTTCCCCATTCACTGTGAACCTGCCAAGCCTCCTGCATAGGATTGGCTTCTCTTCCTTTGATAGGGAGACCTGAGCTATGAGTCTGATAAGCAGAGAGGACCTATGAGAAACTAATGTGACTCCATTTTTTGAGAAACCAGCCTCTACCTCAGAGCAAAGCCTGTCCAAGGAAGGGGGCGTGACCCTTGTCCTTGGAAAAACCCACAGAGCACTCCTAAGCACATACCCACCTTGCTGAGTTGTTTGTCTGCAAATAACAAGAGAGATCTGCGGCGCCAGGTGTCCCTGACTCAGTTAAGCTAAGTGAGGACCCATAGCAACCCGCTAGCAACCACCAATCAGCATGAGACAGGGAAAATATCTGGGATGCCAGATGACCCCCCAGTAATTTATGGTGGTTGATAACATGTTGGGAAACCATGTAGTTTAGCACGTACACCCCTCGTGGCTTAAACCAATCAGTTCTTGTACTAACCAATCACCCCTACCCAACTTGTTCCCACCAGTGAATGTGCTAATCAATGTAAAGAGTTGTTGATTAACTTTCCCGCGGTATGGAATGATTTGCTGTGTGATTTTGTGATGCATAGAGTATCCCCCCAAACCTATAAAATCTCACTGAACAAAGGACTGGGACTCACTCCCTGGGACCGCTGCATCGGGAACGGTTGTGAGTCTAGGCTGGAGCTTGCAATAAAGACTCTTGTGTGATTGCATCGGATTCGGCTCCTGGAGGTCTATTGGGGTCCCACGAATCTGGCATAACACCTACATCCATCCACACTGATGCTTTACAAGTGCTGTTGGGCTTCTGACTTTGATCTCTTCTCTTTGCTCTGAGATACATTCCAGATGGGACTGCTCTTCATAGGAGGACACCTGGAGCAGGAGCCACCAAGTGGCTGATATGCAGCCTGTAGGAGTGGGACAGGTGGGTCATATGGTGATTCCATTCCTAGTTTTTTTTAATGAATCTTCACATTGCTTTTTAAAGTGGTTTTACTTTAAGGCATTGCAAGTTTGGGGTTGCTTGTTTCTACTATAAATCTTAGTTGAAAGTGGTAATAACATTTTTGTTTTTTTTTTTCCTGGAACTGAACCCAAGGGCACTTTACTACTGAGCCACATCCCTAGCCCTTTTTGAGACAGGGTCTCATTAAGTTGCTTAGGGCCTCACTAAGTTGCTGAGGCTGGTCTTAAACTCACAATTCTTCTGCCTCAGCTTCCTGAGTTGCTGGGATTATAGGCGTGCAACACCATACCTGGCCCAAGATAAATCTTTTTTTTTTTTTTGGGGGTTTCTTCTGAGTTTTTCTTTTTCTTTTTTTTTTTTTTTTAATTTTTTATTGTTGGTTGTTCAAAACATTACATAGTTCTTGACATATCATATTTCACACTTTGATTCAAGTGGGTTATGAGCTCCCATTTTTACCCCGTATACAGATTGCAGAATCACATCGGTTACACATCCATTGATTTACATGTTGCCATACTAGTGTCTGTCGTGTTCTGCTGCCTTTCCTATCCTCTACTATCCCCCCTCCCCTCCCCTCCCCTTCCCTCTTCTCTCTCTACCCCCTCTACTGTCATTCATTTCTCCCCCTTGTATTATTTTTCCCTTTCCCCTCATTTCCTCTTGTATGTAATTTTGTATAACCCTGAGGGTCTCCTTCCATTTCCATGCAATTTCCCTTCTCTCTCCCTTTCCCTCCCACCTCTCATCCCTGTTTAATGTTAATCTTCTTCTCATGCTCTTCGTCCCTACTCTGTTCTTAGTTACTCTCCTTATATCAAAGAAGACATTTGGCATTTGTTTTTTAGGGATTGGCTAGCTTCACTTAGCATAATCTGCTCTAATGCCATCCATTTCCCTGCAAATTCTATGATTTTGTCATTTTTTAATGCAGAGTAATACTCCATTGTGTATAAATGCCACATTTTTTTTTTTATCCATTCGTCTATTGAAGGGCATCTAGGTTGGTTCCACAGTCTTGCTATTGTTAATTGAGCTGCTATGAACATCGATGTAGCAGTGTCCCTGTAGCATGCTCTTTTTAGGTCTTTAGGGAATAGACCGAGAAGGGGAATAGCTGGGTCAAATGGTGGTTCCATTCCCAGCTTTCCAAGAAATCTCCATACTGCTTTCCAAATTGGCTGCACCAATTTGCAGTCCCACCAGCAATGTACAAGTGTACCCTTTTCCCCACATCCTCGCCAGCACTTGTTGTTGTTTGACTTCATAATGGCTGCCAATCTTACTGGAGTGAGATGGCATCTTAGGGTGGTTTTGATTTGCATTTCTCTGACTGCTAGAGATGGTGAGCATTTTTTCATGTAGTTGTTGATTGATTGTATGTCCTCCTCTGAGAAGTGTCTGTTCAGGTCCTTGGCCCATTTGTTGATTGGGTTATTTGTTATCTTATTGTCTAATTTTTTGAGTTCTTTGTATACTCTGGATATTAGGGCTCTATCTGAAGTGTGAGGAGTAAAGATTTGTTCCCAAGATGTAGGCTCCCTATTTACCTCTCTTATTGTTTCTTTTGCTGAGAAAAAACTTTTTATTTTAAGTAAGTCCCATTTGTTGATTCTAGTAATTAACTTTTGTGCTATGGGTGTCCTACTGAGGAATTTGGAGCCCGACCCCACAGTATGTAGATCGTAGCCAACTTTTTCTTCTATCAGACGCCGTGTCTCTGATTTGATATCAAGCTCCTTGATCCATTTTGAATTAACTTTTGTGCATGGCGAGAGAAAGGGATTCAGTTTCATTTTGTTGCATATGGATTTCCAGTTTTCCCAGCACCATTTGTTGAAGATGCTATCCTTCCTCCATTGCATGCTTTTAGCCCCTTTATCAAATATAAGATAGTTGTAGTTTTGTGGATTGGTTTCTGTGTCCTCTATTCTGTACCATTGGTCCACCCGCCTGTTTTGGTACCAGTACCATGCTGTTTTTGTTACTATTGCTCTGTAGTATAGTTTGAGGTCTGGTATCGCTATACCGCCTGATTCACACTTCCTGCTTAGCATTGTTTTTGCTATTCTGGGTCTTTTATTTTTCCATATGAATTTCATGATTGCTTTCTCTATTTCTACAAGAAATGCCGTTGGGATTTTGATTGGCATTGCATTAAACCTATAGAGAACTTTTGGTAATATCGCCATTTTGGTGATGTTGGTTCTGCCTATCCATGAACAGGGTATATTTTTCCATCTTCTAAGATCTTCTTCTATTTCTCTCTTTAGGGTTCTGTAGTTTTCATTGTATAAATCTTTCACCTCTTTTGTTAGGTTGATTCCCAAGTATTTTATTTTTTTGAGGATATTGTGAATGGGGTGGTTTTCCTCATTTCCATTTCAGAGGATTTGTCGCTGATATACAGGAACGCCTTTGATTTATGCGTGTTGATTTTATATCCTGCGACTTTGCTGAATTCATTTATTAGCTCTAATAGTTTCTTTGTAGACCCTTTTGGGTCTGCTAGGTATATAATCATGTCAACTACAAATAGTGATAATTTAAGTTCTTCTTTTCCTATTTTTATGCCTTTAATTTCTTTCGTCTGTCTAATTGCTCTGGCCAGTGTTTCGAGAACTATGTTGAACAGAAGTGGTGAGAGAGGGCATCCCTGTCTTGTTCCAGATTTTAGAGGGAATGCCTTCAATTTTTCTCCATTCAGAATGATGCTAGCCTGAGGCTTAGCATAGATTGCTTTTACAATATTGAGGTATGTTCCTGTTATCCCTAGTTTTTATAGAGTTTTGAACATAAAGCGATGGTGTACTTTGTCGAATGCTTTTTCTGCATCTATCGAGATGATCATATGGTTCTTATTTTTAAGTCTATTGATGTGGTGAATAACATTTATTGATTTCCGTATATTGAACCAGACTTGCATCCCAGGGATGAATCCTACTTGCTCATGGTGCACAATTTTTTTGATATGTTTTTGCATCAGCCAGCAGTCTGGCTGGGCACAATTCAGGAGCCACTTGTCAAAAGAAACAAACTTTATTTTTAGAACACACACACCGCACCACACAGCTCTTCAGAAAAAAAACCTCAGAGCCCAACTGCCACCACAGGCTTCCCACAAGCCTCTCTCTCCCACACAAGCTTCTCTCCACCTCCCCCAATCCTCCTGCTCTTGAGGCCGATTGGCTGGGTCACATGGGCGGAGCCAAAAAAGTCCCCCAATGAGCAGCTCCGTGGTCTGAAAGGGCAGGGAAACAGTCCAATGAGCATCACCGCAGAGGAGCCAATCAGCTAGATGTTGCTGGGGCCGAGGAGCCAATCAGCTAGATGTTGCTGGGGCCGCTGTGAGCCAATCATCAGCCGGCAGCTGGAAGTTTGCTGGGGCCCCTTCGGCTGTGGCTCTCAACATCTCCCCCTCTCTGTTTAAACAACAAGCATGTGGCTTAGGGACCGTGTCTGTTAGGCAGTCCAATTCAACATATGGTCCTTACCCGTCATCGGATGAACTGACCTCTAGGTGTCAGCCTCCTGTCTTAGGTTGGTACCACTGCAATTGGATTATACCCGTCACTGACTACCGGTCCAGCATACAGCTATACTTGTGGATAGGCCTTTGCACCAGTGGGGGGGTGAGGTTCTTTGCCTCACCTCTGTTGGCCCCCAAATTTTAGACCATCACTAGTAGAGGAGGATGCAAAATGCCATGACATTAAGCCAATTGAGGGCTCCTTTGAAAAATTGTACCACCGGTGACATCATCAGCAAAAATACCCCAACACTACCACAAGTCGCTGCACCAACAGATAGTTCACAATGTATACAGGTGAGCTCACAATGTGTCCAGGCAAGTTCTGCAAGCAGTTCAGTGATGGCTATTGTAGAATCTGTAGATTGGTTTTATCTTTGACTTCACCAGCACTGGGATGAAGATAGGAATTCTGGCAATAATGGCTAAAGAAAAAATTATGTAACATTACAGAAGGCACTAAAAGAAAACAATTTTCTTAACAATTTACATTGTCTTCACCGGCACTGGGATGAAGATAGGAATTCTGGCAATAATGGCTAAAGAAAAAATTATGTAACATTACAGAAGGCACTAAAAGAAAACAATTTTCTTAACAATTTACATTATCTTTAAGAGAATTATTAAATATAATGAAAAGGAAAGGTGAAAGTAAACAAACAGATCTGTTAACCTTCTTTTTTGTTTACATATTAAAACAATCCTCAACAGTTGTTTACCCGATTTAAATTAAACCATATAAATCACGTGAAAAAAAAATATTTGGATCCATTTTATCATGAGCGCTCATCATATATGATATATGGACATACATACATTCAAACATATAACACAAAACACAAGTGTGCACACATAATATAATACATACAACACATAACATTATAGTAAAGGCCTTATAACTTTTTACAGGTGAAATCTCCATTGCAATGTTTAAAAACTCTATAGTCAAAAAATACTGATCAGCAAAACATTAACCTAGGTCTGTATGAGCTCAAAAAACAAAATAGAACTTCATGATATGGCAAAGGGCAATAATAAAATAGATATTGAAAAAAGCATCCTGGTTCTGTTGCAGATGTAAGAATAGCCAAACTGGAGTTTTGGATATCAGTTGTTATGGATTTGAGCCAAATCATCTTCTTTTTGGTCTGTAGAAATCGCTTTAATCTTTCTGGAATCCAAATCGGCTGCTGTTCTCCCTGTGGAAACACATAAACAGACCCCCGACTCCAGACAATCACTGGGTCAGGACCTTGGTTAATCTCTCTGGAATCCAAATCGTCTGCTGTTCTCCCTGTGGAAACACACAAACAGACCCCCAACTCCAGACAATTACTGGGTCAGGACCTTTCCATTGTCCTGTTAGAATATCCTTCCAAAGTACCTTGGGCTTATGCACATTTTTTGGACACATATGCCTTTCCGCAGCACTAAGTCCTGTTGAATCCAAATTTAAAAAGTTTAGAGTAAAAAGGGTTATTTTAAGTTTATCTTTGGGGAATATATACCCCTTCCCAATTCCTTCTTTTTGCTTTAATAAGTACATTTTAATAGTTTGATGAGCTCTTTCAACTATGCCTTGTCCCTGTGGATTGTATGGGATTCCTGTTATATGAGTAATGCCAAATGTTGAGCAAAATTGTTTAAAAGAGGTAGAAGTATAACCAGGGGCATTATCTGTTTTTAACTGTTTTGGAACACCTACAGTGGCAAAATTTTGTAAGCAATGAGCTATAACATCTTTAGTTTTTTCTCCGGCATGAAGGGAGCCCATCAAAAATCCAGAAGAAGTATCAACTGTAACATGCAAATATTTTAATTTTCCAAATTCTGGCAAGTGTGTGACGTCCATCTGCCAAATATGGTTAGGTATCAATCCTCTAGGATTGACTCCAAGATTAACTTGTGGTAAAAAGGTCACACAATTTTGACATTGTTTTATTATTTGTCTAGCTTGTTCCTTAGTTATTTTAAAACGCTTTTGTAAAGTATTAGCATTGACATGGAACTTTTTATGAAAATTTATAGCTTCTTCTAGTGTAGAGAAAATATGTATATCATGTGTAGTTTTATCTGCTAAATCATTGCCCAAACTAAGGGCTCCAGGCAATCCTGTATGTGCCCTGATATGTCCTATAAAGAATGGATTTTTTCTGTCCCAGATTAGACTTTGTATAGTGGAAAGCAAAGAGAAAACAGTAGAGGAAGGGGAAATCCTACCAGCATCTTCAAGAGATACTATAGCATTAACTACATACTGACTATCAGAAAATAAATTAAATACAGAATCTTTAAACATCACAAAAGCTTGTAAAACTGCATTAAGCTCTACCTTTTGAGCTGATTGTTTGGGTACTAAAAATGTAAAAGTTTGATCAGGGGTAACTACTGCTGCTGTACCATTATTTGACCCATCAGTGAATATATTTGGAGCATTCATGATAGGTGTTTTTCTTGTCATTTTTGGAAAAATTACAGGATGCAATGACCAAAAAGACAATAAAGGATTAGATGGTAAGTGGTTATCAAATGAAACATTAGATTTGCACATGATTATTGCCCAAGTATTTAACTCATTAGCTAACTCATCAATTTGATTCATAGTATATGGAGTAATAATTTTATTGGGAGAAATTCCAAACACTCCCTTTGCTGCTTTTATTCCTTTGAGTATTAATTGTCCTACAGCCTCAGGATACCTAGTAAGAATAGTGTTAGGAGAATAAGATAAATGTATCCATAATAATGGACCTTCTTGCCAAAATACTCCTGTAGGAATATTTTTTGTTGGTAGTACAATAAATAATAAAGGCAAACTTATATCAATTCTATCCAAATGCATATTTTCCATATATGTTTCAATGATTTTTAATGCCTTTCTTGCTTCAGGCGTTAACATTCGGGGTGAATTTGGATCTGATGGACCTTTTAGGATATCAAATAAAGGTCCCAACTCTCCTGTTGGTATACCTAAATAAGGCCTTATCCAATTTATGTCTCCTAATAACTTTTGAAAGTCATTAAGTGATTTGAGTTGATCTACTCGTATTTGAATTTTTGGTGGACGGACCTTGGTTGAGGATAATAGAACTCCTAAATAATTAATTGGAAAATTTAATTGTACTTTATCTATTGCTATCTCTAGATTATAATTTTTTAATAAGTTTGTAAGTGTGGCATAACATTCTAGCAATGTGTTTTTATCTTTGTGTGCTAATAATACATCATCCATATAGTGAAATATTTGTAGTTCAGGATTTTGATTTCTAAGTGGCTGGATTGCTTTGTTAACATAAATTTGACACATAGTTGGGCTGTTAGCCATCCCTTGAGGGAGTACTTTCCATTCATATCTCTGATCAGGACCTTCATGATTCAGTGCAGGGATAGTAAATGCAAAACATGGACTATCCTCAGGATGAATTGGAATTGAAAAAAAACAATCTTTAATATCTATAACTAAAACATACCAGATTTTTGGCAAAGCAGACAACTGAGGAATCCCTGATTGAGCAGGTCCCATAATAACCATCTCATTATTAATGGCTCTTAAATCTTGCAATAATCTCCATTTACCAGATTTCTTTTTGATGACAAAAATGGGAGTATTATGGGGAGATACAGAAGGTTGTATATGTCCTTCTGCTAATTGTTGTTTGACCAGGTCATGGGCTGCTTGTATCTTTTCTTTAGTCAGGGGCCACTGAGGAACCCATACTGGTCTTTCTGATTTCCAAGTAATTTTTATTGTCTCAGTGGCCCTTACTGAAAATCCAACCCATGTCTGTCTGTTCCTTGATCTATTTGTATTGGTGCTGCTATACCTTGTTCTTGTTTTTCTAATCTTTTTCCTTTCCTAAAACCTTGTCTAGTCATAATAGTGGGTGCATTTTGGTTGATGTTATTTGTTAATGTCAAACCTAATTGATCTAGGACATCTCGTCCCCATAAATTTACGGGAAGATGATCCAATACATATGGCTGTATAGTTCCTTCACATCCTTCAGGATCCTTCCAATCTAATACCATTGCACTTCTATGGGGATTAGTCGCCACTCCTAGGCCTCGAAGCGTTTGAGTGGCTTGTTGTAATGGCCAATGTTTTGGCCATTCTTGACGAGAGATGATGCTAAGGTCTGCACCTGTATCCAGTAGCCCATTAAATTCATGTCCTTGAATATTTAGTTTTAGCATGGGGCGAGAATCTAAATTTAAAGAAAGCATAGCCCAATCTACACCTGTGGAGCCTAATCCCTTGGAACCTCTTTCTACAGTACGACTGGAAAATTTATCATGTAGGCTGGGTATTATTAGTAACTGTGCTATTCTATCTCCTGGTGAAATTACTGATATACCTCTTGGAGAACTGGCTATAATTTTTATTTCACCTTCATAATCGGGATCAATTACCCCAGGACTTATCATAAGTCCTTTTAGAGTAGAAGAGCTGCGTCCCAATAATAAGCCTACTGTTCCTTTGGGAAGAGGTCCTTTCACCCCTGTGGGAATGATTTGAACTCCCATCTCTGGAGTTAGTACTGCTCTGGCGGAGGCGCAGATGTCCAACCCTGCGCTCCCTCTGGTTTGTCTGATGAGGGATCTGATGGACAATGTGTCCTGGGCACTACCCTGATGGGGTTGCTGGGTTCCTCCAGTGCTCCGTATATTTGTGGTTTTGGGCCCCGGAGCATTGGGCCCCCCTGTCCATTTTTTGGCAATGGAGCCCAATGCCTTTCTCCACGATATCGTGGATAAACACCTGGTCCTTGTTCATTTTTTGATAATGGAGTACCCTCTATGGTGGTTTGAGAACGGCATTCATTAGCCCAATGTCTCCCTCTACGGCATCGTGGGCAAATACCTGGTATTCTACTCCTTTGATACCTAGTTTTGTTAAACCCTCCTCCAATGGGGCAATTCCTTTTAAAATGTCCTGTTTGTTCACAATTGTAGCATGTTCTTGGCCTGGCATCTAAAGCCTGTTTTACTGCAGCTGCCACAATTTGCCCTTGTTCATTAATGTCTCTGGCATCTAAAGCCTGTTTTACTGCAGCTGCCACGACTTGCTCTTGTTCATTAATGTCTCTACATAATTTAATATATGTGTTTAAATCTTCATGTTTCCATGGTCTAATGATATCTCTGCACCAACAATTCGCTTGCTCATAAGCCAGGTGTTTTAGTAATGGCATTGCTTGTTCTGTATTCCCAAAAACTCTGGTAGCTGTTTGAATAAGCCTATCTACAAATTCAGCATAAGGTTCATTAGCTCCTTGTATTACCTTAGATAATTGACCTTGTAAACCTCCATGTCCTTGTAAAGTCTTCCATGCCTTAATTGCATCTGCAGCAATTTGTGCGTATACGCCAGGATCATATGCAATTTGTTGCTGCTGATCCTCATAAGGTCCCTTTCCTAACAACATATCTAGATTTCTCTGAGGATAACCAGCTGCTGCATTTCGCCTAGCCGTCTCCTTGCAAAATTCCTCATTGGCAACCTTCCATAACAGGTATTGTCCTCCATTTAGCACAGCTTTACACATATTAGCCCAATCTGCTGGCGTCATGTTCAAGTTGTTAATGGATTCGACCAAGCTTACAGTGAAGGGTGCTTGAGGACCATAGGTTGTTACAGCCTCTTTTAGCTGCTTCACTGTTTTGAAATTTAAAACTTGGTAAAATCGCTGCCCTCCTGCCTCAAATACAGGGCATGTTAATATTTGAGATCTTGTCTCAGGATCCCAACTATCAACTGCGGGGGTTGGGGACCTCCCAGCATATGGAGGTGGCCTTGTTAGTTGGACACTTACGTCCTCTGGTGATAGAAAGGTGTTAGTAGCAGTCTCCTGTTGTAACTTTCCCCCTGATGGCTTTTTCTATTTTACACTTTCTTTCTCTGTCTGACTAGCTTGAGAGGCCTTCTCTTTTACTTGAATCAATATGTCTTCTCCTTCCTCTACCATTGTCTGAACTGAAGGCTTTGGACTAAGCAAACAAGATACCAATGCCCACAATGGCAATGTGCCAACTGGCAGAGTCCCTGGGCTTTTCTTTTCTATTCTTTTAAAATCTTCACCATGATGGTTCCATTGTGATATGTTTAACAACTCCTCCTTAAAAAGCCATGGGCTACATTTTTGTATTGTATCAACGTATGCCCTGACTGTTCTTGATTTTACTGGGATGCCTCCTTCCTCTAACAATTTACTTAACACTCTTTCAGTTTGTTTTTTACTAATTTCTGATCCCGTATTTCTACTATAATACAACCCAACAAGATGACGCCTAACAAAACTGAAACAGAGTGAAACAAAATTGAAACAACACAAAATCATTATAATAGCCTCCTGAAATGTCCATCCGTCCTTTCTCCCTATCTGTTCCTCAGATGTGAGCGGTTTTTCTTCCATCTTACACATCTCCAGGGACAGGCAACTTAAAACAAAAGTGAAACAAAGTAACAAAAGAAGAATCTTAAAATGGCTACCCATCCTCTCACCCTGCCCTCAGGGGCGAGCAGTTTCACTTACCCTCAGTCGCTCCCCGTGCGAGCCACCAAATGCCGCAGTCTGGCTGGGCACAATTCAGGAGCCACTTGTCAAAAGAAACAAACTTTATTTTTAGAACACACACCGCACCACACAGCTCTTCAGAAAAAAAACCTCAGAGCCCAACTGCCACCACAGGCTTCCCACAAGCCTCTCTCTCCCACACAAGCTTCTCTCCACCTCCCCCAATCCTCCTGCTCTTGAGGCCGATTGGCTGGGTCACGTGGGCGGAGCCAAAAAAGTCCCCCAATGAGCAGCTCCGTGGTCTGAAAGGGCAGGGAAACAGTCCAATGAGCATCACCGCAGAGGAGCCAATCAGCTAGATGTTGCTGGGGCCGAGGAGCCAATCAGCTAGATGTTGCTGGGGCCGCTGTGAGCCAATCATCAGCCGGCAGCTGGAAGTTTGCTGGGGCCCCTTCGGCTGTGGCTCTCAACATTTTTGTATCTGATTCGCCAGAATTTTATTGAGGATTTTTGCATCTAGGTTCATTAGAGATATTGGTCTGTAGTTTTCTTTCTTTGAAGTGTCTTTGTCTGGTTTAGGAATCAGGGTGGTGTTGGCCTCATAGAATGAGTTTGGAAGTTCTCCCTCTTTTTCTATTTCCTGAAATAGCTTGAAAAGTATTGGTATTAGTTCCTCTTTAAAGGCTTTGTAAAACTCTGCTGTATACCCATCCGGTCCTGGGCTTTTCTTAGTTGGTAGTCTTTTGATGGTTTCTTCTATTTCCTCAATTGATATTGGTCTGTTTAGGTTTTCTATATCCTCCTGACTCAATCTGGGCAGATCATATGACTTAAGAAATTTATCGATGCCTTCACTATCTTCTAATTTATTGGAGTATAAGGATTCAAAATAATTTTTGATTATCTTCTGTATTTCTGAAGTGTCTGTTGTGATATTGCCTTTTTCATCCCGTATGCTAGTAATTTGAGTTCTCTCTCTTCTTCTCTTCGTTAGCATGGCTAAGGGTCTGTCAATTTTATTTATTTTTTCAAAGAACCAACTTTTAGTTTTGTCAATTTTTTCAATTATTTCTTTTGTTTCGATTTCATTAATTTCAGCTCTGATTTTAATTATTTCTTGCCTTCTACTTCTTTTGCTGTTGTTTTGCTCTTCTTTTTCTAGGATTTTGAGATGAAGTATGAGATCATTTATTTGTTGGTTTTTTCTTTTTTTAAGGAATGAACTCCAAGCAATGAATTTTCCTCTTAGAACTGCTTTCAATGTGTCCCATAGATTCCGATATGTTGTGTCTGTGTTTTCATTTATCTCTAAGAATTTTTTAATTTCCTCCTTGATGTCTTCTATAACCCATTGATCATTCAGTAACCTATTGTTCATTCTCCAAGTGATGCATGATTTTTCCTTCCTCCTTTTATCGTTGATTTTCAGTTTCATTCCCTTATGATCAGATAAGATGCATGGTATTATCTCTACTCCTTTATATTGTCTAAGAGTTGCCCTGTGACATAATATATGATCTATTTTTGAGAAGGATCCATGTGCTGCTGAGAAAAAAGTGTAACTGCTTGATGTTGGGTGGTATATTCTATATATGTCAATTAAGTCTAGGTTATTAATTGTGTTATTGAGTTCTATAGTTTCCTTATTCAACTTTTGTTTGGAAGATCTGTCCAGTGGCGAGAGAGGTGTGTTGAAGTCTCCCATGATTATGGTATGGTGGTCTATTAGACTCTTGAACTTGAGAAGAGTTTGTTTGATGAACATAGCTGCACCATTGTTTGGGGCATATATATTTATGATTGTTATGTCTTGTTGGTGTATGGTTCCCTTGAGCAGTATGTAGTGTCCCTCTTTATCCCTTTTGATTAACTTTGGCTTGAAATCTATTTTATTTGATATGAGTATGGACACTCCTGCTTGTTTCAAAGTCCATATGAGTGATATGATTTTTCCCAACCATTCACCTTCAGCCTATGTATGTCTTTTCCTATCAAATGTGTCTCCTGTAGGCAGCATATTGTTGGGTCTTGTTTTGTGATCCATTCTACTAGCCTGTGTCTCTTGATTGGTGAGTTTAAGCCATTAACATTTAGGGTTATTATTGAGATATGGGTTGTTTTTCCAGCCATATTTGTTTATTTATGTTACTAAACATGATTTGTTTTCCTCTATGATTATTTTCCCCCCCCTTTACTGTCCTACCTCCCACTGTTGGTTTTCATTGTTATTTTCCATTTCCTCTTCCTGTAATGTTTTGCCGAGGATGTTTTGAAGAGATGGTTTTCTAGCTGCAAATTCTTTTAACTTTTGTTTATCGTGGAAGGTTTTAATTTCATCTTCCATCCTGAAGCTTAATTTCGCTGGATACACAATTCTTGGTTGGAACCCATTTTCTTTCAGTGTTTGAAATATGTTATTCCAGGATCTTCTAGCTTTCAGAGTTTGTGTTGAAAGATCAGCTGTTATCCTGATTGGCTTACCCCTAAATGTGATCTGCTTCCTTTCTCTTGTAGCTTTTAAAATTCTCTCCTTATTCTGTATGTTGGGCATCTTCATTATAATGTGTCTAGGTGTGGATATCTTATGATTTTGCACATTTGGTGTCCTGTAGGCTTCTAGGATTTGGGATTCTGTCTCATTCTTCAAGTCTGGGAAGTTTTCTCGTATTATTTCATTGAATAGATTGCTCATTCCTTTGGTTTGGAGCTCTATACCTTCCTGTATCCCAATGACTCTTAAGTTTGGTCTCTTAATGTTATCCCATATTTCTTGGATGTTCTGCTCATGGTTTCTTAACAGTCTTGCTGAGCTGTCTATGTTCTTTTCAAGTTGAAATACTTTGTCTTCATTGTCTGATGTTCTATCTTCTAAGTGTTCTACTCTGCTGGTAGTATTCTCCATTGAGTTTTTAAGTTGGTTTATTGCTTCCTGCATTTCTAGGATTTCTGTTTGTTTGTTTTTTATAACCTCTATCTCCCTGTATAGTTGATCCTTTGCTTCCTGGATTTGTTTGCGTAATTCGTTGTCGAAGTGATCTTTCATTGTCTGATTTTGCTGTTTAATGTCTTCCTTGATACTCCAGATCGTCTGAAGCATGTATATCCTGAATTCTTTATCTGACATTCCATCTGCTGCAGCTGTTACCTCTTCTAAAGTTGAGTTGACCTGCATTGCTTGTGGTCCTTTCTTTCCTTATCTTTTCATACTGCTTGCGTTTCTTTCTGCTTGGTGAAACTGTTGTGTTTTTGAAAATTTTTCCCCCCTATATATTTATATTGCTCTTGTATAGTTGAAAAGTCTCCCTTGCCAGGTCGGGCGGCGGTCTGCCTACCTTGCAGGCGCGGGCGGCGGCTCTGCTCTGCCCCTACTCCAATTGGGGTGACGTGTGTACCATGCTGGCAGGCCACCGGGCTTGATCCGCCGGTCAGTTGCAGGTCTGCCTACCTTGCAGGCGCGGGCGGCGGCTCTGCCCTGCCCCTCTTACCACGCCCGCGGACCTCTGGGCCTGTTCTGCCGGTGGGTCGCAGGTTGCCTACCTTGCGGGCGCGGGTGGCGGCTCTGCTCTGCCCCTATTCCAATTGGGGTCACGTGACTACCACACCAGCGGGCCACTGGGCCTAATCCGGGTGCGGGCGAAGGCTCTGCTGTGCCCCTACTCCAGTTGGGGTGACGTGTGTACCACGCTGGCAGGCCACTTGCCCTGATCCGCCGGTCTGTCGCAGGTCTGCCTACCTTGCAGGCGCAGGCGGCGGCTCTGCCCTGCCCCTCCTACCACGCCCGCGGACCACTGGGCCTGTTCTGCCGGTCGGTTGCAGGTCTGCCTACCTTGCGGGCACAGGTGGTGGCTCTGCTCTGCCCCTACTCCAATTGGGGTCACGCCGGCGGGCCACTGGGCCTGTTCCGGGCCGGGCGGCGGCTCTGCTCTGCTCCTCTGGCTTGATGACAAAGTGAGAGATACTCGGGTGTTTGTGACTCACTTTCTTTACCAGGAGACCAACTGTTTCTGTCGCCGCTGGTATCGATGAAGTTCTCTCCTCCGCCGCTTTCTGATGACATCAGATCTCTGCCATGTTGGTATCCCATGTGAATGGCAGCATTTCGTTCCCTTTGCCGGGTGACCAAAGCAACGGGTGAGTCCTGACCGGCCCTCACAAGCCCCGTCTCAGTCCTGTTGCCACTGCCTATGAAGGCTCGGTTGGTATTTACCTCCACCGTATTCAGCAGGACCCGGACCGAGAAGCAGTTTCCGCGGATTCTTTAGCCCTGGGCCAGAGCAGTTCCGGGAGCTGGAATTCGGCAGCTCAGTGCTCCGTGTATGTTCTGATAGGAGCAGGCTCCAAGAAGCAGTTTCCGCAGGTTAATTAGCACTGAGCCTGAGTAATTTGTCTGCGAGACGCAGGCGAATGGCAGCCTGAAATTACCTGTTCTATGGCTGAATGAGCTGCGGTCAGTCGAAAACTGGGATGGTGACGTCAGCTCTCCAAGATGGTGGCTGCTGGCTTCCTCTGGGGTCTGACCAGTGTGGAGAACCGAATTGGACCGTTTCCTTCCCCGTCTCAAACCCAGAATTCAGCACTGAGCACGGTGATTGCACAGCTGGCAGAAGCCCTCGGAAACTGCAGCGCTGTATCTTTGTGTTGCTATCTCCTCATTTCCCAGCGCAGTGCCGCAGACTCTAGCCGTGGGGCGATTTGCTGAATAAGCAGCGTGACCCTCCGTGTGGACAAATCTCTCACGTTTGAGCCCCCGTAGCTGATCCTCGTGCGATGGAAATCCTTACTCTAGGTTTTGGAGCACCCCAATTTTGCTGGAAATTCCTAACAAGATAGCTTTTAGTCTTCCTAACTTGTCATTCTCCCGCACAGTGGCGCGGTACACGGGGGTGATGCACTCCCTTCGCCGCCATCTTCCTTCCCAATATAAATCTTAATTAAGTCTGTCGAAGGTGGGAAGTGGTGGAGAAACCTGAAGGCAATTTAAGAAAATACGGTCCATGAGATACATGATTTCACACTCTTTTAAACTTCTACATGTACCACAGGAAAGCAGAATTTTAAAGTAATGGAACTGCTGTGGGACAATCAGTTCTTTCTCCCCACATATCAATTCCCATCTAACTGAAATAGAAAACAGGCTGAATAACAAATTTAAATCACACACTTATTAAAGCTGTCTCCTGTCTCTGTGGTTTCACTTTCCTAAGTTTCAGTTATCCTTGGCCAACTGTGGTCTGAAAATATCCAGAAAAAAAAATTTGTAAGTTTCAAATTGGGCACTGTTTAAGTAATGTGATGAAATCTCGTGCCATTCTACTCAGTCCTACCTGTACATGAATCAACCGTTTGTCCAGTGTATCCACACTGTGTGCACTACCCACCTGGTAGTCACTTTGCAGGAAAAAACTTATATTTGTAGAATAGTCATGAATCTCATCATCACTAAAATCTAGAATACTACTGGAGATAGACGTGACTCCATTAATTACACAAATGTAATTAAAATTGCAATTTCCTGTTGAGTATAAAGAAGAAACATGATTTAAGGACACATCGTAGGGGGGCATACCTACTTTGAGGATCAGGGAAGGCTGCCCTGAAGAGCAGAAATTTGAGTTGGTATGTGAAAAGGAGGTGGTACTAGGTAAAGAGGGTTGAAGAAAGGCCAGTGTACAGAGATCCCGTGGTGGAGGAAACATGCTGGATACTTAGGTCTGAGGCAGGTGTGGCTCACATAGTATGTGAACATGGTGCAGGGTGAGGCTTGAGAGGAGGCTGGACCACAGAGGCCCTCCGTGCCAAGGTAAGACGTTTTATGTTAGAGGGAGGGGATAAAATCAGATTGCATTAAGAAAACATCACTCTGGCTGCAGATTGCAAACAAATGGGTTCAGAACAGGGGTGGTGCAGGGGTACTGTTGAGCAAGTCAATGCAGGTGCGTAGTGAGGAGACAGGCTGCTGTAGTGATCCAGGTGAAAGTTCACCCTATCAAAGGCAGTTATGGAAACAGAACAGAGATTGGCTTTGAGACACTCAGCAGATGTGAAATAGAGTTGGACATAGATGTATGGTACCCACAGAAGTTTGAACTGAGACACAAACAGACTAGTCACTAATATCACATACACACACGAAATATAAAATGTTACATCATACATAAGTATAAAATGTGAACATATTAATGTATAAATATATTACCTCTGGCCCCCAAAATATGTGCACATAGGCCTGAGCTCTGAGAAAGCTGCTCTCTAATGAATTTTGGAAGTTTTCAGCCATTATTTTAAAAATGTTTGTGTTAGTGCATTATAGTTATGTACATTAGTGGGTTTCATTTTGACATAATCATACATGCAGGGAATATGATTTGCTCCATTTAAACCCCTAGCACTTCCTCTTTCCCTCCTCTTACTCTACTGAACTGGTCTTCCTTCTATTTATTTATTTGGTGCTTTATAAATATACATAAAGGTGGAATTCACTTTTAAATTTTATGAATTCACATAAAGGTGGTATATTCATATATATACATAGAATAATTTGGTCAGTTTTATTCTTCAGATCCTCCCTTTTCCTCCCTCTTCTCCCCCACCTCAGTCTCCTTCCTCTGCTCAATTGATCTCTCTTCTTTTTTCTTGAGATTCCCACCCTACTTTCCCCCCTTAGTTTGATTTAGTTTATGCATATGAGAGAAATTATATGATTCCTGACTTTGTGAGTTTGGATTTTTTTTTTCAACACAGTGCTGTCAAGTTCCATCCATTTTCTTGCAAATGACACAATTTTATTCTTTTTTATGGCTAAGTAAAACTCCACTGATACACACCACATTTTCTGTGGACAGGCACCTGGGTTGGTTCCATAACTTGGCTGTTGTGAATTGCACTGCTATAAACATTGATGTTCCTGTAAAACGTAGGGTTTTTTGAAAAATAATAAGGAGTAGGACAGGTGGGCCATACGGTGATTCCATTCCTAGTTTTTTTTGATGAAACTCCACACTGTTTTTTAAAGTGGTTTTACTAATTTGTACTGCCACCAAAAATGTATGAGTGTACATTTCCCCCTACATTCTCACCAGCATTTATTATTATTTGTATTCTTGATGATTACCATTCTAACTGGAGTGAGATTAAATCTCATTGTAGTTTTGATTTGCATTTTCCTAATTGCTAGGGATGCTGAACATTTTAAAAATATATTTGTTGGCCATTTTTTATTTCTTCCTTTGAGAAATGTCTGTTTAGATTTTTTGCCCATTTATCGATTGTTGGCTTTTTTTTGGTGTTGAGTTTTTTTGAGTTTATATATTCTGAATATTAATCACCTGTCAGAGGAGTAGCTGACAAAGATTTTCTCCCATTCTGTACGCTCTCTTCATGTTTTCTGTGCTGTGCAGAGCTTTCTAATTTGATACCATCCCACTTGTTAATTCTGGGTTTTATTTCTTGAACTTTAGTGGTTTTGTTAAGGAAGTTGGTGCCTGTGTCAATGTGTTGGAGTATTGACCCTATGTTTTCCTCAAGGAGTTGCATAGTTTCTGGTCTAATTCCAGGGTCTTTGATCCACTTTGAGTTGACTTTTTGTGCAGGGTGAATGATAGAGACCTAGTTTCATTTTTCTACATGTGGATATCCATATATATCATGTATATACACTTTCGTAAATATAGAATATTACATAAAATATATGAATATAAAAGATCATAGTATATAAATATAAAACATATAATGTAAAAATATCAAACATTATATGTATATTTGCATATAGGTTTATAAAAAAAGTTGGGGTCTGAGTTCTGAGAAGGCTTTTAATGGATTTCGGAAGCTTTTAGTTATTATTTGTTTGAATATTTTTTCTGCTCTTTTGTCTCCTTTTCTTCATTAATCTCATCATGCTCAATTCACATGCTTACCAGCGTCCCACATTTCTCTGAGGCACTGGTTTTGGCAGGGCTCTCTGTCACTTTCTGTGACCACACCCACACTAGTTGTGGCTGATGATTCTATTGTTTTTAGCAGTACCCTCAAGTATTAATTGCTCCATAGACTAAACCTGTTGTATTACGCTCCCTAAGAAGTAACACCTGTAGTGCTTGCTATTAGTTCTGACCCTAGATGAGCTCTTTCCAGCTATCTCATTCCTAGTTTCTCTGGGAAAAACTAGCTGACTGGCAGTTTAGCTATGTTTTCAATAAATGTACACATCGTTTGGTTACCATCCATCATAACTTTTACTACTTTTGAGAGCACCCTTGAGATCGAACTTCTCCATGCTCTCTTTTAAATGAAGTGAGTTTTGTCGGGGAGAGTTTAGGAGCTATGTGTTTGTACCTGCTTCCATAGGGTTGGGGGAACATCTGATCCAAGGCTGTGTGGTGCTTGGGATAGAAAAGCACACACTGCTTTCTGAGTGACTTTCCCATTGAAGGATCTGAGTGCTTGTTGTCGGTCGTAGGTGTTGGATTCAGGTCTTCTTGGCTGACCTCTCCTGGCAGGGAACCAGTGCCTTCTGAACCAGCCAAGGACTGGCCTCAGTCAAGGCCCACAGTAAGTTTCTGCCACTTTTTCTTTTTAAAACTCACTCTACTTTAGCTATGACTATATTTCCTTTTGGCCTTTCATCAGCTGTGGAATACTGTGAATGTAGTGTTCTGTATTTGAGGCCACCGTATTCTCAGTGATGCCACACTCAGGACGAGCCTTTGTCATATGAGTCGGGGCAAAGCAGCAGGCGGGACTCTTTACTTCTTGGCCCACCCACATGGGACTTAGCCTCAATAATAGGTAGCTGGGGCTGGGGTGAGAATCGCTGACGTCCTACCTCTCTTGGGAGGAAAGCCCTCTGATGAGCTGTGGGGAGAAAAGGGGGCTCTGTTTTATCAGATGTTTTAATCTGGCATAGAATTTCTACATCACTAATTTGGACCAGAGAGGAAGGGAACGGATCTCTGTTCAAATACCAGACTCTTATATTATTCATATCAAATTTTTGTAGATTGTCTTCACTTTTATCTTCATTTGTTGTATGCTCTGAGAACATTTCCAGAGATGTTAAAGGATTGTTTAAAAACTGTTTTTATTTATTCATTTATTTATTTTTGGCTGGGCAGTGGGTCTACTGAGTCCCTCCTCTTGCCATGCTCTAGTAGAAGAGGCTGAACAGCTATTGAAGGAGAGAAGAAAGGTCCGGAGAGGCAGAGGGCCAGTGGAATGATGTGTCTTCAAAGACAAAACACTATTTATGGTAGATCAGGTACAAATGACGAAAGTGCATTGGAAGTTCATAAGGAAGTTGGTGGCATGGTGAGTTTGGTGGAATAATGGTTTTGGAAACCAATTTGCATTGTGCTGAGGATGAGAACCGGGCGAGGAAGGAATATCAACTTTTAATACAGAATTTATAAAAGTTTAGAAAATAATATGAAATGTTCACATCTGGACTTGCCACCTACTTTATCAAATCTTAATATTTTGTCATATTTGTTTTAGAATTTAAGAGTCTAGATAGATAGTTGAATGAATTGGATTGTAAATTTCTTCTCAATCCCACATTCTACCCTCCAGAGATAGCCATGGTCCTTCATTTGGTGTTTTACATTTCTGTGCATATTTAACCTGGCTACTACATTTTATTTGTATGTATACGTAACAACAATATTTTTTTTAAAAAAATCTTTGATCTGAATATAAATGGTATTATACATCACATTTCTTTCTGCAACTTGCTTTCCTAGGCTCAGCACGATGCTTTAGAACTTTATGCGTCTACCCACTGGAGATATAGCTTAAGTGAATTTATATTATAAATATACCTTAATTCAGCAACTTCTACCCATGGATGTTTGAATTGTGTTCAGGATTTTGTTACAAATGGAGTGTCACTGCACATGCTCCCTTGGAGTCATGTCAGAGTTTCCCTGGAAATGGGATGCTGAATGAAGTGGAAGGTTGCAGGCCTGCAGTTGGACCAGTTGGTGGCTCTGCTATGATTTGGATCTTAATGTCCTCCAAAGGCTCACGTGTTGAAGACCTGGTTCCTGGCTGGAGGTGCTACTGGGAAGTGATGAAAACTTTAGGAAGTGAGGCCTCCTTGGAGAAAGCAGGTCATTGGGATATGCCCTGGAAGAGTGTATTGGGGCCCCAAGCCCTTTCTGGCTACCACGGGGTGAGCAACTTTGCTCTGCCACATGCTGTCTACCATGATGTTCTGTTATACTACAGGCCTGAAAGTGACAGAACCATTTGACCATGCTCTGAAACCTCTGGAACCATGAGCCAAAATAAAGCTTTCTTCCTTATAAGTTGATTATGTCAGGTATATTGTCACAGTTATTGAAATCTAAAATACTCTCAAAGTATTACCAAGAGCTTATGAACTGTTTCTTTCACATTCTCTCTCCGACCAGTTGATATTGTCAGAATCCCTCAATTTGCCTTTCAGATTGATATAAAATGATATCCCACCATGATTTTAATTCATTTTTCCCCCCGATTACTTATGAGATTGAACATCTTCCTACTATTTGCTGCCAAGTTGGTTTTCTCTTCTGAATTGCTTTTTCATACTTTTGCCACTGTTCTCTGTATACCTTTGTTGCTTTCCTTCTTGACTTGTGGGGATTTATTATGTATTCTGGACCCTCATCTTTGTCGAGAATGTGCATTACAAATTTAATTTCCAATCCTTATCCCTCAGTTGGTTTTGATGTCATTCTTTTGAACAAGGGTTTTTAATTTTGATTTACTCTGACTTACAAATATCTTCTTTAATAATTTGTTATTTTTGTTTTTGTTATTTGAAACAGGTCATTTTATTTTGGTTTTCTCTTGTTATATTTCATCTACCATTTCTGCTATCAGAGGGGATGGATCAAAATATGAATTTATTACTCCTTCTGGACATTTTAAATAGCTCTTAAAGATGTTTATAAAAGGCCAGATGGAGATATAGTACTGGCTAAGGCAGAGTGCACTTTATAAAGAAAAAATGGCAGAAACTTATTTAAAAAGCAAAGGGAAAAACCCTATAGAAAGAGCTGGTTAATTCTAAGCCAGAGAGATGCATACGATTGAGATGAAGAGACTGAATGTGCAAGAAGAGATTATCTTGTAAATTCACATGTAATCATTCTATACATGTGTGGGGATGCTGAAAAGTTGGGAAGCAGTAGAACCAGGGATTGAACCTAGAGGTACTTAAATCACTGAACCACACCTCTAGCACACCCCCCCCCCCGCCCCCCCCCCCCCGCCCCTTTTTAAATTTTGAGATAGGATCTTGCCAAGTTGCTTTGGGCCTTGCTTAATTGCTGAGGCTGGCTTTGAACTTGCAATCTTCCTGCCTCAGCCTCCCAAGCTGTGGGGATTCCAGGCATGTGCCAACCTGCCCAGCTGACTAGAGTAAACTTGTAGGTTTACTAGGTAGCCTCAAGGGCCCCTTGGAAGGCATTATTTAAAAATCCATAATGTCGCCAGTGATCCCCGTGGTGAGACTTTCTAGAACAGGGCTCTGGTTCCTAGGGGCTAGCCTAGAGCAGACAGATATTTGCTGTGGGGAAGGCCAAAAGGGAATAAGGAACTATGCAGATGGGATAATGGTGTGGCATCTAAGCTAGATAAGGTAGAAGGTAAAGGAAGAAAACACACAGAGGGGAAGTAGAAAGATGGGTGTTTGAGACTGGTAGGAGGTAAACCTTCAGTAAGTAGGAAGGAGTCGAAGGAGCATGCTCAGAAGACTGGGAGTAATAAGACTGTAGTTGAGCTGGGAGTCTGCATTAGTGATCTTGGAGAACATAGTGACAAGGAATGGCAAGGTCCAGAGTGCCCACACAAGGAGTGTGATTGCTGGATCTTACGGTTAAGACGGTGTCGAGCTTTGTAAGGAGCTGCCAGGCTGGCTGTCTTCCAAGTGGCTCTACGAGTTTGGCTGAGAGTTCCTCTTGCTCCATGTCCTTGGCAGCATTTTTCAGATTTTGGCCCTTCTAACCAGTGAGTAACAGTGTCCCATTCTTGTTTTGATTTGCAATTCCTGGATGACATGATGTTGTGTATCTTTTCATACAGTTGCCATCCCTATCTCTTTTTTTGGTGAGGTGTCTTTTTAGATTTTTTTCCCCCTCTTGTTTACTTGTGTTGTTTGCTTTCTTATTGTTTAGTTTTCGTCTATTTTCAAAGAAAGTCCATTATCAGATACGCGTTTTGAAAATATTTCCTCCCCCCATCTGTGGATCGTCTCTTCATTTTCTTGGCAATATCTTTCACAAAACAGAAATTTTAAATTTTAATGAAGTCTAACTTCTCAATATTTTGTGTCACGGATTGTGCTTTTGGTGTTGTTTCTGAAAATTCCTCTCCAAACCCAAGGTCACTGTTTCAGTTGGCTATTTCATGGCTTTTGCCACCAAAGACCCAACGAGACCAATTTTAGAGGAGGAAAAGTTTGTTTGAGGCTCACAGTTTCAGAGGTCTCAGTCCACAGAAGGATGACTCCATCGCTCTGCACCAGAGGGAAGGAAGAACATCCTGGCAGAGAAGGGTGGCATGGGAACATGGCATCAGGAAGGAGAGAAAAAGAGAGACAGATACAGAGAGATGCTCTGCTCAACAAGTATGAAACATGTACCCCAAAGACCCCCCGTGACCTGCCTCCTCCAGCCAAACCCTACCTGTCTATAGTTGCCACCAAGTTATTCCCTAGCTGGGGATTAATGCACTGAGTAGGTTCAACCTTTTATAACCCAATCATTTCATCTCATCTCTAAACTTTCTTGCATTGTCTCACACATGAGCTTGTGGGAGATACCTAATAACATTAACAGTCACCAGATTATCTCCTATGTTATCTTCTGGAAATTTTATAGTTTTGCATTTTACATTTAGGTCTCTGAACATTTTTAAAGTTAATTTCTCAAAGATGTAGGACCTATGTCTAGATTTATCTTTATTTATTTATTTTTGCTTGTGGATGTTCAATTTTTTCCACCGCCATTTGTTGAAAGGACCCTTTTCTCTGTGGTATTGCCTTTGCTTCTCCCTCAGACATGGACTCTCCTTACAAGTCTGTGGCCAGGCTCTTCTTGTTCCATTGCTCTAGGTTTCCTTTCACCACCACCAGCACACTGTCTTGACTACTGTAGCTTTATATGAAGTCTTGAAATTGGGTAGTGCCTGTGCCCTGTGTTGCTGTTCTTGAACATTGGTTTCCTACACTAGATCTTTTCTCTTTCCATGTAATCTTTAGAAGCAGTTTGTGGATATCCACAAAGTAACTTGCTGGAATTTTGATTGGGATTGAATTATCTAGAGGTCACTCTGGGAAGAACTGACATCTTAATGATGTTGAGTCTTCCCATTCATGGATATAGTCCAAATATGGAATATAGTTCCATTTTAAGACCTTTTAAAATTTTGTTCATCAGAGCTTTATAGTTTTCTTCATGCAGATCTTTGGTTTAAAATGTAGGGGGTTTCTTCAAAAATAAAAATAGAGGTACCATTTAATCCACTAGTTACATCTCTGGGTATATAACCAAAGGAAATGAGTAGGTATATAAAAGAGACATCTGCACTCCATGTTCATTTCAGCGTTATTCCAATAGCCAAGATATGGAGTCAATTGAAGTGTCCATCAACAGATGAACATTTAAATAAAAAATTACACATAGATTTTAAAAAAGTATAGTAGTATTTGGCTTAAGAAAGGAGGAATTCTGTCATTTATGACACTATGGATGAGCCTGAAGGACATTATGTCAAATGAAACAATCTCCAAATACTGTATGATCTCACTTATGAATGGACACTAAAAAAGTTGACCTTATTGAAGCAAAGACTAGAATGGTGATTACCAGAGGCTGGGGTGGTGCATGTAAGGGTAGAAATCAGGAGATTGTTCAAAGGGTACAATTGCATTTAGGTAATACGGATGAGTTTTGGAGACTTATTTGTAGCATGGTGATCATAATTAATAATAATGAATTGTATACTTGAAAGTTGCTAAGAGAGTAGATCAAAATGTTCTCACCACCCACATGTGTGTGCACACGCACATACATGGGAGATGGTGGGATGTGTTAATTAGCTTGATTAAATCATTTTATAATGTATGCATATACAAAAACATTATATCATATTATACCACAAATATATATAATCTTGATTAGTCAATTAATAAAGTTGGGGAAAAACAAATTAAAAATGTAGGTTTTACTACTACTCAGGAATAGTTAGCATAACAGATTGAGATGGCTGCAACTGAAGAGATAGTTTGGTTCCCAGGAGGGTGGTGCACTGGAATTTGGGTGTGGTGGAGGCCATACAGGAAAGCACCTAGGGATGGTTGGTTGGTCAGGAGTCAGAAAGAGTGGGAGGAAAATATGATGAGAACTTTTCTTTTTGTTTCTCTGGGGAGCAATGGATGAGGGAGATGAGCAGTTTAGGGTTAGTGTGAATAATTCAGTAGGCTCAGGGCATAGAGATGATCTCATCTGGAATCTGGCCTTTGGGTGTTTATGAAAGGGTCCCTTGGCCATAAGGGTAAGATAGAGGACAGTTTTGGATTGGTAATTTGCTTATGAAAGCTGTGCTTCTAGGTAAGTTGTTTGCTATATCTAGGAATCAGCTGAACTTAAAGGGCAGTCTCTCCCTGGTCAGTGAGGTCCTAGATGCCAGAGTATCAAGAATACAGAAAATAAACAATTTTTTTTTCTGATTAACACAAAGTAGCAATACACATTTATGGAGTACAGTGTGACATTTTGTTGCATGTGTATGAAGTGTACTAATCAAAATAGTGTAGTGTAATTAACATTTTAATCTTTGTATTATTAGTTTATTTTTTGGAGCCTTTGAGTTTCTCTTTTCTAGTTATTCATAAAGTATCTAATAGGTTACTGTGAACTATAGTCACCTCATTGTGCTGTAGAATAGTAGAACATTCTTCTAACTAATTGTGTTTTGGCTTCCATTATCCAACTTCCCTCCCCTCTTTCTATCCCTACCATTTTCAACCTTTAGTCACCATTTTTTCTATATTAAAATCAACTTTTAAATTTTCATATATGAGAGAAAACTTGCAGTAGTTGTCTTTTGTGTCTGACTTATCTCATTTACCATAATGTCCTCTAGTTAAATCAATTTTGTTGCAAATGATTAGAATCCATCCTTTTCATGGCTGAATATTTTTCTGTTATGTACACGTGCCGCATTTTCTTCATCTAGTTGCTGTGGTTTGGATCTTGAATGTCCTTCAGAGTCCCATGTGGTGAAGGTTTGGTCCTCAGCTCGCTGTGCCATTGGGAGGTTGTAGAGCCTTTAGGTGGTGACATTCAGGGGGAGGAAGTTAGGACACTGGGGGGGTGACCTTGAAGAGGATATTGGACCCTTGGCTCTTCTTGTCTCTCCCTCTTGCTTGGTGGTCACCGTAAGGTGAGGTGCTTCCCCTGCTGTGCTCCCCACAATGATGTACTGGCAACAGGCCAACTGACTATGGACCTACAAAACTCTGAGCCAAAATAAGCCTTTCCTCTTTTCAGTTGATTATTGCAAGTATTTTTTAAAAAAAATAATGGAAAGCTGATTCATTGAGGACAGCTAGGTTGATTGCACATCTTAACTACTGTAAAAACTACCACAATACACATGGAAGTCTAGGCATCTCTTTATACACACACACACACACACACACACACACACACACACATATATATACACAAACACACACACACACACACACACACGGTTGATGGATCTTTATTTTATTAATTTATTTATATGTGGTGCTGAGAATTGAACCCAGCTTCTCACACATGCTAGGCAAATGCTCTACCACTAAGCCACAACTCCCCATGCAGGTATCTCTTTAATACGCTGATTTCATTTCCTTTGGATATGTACCCAGAAGTGTGATAGCTAGATCATATGGCAGACAGAATTTTAGTTTGTTTTCTTTTTTGAGAAACCTTCATACTGTTATCCATAGTTACTTTAAGGAGCTAGAAAGGCTAAATATCCTGATTTGATCATTACAATTGTATAGTTGTATCAAATTATTACACAGTACTTCATAAGCATGTACAATTAAAGTTACGATAATAAAAATAAATTTAAAAAAGAAAAAACCTCAGAAAATAAGACAATATTGTTCACAGAATCTTAAACATATATTTGTACTTAAGAATTTCATTTTTATACGGATGTATATAATTGTAATTTTAATTCCAAATTCCTGGTATGTAGAAAAGCAATTGACTTTTGTATATTAACCTCTTATACTGCACTCTTGCTATAATCATTTGTTAGTTCCAATAGGTTTTTGGTGATTTAGGAGAATTTTCCACACTGACAATCATGTTTAAATCTTTGTGTTCTCCCAGAATTTGTATGTTGAGACTTACTCCCCAGTGCAGTGTTGTTGGGTGGTGGAGCCTTTGAGAGATGCTTTGGTCTTGAGAGTGGAGTCCTCATGAATAGGATTAGTGTTTGTAAAAAAGACATCTGGTATGGGGCATGTAGTTCAGTGGCAGTGCTTGCCGAGTATACATGAGGGTCTAGGTTCAATCCTTAACAACACACACACACACACACACACACACACACACACGAAATTAAAGAGGCCTGAGGACACTTGTTTCTTCTTATCCTATGTGAGGATGCACCTAAAAGCTGTCATCTTTGAAGCAGAGGGTGATCTCTCATCAGATACTGAATCTGCTGGTACCTTAATTTTGTACTTACCAGTTTCAGAATTGTGAATAACAAATTTCAGTTGTTTATAAATTGCATAGTGTAATCTGTTTTGTTACAGCATCCTGATCATACTAAGTTATATCATCTGCAAATAAAATTTTCTTATTCTTATTATCCATATAACTTTTATTTTGTTTTCTTGTCTTATTGAACTGACTTAGACTTCCAGTATTATGTGCAATAGTTGTGGTGAAACACGAAAGTCTTGCTTTATTTCTGACCTTTAAGGGAAAGCATCTAGTTCCTCACAATTGAAATGTTTGCTGTAAGTTTTTGGTAGGTGTCCTTTAACAAATTAAGAAAATTGCTCCTTTTGCCTAGTTTGCTGGGATTTTTTTTTATCATGAATGAGTGTTAGATTTTTTTTTTTCAGAAGTGATATGGTTGTATGGCTTTTCTTCTTTTGCTTGTGATATGCTGTATTAGATTAACTGATTTTCAAATATTGAACCAGCCTTGCATACCTGGAATAAATTCCACATGTTCATGCTATACACTTTTTTTTTATACATTGTTATATTTAATTTGCTAACATTTTGTTGAGGATTTTGCATCTGTGTTCATGGGAGGTACTGGTGTGTGATTTTTCTTTCTTGTGTCTTTGTCTTGTGTCTTCATGTCTTTGTGTCTTGTGTCTTTGTCTGATTTTGGTTTTAGCTCACTTCATAGAATTAGTTAGGAACTGTTTTCTGTGCTATGTATTGGAACAGACCATATAAAATTACTATAATTTCTTCCTTAAATGCCTAAAGTAACTCATCAGTGAATTCATCTGGGCTGAGTGATATCTGTTTTGCAAGCTTACTGCTATAGTGTCAATGTGAAATGTCCCTCAGAGGCCCATGTGACAAAGGCTTGGTTAGCAGCCTATGGCACTGTCCAGAAGTGGTGGAGCCTTTAAGATGTGGGGCTTAGTTGGAAGGAGCGGGACTATTGGAGGCATGCCCTTGAAAGAAGTATAAGACTGTGACCACTTCCTTTTCCTCTCTCTCTTCTGCTTTCTGGTTGTCATTAGATGAACAGACCTCTTACATCACACATTCTAGCCATGATATATTGTGCCTCCATAGGCTAATATCAACAGGGTCAAGTGACCATGGCCTGAAAACTTCTGAAACTGTGAGCCAAAGATAAATTTTTCCTATTTTAAGTTATCTAAGGTACTGTGTCTTAGTATCAGAAAGTTGACTAATTCAGTTATTATTTTAGTTTTACAAGTTGATGGTGTATAAAGACAATCCAATACACGTATAGAGCACGTAATAATCAAATCAGGGCAGTTAACATTTATATATCCTTAAACATTAACAAAATTTTTTGATTGCCATATCACAGTTGTACAAATTTATGGAGTCCATTGTGATATTTAAAAAAATATAATATGAACTGATCAAATCAGGGTGATTAACATTTCCATCTCATTATTATTTTGTGTTGGAAGCTTCAGCTATTCCCTTCTAGTTATTCATAAACAATCTACTAGGTTACTGGGAACCCCTGTCCCCATAATGTTCTGTAGAACCCTATAATTTCTGTCTTCCCTCTACTTCCTCCGCCACCCTTCCCAGTCTCTATTGACTATTATACATTCCAAATGACTCTTTTAAACATCCACATAAAGGAGAGAACATGAAGAACTTGTCTTTCCACTATTATTAATTATTGATTCAATTATCATTAAAGTGATAGGCCTGCTCAGCTTATCTAGCTCTTTGGTGTGAATTTGGTATCTTGTGTATTTTAAGGAATAACTTCATTTCATGAAAATTAACAAAATTGTGGGCATAGTGTTCAAAATACTTTTTAAATTATTCTCTTAATGTTCATGGGATATGATGATCTCCTTTTAATTTTTGGAACTACTAATTTTATCTTCTTTCTCTTTTCTTGGTTAGCCTGCCTGACTAGAGGCTTATAAATTTTATTAGTCTTTTCAAAGAACCAGTTATTGTTTTTAATAATTTTCTCAATTGTTTTCAATTTCACTGATTTCTGCTCTGATTTTTATTACTTCTTTTCTTCCATTTATTGTGGATTTAATTTATTCTTACTTTTGTAGTTCTCTAAGGTAAAAACTTAGATTACTGATTTCAGATCTTTTTCCCCTAATACACACATTAAGTGGCTATAAACTTCCCTCTAAACACTACTTTCACTGTATCCTACAAATTCCAATAGGTTGTATTTTCATTTTCATTTAATTTTAAATGTTTTCCAGTTTCTCTTGAGATTTCTCTGGCCATCTGTTGTGTAAAAGTGTGTTGTTTAATCTCTGACTATTTTGGAATTTTCCAGCTATCTTTCTGTTATTGATTTCTAGCTTAGTTCCACTGTGGTCTCTGAGTGTGCTTTGCACTATGTCTGTTTTTTAATTTTGGAGCATTAACCAAGATAGACCACATTCTGGACCACAAAACATTGTCCAGAATGTGGTCTATCCTGGTTAATGTGTTTTGTGGTCCAGAATGTGGTCTATCTTGGTTAATGTGTTTTGTGGTCCAGAATGTGGTCTATCTTGGTTAATGTGTTTTGTGGTCCAGAATGTGGTCTATCCTGGTTAATGTGTTTTGTGGTCCAGAATGTGGTCTATCCTGGTTAATGTGTTTTGTGGTCCAGAATGTGGTCTATCTTGGTTAATGTGTTTTGTGGTCCAGAATGTGGTCTATCTTGGTTAATGTGTTTTGTGGTCCAGAATGTGGTCTATCTTGGTTAATGTGTTTTGTGGTCCAGAATGTGGTCTATCCTGGTTAATGTGTTTTGTGGTCCAGAATGTGGTCTATCTTGGTTAATGTGTTTTGTGGTCCAGAATGTGGTCTATCTTGGTTAAGGCTCCATGTAAGCTTAAGAAGGATTTGCATTCTACTGTTGTTGGAGGAAATATTTAAAAAATGTCAGTTAGATCCAGTTAACTTATGGTTCTGGGAAGTTTATATTTTTACTGATTTTCTGTCTGTTGGATGTGTCCATTGCTGTTGGAGTTTCCAACCTAGACTAGTGGATTTATCAATTTTTCCTTACAGTTCTTTCTCATGTATTTTAAAATTAATTAATTAATTAATTCTAATTAGGCTTTCTTATGTATTTTGATGCTCTGTGTTAGGCACATAACATTAAAGACTGGTCTGTCTTCTTGGAGAATCCATTTTATTGTTATGTGAGGTACCTCCTTTTGCCTGATAATCATTTTCTTAATTTTATTTTTTTAACTAGAGCATTATAGTTATACATAGTAGTTGGGATCACCCCGACAAACTCATATATGCTTGGAATTTGATTTCAGTCCACAACTCCCCATTTCCCCCCATCTTCCTTCCCCTCCTCTAATTCTTTTTCTACTCTATTAGACTTCCTTTCATTTGTGTATTTATATCTGATTGACTCTTTTTACATATACATGAAGGTGAGATTCATATTTATACATGCGCATGAGTTTTTAAGAATTCATCTTGTGTTGCCTCCCTTACCCATCACTCTTCCCCTCTCTCTCCTCCTTCTACTTTGCTGATCTTTTTGATATCCTATCCCTCCCTCCCCCTTTCCTAGCTTCTGAAAGAGAGAGAACACTTGACCTTTGAGTTTCTGAGCAGGACTCATTTCACTTAGCACCATGCTCTTCATTTCTATTCATTTACTGGAAAATGCCATGATTTTATCTTTCATTATGACTCCATTGCATATAATACCACATTTTCTTAATCCATTCATCTATTGATGAACACCTGGATCGATTCCATAATTTGGCTATTGTGAATTGTGCTGCTATAATCTTTGAGGTAGTTGTTATTACTATAGTTCGCCAGTTTCAGATATTTTGGGAAAATACCAAGGAGTGGGATAGCTTTTGTGGAATCTCCATAATGCTTTCCAGTGTGGTTGTACTAACCTACAATCCCACCAACCATGTATAAATGTTCCTTTCTTCCCATAAACTTGCCAGCATTTATTATTGTTTGTACTCTTGACCACTGCCATTTTGGGTGAAGTGAGATGGACTCAGTGTAGTTTTGATTTTCATTTCTCTGATTTTTTTTTTGTTAGAGATGTTGAACATTTTTTTCATATATTTGTTGGCTATTTGTGTTTCTTCTTTTGAGAAATTTCTGTTTAGTTCTTTTGCCCACTTATTGATTGGGTTATTAGTTTTTTTGAGTTTAAAAAAATATATTCTGGATATTAATTCCCTTTTTAGAGGAGTAGATGGTGAAGATTTTCTCCCATTCTGTAGTCTATCTCTTTAAGTCTTGTTGCCTATACAGAAGATTATTAATTTGATGGTATCCCACTTATTGATTCTTGGTTTTGATTCTTGGTTTTATTTCTTGCACTATTAAATCTTGTTAAGAAAGTCAGTGCCAGCACCTATATGATGCAGTGGTGATGCTGTTTTATTCTAGCAATTACAAGTTTTCTGGTCTAATTCCTAAGTCTTTGATCCATTTTGATTTGAGTTTTGTGCAAGGTGAAAGATACGGATCTAGTTTCATTTTTCTCTATATAGTTTTCCAAGCACCATTTGTTAAAAAGGCTGTCTTTTCTCAAAGATATATTTTTGGCACCTTTGTCAAGTATCAGATGGCTGTAAGTATGTGGATTTATCTCTGTGTCTTCTACTCTGTTCCATTGGTCTTCATGTCTATTTTGATGCCAATACCATGCTGTTATTGTTACTACAGCTCTGTAGGATAATTTCAAATCAGGTATTATGATGCCTCCTGCTTCACTTTTCTTGCTTAGTATTGTTTTGGATATTCTGGGTCATTATTCTTCTAAATGAATTTAAGAATAGCTTTTTTTTTTTCTAATTCTGTGAAGAATGTCATTGATATTTTGATGAGGATTGCATTGAATCTATATATTTGTTTTGGGAGTATGGCCATTTTGACAATGTTAATTTTGCCTAAACATGAACATGGGAGATCTCTCATCTTCTAAGATCTTCTTTAATTTTTTCTTCAGTGCTCTGTAATTTTCACTGTAGACCTCTTTTACCTCCTTGGCTACATTAATTCCCAAGTATTTTATTTTATCTTTTTTGAAGTTATTGTAAATGGGATGGTTTTCTTGATTTCTTTGTTGACTCAATCATAGGAGAGTTATTAATTTATAAGTGTCGATCTTGTATCCTGATGGTTTGCTGAATGCATTTATCAGCTCTAGAAGCCTTCTGGTGTAAATTTTTTTTTTGGTCTTCTGGATATAAGATCATGTCATTGGCAAACAGAGATAGTTTGATTTCTTTTCCTATTTGTATCCCTTCAATTTCCTTTTCTTGCCTGATCACTCTGGCTAATGTTTTGAGAACTATATTGAAAACAAGTAGTTAGAGTTTGCCTGATAATCTTTCTCTGAAGTCTGGCTTTGTCTGAAATCTAACCATCTACTTATCTTCCTTTTAATTAGTATAATCATGACATGTTTCTATTTCTCTTTTTTAGTGGTGGGGGTATACCTGGGATAGAACTCAGGGGCATTTACCCACTAAGCCACATCTCCAGCCCTATTTTGTATTTTATTTAGAGATAGGGTCTCACTGAGTTGCTAAGTGCCTTGCTTTTGCTGAGGCTGGCCTTGAACTCTCTATCCTCCTGCCTCAGCCTCCTGAGAGGCTGGGATTACAGGCATGTGCCACTGTGACCAGCATAGTATCCAATTTTAATTTATATATTTAGAACATTCATATTTAAGATAATTATTGAAATTATAAGATTAGCCTTGCTACATTTGTAACTTTTCTATTCATTGCTCTTGTTCTTTGTTTCCTTATTTTGTCTTATATTCTTTTTCTGCATTCTTTGATTTCAATTGAACATTTCATATGATTCTCTTAGAATGTCAATTATGCTTTTATGTATATTTTTTGTGGTTTTCCTAGAATTTAAACAAATTCTATTAAGTAGCAACAATATCATTTTTTTATGGGAAGTGAGTATTTTTAAACTATTGATTAAAACTCTTGGCTTTTCAGCTATCTTATGTACTTGACATGTCTGTAAAATAAAGAGCAGCAACATAAATCTTGTTGGTTCCGTTGTTGTATTATCATAGGTAGTTTTTCCATGTTGCTGCAAAACTTTTTCCAAACACAATTTGAAAGGATGCATAACATCCCACCGAGAAGCCAACATTTATTCATTGATTTCCCTATGATTTCTCAATCATTTCTAACATTCCACTGTTATCATGAACACCATGATGATCTCTAGGATGTGTGGAGCTTTTCTCCATATTTAGGATTATTGTGCTAGAATATTTTCTTGGTAGAAGTTACTTGGCTGCCAAGAGCGAGCAGTTGTAAGGGTCCTGAGGTATATTGTCAAATTGTCCTCCTAAAAGGCTGTACCAATTTACTGTTCTGCTAGTGAGGTGGGAGCCTACTTATTTCATTTTACCCCTCATCACTGAGTGCCAACTAAAAAAACATTGACTAAGTTCATGGGAACTTTCCTATAGTTTCTGATTTCAAGTTGAAATCCCATAGCATTGTAATTTCCCCAAATTCTAAGTGATTATGAACTTGCCCATCAACACACCGGGGAGAAGGAATACTTCTTATTCTACCTTTGTTTAGTAGTTATTAAAGTAAGAAGTTTCAGACACATCCTGCATTCCCCTTCCTGTGTTTTGTATACTTATTTGTGTACACATTTTCAAATCAAAATCATTAGCTGATTATCTCAAGAATAAACAAACATTCAATCAGACATGTTTAGTATTCCTGAGAGACACAACCAACGTCTTCATTGTGAATAATCAAGATTGCCCAACCTCCAGGAAAAGATGAAACAGAGATGATTGACAGAGCAATGAAGAGCGCAGCTTTCCAGAGTCCACGGAGAGCATGCATTCTTGCTCCCTGCATGCTTGTTTTCACTTATGCTTTCAAATTTACTGTGAATCATGGCAATGGCATGGGCCATATGTTAATATATGATCATTCTTAAACCCTGGGCCTGTCCTTAAGGATTATAGTTGAGAATTGCCATTTTATAATATGCAATAGGAAGGAATAAGGAGCAGTATTGGGTGTTTGTGTATCACAGTGCTCCTCCCCTGCACCTGTGCATTAGCATTGTCATCTACAAACACATACCAGGTACAGATGCTCCTCCGCCATCAATGGGACTCTTTCTTGATAAGCCCATTCTAAATTGAAAATACTGTAAGTTGAAAAATCCATTGAACCCATGATGCTACATCGTAGCAGCATGGCACACTGGAGAGCACTGGTTATTTCTGCTTGATAGCAGGACTGATTGGGCGCTGCAACTCACTGCTTTTGTCCAGGGTCAAGAGAGTATTGGACCACATATCACTAGCCTTAGAAGAAAATCAAAATTCAAAATTTAAGTCTGATTTCTACTAAGTGCACTTTACAGTTGCAACATTGTAAAGTCAAACCATTGTAAGCTGAACCATCATGGGCTGGCTACATCTACACATAATCTGGGGAATCAGGCTCAAGTAAGAATAAGCACATGCTAATGATTTAAGCTCAAGCAAGGCTTTTTGTTGGTAAACTATCTCTTTTAAGCCTTGTCACAACTCTGAGAGAAGGAGGTGCCTTGGAGGTAACAGACTTGAGCCCATGATGGTCCCCTTATATCTGGTTGCAGATTAAGGTCTTTAAATCCAGAGCTCTTGCTTTTTGGAGGCCAGGACATCTGTTCTTCCTTTCTCAAATAAGATCCACAACCAGCACCTTAGTGCTACTGCTGTCTCCTGAAAGCTTGAGTGTGCTGATGTGACGTGGAGGGGTTCTGCTAACTTTCATGAGTGCAGTGGCCTCCATCCAGAGGACCCCCTTTGCTCTCAACGGCAAAATCCTAGTACATGGAGGGAGGACGTGGGTAGGGGTTTTTAATTTTGGTGGATCACATACATTGAATGGATTAGAATACCATGGTTGGGCAATTCATCTTGATAAGTGAGAGCAACATCGATCAATATCAGATGGAAAGAACATTGGTGTCTCCTCTGCCAAAGTCCTGGGTTGGTTTCCTTCAGCTCTGCTCTGCATCTACAGACACATTGCCTGCCATTCACCTTGGTTCTGAGAGATTATAGCTATTGAGCATGCGGGGAGGGATAGGGCAGTTGAAAGTGGCTTACACTGCAAAAAGAACTGTCTCTTGGGGACCTCAGTCTTCTCATATGACAGATGGAGATGGCTTTTTTTTTTTTTTTCTTTTGGAAAGAAAACAAGAGTTTGTGTTGGAAAAATTCAAGACTGTATCAAAATAGATGCTGCCCTTGGCACCATGTAAACTTGCTCTTTATTAAGAGCAGGCATCTGAAATGTTCTTTGTTTTCTCAAGGTCTCAGTTTTCTTACCTATACAATAGGGATAAGAACATTGACATATTGCTAAGTTTTGTTATATCAAATGAGATAATAAACAAAAAAGTATTTTGTAAAATCAAAGCAATACACAAGCTGGTTGTCTGTTTTCTTACAACTTATTCCTCTTTCCTGCATGCTATGACTCCTCATCACTGCCTCTCCCCACCCCCCATGTGCATTGTGGAGTTCTGTCAGAAACGTTAAACCAAACTTATTTCCACCTAGAGTGGAGAAGCTCAAAGTCGGGTCCCTACGGCAAATGCTGCACGTATGAAATGCTCTCTGTCCAGTAGAGTGAGTGTCTGATTCATGACAGCTCATATCCCTTAACTGCTTCCCTCTCTGACTGTCTGGCAAAGAATTACCTTTGCACCCGCCTTAGTTTATGGGGAGAAATTGCTACTGTGTGGTTATTTGTTTGGAATTAGGCAGCAGAAAAGCAAACATCACCATCCTGCTAGGCAAGTCATAAAGTGGGATTTAGCCCTTTAACCTATTGTAAAAGTAGAAGACTAATAAAACAGAGCACAGAACACATTTCTCAGAAGTAAAAGATAACAGAACATATGGTAAATTGAGCAAATGGTGGGTGGCAGCCACGTGTGAGCTGAAGAGGAAATTGCAAGAGCTTACACATTTCAGCATGCTCTTAATTCAGGTCCCTGACTGTGCATGGGAAACTTGTTTTCTCTAAGACTACATGTTTCAAAGACAAGTTTTCACCTTAGACTTTAAAATGAACAAGACTGTAATGACCCTTGTATGAATGCAGAGTAATTCATTGCAACTCTCCACTCAGTAGTGTTTGGACTTACTTTTAAAGGAACTATTGACTTTGAACTAATTTTAGTCTTGCAGAAAAGCCTAAATAATATAGGCAATCCAAGTCATTCTAATGTTAACGTTTTAAATAGCTGTACAATGATTAAAATCCAGAAATTAACATTAGTACTTAACAAAGTAAAGAGCTTATTTTAAATTCATCGGGCTTTCCTCTAATGTTCCCCAATCCTCCCTAGGACCCCACACTGCACTTGATTTCCTCATGCAAGTTATATTTCCTCTGTCATCCTGTCTTTCTTGGCATGGACACATTTGAGGATCTTTTCCCAGTTATTTTGCTAAATGTCACGCCATTGGTGTTGTTTGAAGTTGTCTCCTGATGGGCCTACACTTCTGTCAAGAACATCCATGAAATTGTATCCTCTTTAGTGCATCATGTCACAAGTGTAGGTTTCGACGTGTCTGATTACTGGTAATGCTGACCTTGATCTCTTGGTGAAGGTGATTTCTGTTGGGGTTTCTCCATTGCAAGGTTGCTATCATTCCCTTAGAAGTCAAGTAAATATCTTGAAGAAGATATATCAAGATGATACAAATCCTGTTTCTTCTGAAACTTTTGCCTCTGAATTTTATTTATTTATTTATTTTGGTACTGGGGATTGAACCCAGAGGCTCTTAACCACTGAGCCACATCCCCAGTCCTTTTCTATATTTTATTTAGAGACAGGATCTCACTGAGTTGCTTGCAAAGTTGCTGAGGCTGGCTTTGAACTCACAAACCTCTTGTCTCAGCCTCCCAAGCCGCTGGGATTACAGGAGTGAGTTACCACATCTGGTTAGCCTCTGAATATTAACATCCATTAGTGGATTATTCCTGCAACAATTGTTACTGTCATGTTTATCTAATGGTGGTTTTTTTTCATATCCCTCTTTCCTTCTATACTGATTAAATGGAAACAAGATCTGAGTGCTAAGGGTGTTTATCACTATTGGGTATTATTTATTCTAGCCCTCTCAGCAGACAGAATTGGAGCAGTATATGTGCACAGTAATCCATGCATGTGACATATTCATACCTATCTACCATCAATTGATCAATCAATCTATCCTTCTATGAAAATCACAAGTTTATACTGATAATTCAGATTCCAATTCAATACCATAGAATCCATTTAGCTTTCTACATTTCCTTCTTTGAAGCTTCTTTCTTTATCAGTGAGAAACCTGATCTCATTATTTCTATGCCTTAGTATGGGCTTGGATAGACTCCATTACATCTCAGCAAGGGGATGGATGGATGAGTCTTTTTGGGTTTATTGGAGACCAACCTCAGAAGTGTTTTTTGTTACTATGATTCGAACACACTGCCCTCCCCCCTCCAAGTTTATGTGTTGGACTCTTGATACACAATGCACCGGTATGGGAAGGTGCCGCTTAATGGGAGGTGAGTGGGCCATGAGAATGTTGCCCTCATGGGTGGATTAGCGCAATTATTTCAAGAGTGGCCTTTTTTTTTTGGGGGGGGAAGGGTAACCTCAGCAGCTTGGGAGGTTGAGGCAGGAGGATTGTAAGTTCAAAGCCAGCTTGAGCAACTTAGTGAGGACCTAATTAACTTAGTGAAACCCTGTCTCAAAATGAAAAATAAATAAATAAATAATAATAATAATAATAATAATAATAATAAAGACTGGGAATGTGGCTTAGTGGTAAAGTGCCTCTGGTTTCAATCCTTCATACAAAAAAAAAAAAAAAAGAGAGAAAAAAGTGTGTGTTTTTATCTGAAGAATGGGGTGGGTCCTTATAAAAGGACAAATTCTCTTGCACACTGATTCTCCACCATCTTGTGATCTGATAAGAAGATACTTGCCAAATGCCAGCCCTCCACCCACTTTCTTTTCTTGGACTTCCTAGACTCCAGAACTTTAAGAAGTACATTTTTGTTTATTATAAATTACTCAGTCTGTGATATTTTGTTATGCAGCTCAAAATGGACTGAGACTCTTTGTGATTTAATCTTTTAAAATTTTTAATTCATTAATTTTTTAGCAGAGTGTGTGCTCTGCTATCTCTGTTACCTGAGTGTTAATCAGGGTGCCCTGAAGCATCTCCCATACCCCCAACTCTGGCCAGGCACAGCGGCCTCCACAGAATTCCTCCTTGGCCAACCTTTCGGTTCTTCTTGCCTCTTCCTCTGAGTCTGGCCTCTGGTAGTTCCGTTCTGCAGAGCCATCAATGAGCCCAGGTGTGCTTCCTGCCAGCCTCAGGCATGCAGGCCGAGGACAAGAGAAGGAAGATTTCAATACCTGCAGCCCTGTGCCAGCCTCTGTGAGATGAGAGCCCAACCCTTCTGCTGTTGGTAACCTCTCAAAGTCAGTGTCAGATGGATTTTAAAGCCCATCCAGTTTGGAGACCTCTAGCTTCTGTCTCAGTCCTTTCCCACAGTGTCTGTGTGGGTCCACTCTGACTGCCAAACCGAGAAGCACAGACTGAATGGCGTAAACAGCCGACATGTATTTTTTCAAAGTTCTGAAGATAATGTGCAAGATCAAGGTGCCAGCAGGTGTGGTTTCTCCTGGGACCTCTCTCCTGCCTTCTGATGATCTATCTTCCCACTCTGCCCTCACATGGCCCTTTCTCTGTGCATGTGCATCCTTGCAGTCTCTCCATGTAACATCATTTCTTCTTCTTATAAAGACACCAGTCAGATGGGATGAGGGCCCACCCTAAGGACCTCACTGTATCTTAGTCACCTCTTTAAATATTCTGCTCTAAACATAGTTGCACACTGGAAAATTCTATAGGTCAATTTGCTCACGAAATATGAGTTTTGGGTGGGCACAATCCAGTCCATTACAACGTCTAACGGTTGGTTCTCTGAGGACCTCATGAATTTATAATGAATTGCTCAAAACCGCCGAGGCCCGATGTATCACATCACAAGGGAAATGGGCATTTAAATAGGGGACAATGTCTTAGCTAAAAGGAACACACCTCTGCTGAAGTGATAGTTGGGAGCAAGATGTACATATATCCTCTAAATCATCAGCAGATGGCAAAGTCTTCACACAGGGTCACAGAGAGAGCTTGGTTTGCACAGGGCACAGGGACCCTCACCCCTCCTCTCCTCCCTCTTGTCCTTGGAGTCTCTCTGATTTCTCAGGTATTTTGTCAACACCCAGAAGCAAAGTATGGTTCCTGCAAACGAAGCGTTCCTTTGATACCCTCTGTTTTTTTCTTTCTTTTTCAAGTCTCCAAACTGCAGGCCAAGAAGATGTCTCCAATACCTTTGCTTACATGAAAGGAGGGAGACAAAGGCTTCTTGCTACCATTTGTATTCTCGGACGTTCTGGATTCCTTCACAGTGCAGGCCAAAATCACCTCTGGCTCACACTCAGTATGACCATGAAAGAAGATCCTGTCTTTGTAGAGGGAGCCCACATGTGGGAACCGGGTTGTGGGAGAGGTTGCTAGTGACGGAGTATGCAAATGTGGATGGCCTGGCTCCTAAGTGGAAGAAATGGTAGCCACTGTTCGTCCCCCTTTTTGAATAAAGTTTATCCCATTGTCCCTTGTCATTTGAGTGGCATTGGTTCCAGGACTCCTAAGATACCAAAACCCCTGGTACCTGGGATTAGACACTCACTTGTCTAGTGTGTAAGGTAGTGAAGTATTTGAATAGAATCTATGCACTTCTTCCTGTATGCTTTAAATCATCTCTAGATGACTCATAACACCTCATACAACGTAAATGCTATGTGAAGTTGTTATATAGTATTGTTCAGGAAAGATAATAAGAAAAAATGTGAGCATGTTCAGGACTGATGCACTTTAAAAAAATGCCCCATGGAGGGTTGAATGTGTGTGCATGGAATCCACAGGCACAGAGGGTGATTGGCTGAACTTCCACCATGCCCCTCTCCCTGGACTCTCCCATGTCCCTCTTACAGCCCAAAGTCCTGGTTTCTACCCTGGGGCTGAGAGAACTGAGGTGGGGCAGAGCCTGGCACAGAGGTGGGGATGAAGGGAGAGTTAGATCTTTTCTGGGCAACCATTTCAATTTTCACTCTGTAGCTTACTTGTTAAGTCGGAGGGGCCATTATGCCTCTGGCAGATTTATAAATTCACAGGTTCTCAAGGTGCACATGACTGTAAAACCTTCTAAATGACAACTTCGGGCAGAATGACCTATGGAATTTTCCAGTGTGAAGCAAAATTTGTGCTGGGGCAGAACACGTCTCAAAGCATTTCTAGGAGTACTTTAAAGGGGGAGGAAGACGAATGTTCTTTTTTCCCCTCATGAGCCATCTGTAGTCTGAAGTGATTTACGTATGTTTTTTTTTTTCAGCTTTATGAATTATTAAGCTGGCTTGACAGCCTCTTGGTTTTTATCATCTTGGGTTCACTTACTATGAACTGACATGTTGAAAGGAAAGTGTTCCTTTTTCATTGTTTCTGCAGGAGAATTTAGTTCTTTTGTGAATTTTTGAATGTGCCTTGCATTGAAGCTCGTCTTATGTGGTGTGTAACATGCTACAGATCTCTGTGTGAGAAAAGAGGTGGGTGGGATTCAAACCCAGGATTTCGAAGTGCAGCTTCCTTCTGTTCAGCTGTGGAATATTAATGAGGGGGCTTTCTAGGGAAATGGTGAAGAACCCTTTGATGTCAGTTGATTTGTAACTACTGTTTTTTTTTTTTATATATATATACTGATGGCAAATCCTGGATTAGGCATGAGCTGGATTATGTGGAAGAACTGTTTCTTAGCGGTTCTGATCTGACCAATTAAAAAACTCCTAAGAGTTGGAAATGGTGGTGCATACCTGTATCCAGTGGCTGGGGAATCTGAGGCAGGAGGATCATGAGTTCAAGGTTAGCCTCAGCAACTTAGCAAGGTCCTAAGCAATTAAGTGAGACCCTGTCTCAAAATAAAAAATACAAAAGTCTGGGGATGTGGCTCAGGAGTTAAATGTCCCTAGGTTCACTCCCTGGTACCAAACAAATAACCCTTCCCCCGAAACAAAACCAAAGACAGAAAAACAAAACAAAGAATCCCTCATAAGAATCAAAATCAAAAAGCAAAGGAAGCTCCTGAATTGTTAGTAAAGAAATTATCAAAATAAAAATTGTCTTCTGAAGCTGAGACAGCCTATGACCTGGGAACATGCATGGTGATTTTTGGGTTGTGATCTCCAAGGCTGGGAACCTTGGAGCTGGCACAGTTCTTGTGAACCTTGGCTTTCTTACCTGCAAATGGATGGGTTGTCACAGCTGTCTCATGGAGTGCTTGCACTCAAATAGCATCATTTTAGTTTAAACATTTTGAAGGTTGTGCAACCCCCATAATTGTTATTAACAGCTTGTTTGGCTCAGAAAGAGCCCTTGGCTCCCCTTTCACCCACAGCTCTCCCCATACCTGCAGGGAGGGCTCCCTGCACCTGGACACCAAGCAAGGACAAACGATGCCCAAGGAAGGCTGCCGAGGAGCCTACTCAGAAGAGGGATAGTCGATTGACTGGCAGTGAAGAAAAGCATGGAATTTTATAAAGAAAAGATATTTTAATTGAAACCCAAGCACAGCAAACTGGGGCCATTTAGTGTACAGGAACAAGCGATGTTTGCATAAGGATCTGTCCATCAACTACCACATGGAACATGGTGGCCCTGGTGACGTAGCCATTGCAGTTTGTGTGAGTACAACTTATGACGTTGTACAGTGACAAAATTGCCTAATGATGCAGTTCTTCGAACAGATCCTTGTCGCTAAGCGATGCACGATGATCAATCAATCAGTCACTCTGGAGATATCAAATATGCAAATGTGAGATACAATGATGCAAGATGCAAGAGTGTAAAGTCATTGGCAGGTGATTTGTTTATGCTTAAATGTTCTTATTTTAAAGTAGGGCAGGGAAAAACAATATTGGGATATCTAAAAATATGGGCAAAATAGTAAGTTTAGTTGTTTGTCCTGACTTAAGTTGAATTAATCTTCCTCCTTTCTGTATCTAGCAGATATTATGTCACGCCAGGTGGACATGTATTGGGTTAGAAGCTTCTGTGCTTCCATAATCTTAATAATTGTTGCTAGACAACAAAACTTGGTGTCTTAAAGTGAGAGGCTTATATTTAGCTCATGATTTGGTTGAGACTGCACACTTTGCTGTGCTCAGCTGGTTGGTTACTTCTGCTCTCCTCTGTCTTGTGTATGGCAGCTTCTGAATCAGCTGGGAGCTCTCCTATCGCAGCTTCAGTCGGGACTGCACATCCCTATGGGAGATGAGTCTGGACTTGTTCCCTCAGTCATGTCAGGGCTCTAAGAGACTGAGTGAAGGCACAGATGGCCTTCATGGCTGGACTCAGAACTGTCCCAGCAGCACTCTGCCACAGCAAACTATGGAGCCATCCAGCCTTGATCCAAAAGGTGCCCCTGTAGTTGAGGAACCAGTGGAGCCACATTGGAAAAGGCTTAGACAGAAGAGCAGCGGTGCACAGTGGCCGTTCTCAACCTACCACAGATCTGCGCTGGGCTCTGTCCTGGCACTATGGTAAGTTTTGTTAGATTTCTCTTTCTTCCCATTTAGAATGGAAGTTGCTGAGGGCAACAACACCATCCTCTTTATTTTCTGTATCTTCCGAAAACATACCAATTGAATGCAGTTCAGGAAGAAACAGACTAACAGGGTGACTGCTAAGACATAGCATGTTAAAGATTTCTCAGTAGAGGTGGAAGGGAAGGCTCCACTAGGAAGAGGAGCTTAATCTGGTCATAAAGGGTGAGAAGATCAGAAGTTGTAATGGAATGAGACATGGTAGTCAGGCAAGATTTCACACAAAATTGTATCAGGAGGACCGTTGATTGCTACAAGGTATGTTCATAGATACGTGTTAGTTAAAACAATTTGAGATTCAGGTATAGATGTGTGTATCTGTCTGCAGGTCTCTCTCTTTCCATCTTTACCTCTACTCACTCACTCTGTCTGTCTATCTATTGTGGTCATTACATTTATGAAGTTATAAAATTGTTAAGTTTGGGTCAATTTGTCAGAGTTGGAATCCCGTCTCCAACTCTTATGATCTCTGTGACCTTAAGCAAGTCATTTCGTCTTTTAATTCCTGCTCCTCTGATCCACATAGAGGGGATATTGACAGCAATCCCCACCTCAGGGTGTTACTGTGGAGATGGAATGCCAGAGGAGTCAGGCCTGGCCCTGAGAAGCACCAGCATGTCTTCATTATCGGTAATAACAACTAATGCTGCAAGGAGAAGTTGCTTATTGCAAGAACGGCTGTCATTCCTGAAGAGAGAAGTACCAGGAAGTGGTTCTTTGGAAAGGTTGATCCCACATAGTACAGTGTGTGGGCCAGTGCGGGGTGATTGTGTGGGTGAGGGGTTGTTTTAGAAGATGTGGGCCTTGCCCACAAGACCTCAAAGGCTGGTTGTAGGTATAAATTATTTATGTGAAGATATAGTAACACAAGATAGTAAGCAAATTCCAGGTAATGCAGACATTGAGAGGTCCTGTGAAGGTCAAGGGTGGGGGGAGAAAGAGGGTGATAGAGAAGGAGTGAAAGAAGTAAGATCTGGGGTTGGTTTGACTATTGCCTTGACCATGGTTTTAGCTCAACAAAATAACATTTATTTCCACTTGAAAGATTGAGCTCTTGGAGCAACCCATGCAGAATAATGTAGATAGGCAATGAAATGCTGCTTCCTCCCAGCACGATACTAAATTTCTTGAAAAACTATGGGCTTTCTCCTCTTCACTAGCCTCAGCTAGTCCAGAGCTAGCGGCCCTCCCAAAGATTTGCTAAGAGCCAGTATGAGCTACAGAAAAGCTGTGCCTGCCTCTGGTGCTTGAAGGTAAACATTTAAGTGTTCTAAGTGGGTCGGTCAGACTTCCTGTGCAGATGTGGAGGTGAAGGGACGTTGGGGTGCATTTTACCTTGAATTTCAGAAGATGTGGTAAAGCACATCTGGACAGGTATATGTGGTTTTTTTTTTTGAATAAATGAAGTATTCAGTAAAACTTTGTAATTACAATATTATTTTTTGGGTGAGAGATAAAAGAATGATAAAAGGAAAAAGTGTGTACATGCAACTCAGCAGAACAAGGCAGGTTTGTGGGTGCTGACTCCTCACAGAGAGGCCCTGGGGTATCCTCCATAGGACTGGGTCTTGGCCATGTATTTTGGTGGGCTTCGCCATCTCAGGTATTTCCTCACACTTGCTGAGGGGCTCCATGAAGCTAATTATGTATCATTTCACACAAGTATATGTTGTTTGTGTGCATGAATATTCACACACCTGTTACCTAGCCAGAACTTTACTAGAGTACATTTTTCATCTTTAACCTCTTTTTTTGTTGCTGGAGGGGAATACTTCTTTCTTGCTCAATTTGAATTCTAATTAAAATTCCAATTCTAAAATTCCAATTCTTCTTCCACTTCCTTTTCTCGTCTTTTCCCTTTCTTTTTCCCATCTTTTCATTCTCTTTTCTCTTCTTCTTCATTCTTTTATTCTTACTTCTTATATCAGGGGTATTGTCTTAATTGCAAATAATTCTCCTACCCTAACATCGTGTATCTCTCTCCCTTTTGGGGTTTTCTTTTTAGTATTTTAATCTGACTACCTATTATGGGTTGAATTGTGTCCTTCCCAAATGCATACATTGAAGTCCTAATCTCTTCTATTTCAGAATTTGACCTTATTTGGAAATAGAGTTATTTCAGATAAGATCAGTTTAAGATGAAGAAACACTGAGGGGGCTACTCCAAAATGGCCAGTGTCCTTATAGAAAGCAGAATTTTGAACACAGGTATACACACAGGGAGAATGTCATGTGTAAATGAAGGCAAAGATTGGGAGGTAAACATACAAGCCAGTAAATGCCAAAAATTGATGGTAAACTACCAGGAACTAGGAGCCGGTTATGAAACAGATTCTTTTTCCCAGTTCTCAGAATAACCAGCTCTGTGGACACCTTGATCTTGATTTCTAGCCTTCAAAACTGTTAGAATAAATTTTTCTTGCTTAAACCACCCGGTTTGTGGTATTTTGTTATAGAAGCCCTAGCAAACCAATATAGTACATTTTTGTGTGTTCTTTATGTACATATGCATTTACTCTCCCTTATTATTCCAGAAATGTTGGTACTAAAATGTTAGTAAAACCCAAAAAAGAGTAATAAAAGAGCTATAGAATGCAATTGGAGGAAGTAAAGGCAAAAATCTGACAATGAACCCATCCTTTCCTTCAGCATTTGTTGTAAATCAAATTGATTTGGAAGTAGGAAAAGGTGTGTTGATATTCAAACTAATGAAAAAGCTCATACCTTCAAATTGTATATTGGCCAAGGTTTGATTAAGTTTTAAGCTCTGCAAGGGCAGTGACCTATTTTTTTTTTTTTTTATCATTGTTTTGTTTATCATTGTATTGTACCTAGTATAATACCTGTCACATACTAGGTGAATATGCAGCATTATAAATTGACTGATTGCCTAGGGATATAAAGTTAATCCTTATGGCAAAACAGAAGGCAGATGTCACCATTCCAATGAGAAAAAACTGAAACTCTCTTTTTAGTTCTGGAATTCTCAGTTTCTTTCTGTCCAATCGGGGCATCATTTACTAATAATTTACCAGATGTCTACCGCAGCATAGTCTTCAGAGAATATAAAAAATAAATACTCCTTGGCCTCAGGGGCTTTCCCTTAAACCTTGGTACTGCTGCACACTACCATGTGTTAATAAGAGCAAGCCTGAGAAAAGTCCAGCGGCACACATTTGCATTATTGGAACCACCATTTGACATGCAGGCACGATCTCTCCTGTGAGCTCCCTGAAGCCTCTAGGGTCCATCTTTTGGATCTCAGACCACCTCCTGCCCTGAAGGGTTTATGTAAGGTTGACATGACGACATTGCAGGGCAGAATTCTACAGTCTCAGAGTTGGCATCGGGCAGTTGATGGCTGAACAAGGGCTCCTTAGAAGCAAAGTGGATATTATCCTAAGGGTAAAGGTTGCAGGCCTCTCTGGAGCCTTATACTCCACTGATGCAATGAGCGGTAGGGCCCAATCCATATATTTTGAACACATTTATCTTTGCCAAGGATGGCCCATTTCTAATTTCTGTCTTGCCACGACAGGAGTGCTATCTTTTGTTCCACGGAAACCTCTTCTTGATGTTAGGATGATCACTAGAAGATTCCCATGTTGGTTGACACCTGAATAACTAGAACACTTGCAGTAGCTATTTTCAGGGTGTGGGCTGCTGATCAGGAAGCCAGAAGCTCACCCCAGACCTTCATTTTTTTTTTTCAATTCAAGCAATGACAGCTTGAACTAATACACACAGTGTCATATTATCTATTCCGAAATGTTTAAAAGTAAATGACAAACACTGTGACAAACGCTTTAGGAGGACCAGTTTACACAGTCCACACCACCCCCCACTGTCTTCCACCCTGTGGCTTCTGCTACATTTGTCCCTGTTTGGATCCTGTAGCCGTTTGAGTCTGTGAGTACTGATATGAAGAATGAGGATGTGGGCATTGGAAGCCAGAAAAGAGAATTCAGACTCTACTTAATCATAGGCATTGGTAATAATAGGCACTGTAAAAACAGATGCACATGAAAGTTCACTAGCTGAGCTGGGCGTGGAAGTGCACGCCTGTAACCCAGTAGCAACAAAACAAAACAAAACAAAACAAAACAAAAAAGGAAAAAAAGGAAAGTTCATTAGATGAACACTCCGGAGATGAGCATCATTCTCAGTTCTGCCATTACCCGAATGTATGGGTCTGGCTGCTACTTCACCTCTCTGGGACTAAGTGGCCTCATCTATAAAAAGTATAGCCTGGATGAGATATTCTGTAAAGACTCTTAAAATTCCCGAATGTCATGATTTTATATTCTACTTAGCGGTCAGAGGCAGGATGAGCTATCTGTGGAGGCAACATGAGCCAGAATTCCAGCTGGGACACATTAAGTACATTTTAAAATTTGTAAACTTTTGCAAACATTCCATATTACTTATGGAGTGACTTAAACTTATTGGCATATTAAATACATCTCTTATAGTGATGTGGCTATATGGAAAAATTGCTCCTATTTATTCATGCATATATATATTTACTATACCCAGCCTTGTTAAGATCGGATTTAAAGAAATTTTCCACCTTCCTAATAACGATTCCATGGCTTCTATACATGCCACTAGGTGGCGATGTTGTGTTTTTGAAACCCATTTACTTTTTAGAAGAGATAAATGATGGGTGAGAGAGATACTACTTAAAAATAAAAATCACATTTTGAGTTTTTGCTCACTTTTGAATCATATTTCCTAGAATTTGCTCATTGTTTAAAATGTGACAAGAAACCTTAATTTTTAAGTTCTGAGGAATTAGGTTTTGTTGTTCTTTAAAGCAATCCCAATATCTAAGTAAAATCAAATAAAACAAATCAAATCTATTCTATGGCTTAAAAAGAACTTGAATTTCTCTTCTAAAGGGAATTTAAACAGTTTATTCTGAAAATATTTAGGGAATTGTAAAAAGTTTTTTTTTTTTAAATTTTCTTATTCTTTTCTGAGGAGCATGCTTAATATAGAATAAAACAACTACTGCAGATAGAAAATATCTCAGAAAAAATTGAATTTGTATTGAAAACATACAGACTTTACTTCTTGTTATTATTCCTTAAACAATACAGTTTAACAACTATTTACACAGCACTTACACTGTATTAGATATTATAAGTAATCAAGAGATGATTAATGTTTATTGGAGGATATATACAGGTTCTATGCAAATGCCACATCATGAGTATCTGCAGATTTTGGTATCTGAGGGGGTCCTGGAACCAGCCCTCCATGGATACAAAGGGACGACTGTATACCTGTTTTGGCTGGGGGGAGGCGGGAGGCCATTCAAAAAAGCCAACGTCACTTTGGGTCATTATGATTATGTACTTTTGGGGAAGAAAGATGTTCCTCTATCTAGGAAAATCATACAAGGCATCTCTTTCTAGAATAAAGGTGAATGCTTGAAAGAAGGAGAAGGGCATGAGACCAAGGATTTAGAGAGTGTTTTCTCCTGTATGACAGTGAATGAGACTCATCTCTTCCACAGAGACTGGGTGTAAGAACCATCAGTTTAGAGGAAAGCTATTCCTGTGTTCAGTTAATCTGAGACTGATTTTCTCCAAGTTCTGTTGTATTGACAGTGGGCAAGTGGAGCAGGAGAAAAGGTGGATAATGTGGTTCTGGTCTTATTTTCTCTGTCATTAGCCTCACAATGCTCACTTACTGATAGACAAACACTCAGCTAGTATCTCCAGCAATTTAACACCATGGTAGGGCTATTGGCTGTGGAGCTGAACTGTCTGGCCTATATCAGCTTCAAAGATGGACAACCAATCTGTCATGGTGTTGACTTCCTTATCTGTAAAATGGGGCTTTTAAAAATCATTCTTCCTGACTTTTTTGGGATGGTTATGGGATCTCAATAGGTGGGGATTAAAAAAAAATCAAACAGAGTGCTTGAAATATAGTAGCTATTATTGTTGTTCTCTTTTTTGTTCTGAAGGTTGACCAAAACAACCCTATGGTGACCCAATATGAATGACTGACCAAATTAAGCAAGACTATTAAGATAGCTATTTTAATTTAATGGCTATAAATCTCTTCCCCTGTTTGCATTTATTTTTATGGCAAATTCATAGGTTGTTCCACATTCAAAACCTCATGTACTTCTTCCTCATAAACTAAAAGCAAAACAAACCAAACAAAACTCATATTCAAGGTAATGGCTTTCATAAGTGACTTATTGCCCTCACTTGGGGATTCAGAAATTCTTAAAGAGATATGAACCTGGAAATTTGATGTTGATTTGATTTCCCAGGCTTCCATAATTTTTAGATTTAAATCATTTTAGCAGAAGCTATTTTCATTTATTTTATTGAACTGAACAGGTAAAGGCTGAAACTACTGCTGCATCATATTCTGCAAAATTCTTACGACAAAGCAGTGTGCTGGGTGATTTTCCTCTTTTGCAAAGAGCATGTCTCAGACAAATTAATGCCTTTCTTTTCCCCAAAGTGCATGATTTGAAATAATGAAAACTTGGATTCAGAAGTTGCTTTTTGCAGAATGTGACAAAAATACAGGGACACACAATCATCCCAAGTGGTGGAATGGGAAGGTGGGCTCTTTGCTACGGGTCACTGAGGTGGGGAAATCATCTGATGAAGATAATGAAGATGAAAGCCAGCTGTGCTCATGAGAGTCCTTCCAAGCAGAGGGCCTGGCCTGTGCTGGACAGAAGGTCCCACCAGAGTTCCAGGGCGAAGTGGTGATTCTCAACTGGAAACATTTTCCACCGTCTCCCCTGCCCGCCCTGTCCAGGGGATCTCTGACAATGTCTGTAAACATGTGTGATTGTCATAACTAAGAGGAGGGTGACTATTAGCATCTGGTAGCTAGAGGCCAGGGATACTGCCAAACATCCTACAATACATAGGACATCCCCAGCCACAAAGAATTATCCAGTCCAGAATGTCAGTCGGGCTGGGGTTGAGAGCCTGGCTTAGAAGGAGCTTATAGTTATTGGGTTCAGAGCCCTGTTGCCTAGGTTAAGACCTGTAAGGTGATATCTGGGCCTCGGATAAGACTTGGATGCTTTATAGTGAAGATGCAGTTTTCACTCTTTGCTCTTTTATCACAGAAAAAGAACAGAAAAGAAAGCTCTGTGAGAGCTACGTTAAAAGATTTCTATTATCTTTTAAAGAACATTACACAAACTAAACATTGTGAACTACTAATGTCATATGATTACTTGAACATAATGTGAGCTGTCATTCCAGATGAGCCTGATAGAAGTAATCAGTGTTTTATTGGCATATAAAACAAGACAGAAGTGCTTTCTAGGACCAGCCTTCAACTGCAGATGTACAGACGGCCCCGGACTCACAATGGTTTGACTTGGATCTTAGGTCTTTGTGATGCTGTGAAAGCTTATCCACACAATCACTCTGTTTTTTACTTTGAGTATAATATTTGTGAGATGTCCAATACTTCACCAAAAAAATGGGCTTTGTGTGTGTTATGGCTGGGATATTAAATGTTCCCCAAAGACATGTTTGTTAGAGGCTTGGTCCCCAGCCAGTGTGGTACTATTGGGAGATGATGGGACCTTTAGGATGTGGGGCCTAGTGGAAGGAATTTAGGTCATTGAGGCATGGCCTTGCAGGGAGTATTGGAACCTAGTCCCTTTGCTCTATCACATGTTCCCCACCATGATGTTCTGTGCCACCACAGGCCGCAAAGCAATGGAGTCAAAACCCATTGCTTTGGACAGAAACCCCTAAACCATGAACCAAAATAAACCTTTTCTCCTTTTAAGTTGATTTTCTCAGGTTTTTTTCTCACAGCAACAGAAAACAGATTAACACCTTTGGATGATTTTGCCCAGCTGTAGGCTGATGTAAATAGTCTGTGCACATTTAAGGTAGGCTAGGCTGAGGCAGGATGTTCAGTAGGTCAGGTGCATTCAATGGATTTCCGACTTATGATATTTCCAGCTTATTATGGAATGACACGACCCCATCACAAGTGGAGGATGATCTGGGCTACACAGCAGACACTGGAGACGTGCTGGTGAGCAATTAGTCACATCCACTGCCTTCAAGGAGTCAATAGTGTCAGGACGGTGACCTGAATCAGTGTAAAAATCAGTGTGGGAGACGTGACCTTATTATCCTTATTTCTATCATGTAAATGACATCCTTACAGGGTTTGTGAAGGAGAGGCCTATTATGCACTGGGGTGTGAGGTGGGCTCCTTACCTGTGTTGATGCACAGAACCAAGGTGAGCGTTCTAAAGGTGGTGTCCAGCCGGTGGAGCAGGCTGAGTGGGGGCCAGTGGTCCCTGGCGGAGATCACAAGCACAGCCCAGATGGACACTAACGTGAACACTCCAGTGACAGAGAAACCTGCAAGAGGCAGAAGGGAGCAAAACCTCCTTCCTGTGACTGCCTGCACGGACAAAGCAGAGTAGGCACTCCCCCCGGACAGCCTTCCCTTAGGGAGGGGGAACCAGACCACTCTGAGATGCTCTTAACAATTTCCTGGAAATGTCTAATGTGGAATGTGAGTTTCCCAAACCACCATTCCAGTCTGAGGCTTCCTCAAGGCTCGGCTTCTGGATCTGGCCACATTGTTACCAGGATTCTACTTTCTGTTTAATTCTGTAGCTTTTCTGTTAAGGGCAGGTGGCTGGGGTGCGTTGTGGGGTAGTCAGTCTTAGCAGGTTGGGAGAAGCCAGCAGTTTGGAGAAACAAGTTCAATGTCCCTGCAAAGGAGGAGTGGACTGTTGACCTCCGTCACTCCAGAAGTGTTGTAATTTATCTTCATCTTTGTTCCAATATTTAGAGATTTTTTTCTCTTTTTATGCCATTTTACCTTTCTGGCAATATAGGTCCCATACACTATCCTTTTTGGAAGACAGTAGTAAGTATTCTGAAGTATCCAGAAGGGGCTTTCTCACGATCAGGAGTACCATATTGCACAACCGCAGAAGGTATCATGCACAATGCACTACAACTATACAATGTAGTCTGTGTGAAAGATCCTTATGAAGTTGTTCAGTGCACAATCCATGCAACCACACAAAGCAACTGTCTTTGTGAAGGCCTTCTGAGAGTGTTTAGGGAAGTCAGTATCCTTCTGGATGATCCACCGGGATAAGCAGGCAGCTGTGATCAGCAAGCCCCCCTCCTGCAGCAATGGGAAGAATGCACGAGTCTGCCTTTGGGTGTTGAGCTTACCTGAATGGACGCCGGTCAGCAGATTTCCTTTGGTTCCCTGAAAGGTGGAGGCCATGCTTTCCCTCAGGGCTGGCTCCCTTCTCTCTACCTGTTCCCCAGAATCTGCTTGATTCAGCTTCTAATATCTGCCCACCACATTTCTCCCACCACCTTCCCTCCCCACCTACCCTGTTTTCCTGGGCAGGGTGAATTCTGGCTTCTTTGCTCTGTTTACATTATCTTTGTAGCTCAAAATCTCTGCCTGTCTTACTTGTGGTCACTCGGATCACCATTCTTTTTAACCCTATGATCACGATTCATATTTGGAAGTTACAAGCATCTTGGAACTGGAGACTATCATGCTAAATGAAAGAAGCCAATTCCCCCCAAACCAAAGGCTGGATGTTCTCTGTGACATGCAGAGGCTGACTCACAATAAGGGGGGAAGAAGGAATAGAAGTGCACTGGATCAGACAAAGGGGAATGAAGGGAAGGGAGGGAGGAGGGGAATAGGAAGAACAGGAGAATGAATCGGACGTTAGTTTCCTATATTCATGTATGAATGCACGACCAGTGAAACTCCACATAGTATCCAACCACAGGAGTGGGAAGTATACTCCATGTATGTATCTATGTCAAAATATACTCTACTGTCATGTCTATCTAAAAAAGAACAAATAATGAATAAATAAATAATACCCACACCCAGGCCCAACTTTCCCACAACCAGGCCTTCTGTCACAGTGTTCCCTCCAGCCAGGATTCCTTTCCCCATATCCCAGAATGGCTGCCTGTGACCCATACTTGAAGGCTCATTGACTCTTCTTCCTAGATGACTTCCTTGATTCTCCCTCTTTCCTAGATTTCTATCAAAATATGCATGCCAGCCTCTCCACTATGCCCATCAAAAGATGTGTGTTTATTTTCTGAACTCTAGAAAAATCCTTTGACTGTGACTTTATCGTGATATTTATTACTGTGCACTGTATAGCGTATTACCTTTTCCAACTGTTTGCTAAATCTTGCTGGGGAGGGTGGCTGGGGTAGGCAAAAAGAATCATGCTTCAGCTCATCCTCTTACTTTCCACCAAACCTACTACCATGTTTTGTTTATAGCCATTCTCAATAAATGTGCTATGAACAAGTTTTTTAAAAGCAGCATCTTGATGTTTCTCAGTCTTGGTATTCCTTCATAGAAGGCATCGTATGAAGGATCGCCTGTAGGTGATGGGGCAAATAGCTGGGAACTAAGGGAAAGAAAGAAACATAGAAGATGAGTGGAGCCGGGTGCGGTGGCACACACCTGATATCCCAGTGGCTCCGGAGGCTGAGGCAGGAGGATCGCAAGTTCAAAGCCAGCCTCAGCAATTTAGCAAGGTTCTGTCTCGAAATTAATATTAAAAAAGGGCTGGGGATGTGGCTCAGTGCTAAAGCACCTTTGGGTTCAATCTCTAGTACAAAAAAAAAAAAAAAAAAAAGAGTAGACCCAGAGTCTCTTTTTCTTTCATTGGTGAAATGCTTGGTTCTCCTAATCTCGTGGGGAGTTACAGAAAGGTAGAAGCAATGTGTCTTGTTCTCCTCTGTGATTACTTAGCTCCTGGCACAGTTTCCAACACAAAACCAGCACTGAGTAAAAACAGTGGGATAAATAAAGAAATGGACCTACTCATTTTTGTGGATGTTGTTCTATATCAGGATAGTTTTCAGTTGCATGTAACAGAATCATTATTGCAGAGCCTTAACTACATAGGAAGCCTTTTTCTCATGATCAGTCTAGAGGCAGAGACCTAGGAAGCAGGAGGTGTACCCATGGCCAGTCAGGGAACAGTCCTACTTCCCGGCCCTGTCCTTCTTTGCATGTGGCTTTTGAACTCGGGGTCGCAGGATGGTTGCACCATCTCCAAGCACACAGTGACTCTTCATGGTGAATCAGATGAATCTGTATCTTTTTATTTGGAAAATTACAGCTTTTTGAGGAACTCCGCTAATGTATCACTAAGCAAACTGTGCTATCCCTTGCAGCAAGGGAGATGGAAATGAGGTTCAGTTTAACCTGGGTTCTCTTGGTGTCTGATATTGTAAGCATTTCTTGGTGGTGACTATGTTGTATTTATATTTTGTATCCTATTTTTAAAATTAATAATATAAATATCCTATTTTAAAAATTAATGTAAATTAATATAAATTAATAATAATTGATGTTATATAATAATAATGGATGTTATGTAATAAAAATTTTTGTAAACATAATTCCTAGCTTTATATCTTTGAGAACCTTTTAAGAAAAGACCTAAAGCCCCTATCTAAATGAGGAGGCCTGGAAATATTTCCGACAATGATTTTGTAAAAGAAAACCTTTATTGTAATGGTGCTCATGAGTGTGATCCAAACTGATTGCATCTGATCAGTAATTTAGAATTTAGATTAAGCAAGAATGGAATTCAAAGACAAATGATCTCTTTAAGAAAACATTCAGTTAGTATGCTCCTATTCATCTCCATTAAAGATGTAATTTTCACATATTTGACACATGGTTTTATTCATCCGTTTTACTCTGTGAACAATCATTGAGCACCTACTAGGTTCCTGGTGCTTGGCATAAACATGAATGCGGTAGTGGAGCACTTACCAGGAACTGCAGCATTCACGCAGTCCACAGTGCACGAGTGCTGAGTGCTCCGGGAGCCTGCCTTTTAGTGGAAGGAGGCAAAAAACTTAGCAAGTAGGCACACTGATCAATAATACCTTTCAGATGGAAATCAGTACTTACAGAAAATAGCCTCACGGAGGGGCATGCCTTGTAATCCCAGCAACTTGGGAGGCTGAGGCAGGAGGGTCGCAAGTTCAAGGCCAGCCTCTGCAACTTAGTGAGACTCTAAGAAACTTAGGGAGACCCTAAGAAACTTAGCGAGAACTTGTCTCAAAATAAAAAATAGAAAGAGCTGAAGATGTAGCAGTAAAGCACCCCTGAGTTCAATCTCCAGACAAGAAAAAGAAAAGAGAAGAGAAGAGATAGATGGAGTAGAAAGTGTTGGGAGTATAGGTTATAGGGAGCCCTTTCACATTGGGTGGTCAGGGAAGAGAAGGGAGCCCATCCACAGGGTGGGTGAAGGCTCAGGGCAGCGGGGACAACCAGTACAAAGCCCTGAAGCTGGAGAAACTGTGATGTAATACAATTTACTGGCTTTGGCCAAGGGAAACAGATGGCATGGCTGAGTGTAGTCATGGGGGATGCTGGTACAAGTTCATGGAGGAAGGACCACATGGAAATTCAGGACGGGTGACGGAGTTAAGAGTGCATCCTAAGTGAAATTAGAGGCCAGTGGAGTGTTAAGCCTGATTTATGGTTCGCAACCTCTGTCTGAAGGTGAGCCGCGGTGTTGGGGCTGGTGGCCTGGAGATGGATGGGCAGGCACTGCTGTGGGGTGGGCGCTGGAGCATGGTGGCTCAGATTAAGGTGACTGGAGTAGTGATAAAGGTACGCTTGGGGGACGTTTGGGAGGCTGAACCAATACTATTTGCTGGGACATTCTGTGGGATGGAACCAGGGAAGAGGAGGAAGGACAGCTTCTAAGTTGGGGTTGAGGCACAACTTTGCACCTGCATTGGTTTGCTCTGGTGGCCATTAAGAAAATACCACAGCCTGTGTGGCTTTAACCACCGAAATGCGTCTTCTCACAGTTCTAGAGGCTGAAAGTCCAAGATCAAGGTGTGTTCGGAGTTGGTCTCTGGGGAGGCCCCCCTCTCCTTGACATACAGGACACAGCTGCCTCCTGGCTGTGTACTCAGCCTTTGCTCTATGTGTGCCTCCTGCTGTCTCTGTGACCCAAATATCCTCTTCTTATAAGGACGCCAGTCTGATTGGATTTGGAAACACTAGAGACCTCATTTTAACTCAGCTCTTTAAAGGTCCTGTCTCCAAATACGGTCATACGTCGAGGTCCTGAGAATCAGTGTTTCAGCATAAGCCTTTTGAGGAGACTCAATTCAGTCCTTAAGGTTCCTAAGGAGGAGATACATAGATAAAGAGTTAATAATGAGAAAATTAAGAAATTCTTGAAAACATAGAGATATCAAGATAAATATTGCATTAAAAACAAAATCTGGGTGTTTAAGACTGGTCAGAAGGCTGGGGTTGTGGCTCAGTGGCAGAGCGCTTGCCTAGTATGTGCGAGGCGTTGGGTTTGATTCTCAGCACCACATAAAAATAAATAAATAAAGGCATTGTGTCCATCCAAAATTAAAAAAAAAAAAAAAAAAAAAAAGACTGGTCGGAACAGAACCACCAGGGTTAACAGTGCCTGGAAGGAATTATAGCAGGGAAGGGCAAGGGTGAGCATGAAGGGGGGAGGGGAAGGGAGAGGGGACTTCTGGAACTGATTCCACTTTGCTGAATGAGAAACATTAGAGTGTGCAGCTGTATTTACTCAGGTATAGATACTTGCTTCAGCATATAAGGAATTTCACATTATAGATGAAACTTTGAGGCTGATAAAAGGTGTGTTTGGGGTTGGAGGGAGGGAGGGAGGGAGGGAGATAGTTCTCCTGGAGGGAGGGAGATAGAAGAGATTTGCATTTTGACTGTGGGGGAAGTTGGTACATAGGAGGCACATGGCTCTGCATTACATTTGGCAGCTACTTCTTTAGTGCTTTGAAACGGTGACATTTCAGGGGCAAGGCTTTTCACAATGAAAGTACTATTTTTTTTGTAATTATGCAAATATTATGTGAGTATTCATATATCATTTGTGCACTATTAAATATTCAAACAATGCTGGGAATGTATGAGGAAGAAAGCAAATCCACCCTCTGAGATAGTCACCACTAGGCATTTTTAATGAACCTTTTTCATGCTTTGCTTTATGCATATATATATGCACATCTATAATTCATACCAGTCAATCTATTTATTTATAGCGAGGTGTGCATGAACAAATTGGAGTGTGCACATACACATGTGTGCATGGATATGCATATGGATGCACATGCACACATGTGTGTGCACTTGAGAGTATGTGGACATGTGTGCATGCATGTGCATGCAGATGTGTGCACCCCCCCCCCCCCCCCCACACACACACCTTTCTGCTATCCTCTGGGAACCCATGTTAGCTGACTGGTTTGCATTTCTCTCTCTTTTCTCTAAGAGTTTCTGTCCATTTACCAATGCACACCTATAGGTGCACCCCAATACACATTATTGTACAAATACAAATTATTATACAAATAATTTTAAAATTAACATCTATTTTTATAAAAAAATGTGATCTCAGATGAATGCACTATACATATGAGCACACACTGTTCCTCATCTTACTTTTTCATTCCCATATATTTTTGTAAGTGTGCTGCCTAAATGTGTGTCTGCTTTGCTCATGGAACTTAATATCCATGCTTGTTGGGATGCTGGATTTCATAAACATCCCTCTGTTTGCATCAAATCTGCATCACCCCAGCTCTCAGTTCCCCTTTCTCTTCACCTGTTCCTTGCCAAGGAGGTGAGGAGGAGCTTGGTGGTGGACAGATGATGGGAGTAGATGCTCCATGGGCAGACATACCTTACTAGACTTTTCTCAGCGCATGCTCCCCCCATGCGGGCCAATTTGATCTAAATGCCTGTGAATCAAAGGGTGTCCATACACAGTCCTGATATTAGTAGCTCACTATCTGCTTCACTGTTTCAGTTGCCCCAGATCTGGATTTGGAATATAAAATCCCTTTATAACCTTTTTGCCTTTGTCACTGCTTTTGATATCAGTAGAGATTTGTTCTTTTCTCCTCCCTGGAGAGACCTAGATTCACATACAAAGGTGTGAATCCATTCTATGGTGGTTGCTTTCCTACAGAGCCCACCAGGGAAACTTCCCCACCATCTGCTGGTCTCTTCCACACCACTTCACCAGTCTTCATGCAGAGAGCATGTAGTAAAAGAACCCGCCTGATAAGCAAAGTTATTTCTATTGAAATCATATACCAAACCCTTAAGTAAAACGTCATTCTATTTAGGGATGCTTGGGTGGCAGAAGGAAAATTGGCCTATTTTTCTGATTAGTTTACTTTCCACTCTTGAAAACATTCTTGGCCTAGACCTTGACCCCAGGGGAGTAAAATAATCTCTGTTTTTAATGTTCTGAATTCTTAACCCCAAAGGGCAAACCAGATGTTATTAGTTGTATATTCCCTATAGTACACACTAAATGAGTCGCAACTATGAGTATGGATAAAATAAGAGTTAATGGAAATATATTATGCTATTATTCAAGTTTAATGGAAACTTGTTAAGATTTTTTTTTTAAATATTGCATGAAAAGTGACTCTATAATGAAATTGTACAGAGGGAGAGTTTGCAGAAGGATGAAGTAGACCAGCTAGTCAAGAACGTTTGACTGTGGCTCTTTCTCCAGTATTCATTCTGGAATGAGCTGACTGGTGCTCATTTCTGTATTCTGCAAGGGCAAATTCTCTGTGACCATTACTCAGCTCAGAGACTTGGTCTTCCCTGGGGCTGACACTGCACTCCCAGCCAGCATGAGGCAGACTGGAGCATCCTGCTTGCCAAACCCCTGGTCTTCTGCTTGCCGAACCCCTGGTCTTCTGCTTGCCAAACCCCTGGTCTTCTCATTCTGAGCCCACAGGCCAGAAGGGCAAGGTCAAGATTGGAAAAGAGCCTGTGTGGCTACCCAACTCCAGTGACACATGCCTAGTGATGGGCAGGTCTGGGTGCTGCTTTTATTAGAAGGACACTGTCACCAGAACCAAAACTCTCCAGGGAATCATTAGAGAGACTGATGGTCCTCATCTCATCCCCGCTGTTCTACTTCAGGAAATGTGCAGAGAAAAAAATATTTATTTATTTATTTTTTGTGCTCAAAAGTGAAGCTTCAGCTAATGAAACGTTTCCATGATCACAAATCTTCAGCAGCTAGATACTGAAATATTGGCTCGCTGTGTATATGTGTATATGTGTGTTCACTTGTGCAAATGATTCTAATATTATTTTGGCAATTTTTTTCAAGTACTTATTTTTTAGTTGTAGTTGGACACAATATCTTTATTTTATTTATTTATTTTTATGTGGTGCTGAGGATCGAACCCAGGGCCTAGCACATGCTAGGCAAGTGCTCTAACACTGAGCCACAACCCCAGCCCTTATTTTGACAATAGCAGGTTAAATTCCTACTGGCAGAACATGGTCTTCCTCCAGTGTGGGTTCTGGGACATTTAATTGAATCTAATGAATATTTATTGCACTCAGTCAGAGGGACAGACAGTTTTCTGTGGGGAATGGAGAATACTGGGAGATTCGTAATTGGGAGATAGACTGAACCCCATGCTGAGAAGTCTGAGACCTGAATTCTTGCTCTAACTCCTTTCTTATCTATTCCTGTAAGTCTCAGCAGATCATTTAACTCTCCAGAATTTTAAATCAAAATTTTATCAATGGTAAAAGGCCTAGATTGACTACCTTATAAAGAAAGTCTCTTCCACTTGAGAACTGTCATTCAAGGGTGAAAGAAAAGTTAAACCCTTCGTTATCAGATGTATATGCACAAAATGCATTAAATCTGAAAGGGTTGGAAAAATCATATAATAAGTAAAGGGAATTCAGTAACTCCCAGCATTTAAATGATAACTAGGTATTCTAAAAAAAAAAAAAAACCCTCCTTCAGTAATTACTGGATTACACAAATACTTCCCCTGATCATTTATTCATTTATAAAATATTTTCATATTCTCACATTGTGAGAGGAGACTACAAAGTGCTAGGGACATAAGAGTAGTGGGTCAAAATACTTGTCCCCAAAGAACTCACATGAGGTGGATCTCAGAGAAAAGATGGGGAACAAAAGGCAAATAAATGACCATAAAGTGTACTTCGTAAGCTCACTGCCAAAGAAATGCCTTGTTTCATATTTCTATCCACATTATAAAAAACATAAGATGGATGTGATTGCAAAATTTGAAAACATGCTCCTAACTCACTGGCATGACAATAAACAAGAAAATGTATACGTAGGTATAACATAGATATTGCCCTGGGGGGAAGTGACACAGGAAATTGGGTCAAAGGAGCATTGGCTCTGGAATAAGGTGGTTATGAGTTCAGATTCTGATGCCTCTGAACTGGTTACCTTAAGTTATTAACTTCAAGTTTCAATTCCTTGTTTATAAAGACAAGATCACTGAACCTTCCTGACACAGTGGCTGTGACCTTGCAGGAGGGTAGTGTGGAAGAGTCTAATTTCCGGGTCCTCCCTGTTGTTATTATTTCAGCTTCTGTTTGTCACCTCTTCTAAAAATCTGCGAATGTTTCTTTCATTTTACTGAAATTCTCCACCAAGTGTTATTAGGCCTTCCTTGATCTCAGGGCGTTTTGTAATTTGGAATTAAATTTGGTTGAAAAGCTCCCATTTACACAGAACTGGGACTTCACGCAGTCAGAGTGTCTCCCGTGGGCTCCCAAAGCTGTCTAGGCTGCAGCCCATCTCTACTGCCACTTGGTTCCACTTCACCTGCTCTTTACCCCCATGGGGCATTTTTGCCATTTACCTCTATCCTTTTTACAAGCTGCATGCCCCGTACCTCTTTCACCCTAATGTCCTTAGTTTCATTACAGCCAGCCAGCATCTATCTAGCAAGAGCCTAATGCAGGCTAGGTGCTGGTCAGTGCACCTTCCGCTTCGTAGGAGCTGTTCCAGTGACACTGGAACTTGCCAGTCTCCACTTCTTTCTACTTACTGGAAAACCTCTGCTCTGTGCTTTGCCTTGCTTTTGCTTACAGGGAACTGGCATCTCCTCTGAAGTCATTGTCCTCGAGGAGATTGCTGCTTGGTGGCTTGGCCTAACAGATTTTTATCTCTTTAAATGTAGACAACATTTTGTTTTCCAGTGCTACACTTGTCAAAAAAGTTGCTGATGCAGTCTGCGTTCCTAAAATCCACACCGCAATTTATTTTCTAATGTATTTATTGCTGTTTGCTTCAACTTTCTCTTTAATGTTCTGAATGCTACTATTGAACAACAGTTTGACTCTCCCAGGAGGCTCCTTGACTCCCATATAAATGGGTTGGAGCTAACACCAGACCTAAGTTTCACTCACATGTTTCTGTGTCAAGCTGGGACACAGAGAGATAGAGAAGTTTCAAGACTTAAAATAAAATGGAATATTTCTTTTAAAGAGTTCTTGACTTCTAGTCAAATTGGTAGTTTAAACATAGCAAATCACTTTTTCTGTTCCAAATGTCAAGAAATTCTGATTAAAATGTTTTAAAATACTTTTAAAGGTACAAAGATCAAGGAGACAAATTCTAGAAGTGAGAATAGCTGAACTGAGCTGGCCCCAGGCAGTGGCTCCAGATATTGAGCCTCTGACACCTGTATGGGACTGGGGAACAAGTTTTTGGAGGACAAATTGAACACAAATTGAGTTCCTCCATGAAACCACCAGGGGCTGGGAAATTGCTGCCCGTTTATGAATACAGACTGGGGATCTATCTACTAACCTTAGTCATAGCAAAGAGCAAACTGAGCATTCCCAACCATGGCTGAAATTAGAATCATCTATGATCAGAACTTCAATCCTTTGAAACACTGGGTTGCTGGACTCAAGATTTATATTCCTCCAGTGATGGAGAACCAGGGACTGCAATAGAGTTTGCATGGAGGCAAACCGTAAACCACTCTGCAGAGAAGTCCCATGACCCAGAGAAGGAAAGTTCATGGACAACTTTGATGTGAAATAAGGTCATAGGAAAGAATGACACAGGAAGTGAAATAGCTGGTTCCATGAAAATCAGGCTTCCCTTCCCCCGTGGTAGTGAATGCCTAACAAAGAGAGAAGAGGGAATGGAAAAACATGAATGAAGTCAACTTAAATAAGTGTGTTTAAAAGCTGCTTGAAGAGACAAAGGAGAACATAGCAAAATGATGTAAAAATAAGAAAGGGTGAGACAGAAAAAGCAGACATGAAAAATAACCTAAAACACAGTAATTGGAGCTTATTATGAGATTGGCTAAATAATAAATCACATAAAACTTAAGAAAGAATCAGCAAAATGGAACAGAGCCTTAATAAATGGTTCAGAATTCGTCACTGAGAATTAATGAGTCAAGAGGAGAAAAGAAAAATTAAGAGATAAAGAACACAAAATTAGGCCCAAATACCTCTCCTTGAAGTTCCAGGAGATTACAGAGGGGATGATAGAGTTAATAGTCACATAGAGAATGCTGAGAACTTTCCAGAAATGAAGAAACCCTCACATAAGTAGGGAAGAATAAGTACAATGTATAAATACACTTAGAAATGTTGCAACGAAGCAGCAAAACCTTAATAGAAAGTTCTAAAACAAACCAGAGAGAAATTGTAATACTGGTAAAGAAACAATGATCTAATAAACAGAAGGTTTTCATAAAAAATAAAAGACAAAAAAAGACAATGGAGAATATTTTAAGGACCTGAGGGAAAATATTGTGAATTTAAAATTCTTGCTGGATGAATGAACATTTAAGAATAAGACAAAATAATAACATTTTCAGGCATGCAAATACTTGTAAATGTTAAAATTATTGCAAGACATATGAAATACACAAAACAATGTAATTAGGAAATAACAGTGAATTCATAAGGAAAAAGCAGGATGCAAGAAGCAATAGTGAACAAAAAATGTGTAGAACATGGTGGTGTAGTTAAGTGCTTATTCACTGCAAAGTAAGATCATTGCAATGAGAATAAGAGTTAAAAATGTATGTGTGTGTGTGTGTGTGTGTGTGAGTGTTTACAGGCCACATAAGCATAACACAATTTTAGTCATATGAGTTTGGGTTTAAGACTGGCAAAAGTTTGGGAGGAATTTATTACCAAAGTTTTTACCTTATTTGGATAGGAAATGGAGATGTTGATTAATTTTATATTTGTTTGGCAGTACAAATTTAAGTGTGTATGTAAAAATATCATGGGTAGGGGTAAGGGTTGTAGCTCAGTTGAGACTTCTTGTCTGGCACTGGGCTCAGTTCTCAGCACTGCATATAAACATATACATACATAAAAATAAAGGTTCATCAACAACTAAAAAATACTTAAGCGAAAAGAAGTGGATAAAATATGTATATATGAGCAGCACAGACAATAAGATGGCAATAAGAAGTTCAAATATACAAAAATCATAAACTATTTGAATGGACAGAGAAATTAAATGGTGGATATGAACAGATTTCATTAATACCTACCTATTTGGTATTTTCAAGAAGAACATTTAAAAAAGGATGCAAACGTTTTGACAGACAAGAGACGATAAAATATATGCTAGGTAACTATTAAAATAAAGTCATGAAGAAATACAAATCAATCAAAGGAGGATATAGGATAAAAATAGGAGAAAAAAAAAAAGAGGAAACACTCCATTGGAAACAAAAGATCCCCCAGGAAGTCATATCAATGGTGGTTGTGTGCCTATGAAAGTACAATTTCCAAACTTCTAAAGCAAGAACTGACAGAATTAGAGGAGAAACTGACAATGCCAAACGATGATAGGTGATGTTACATATTTCTTTCAGAAAACATTGCAAACTTCTAAAAAACTTAGTTTTAAAAAATGCAGTTGACAACTTTGATCTAATAATTTTACGCAAGATTTTGCACTTGACAAAGAACACATTTTTTTTTTCAAGAGTATGTTGTACTTAAAAAAATATGCCCTATACTCAAAAAAAGTCTGTCTCAACAATTTTCAGAGTTGATATCAGGCAACCATCTTCTCTGACTACAACGCAACACAGTTAGTAAAGAACTAGAATCTGAGTTCAATCCTCAAATATTTTTGAAAATGTTTAAGAAAAAAATACATTTAAAAATAATGTATGAGTTATAAAAGAAGTAATTAGAGAAATTAATAGAATTATAAGCACTATATTTAAAAATGTGGAATTACAGCTAACCAGTTCTCAGAATGAAACGTATGGCTTTCAATACATTTGTTAAGAAAATAAATGATTTTTGAATACCAATGAGATAAATAACCAATTCAAGAAGCAAGGTCAAGGTCCATAAGGCAAACTGATGGATTTTTTTTCTCAGAATCAAAAACATGCAAACATGAAGATTTAAGTAACAATAATTATTGGCAAGGATGTGGGGAAAAAGGTACACTCATACATTGCTGATGGGACTACAAATTGGTGCTACCAATATGGAAAGCAGTATGAAGATTACTCAGAAAACTTGGAATGGAACCACCATTTGACCCAGTTATCCCATTTTTTTAGTTTATACCCAAAGGACTTAAAATCAGCATACTACAGTGATGCAGCCAAATCAATGTTTATAACAGCTCAATTCACAATAGCTAAACTATGGAACTAACCTAGATGCGCTTCAACAGATGAATGGATAAAGAAAATGTGGTACATATACACAATCGAATATTACTCAGCCTTAAAGAAGAATGAAATTATGGCACTTGCCAGTAAATGGAAGGAACTGGAGAATATCATGCTAAGCAAAATAAGCCAAACCCAAGAAACCAAAGGCCAAATGTTTTCTCTGATAAGCAGATGCTAATCCATAATGGGGGAGGTGTGGGGTAGAATGAGGGAACTTTGGATTGTGCAAAGGGGAGTCAGGGGAGGGAAGGGGGTGTGGGGTGTGGAAGGATGGTGGAATGAGACAGACATTAGTACTCTTTATACGTGTATGATTACACTACTGGTGTGACTGTACACCTTGTTCAGCCAGAGGAAGGAGGAGTTGTGCTCCATTTGTGTACAATGTGTAAAAATGCATTCTGCTAATTAATGTATAATTAGAACAAATTAAAAAAGAAAATCAAAAAATTTTAAAAAATTTATACATGATCCCTTTAAACACTGTCTCTCTCCCACTTTTTCTTGTCTTTTCCTAATGCCAAGTAAAAGTGTGCTACTTTTGTCAAGTATCAGATGACTGCAAGTTTGTGGGTTTGTCTCTGTGTTTTCTATTCTGTTCATTGGTCTTCATGTCTACTTTGATGACAATACCATGCTGTTTTTTTTTTTCCCCTACAGCTTTGTAGCATAATTTGAAATTGGGTATTAAGGTGCCTCCTGCTTCACTTTTCTTGCTCAGAATTGCTTTGGCTATTATGGGTCTCTTATTCTTCTAAACAAATTTAAGGGCTGTTTTTTTTTTTTCTAGTTCTGTGAAGAATGTCATTGGTATTTTGATGGGGATTGCATTGAATCTGTATATTGCTTTTGGCAGTATGGCCATTTAGACAACATTAATTCTGCCTATACAAGAACATGGGATGTCTTTTCATCTTCTGAGGTCTTCTTCAGTTTATTTGTTCAATATTCTATAATTTTTACTGCAGAGGTCTTTCATTTCCTTGGTTAAATTAATTTCCAGGAATTTTTTTGATGTCATTATGAAAGGAACAGTTTTTCTGACTTCTTTTTTTCAGCTTATTTGTTGTTGGAGTATAGGAAAGCTATTGATTTAGGAGTGTTGATCATTCATGCTGCTACTTTGCTGAATTCATTTATCAGTTCTAGGAGTCTTCTGGTGTATTTGTTTTTGGTCTTTTGGATATAGGATCATGTCATTAAGAAACAGAGGTAGCTTGACTTCTTTTCATATTTGTAGCCCTATAATTTCCTTCTCTTGTCTGATTTCTCTGGTTAGAGTTTCAAGCAATTTTAAAATTTCTGTACAGCAAAGGAAACAAGGGTGTGAAAAAAGGCCCTACAGAATGGGAAAAAATATTTGTCAGCTACTCTTCTGACAGGGAGTCAATATTCAGAATATATAAAGATCTTAAAAAATTCCAAAAAAAGCCCAATACCCAATCAATAAGCAGGCTAAAGAACTAAACAGAAACTTCTCAAAAGAAGAAACACAAGTGGCCAATGAATATATGAAAAACTGTTCGACATCTCTAGAAATCAGGAATTTGCAAATCAAAACTACACTGAAATTTCATCTCACTTCAGTCAGACTAGCAGTGATCAAAAATACAAACAATAAAAAATGCTGGTGAGGATGTGGGGGAAAAGGTACACTGGTACATTATTGGTGGGACTGAAAATTAGTGCAATAACTCTGGAAAGCAGTGTGGAGATTTCTCAATAAACTAGGAATGCAGACACCATTATGACCCAGCTATCCTACTCTTTGGTATTTATCCAAAAGATCTAAAATCAGCATACTATAGCAATATAGCCGCTCAGGGTCTATGGCAGCGCAATTCACAATAACCAGATTGTGAAATCAACCCAGACGCTCATCAATAGATAAATGGATCAAGAAAATGTGGTATATATATAAACAGTGGTGTTTTTACTCAGCCATAAAGGACAACAAAATTATGGCATTTGTTGGTAAATGGATGGAAATGGAGGACATCATGCTAAGTGAAGTAAGCCAGACTCAGAAAAATCAATGGTTGAATGCTTTCTAGTGCAAAACAAGGGTAAGAAGGCGGTGGTAGCAGAATTAGATACCATTAAAATATAGGGAAGATCAGTGGCATAGAAGAAGTAGAATGAGAGATTAGGAAGAAGGAAGTGATAGGGAATCAGATAGGGAAAGAAATACGGAATGACTTTGACAAAATCATATTATCTGCATATATAAATATACCAAAGGTTTCACCTTTTAGGTATATGTAGAAAGTACCAATAAAAAACAAATAAATAAAGGAACAAAAGGAAGATCAGTAGAGGAGGGAACTGAGGAAGAAAAAACAGGGTGGGATGGGAATCAGATTCCTTGCATGTATGATTTTGTCAAAATAAAGCCAAATACTATGTATAATCATAATGCTCTAATAAAAAAAGTGTGCTAGACCTTTCTTTTTGTTTTTTTTTCCTTCTTTTTTTTTGTTAAATACTTTTTTAGTTGTAGATGGACACAATACTTTTATTTGTTTATTTATTTTTATGTGGTGCTGAGGATCAAACCCAGTACCTCATATATGCGAGGCCTGCGCTCTGCCACTGAGCCACAATCCCAGCTCCTCCTCTTTCTTTGATTTTCTCATTTTTTTTGTGTCTCTGAATTGCATTTTTGTTTCTTCAGACTTATTTTGCAATTCATTAATTTATTCTTCAGCTATGTCTAACCTGCTGCCACAGCTATATTTTATAAACTTATTTTTTATTTTTATATTTTTTGTTATAAATGTTATGATTATTCCCCAGACCCAGACCATTTCTATAATTTAAAAATAGTTTCTTGTTGCCTACAGATAACATCAAACTTGATTTTTACATTAATTTATTATTTAATTGATGCGTATGGCTATTCTTAAAAGTGGAATTTCTGTATATTCACATATGTAGCTGGCATAATTTTGTCAATTTCATTCTGCAGTTCCTTCCCTTTCCCATCCCTCCTTCTAGATAAGCAATATGTTAACTTTGTTCAAAATAAATTAATATTAGAAGGTATATAATGAAAAAAAAATCTCCTTTTCACCGTGTTGATTAGTCACTGAGTTACACAAACGTGTTTTTACCCCCTTTGTAAAACTGCAATACATTGTGTTTAATTTTTGTTTTTCACTTAATATGAGTACCTATGGAACCTCCTTATTATTTTTCATAAGTGTGTTTTATTTCATTGTGTATATAAACCCACCTTCATAACCTGTCCCCTATTGATTTAGGTAGTTTTCAATTTTTTTTGCCACTACAAACAGTGCTGCTAAGACACACAGATTTGATTAGATATCCTTTTACCAATAAGGGATTTAACTCTAAGATAAATTACTGGAAATGGAATTTCTAGATCAGAGGGTACACATATATTTTTATAGATATTGCCAAATTGCCCCTCCAAAAGTTACATGCATTAGCCTTGGTTCAGCAATATATAAGAAGATCTATTGCCCTATAGCTTAACCAATACTATTATGAAACTTCTGGATTTTTGCCAGTATGATAAGAGAAAGTGGTCTCTCAATATACTTTTAATTTGCATTTTTCTTTTTAGGACTGGAATATGCTTTTCTTCCATTTTTTAAAAAAATATTTATTTATTTTAATTAGGTATATATGACAGCAGAATGCATTTTGATTCATTGTACGCAATTGCAGTACAACTTTTCATTTCTCTGATTGTACATGATGCAGCATCACACCATATATGCAGTCATAGGTACCTAGGGTAATAATGTCCATCTCATTCCACCATCTTTTCTACTTTCATGTCCCCTGCATAATCAAAGTTCCTCCATTTTTCCCATGTCCACCCCCATTATGGATCAACATCCACTTATCAGAGAGAATGTTTGGCCTTTGGTTTTTTGGGATTGGATTACTTTGCTTAGCATAATATTCTCAAATGCCATCTATTTACCTACAAATGTCATAATTTTATCTCTTTTAATGCTGAGTAATAATCCATTGTGTATATATATCAGTTTCTTTGTCCATTCATCTGTCGAAGGGTTTCTAGGTTGCTTCCACAGTTTAGCTATTGTGAATTGAGTTGCTATTGGTGTGGCTGTGTTATTATAGTGTGCTGATTTTAATCCCTTTGGGTATAGACCGAGGAGTGTGATAGCTGGGTCAAATGGTGGTCCCATTCCTAGTTTTCTAAGGAATCTCCGGGAATATGCTTTTCATAGTTTTGAAGAATCATTTGCTTTTCTTTGACCTATGTATTCATATCATTTGCCCATTTTTCTACTGGATTATTGGTATTTTAATATTTCTTTATATATTAGGCATATTAGCTCTTTGTCTATACTGTGAGTTGCATTATTCCCCGCCCCCTTTGTCATTTGTGTTTTGTGGAGTATGTACATGGATTTTTTAAAAGTAGTTTTATAGTTGTTACATTTAATAAGTTCAGTCAGGTCTTTCTAGATTTTGTGTCCCTGACCTGTTCTTTCTCCTTTGCAATGTCTTGTGTATGTGTGTGTGTATTCTTGATTATCTTGACTGTGTGTTGGTCATTGTGTTTTAAGCATTATTTGTAGGAATAATATGAGGTTTAAGATGAAGGTATGGTTTTCCAAAGAGGATTTATGTTTCTCTATTGGGTATTTGTGTTTGGGGAGGACTTTAATTCAAGCTTAAAGTCTGATATTATCTGTATGATCCAGGTGATAAGAATTTCCTGGGTTATTTTTGTATTTTGAGTCAACTATGGTGGTCACTGGTTTACATGTGGCTGGCTTTAGAATCTCTTCTTTGTGGGAGTCTGGACTTTGACCTCTGTTCCCCTTGCACCAATAAGTGGCCAGTATGATTGCCCAATCTCTCTGCTCTTAGGTGGAGGTGGCTAGAGGTGGAATGCTTAGTAAATGCTCTTTAAGAGCCAAGTTTACCTTTCTGGATTCTCACATTTTCTTAGAAATTCATGTTAGTACTTTATTTATTTTTTTTAAAGAAAATCCTGTATTCTTAATCTATAACTACTAATCTATAATCTATAATCTATAACACATCTTAGAGTTTTGGGCACATTCCCATACTCCTTTGATTTCCTCCTAGATAGGAAGTGCTTATTGACATTTCTTTCTTTTTTAAAATTTGTCATTTTTAGATATACATGACAGTAGGTGTATGTTGACATATTATACATACATAGGATGCAACTTATTACGATTTTGATCCCATTCTTGTGGTTGAACATGATGTGGAGTTACACTGGTTGTTTTTATTCATATATGAGCATAGGAAAGTTATGTCTGTTTCATTCTATTATCTCCTATTCCCATCTCCCCTCCCTTCCTTTCATTCCCCTTTGTCTATTTCTCAAATGTTTCGTTGACATTTCAAATCTAATATTACAAAACAAGGCCTTTTGTGTGCTATATACAGACACACAGGAGGCTACAGGCTTCCAGCTGTCTGGTATATTCCATCCTCATACCCTAGCGCCTCATCTAAATGCACAGTCAGAAACCTCGGATTCATCATCAATCCGTCTTTGTTCTTGCCACCTTCTATACATCCACTCTATTAGCAATTCCCCTCCACATAGCTTCAAAATCCCCCCATTTTTCTCTACTCTTCAAATCCACTACCACCACTCCACTCTGAGCCTTCATCATCCTCTCTCTTAGGTTCATTCAGACAAGACCTAAATTAGATTCAGGTCTTGCTTCTTCTCTTGTTGAGCTCATCATTTCCATTTTTAAATCCCAGACAGTGATCTTTAAAAATGTAATGGATATCACCAATTTCCCCTATTTAAATGTCATTCTTTGAAGTTGGGTGAAATCATTCTACTGACCAGAAATTTGATAACAACATCCTCCACCCTGTGGCTGCTTTCTGACCTCACCCAATGCACTGTTGTCTGTTTCTGCTTATCTGATAGGTGGAGCTCATAACTGTGAAGCTGTGCGGACTTCTTATTCTGCCTAGGAGCATGCTTCCCTAAATCTCTACTCTTACCTCAAGTGTCATATCTTCAGCAGGATCTTTCCTGACCATCCAATGGAAATTGCCACTCCTATCCAGTGAGTCATAATGTCTCATTTTCTGCATATTATCCTAGTCTAAAATGTTCTATTTATTCATTCTTTTTCCTGTTTAATATCTGTCATCTAGACTGGAATGTGCCTGTTATGTCCAGCTCCCCAAATAATATGTGACACATAAAATGTCCAAGAGGTACATTTTTTGTGGTTTTGGAAAAATGGAGAAATCTCCTTTGTGTTCCTTGAGTTGCTTTATTTTCAGACACGCACTCATTTGGATATATAGTTTGTTTCTCTTTTAGAAAAAATAGAAGGGCAGGGATAAAGTAGGATAAGGTGTGTACTTAAGCAGATGGTCCAGGAAAGGTTTCTTCTCTCTGCAAGAAGGTGGATGATTATGTCCCATGACCAGGTCTTCCTTGAATGACACATGATTGTAGTAAGTGGGGACCCTTTTGTAATTACTTGTGTCTACAATCCCCAGCAAGGGTTCCTCCAATCACTGTTCCTTCTCACCCTGAATCCTTCCTTCCACTCTACCTCGCTGAGACTTGCCTCTTTCTTGATTGGCACTGTGTACCACTTATTTTCCTCCAACACTCTAGCATTGTCTGACTTGAAAAAGGACAAATATTGTATGGTACCACTTACGCACCTAGAATAGGAAAATTCATAAGACAAAAAATAGATTAGGAACTGTCAGGGGTTCCGGAGGGAGGCTGAAGTGTTAAGTAGTGCTTGATGCTTATAAAGCTTTTGTTTGAAGTAATGAAAAGGGTTTTGGAAATGGTCATAATAGTTGCACAACATTGTGAATGTAATTAATGCCACTGAATCTTATACTTAATTTTGGTTAAAAGTGAAAAATTTTATGTTATTTTCATTTTACAGTAGTTTTTTTTTGGTACAAGGGATTGAACTCAGGAGCACTCCACCACTGAGCCACATCCCCAGCCCTATTTTGTATTTTATTTAGAGACAGGGTCTCACTGAGTTGCTTAGTGCCTTGCTGTTGTTGAGTCTGGCTTTGAACTCACGATTCTCCTGCCTCAGCCTCCTGAGCTGCTGGGATTACAGGTGTGCGCCACCGTGCCCGACTATTTTACCATAGTTTTAAAAATCAGTAATGTAATATACCAAGAAACAATAAATTGTATACTTTAAATGGGTGAATGATATGTGAATTATATCTCAACAAAGTAGTTTTTATTTTCAAAGAAAAAAGGAAAAACTGTTGTCTTGAATTTGTTAGTGTCTGATTCTTTTAGATAGTTGTGTGTTTCATTTTCTCTTTTTTATGGACTTAGGTTAACTGCTATAGACGAACATTAAGTGCTTGAGAGATGTTTGTTACACTAATGAGTAAATGCTAGAAGGAAGGAGATATTTAGTTGTGTAGATTTTAAAGCTTTAATTTGTCGCTGGTTGGTATTTACATGATGATTATCTTTCAGGATTTCATGTTCATTTTGCGTTACGTTTATTTTTTCCTACTCTCACCAGAACACAAAAACAAACAGAAAATGACTTCCTAGTTTTTAAGATGGAATAGTGAAACTCTCAGACTCTTATTGTAGATGATCTCAAAGCAAATACAGGGAGAAAAGAGCAAGAGTCGGGGCTCCCGTTGGCTCCTCTCAGGCCAAATTCCTAATTATTTCCAGATCACATAACTCACACTTGGAAGGAAAGAGAAATTGCACTGCAAGTGGAGGTTAAAGGGATGTGTGAGTAGGTATTTCAGAGGCTGAGTTGGTGCCTCGGGTGAACCATGACCTTAGGTGGCCTGTGGCCTCTGCTCTCTGTCATACATTCGGTCCCGTAGTCTCACCTTTCAGTTTTACCCTTATTGTTAGAGGGATGTGCTTCCCTGCTCTCTAACTCAGATGAGGATTGGTGTTTTACCTCCACTCCTTGTGTGGCTTGTTGCTAACACATTTATTTGCTGTTTGCCTTTATATTTTGTCTATGTTCTTGATGGCCTATCCTAAAATTCAGGAGGGATGTATCTTTACTGTGTGCACAAAGAATTTAGAGCTCCAATTAGAATGACATACAAGAGATCCCTAACTTATCCATGGGCTGGTACATTCCAAATATGGCCTATACATATCTTGTTTAAAAATCAGAATACAGGGGCTGGAGTTGTAGCTCAGAGCAGAGCACTTGCCTAGCATATGTGAGGCACTGGATTTGATCCTTGGCACCACATAAAAATAAACATAAAATAAAGGCAAGCTATCTATCCACAACTACCAAAAAAGGGGGAGAGGGGGGACTGGCTTCTAAAAAAATCAGAATGCATTTTTCTGTAATGACAATGTTGTAAAAAGATATTGTATTCCCAAGATAACCCCCCAAAACCAATGAAACCATGAAGTTGTTAAGTTTTGGGGACTAGCGAAGAGTCTCAAACCATATACCAGGTTGGACTGTAAGATTTGAGAGTCCTCAGAGTTTTATTGCCCTTCTTGACCCCACTTTAAGCTCTGGAAGATACCAGAAATTTGTCATTGCTGAAACATCTTCCTCTTCTCGTTGGTTTCCTGGTGAAATTCATGTTTGACCTTTTTGGTGAGGATTTTATCGCTTTGAAAAGAACTAACGAGACCTTCTCTCCATGGGCTGAGAAGGAAGTAGCTTTGTAGGACCGATTGGTAATTTCTGTTTAGGAGAATGATCAAGTTGATAAAGCTGTTGTGAGGCTCACAAGACAAGAATCACCAAAGGGGTTGAAAAGCAGTTGAGTGTTTTAAAATTGGAAGTAAGAGGAATATAAAGTATTGAAGGGAGCTCTATAAGCAACTATTCATTTATTTATGAGGGAGTACACATTGTCAATAGAAAACTGCAGGAACTCTCACAGAATATGGTGTTGAAACCAGCATCGACTAGTTTCTAGCCTACTTCATAGAACATCTGAGCCACATTACCATTTCTATTTTAGAATGCACAACTGCCAGAGTCATTAAATCTTATTAAATCAGTCTAAGACTATTGGGAGTCGTAATTGTCAGTTTTTATGCTCTGCGTAAACTCTTACCAAACTCTAGGCTTCCATAATTGTATTTGAGGCGCTTCTTTCCCAGAGCCCACACAAATAATTACAAATACCAAGGTGTTCAGGGATTCCACTTCTTTTATGTTTGGTCTTATAGGAACAAACATATGGTTGATTTTGACCCTCCAGCAAAGTAATGAAATGAATTAATTTCTGGATGATTAGCTGCATTTTATGGTGACTATATTGGCTTAATAACAAAGAAAAGCCATATGTACATGTGCTTCTGTGTGGATATAGATTAAGAAAATGGGGGAAAAGCAAATGCTTTGTTATGAGATTGGAATGCTGAATTTATGTTGTCTTCATCCTACTTCAAACAAGAGATTGTGGCTTGAACCACTCTGGTAATCAGTTTAGGTAGTAAGTGCTGTGACTACGTATCTCACAAAGGAGAAATAAACAATAATGCTGACAGCCTTGTAATTACCCATAAGAGCCAAAGAATCTGATAGAAATGAAAATAAGTGATTGAATCAAATAACAATCTAATTTTTCTATTTTTCATCTGACATCTGGGGAAGACTATAAGATAAATTTTCTTTCAACTTTTCTAGAATTGTCATAAAAATTGTATTGACGCTTGACAAACCTATTATTATAAACCTTCCATATTTCTGATAAGTTGACAATTTGATTATTTATTATCATTTTTCTGCTTTTTTTTTTGTTAAAAATCTCTTGGGTAGATGGAGAGTTGATTAAAATTTAGTTGTCTAAAAATCTTTCTTATTCCATCTTGTTCTTAAGGGTTTCTATTTATCAAATGCGCTCTCGTTTATTTTTTCATTCCTTTTCCTGTATATTATTATTTTGGCATTTTATTTGTGAGATGGATACTTGAAACAAAATAGCTTAGTTGACTCTAAATACCAAATCTGCCTTCTGTTAATGTAGGAATTTATTTATTTGAGTTTGGTTTCCCTTCTTGATATGTATATCAAGCACTCTACCACTGGACTGCAATCCCAGTCCCTCCTTTTTTAAAAAATGTCTCTAATTGTGCTAATATTTTAGTGGGAGAAGTTTCTTCCTGAACAAGATGATGATGAAGTCTTTGTCTTAGGATTTACCTATTTGACTTGAGATATTTGAATGACATGTGCTAGTAATGAAAATATTGTTTCTAATTTGTTAAATGGTCACCACATTTCTTTGCAACACATTAAATACTCTTAATACATTTTGGGGATAAAACTGTTAAATTGCTGCCTAAACTAGAGGTCCAGAGGTTTATAGGCTTTTGTTGTGGGTGGTGAGTGCCTACATCCAGGTCAAGAAAGAGAACATGTCTAGCTCCCTGCCCATCTACCACCCCCAATCTCCATGTGATTTTTACTACTCAGTATACTCACCCACTGCTCTAGAGGTAACCATTGTTTAAATCTTATGATATTTTTTTTCTTGCATTTATTTATAACTCACCAGCTACATATAAATTTTAGACAGAATAGCTATGTTGCCTGTCTTGGAACTTTAATAAAAGGACTCATAACTTGATTTATCTTTTCCATCTTGTTCCTTTTCTTGTTGTAATTGCTGTGCTAGGTATGGAACCCAGGGCCTCACCCATCCTAGGCAAGTGCTCTTCCCACTAGCTACCTCCCTAGTCCCATTTTGTTTCTTTCAGTCAATGTTTTATTTGCAAGTTTTATCCCTGTATCACATGTAACTATGGCCCATTAAATGTTATTACTATATAGTGTTCTGTTGTATAACTTTACTGCAACTTGTTCATGCTTTTGCAGGTGAACATTGGTGTTTAGAGTTTTGTGCTGTTATGATACCTACTGCTGGGAATATTCTTGCACCTACCTCGAAGCACACATTTCTTTAGCGCATATACCCAGTGAAGTAACTCCAAAAGAAATGGAGTAACCCCCCAAACTCTTGCCATAATTAGGCCTCTTATCAACAAAATTTTACAAAGAATGTCAGCAGGATTTCTGCAGAGAGCTTAGTATGGTTTGGAGCTTCCTTTTTATTGTAAATGGCCTTTACCTTAATCTGACCGGTTTCTCTTTCTTGTAAAAGCTAAGTCTACAATCAAGCAAAAATGCTATCTCTGTTTTTTTTTTAATTTCTTGATAATAACTCATGAAAACCTCTGTCTAGCCTAAGAATATGGAACAACATTACCTCCATGTAACCACCGAGTGTTACATAAATCTTCCCCCACTGGGTATAAATATAAATAAATTTCCAGACCTGGGGTCCAGAGACTTTTAGGCATTAGCTTCTCTGGACTGCTGCAACTTAAATACACCTGCTTTCTGAGCATTCCTCCGGTGTTCACCCTCGTTTGTCCTGAGTCACTAGGAGTGAAATTGGTGGGTGCAGTGTTGAGCCACATGCAGGAGCCTTGGTCCCCAGTGTGACAATGTTGAGGTGGTGGGACCTTAAGATGTGGGGCTTTGTGGAAGGTGGTTAGGTAACAGGGAGCCACTGAAAGGGATTAATGCTGGATGAATGGAGAGAGTGGGTTTTAACACGTGGGAGAGCATGTTGGTGTAAAGAGAGTTCACTGCATGTGCTTGTGCCCTTCAGCATGTGGCTGTTTCCCATTCTGTTTTTCTGCCATGTCGTGACACAGCCAGGGGTCCCTCACTATAGTCTGAACAGATGAGGCTGCCCGATCATGAACTTTCAGCCTCCAAAACTGTAAGCTAAGGAAACTGCTTTTCATTATAAGTACCCAGCTTTGAGTATTCTGTTGAAGCAACAACAACAAAATGTGTTGTCAGTGAGTCATAAGGTGTTTGAATCTAAAGATTTAACAGGAAAAGCCAAATCTTCCCTCCCAAAGTTTCACTATAAGATGAAATTGTTTGGAGTAGGATTAATAGTTCATACTTCTATATTTTTGCACTTATGTTTGTCAATAAATATTTTAATTTAACTTTTTGTATCCAGAACTTGTATCAACGTTTTATTAGAATCATGAAATGAAGTAGACAGCTTTTCTTTTTCTCATTTATTGAATGACTTGCGTAATAGAGAATGTATGTGCCATTAGCATTTGGTAAAGTTACCTGTAAAACTACCGGGTCATGATGGAATAGGCAATGAGAAGGTTTGATGCCTACATACATTTAAATATTAATACCAAAAAACCCAAATAATTCAATCAGTAAATGGGACAAGGAACTGAATAGACGCTTCTCAGAAGATGATATACGATCAATCAACAAATATGAAAAAATGGTCAATATTTCTAGCAATTAGAGAAATGCAAATCAATACTACTCTAAGATTTCATCTTACTCCAGTCAGAATGGCAGCTATTAAAATACAGATGACAATAAATATTGGCGACACTGTGGGGAGAAAGGCACACTCATACACTGCTGGTGGGACTGCAAATTGGTGCATCCAATCTGGAAAGAAGTATGGAGATTCTTTGAAAAACTGGAAATGGAACTGCCATTTGACCCAGGTATCCCACTCCTCAGTTTATACCCAAAGGACTTAAAAACAGCATACTACAGGGACACAGCCATATCAATATTTATAGTGGCACAATTCACAATAGCTAAACTGCGGAACCAACCTAGATGCCCCTCAGTAGATGAATGGATAAAGAAAATGTGGCATATATGCACAATGTAATATTACTCAGTATTAAAAGAGAGTAAAATTATGGCATTTGCAGGTAAATGGATGGAGTTAGAGAGTATCATGCTAAGTGAAATAAGCCAATCTCAAAAAAACGGGGCCGAATGTTTTCTCTGATAAGTGTGTGGCTAATCCATATGGAGGGGCATGGGATAAGTGGAGGAACTTTGGATGGGACAAAGGGGAGTGGGGGTGGGGTAAAGGGGTATGAAAGACAGTGGAATGAGATGGACATCATTACCCTAGGTATGTGTATGATTGCACGAATGGTTTGACTCTTCTTTGTGTACAACCGGAGGTATGAAAAATTGTGCTTTATTTGTGTAATATGAATTGAATTGCATTCTACTGTCATATATAACAAATTAGAATAAATAAAATAAAATAAATAAAAAATAGCTATTTTTCTAGAAATGATTTTGATTACATATTTTACTAGATTTTGTTTAGAACTTAAAAAATGAATTTAGTAAGATAATTTACATGACAGAAAGCTTCCTTTTAAATTTAAGACATATGATTCCTTGTTTTTTAAAAACTATATTAAGAATTGTGTATTCATCATACATTACCTAAAACATTTCCATACTCCTCGAAAGAAACCTGGACCTGTTAGCCATCACTCCCCATTCTCCCAAACCCTCAGTCCTAGGCAACCGTTAATGTACTTTTTATTTCTTTATATTTGCCTGTTCTGGACTGCTTTAGCTGCTTTTTGTTGCTATGACTGAAAGACACGACCAGAACAATTCTAGGGAGGAAAAGTGTATCTGGGGCTCCCAGCTTCAGGGGTCTCAATTCATAGATGGCCAACTCCATTGCTCTGGGCTGTAGGTGAGGCCGAACATCATGGTGGAGGAGTGTGGTGGAGGAAACAGCTCGGGACATGGTACCAGGAAGCAGAGAGAGAGCTCTTCTCACCAGGGACAGAATATAAACCCCAAAGGCACATCCCTAGGGACCCACCTCCTCCAGTCACATCCTATTTGCCTACATCACCACTCAGTTAATCCCTATCGGTGACAAACACACTGATTAGGTTAATACTCTCATAACCCAATCATTTGGCCTCTAAAGTTTCTTGTATTGTCTCACACATAGCTCTTTTCACTTTCTTGATAGAATCTCTTGAAGCAAAAATGTTATTTATTTATTTACTTTTTATTACCAGGGATTGAACTCAGGGGCACTGGAACACACATCCCAGCCCTATTTTGTATTTTATTTAGAGACAGGGTCTCCTTGAGTTGCTCAGTGCCTTGCTGCTGCTGAGGCTGGCTTTGAATTTGCAATCCTCCTGCCTCAGCCTCTGGAGCTGCTGGGATTACAGGAGTGCACAACTATGCTTGGCCAAAAATGTTAATTTTAATGGCATGCAATTTATCTATTTTTTTTTCTTTTTCTGCTGTCATGTTTTAAAAACCATTGCCTAAACCATGTCTTGCGGATTGACTCTTATGTTATTTCAGTGAATTTTATAGTTTTATCTGTTATATTTAGATCTATAAAACATTTTAAATTATTTTTTAAATATGACGTAGAAGTCCAAATTCATTCTTTTCTTTGCATGTAGATATCCACTTGAACCAGCATCACTAGTTGAAAAAAATTATTTCTCCCTTGGATGTTCTTGGCAACTTTGTTAAAAAAAAATATATCCACTGGCTGTTAACATGAAAGTTTATCTCTGAACTCACCATTTCATTGCACTTATGTGTGCATGTTTTTCCTTAAGCCATGGTTACCCAACCTTGATCACTGCAGTTTTGTTGTAAGGTTTGGTGTTGGAAAGTATAAATCCTTTGAATTTGTTCTTCATTTTTAGGATTGTTTGGCTATTCTGGGTCACTTGAATTCCCACGTGGATTTTTGAGTCAGCTTGTCATTATATATTTTTTAAAAGTGGAACTTTCTTGATTGTAAGTCTTTTGTAGGAGAAAGACATGTGCTGTTAGAATGTCAGAAACTATTTGTGACACCTCTCTGTACCTTCACCCTTCATTCAACCCTGAGAGCTGACAGTACAATTGGAACATGGCCCAGGTCCTGAGGAGGCTGTCTGTGTTAAGAGCACGGTACCTGGGCTGAACCTGGATCTGACATTCACTGGTAAGGTAATTATTATACACTTCTCAAAAATGTCCATTTCCTAATCCATAAAGGGGCAATAAAATATCTCCTAGCTTCATGTTGTGGCAACAATGTCCCATAACAAATAACCACAAAACCCCAATGACAAACTATAATAAGCATTTATTTTTTACACATCTGTGGCCAGTGGGGGGCCGGCTACTTAGCTTCTTATGCCAACAGAGCTCACTCACAGAGACGGTGAGGGTGACTGGTGGTTGGCAGGTTCTGTGTTCATTGCACTCCATTGTCCCCTAGCAATGGCACAGGCTAAGCCAGAAGTCTCAGTCATGGCAGTTTATCTGGGTGAAAAATAGATTTGTAAACTGGGAAACACAGGTTCAGTTAGAAACCAATCGAATGCTCCACTGAGGGGAAGCAGTAAGAGCTTTTTATAATAGGAAAAGGGGAAGGGAGTTTGTGCAGCTTCCCATTCTTGGTGGACTTCAGTAAAATGGACCGAGTGGCACAAATCAGGGTAGTTACAGATTTTACAAATTCATTGAAAACTGCTCCCTCTGAAATTTCTCTTGGCCCAAGAGGACCTTTCAGGAGTTTCAAGGCTCACAAGGGATTTTTGCTCTCTCTGAAATAATTATGATTTTTATCTTATCGGAGGCCACCTGATAAAATATAAGATATCTGATAAAGGGCACAGATCAGAGAGGGCTGAAGCATTTGGTGCCGTTTTTGCAATGCCATCATTAATCTCCCAACAGGAGTATTTCACTTCCTTCCTACATGTAAAACATACTCACCTTGCCCTTGACACCCCAAAGTTCTAACCAATCAAGGCATCAGGCTCAAAAGTTGAGATTGTGTAGTCTGCATCAGATCCAGATATCCTTCTCTTGATGGAGAGACCCATCAGCTAAAAGCAAATATATCTATATGCTTTGACTCAACATATAGTGAGAAGAAGAAGCATAACTCCAATGAACACCCACTTAGGAATAGGAATGAGAAGCATGGAAGAAATCCTAAAATAGGACTGGAAAGGGTGGCCAGGTCGCCCTGTCTTGGGAGAGGGGGTACGTTCTTCTCTTTTAGGCTCCAGTTCTGCTCCCTGGGGGCTCACTGTGGGCTCTGCCTTGTCCTTCCTTTTCTATCACAGTTCTCAGCCAAATATAAAGAGAGTTGGAAAATGGGCCCTTTGAACAATTCTTTCATTCTGCTACCTAACTATGAAAATCAGTGGCCCACAGGCATTTTCATGCCTTGTACATTTTTAGTTTGGGATGCTGGCACTTAAACCTGGATAGCTGTCTCAAAACTTTTGTGGATTTGCAATGTTATCCGAATTTATTCCTTCCTCATATGTCAAAACCTGCTTCTACAATTCTTTTCGAGAAGCCTCTCTCTCTAGGCATAATCTCCGCTTCTTTGGGCATGTCGGGCTGCTGCAGGGCAATGCCGTTAGGATTTCTAGAAGCCTTTTCATTCCACTTGGAGGATCTAATAGGCATTGACTCAATTCTTTCTGAGGTCTCAGACCTGGGCTTAAGTCTACATCCTTGCTTTGGTTTTTATCTGAGGCCATGTTCTACTCACACTACTCTGGGATTTGACCTTTTCACCTAGGCTGGGAATATGTATTTTTTTTTGGGCTGGAGAAATTGGAGGTAAGAAACTATTTTTTCAAACAGCACATCTCCAGTTCTTTCTAACCCATCGGAATTCCTGCACACAAGGTCAGTTCTTGTTAAAATTCATACCGTGCCTTCAGTACTGAGCCAAATCCAGCTAGTAAAGTACCAGCTGAAGTGTTCAATGTTTTGTCCAGCCGCCTCCTTTCCCAACTTCGAAGGTTCGGCAGGTAAGTCTTGTCTTTCGAGTCATCTATGGTGAGGTTCTCACTGAATGCTTCCTCAGCACGTTTGTAGCCTCCGCCTGACAGCTACAACAAAAAATCACCCCCCTTACCACACACGTGCACGCACAACACACACACACACACACACACACACACACACTCATACTCATTCCCCCTATGGTAGGGCTTTGCCTCTACTACCAATTTCTGTACCAATTAGCTATTGCTGAATAATAATTATGCCAATTTTCATTGGCTCAAACACAAATCATTTATTTTTCTAGCTCACAAGTCATGAGGATGTTTTTTTTCCCTAATTTTGCCTGAGCTCACATCATCTCAGATGGTCTTGTTTATGCGTCCGTCAGTCTCCCAGGCATCCTGCTCTCCATGGCCTTGACTGGGGTGGCCCACAGCCAAAGCTCACTCCACACATGTCCCCACCTGGTCAGCCAAAGCACGTCTTTCTCATGGCAGCAGCCTAAGCGCACGGGGCAAGTGGAAACTGGAAAACGCTTTTATAATCCTCTGTTTGTGTTGTGTCTCCTGACGTCTTGTTGGCTAAAGCACACCATAGCCACTCTGAGCATCAAGGGCCCTGGAAATACTTATTGTTATTAGAAACTCTGGTCACACAATGAAGATCATGGGTGTGGGGTGGGGTTAAATTTGGATTCAATAGTGCAACCATTTCTCCATAAAGGATATATGGATATCAGCATATATACCAACATGCACATATACACATATATCTAGACACAGGTATGTAGATAGATAAGCATGCACATATGGTCTGGCCCCTCTTTAGAATGCACAGCAGCTGACATTCTTTGATCTCAGCCCTGAAATCTTGGCCTGAGTTAATATAAAAATTTTGTTGTTATCATCTTGTAACATTTATGGTAGCTAGATTGTAACAACAACAACAACAATAACGAATATTTATCAGGTTTTAACTGGAACCGAATTAAAAGTCCTTTACACCTGTCACTTTTGTGATAACTTCATGATAATCCTGAATGGTGAATTGCATACTTCCCTCTCTGAACCAGGATCCAGCCAGGATAGCAGATTAAGCCTTGAACGGGATACAAAATAAAGCTTTAATATTGAATTAGTCTGGATTTTTTAATACTTGAAAAATCAGAATTATTATAATAACTGGGAATGATCAAAATAACTGTGGGATCTTCTTATGGCTTTTTACAGGGCTTGATATAAGAGAACTGGCTTGGCACACAGGGAAAGGTAGCGCTGGTGAAAAAGTGAATTTACTTCAAGTCGGGCACAGTGGCTCAGCTGGTAATCCCAGCAGCTCAGGGGGCTGGGGCAGGAGGATCACAAATTCAAGGGCAACCTCAGCAATTTAGCAAGGCCCTGAGTAACTTAGCAAGACCCTGTCTCAAAATAAAACATAAAAAAGAACTGGGGGTATGAAAGAACTGGGGGGTATGGCTTGATCCCTGCTGTGTTCAACTCCACCCTGCTGCCAAAAAAAAAATAAAAATAAAAAGTGAATCTTCTTTCAATAAATTAGGTATGGGTACAAATAAGTTTTCAGAAACAGCATCTGGGTAAGCAGAATTCAGGTAATAAGGAATAATATTATTTATATGTTTAATATAATTTGCTTTCAGTTTCCAACTGAGAAAAGCACACCATCTCCTGTCTATTTCCCACCCACCAACGCTGCCTTCTCAACAGGTTTTTCAGACACAATGTTACATTCAAAATCACACAACCTGTGTCCACAGGCTTTGCAGTTCATCCTAAAATTGAAAAGGATAAGAATGCGGCTCAGTCTGTGCCGCTAAGCCATCGTTTTCTTAGAAAATCCATCAACTGTAATAAATGTGGGAGTTAGAGAGTGTGTCTGACCCAAATAAGAAAGGTTTTGGGTTTGTAGCCATTTTTGTGGGTGGCTATTCTCATGATGAAAGGTTTGTCCTCGGGGAAACTCACACGTGTGTCCGTCACTGGGGAATGGATAAAATTGGGTGGTCAGGATGCTGTCACTGCCAGATCTATACCAGTTGGTCCCTCTAGCCCACAACTTTAGTGAATTTGTTTCTGGGGCCTCTTGTGTGCCACTGATCTATTATTCTACTCAAGTTGAAACCACCCATTTTAATGATTGTTTTAATAAACCTTGTTCGTACTCAGGAGTGTCTTCTGAAGGAACACAAAGCATACTTAAATTTTTTTTTTTTTTAATGTTACTGGGTGTCAGTCAGCTTTTCATTGCAGTGACCAAAATATCTGAGAAGAGCAACTTGAGTAGGACAAGTTTATTTAGGGCTCATGGTTTCAGAGGTTCAGTCTAGAGTGGGTGCACTCCATTGTTCTGGGCCTGAGGTGAAGTGCAGAGACATCAGGGCAGAAGAGCCTGGTGGAGGAAAGCTAAAGGGAGCGATGGAGAGCCAGGGGACAAGATCTAATCCCAAGGCACACCCTGAGTGAGTACCTCCAGTCGTGCCCAGCTGCCTACAGTCACCAGCCAGTTGATCTTCCCAAATTATTAATCCATCAACTAAATCAATCCACTGATTAGGTCACAGCTCTCATAATCTAATCACTTCACCTCCTGCTTTAACAAAGGAGCTTTTGGGGGACACTTCATATCCAAATCATACTGTACTATATATAACTTTTCGATGAACTGTGTGCATCATACTTTTCAACATTGACATACTTGACCTAATTATTCTATTTTGCTTTCTAGCTACATCATACAATTTTTGTTGACTTTGAAACCACTGATCTATCATTTACAAGATACGTTAACTGAGTAACAAAAGTTAGCACTGAGGAACTAAGTCATATCAAGGTCATGCTCTTCCTTTGATGTGCCCTCGGTAAGTGTTACCACATTCCCAACCATTCTCCACCTGCAGTCAGAATAAGCTTTTGGAAAACCAAATATGATCATGTCTTTGTTTAAAACTTAACGATGTTTTTCTGTGGTCTTTATGTACCAGTCGAAAATCCTCAGTACGTTACTCCAGGTCTTCCATGATCTGTCCTTGGTTATTTTCTGTCTCCTTCGCCTATTGCCCTAGCCGCACTTTGAGATTCTCATTAGCATTATCCTCTGCTACACCAGCTGAGAGTTATCTCATACTTTTTGTATCCTAAAGTTTCCCTTTGGAATTGCTGCAAGACTAATGATCTTTCTTGAAGACATCTCCCATCTTCATTCCTTCCCCCTCTCTGCTCTTACACTTTTCTCACTGTCATGAAAGGAGACAATTGTGCCTACCATCAGGTGTTTGACAAGAGTAACCCATAAAACATTGACAAACAATAGGGATGAATCTGTCTTACAAAATGGTAAGTCCATATTGATCAATCCAGAGTTGATTCAGTGGCTCCATGATGTCAGGGTAGAGCTTCTTTCTCTTCATTATTTGCCTCATGGTTGCAAGATGGCTGCGGCAGTTCCCAGCACAAAGCAAGAAAAAAGCTCTTCTTTTTCCCATTGTTCTCTTTTTATCTGGCAGGAAAATATGTCTCCGAGATGAAATGGGAGACTCTTTTATGTGTCATTGGTCAGAGCTGTCCCAACTGCTAAGCAGGCTGGGACAGTTTGGATTTGGTGTATCTGACTAAAGAAGGCTGTCTCTGCTGGTAAGGAGTAAAGCAAACAGAAAGGTAGTAGGGAAGTGTTGGACTCAGTATCTCCATGTTTGTGCTTTGTAAACACTGAGGTGCTATGAATTCCTTCTTTGTACTTGTTGAGGAAAGTATTCTAAAATAAGAGATAAGGTTCCCAAATCTATTTGATAATATTTTGTGCTGTGTAATACGGTAGCTATTATGCAATACAACTTAAAATTATATCAGATTAATTAAAACTAAATTAAATTAAAAATTCAGTGTCTTATTATAATAGTCAAATTTCAAGTGTTCATTAGCCACATGTGGAAAGCACAGATAAAAAATTTTTCATTATTGCAAAAAGTTCTGCTAAATATCATTGGTTTAGAGCTTAGTTAGAGAGAATTTCTGAGAGCTGATGCAGAAGGAAACTTTGAGAGTGTCTTGTGCAATGGTAGTTCTCAGCAAATGTTAGCTAAGTTGAAAGAAATTAGAAAAAAATGTATGAAAAGGGTTTATTGCATTTAGGTCTACTGCTCTTTGCTTTTCTTGGTTATGAGAAACTCTATTCCAGTAAATCCCCTTTAAAAAGTAATCATAACTTCTATCATGTGACATATTTTGTATCTTTTTTTTTCTACTTTGTCATGAGTAGACAAGATTTTTAAAGGGCAGCGCTCTTAAAAAGTTAAAGTGCAGAAGTAATTTGTCAAATAGTGATGACTTGCAATACAAGCAAAGTTACTGTAAAAAATGTATTTATATGTGTGTGTGTTAATTACTCAGATCTTTTAATGTATTCCATTACTGTGAATAAATTCAACTCATTAATTATATTGCCAGCAGTTATCCTTATTAATATATAAATATAAAAAAGAGAAAAACTCAGTTACAGTGTAACAATAAACTCAACAATTCCACACATGTATTTTAGGCTATTTTGAAGATAACATATATCCAGGATCCAACCCCAACCCTTATCAAAGGGTAATTAATATGCATATTTTGTGCTTTGTACTGAGATATTCTTTTGCTTACGCTTCACCCAAATTCCCACAAAGGTTAGAGCTTATGCAACAACATTGAATCTGATAGTACAGTATCAACCAGGAACTTGGTGCAGTGTTTGCTTAATTTCACTGTGAATTTTTAGGTTTCACTTTGTTTTCCCCTATAGGGATAGATGCAGTGATTTTACAACAGAATCAAGTAATTACCACAGTGGAGATACAGTTCTGTTCTATCACAAGACTATTGTGTTGTGTATTTATGATCCCATCACTTCTCCTACCATCTCACTCCCCCTCCCTAACCCTGGCAACTCCTGATTTATGCTCTCTACAATTTTGTCATTTATTTTAGAATATTACAGAAATAAAATCAGAGCACGTAACTTTTGGTGTTGGCTTTTTCTCACTCAACCCAGGGTCCCCAAGATCCATTTGTTCTTGCATGTATCGATAGGTTGTTTCTTTTTATTTATTTATTTTTTTGTCTTGTCTTTCTAACAATTCATTTATTTTTATGACATTTAAATTGTTTACGATTTTAGGATTTTACAACTAAAGCTGCTGCGGCTCAGGCCTGGAACGCAAGGTTCAGGGCTCCAGCAGATGAAAGAAAATGCGAAGCACGATTGGGATGGTGGACATTCTTTATTCAGAGGCACCAATAGCCCCTGTGCAGCCCACAGCTCCAGCTTCAGCCCCAACTCAGTTCCATGTAGTCCCATGAACCATTTCCATAGGGGATGTTTATATATTTTATATATATATATATATGATCTCCTGTATTTGCTTAACTCTTTACAATGATCATTCTGTAGGGAAGAATGTTATAAAGTTTATTTTCCTATATAGTTTTAGTAGAATCAGACATATCCTTTCATAAAAATCTCTAAAATGTGATTGAATGGAACATTATACAGCCACTAAAATGATCATTATAAAACCATAAATTCCTTTCACTTAAAATGGAAAAAAATCAAAATTATGAATCCATTGTAGTTGCAACAATGCAAAAATGTTTATGCATATAAAATACTAGAGGAAATGAAATACATGAAAATAGATAGTCCTTTTTAAATTTTTTTTTTTAGTTGTAGATGAACACATACCTTTTTTTTTTTTTTTTTTTTGTGGTGCTGGGGATCAAACCCAGTACCTCATGTGTGCTAGCAAGTTCTCTACTACTGAGCCACAATTCCAGCCCTAGATAGTCTTTTTTTTTTTTTGAGAGAGAGAGAGAGAGAGAATTTTTTAATCTTTATTTTATTTTTTTATGTGGTGCTGAGGATCGAACCCAGCGCCCCGCTCATGCCAGGTGAGCATGCTACCACTTGAGCCACATCCCCAGCCCCAAAATAGTAATTTTTAAGGTAGGATTTGGGGATATGTAGGCCAGATAAAGAAGGCACGTTGCTAACAAATTACATAAGTGGGTGCAGGCTCACAAGCAAATGTTGAATACATATGCTGAATCAGGGTGTCCATGACCTTGACTACATTCTAAAAACATAGCCTGCCGGAAACCTTGGTGAGGGAGACTAGCTAGAGCCATTTTGGATCTGCCCTAAAAATTCTCATGAGGATTTTGGGGGATGTAAGTTTTCAGTTTTTAGGAATAAATGCCAAGGTGTGTGATTACTGGATTGTATGTTAAGGGTATATTTAATTTCTTAAGAAGCTACCAAATTATTTTCCAGGATTGTTGTACCACTTTGCATTTACTACCAGGAAGTATGGTAGATCCAGTTTCTCTACATCATTGCCAGCATTTGATGTTTTCTCTCTTTATTTCAGTGGTTCTAATAGATGCATAGAATATTTAAGCACTGTTTTTGTTATGGCTTGAATTCACATCAAAATTCATGGGCTGAGATGTGGCTCAGTTGGTAGAATGCTTGCCTAGCATGCATGAGGCACTGGGTTCAACCCTCAGCACCATATAAAAATAAAAAATAAATATTTAAAAAATTAATTTCTATGGTGGTAGTCTTAAGAAGTGGGGTCTTTGGAGCAAGCCCTTAAGTCATGAAGTTTCTGTCCTCATTAATGAATTATAGTGCCTTATAAAATGGCTGGTGGATTGGCCTCAGCCCTCTTTTGTCCTTCTATTATGGAAGCAGACACTCAGCCTTCACCAGACATTGAATCTGCTGGAGCCTTAATCTTGGACTTCAAAGTCTGTAGAACTGCAAGAAATATTTTCTATTATTTATAAATTAAACAGTTTGTGGCATTCTGTACCAAGACAGCCTTCACTTGCAATTCCCTAATGGTTACATGTTGGACTTTTTTTTTCATGAGATCATTTTTAATTTCTGCATCTTAGTGAAATGTTTCCTTATGTCTTTTGCACATTTATAATTTAATTTTAAAATTAATGTGTAGACTTTATATATTATAGTACAAGTTCTTTTTCAGATATGTGGTTTGCATCTATTTTTTTTTGCCTTTTCATTTTCTTAACAGGATCTTTTGCAAAGCAAAAGATTGGGATTTTATTGAAAATTAATTCAGTTTTAAAAAATTGTGATTTTTGTACCATGTCTAAGAACTCTTTACCAAGGTCTATATCCCTAAGATTTCTCTCTTGTGATGTTAGATAAGTTTTATAATTTGAAAATTTACATTTAAGTCTATGATCCATTTTGAATTAATTTTATGTAAGATATAAGATATACATTAAGGTTCATTTTAGTCTCTGTGAGTGAGCAATTTCTCTGGCATGACTTGTTAAAATGACTGTCATCCCTCTACTGAATTGCATTAATACATTTGTCAAAAATCAGTTTTCCATATTTACAAGAGAATATTTCTGGATTCTGTGCAATTGATTTATAAGTCTATTTCCTCATCCAGCACCACCAAATCTTGATTATTATTGCTTTCAGTAATTCTTGAAGATAATAATTCCTCTCAACTTTATTTTTTTTAAAAATTGACTTAGCTATTCTAGTTTCTTTATCTTTCCATATAAAATTTTAAAAGAATTTTATCTACATTTATAGAAAATATTGCTTAGATTCTGTAGAAATTGCACTAAGCCAGTAAATTAATTTGTAAAGAACTGTTATTCCTTTGTGTGTGTGTTTGTGTTTGTGTGTGCTAGGGATTGAACCTGAGGCCTCTAGATTAGTGCTTTAATCACAGAGCTACCTTTTAAGTTCTGGCATTCCTGCTACATTAATTCTACCAATCCATGAACATGGTATGTTTCACCTATTTTTAGACAATAAGTTTCAATATGCATGTATGTTTGTTAGATATGCAGTTAAAGTATTTTTTAAATAATAAGTAGTATTTTATTTTAAATTTATGTTCCCGCATGTTCTCTGCTAATATATATAATACAAGTGATTTTTATGGTAATCTCATACCCTTAGATATTGCTGAACTCATTTTTTAGTTCTATCAACTTTTGCAGATTTATTGGTCTTTTCTATATTGACTATTATGTCATCTGTGTAATGGGATAGTTTTATTTCCTCCTTTCCTATCTGTGTGCATTTTATTTTCTTGCCTTATTTCCAGTACTATGGTGAGTAAGAGTGGTGAGAGTAGACATAACTTGTCTGATTTTTGCATCAAAATAATGCTGAGTTAAAATGAACTGGAAAGTATTATTTCCTCTTCTCTTTTCTGGAGACAGTATAGAATTAGTGTTGATTCTTTAAACATTTGGCAGAATTCTTCAATGAAGACACATGGGCCTGGGAATTTCTTTCTTAGTAATTTTAAGTTACAAATTTAATTTTATTAACCATTATAAGGCTATCAACATTATTTTGTATTGAGGAAATTGTGCTAGTTTGTGGTTTTCGAATAATTGGTTTATTTATTCCTGTTGTGGAATTTATATGTATAGAACTTTTCATATTATTCTCTTCTTATCCTTTTGTTATCTGCAGTGTCTGATTTTGGCAATCTGTGTCTTCTTTTTTTCTCTCCCTTTGTCAGTCTTGCTAGAGGTTTTATGACTTTTAACCCTTCATCTGTTTGACATCTTTATTGTATGTATGCATGCATGTATGTTGTATGTATTTATGGTACTGAGGATTAAACCCCAGGGTTGTTCTACCCCTGAGCTTCAATCCCAGTTTTATTGATTGATTGATTGATTTTGAGCTGATCTAAGTTATCAAGGCCAGCTTTGAACGTCTGATTCTCCTGCCTCAGGTTCCCAAGATGCTGGGATTATAGGTATGCATCCATTCTGTTTTTGTGTGGTAATATAGTTTAATTCTCTCTTCTTTATTATTTTCTTTCTTATAATTTTCTTTGTGTTAATTTTTCTGTTTTTAATTTTTCTTTTTTCTAGGTTTTAAAGATGGGAGCTTAGATTACTGATTTTTTTATTTTTCCTAATGGATATGATTAGTGTATATAATTTCCTCTCAAAACCACTTTAACTGCATTCTACAAATTTTGTTACATTTCTTTCCATTTTTATTTTGCTCAATATAGTTTTTATTTCCCTTGAGGTTTTCTCTTTGACTCGAGTTATTTAGAAGATTGCTGTTTAGTTTCTAGGTGTTTGAAGCTTTTCCTACAATCTTTATTCAGTTTTAATTTGATTTCATCCTGGTCAAGAAACACTGTATCATGATTTTAATTATTTTAAATTTGTTGAGGTTTGTTTTATGAGGTTTGTTTTTGCTATTTAGTTTCTAGGTGTTTGAAGCTTTTCCTACAATCTTTATTCAGTTTTAATTTGATTTCATCATGGTCAAGAAACACTGTATCATGATTTTAATTATTTTAAATTTGTTGAGGTTTGTTTTATGATCCAGGATGTATGCTTTCTTATAATGAATTTAATAAGCCTTTGAAAAAAGTGCTTATTTTGCTGTTGTTGGGTGTTGTGTTCTGTAAATGTCAGGTATATACTGTTGCTTGGTGGTTTTGTTGAGATCTTCCATCTTCTTGATTTTCTGTATACTTGTTCTATTGATTGTTGAGAGAGAGGTATTGAAGTCTCTAAGTATTATTCTGGTTTTTACCACTTCTCCTTCCAGTTATTTCAGATTTTGCTTTATGTATATATTTGGTACCGAGGATTGAACATAGGGATGCTTAACCACTGAGCCACATCCACCCCTCTTTTTAAATTTTGAGACAGCGTCTGGCTAAGTTGCTTTGCGTCTCCCTAATTTGCTGAGACTGGTTGGTCTTGAACTTGCAATCTTCCTATCTCAGCCTCCTGAGTCGCTGGGATTATAGGCGTGTGCCACCATATTTAGCTTTAATCTTCTTTTGAAGCAGGTTTCCTCAGACATTGCTCTGATAGGGGAAGTGGGCACCAATTCTTTACTGCCAGATGGGGGGAAATCCAGGTTTCCTACTTGGCCTTCATTGACGCTGTCCAGATGAGGAGGGCACCTCATTACTTGTGGGGTGGGTGGGGTTTCAGGAATCCCGCTATGCCTTGCTATTTACACCTTGGCTGATTGGAGCTGGGGTGACTCACCACTGTTTCTTGCATGGTCTCAGACAACACATGCTGCAGGGGTGAAAGTCCAACCTCGCCACCTAACCATCTCTGAAGCAAGATGGCAGAGTGTGGGGTTCTCAGTACTCTTCCTTGTGTGATTTCCATTGATACCAAGAGAGGGAGCCCATTATTACCTAGCAGGGCTGAAAGTCCTGACTCATAACTCAGACTTTTCTGGTACCACTGTCCTGGGAAGTGAGTAGCACATCACTGTAGGCAGTTGTTAGGAAATCTAGGTTCTCCATTTTGTGTTTGCGGAGGGCTGGGGCAGTAAGGTTTTGGGGGACATTGGCTTGAGTCATGCTGTTATGGGCTAAATATTTTCAGTCTTCCTGAACTTCCCCCTTTACATCCTTTGGATAGACAGGGAAGTCTTGGGACACTTTTGTTTGTCTTCATTGAATTTTCTGGATTGTTGGCTTTTCTAGCATCTAGTTCAGAATAAATGATGATGAAAGAAAGCTCAATGAACTTGCCACCATGTTTTTCCCAGGGTCTCACTCTCCCTGGCTGGATTGACTTTTCTGTTCCACCTTTCAGAATATTTTTTTTTCTGTCTTATACATAATGTCATTAGATGAAGAATTAGGAAAATGAGAGTCTGCCTCATCTTGTAAGGGAATTAATTAATATTTTTGTGGTATTGGGAATTGAACCCAGGGCCTCACACATGCTAGGCAAGTGCTCTACCACGGAGCTATATCCCCAGCCCTACCCCATCTTTCTGGAAACAGACATCTTTAAATGCCTTACCCACATCTTCCTACTTTGCCTAGAGGTCTCCCTCAGTGTGTATTAGATAGGCTAACAATAGCCTCTGTAGTAATCAAACTCTCCATGTCCACAGACGTGACATCACACACAGTTATTTTTCATGTGTGTTACTGTTCCACATGTGAGTGCTCCTGATTGACATGTGGCTTCTTCCAAGTGGCAATTTGAGAATCCTGGCAGATAATGGAGGATTATTATAATAGTAATAATAGGCTTTTCTTTAGGTCTTTGTCTTTTTGTGTTTACAGCCCTGCTCTAGGGGATATCACCCATAACTGTGGTTTTGAACACCTTGCTGTCATCCCCAGGTCACTTCCATACTGACATGGGGAAGTGGGGCAGGGAGAATAGATGGCACCACTGGCCGACTCTACATAACTTACTCTCCAGAGCTCCCTGTGAGACCAGGCTGAGACCAGATGTCAGTGGAACCCACATCTCTATCTAGCTTCCTCCTCGGTCCTCTTGCTTCTCTTGTATGCTTTTGATCTTGTCTGAGATTGTCCCCTAAATAAATAATTTTTATAAGAATCCCCACCTCAAAGCTCTGGGCTCTGCTTCTAATGAATCTGAGGTCATCTATACACACAGATCCTCAGATTTCTATCTGCAGCCTGCACCTCCCTACTGAATGTGCTCATCACCATTTCTAATGGAATTCATTTAAGCTTGCCACGACCAAGACTAAAGTCCTGATCATTTTTGCTTTACTAACACTGTTCTTCCTGGAACTCTTCACCTCTCTACATAAAAACTTATTACTCCATTTGCTTTGTCTGAAAGCCTTGATGTCATCATTGACTCCTCTCTTTCTCTCTACCTCCCTTATCTGTAGTTTCACTTTCTGGGATTTTAGTTGCCTGCACTCAATCATGGCCTGAAAATATTAAATAAAAAATTCTGGAAATAAACAATTTGTAAGTTTTAAATTGCATGCCATTCTGAGTAGCATGATGAAACCTTATGCCATTCTGTTCTGCCCCACCTGGGACATGAATCATCCCTTTGTCCAATGTATCCATGTTGTATATGCTACCCACCTGTTAGTCACTTAGTAGTCATCTTGGTTATCAGATCACCTGTTATGGTATGAGAGTTGTTTTTTTTAAATTCAAGTAGCTATTATTTTACTTAATAATGATGCTAAAGTGTAAGAGTAGTAATATTGTCAACTCAAATACATCAAAGAGAAGCTATAAAGAATTGAAAATGTGAAAGATTATCATATGAATATATGTAGAGAAAAAAAAAACACAGCATGTGTTGATTCATTAATATCCACCATTTCAGGAATCCCTTGGGGGATCTTTGCACTTATCTTCTTGTAGATAAAGGGGAACTACTGTGTAATTTAGGAAGAAAAGGAGAAACCCTTCAAATAAACATTTCAAATTGATTATGAAACTCCATAATAGAAAGAAGATAATGCTGTCTACCAACCATGACACAATTCATGAAAGTAATCCTATGTAGTCCATGAATTTACCTTCACCCCGCCTCTTATCCCTCTGAAGTTTTTTTTGCTAGTTAGATGTTTCTCCTGCCTCAGTGAATGCACTCAACATTTGCTCAGCAATTCTGTTTTATGTGTCACATAAGCAGGATGTAACCCAGCATCATTAACTTGAGGAAACTGTCCTTTCTCAGGACTTAAATGTTGCTTTCGAGACTAACTAAAAATGTACAAATTTCCTTCTGGTGAACATTTGCTTCACTGATATTAATTTACAACATGCTGCTCTGTTGTCATGCCATCATATGTACCCCAAATATTTTTGTTTTAAAACCAAATCATAATGTAAACTTTTTGAAGACATTTGAGATGTAATCATACCCAAATACTGTATTATTAGCATGCCCGTACTTTCTATTCTTGCTTCAAAAATATAAGCAAGGAAGAATTCAACAACCTGATTTATGTCCAGGAGAGTCCACTGTATAGGAGGCAGGTGGAAGGCTCCTTGCTGTGGTTTAGATAGGAGGTTTCCCCAAAAAGCTCATGTGGAAAACAATGCAAGAAGGATCAGAGGTGAAATGATTGGGTTATGAGAGTCTTAACCTTATCGGTGCATTAATCCCCTGATAGGGATTCACTGGGTGGTGACTATGGCAGGTACTGACTAGAGGAGGTGGGTCCCTGGGGGTGTGCCTTAGGAGTATATAAAGCTGTCCCACTCTACTTCCTGGTGGCCATGTCCTGAGCTGCTTTCCTCTTCAACCATGATGTTCTGCCTCACTCAGGCCCAAAGCAATGGAGCCAGTGGACTCTATGGACTATGGACCTATGGACTGAGACCTCTGAAACCATGAACTACAAATAACCTTTTTCTCCTCTAAAGTTGTTCTTGTCAGGTCTTTTTGTCACAGTAGCAAAAAAATCCAACTAAATACTCCTTAAACAAATCAAAGATCTCTCTGAAGATGTAAGAAAAAACAAACTCAGTTTCTCCTATTCTGTCCCTCAGCGATCAGCACAATACTTCTGACACCTTGTTTGTGGGGCTGTAGGACTTTTTCTCCATGCACTGTTACTAGGTGGTATGGCCCAGGGAGTAGAGCCTGGGCTAGAGTTCTGGATGCACCATAAATACTCAAAGTCAAATTGGTCAGAAAATAGGTTTTATTCAAATCCAGTTTTGAAGGAAGGTAGAAGAAACTTATTGCTTCAAAATTCCCATCTTTGAAATCTCTGGAGGTGAGCAAAGGTTTTAAAGGAGGAGAGATGGGAAAGAGGCAGCCAAGTGAGACCAAAGGCAGGAAAGATACCTGCCTTCTGCTCATCTGCTTCCAGACTTAGCCTGTGTTAGACAGGCCTGAGCAGGGGGAAGTCTCCACCCTCAGCCTCCTGCACACCCTGGAGGGGTTGTGAAACTTCAGTCTCCACTATCTGCATGAGGAAGTTGTTCTTAATTTCAGAGAAGGCCCCTCCAAATTCAGACTCTTTCAATCACTCCCTGCACCTTTAGCTCATCCCCTCAATCTTGAGGGAATTGAGGCTTCTGTGTCATCTGGTTTATAGTCCATGGTTGGATTATTTTGCAGAACTCAAACATAAGAGGTCAGATGCTTATTTTCGAAGGAGACAAATTCTGAAATACTTAATAGCCCTGCCCAAGGGAAGGATTTCAGTATTAGTTTGCTTAAGAACTCTCTTTCCATAACTTCCCAGCTGTTTCTGTTTTTGGTGGGGTTTGACATGGGACTCCATGTGATTTTCTTCCCTGTCTTTGAATGATTTCTGCTGATTATTTTCCAAATGTATTTGCTTCAATGTTGTGAGTCCTTTGTCCAGTTCTTTGATCTGGGATTGTCCCATTTTGAAAGGGAAGTGATAAATGATTTGAGTCAGCATCAGAAGACCCCCACTTTGGCCAATTTTAAACAACAGAAGATTTTTTGGAAAGATTAACTCTTAGGCTAGAAAGACACAATATGCTAATAAGAGCAAAACCATTGTATATGTTTCAAGATTTTGCTGTTGTTCTTTGTTTCTTCTGTTTTTGAATTCTGAGGAGGGAGAATAAATGCATTTGCATATTCTAGGGCTCATTTGCTTTTAACTAATAAATGCATATAAGAGTTGAATGAGGGTGGGGTGGACTGTAGACATTCCCATTAGATGTAAGCTTCTTGGCAGAGACAGCATTCTTGAAGACAGGCTGTTGGTGTGGCTCCCCAAAGGAGATGTTCTGGCTCGGGCGCAGACTGCTATGTTTGTTGGACAGGGTAGTGGCAAAAATCCACACTCTAACTCTCAGACCTGGAGCCAAGGGGTCTGAGGAGATCATCTAAGAGCAAAAGTGGGAGCCAAACCCAAAGGGGACTTGGCAGAGAGGCAAACTCAACTCCAAATGAATAGTCTATGACTGGGCTCCATGGGAAAGTAATCAGATTCTAGAGGCAAATGGGAGAACTGGGGATTCTTAAGGGACCAGGGGGGAGATAGTCACAGATGGGTTCTTTTCTAGAGCCTCATACCTTAAAGAAATTGTAAGGTACTTTAAGGGTACCTGATTTGTTCTAAATATTCACCTATAACACAAATGGAATCACTTCATAAGAACAACACAATTATCTGAGACCAATGGATTGTAAAAATACCATACACAGTGTACTATATAATCTAACTGTAAATATACCCCAAAATACAAGTGGTAGTGAGATTCTGACATCAGTTCCTAGGGCTTTTATACTAAAGATCTACTGAAACCTTGAGCAGATAATATTATTTTCTTCTATTTTTGGTGCAGATTTCTCTTATCATTGTGCAGTCTGGCTTCTTTTGTGTGTCCCAAGCTGGCTCACATTAATGTCTGCACACACACACACACACACACAATTTAATTTTTTAGTTTAAACATAGTCCTCCATACTTGTGGGTTCTGTATTTATGGATTATATTAATAAATAAAATTCCTTCTGTACTAATCATGTACAGACCTTTTGATCATTATCCCCTAACAATACAATATAACAACTACTAACATTGCTTTTGCATGGTATGAGGTATGATAAATCATCTAGTGATTTAAAGTATAAGAGAGGATGTTCATAGGTTATATGCATTTTATATAAGGATGTGAGCGTCTATGGATTTTGGTATTCATGTGGAGTACCTGGAACCAGACAAATTACACAAGATATTTAACAAATTCTAATGAAACAGACTTTGTGTTAGATAGTTTTGCCCAGCTATAGACTAATGCACAGGTTCTGACCACATTTAAGGGAGGCTAGGCTAAGGTGTGAGGTTTGGTAGCTTATGAGTGTTAGATGCATTTTCAACTTATGATATTTTCGAATTCTGACAGACTTCTCTAGAAGTAAATCCATCATAAGTCAAGTCACATGTGAAATCCATCATAAGTCAAGTCACATGTGAATGGGGAAAAAGCTGTGTAGTACCAGAACAACTCAGATTTTAGGGACCAGTTCATCTGTTACCAAAAGCTCGGTCCTAGTCCCCAGTGCCAATCCAATAACGAGGACATGGTTTTGAGAAAAGGGGAAATGAACTTTTATTGCTTTGCTAGCAAAGGAGAAACACAGGGGACTCCTGCCCCAGAGGCTGTGATTCTGCCCATTAGGGGGAACAGAGAGAGGGTTTTTAAAGGCGTGAATCAAAGACCACATTTCACATGTTTCTTCTTAATTTGGGAGACAGTCATTTCTGAGATTTTCTGGTGCCATCCCCAAGTCTGAATTACTTGGTTCCTGTGGTGGGTAGGTGCTCAAGGACAGATAACTCTGCCTAGGATGGGGAAGAAAGGTAATCCTGTTTCCCCTGAGATTAGGGGAGAGCAGGGGGAGAGGAAGAGAAAGAAACATGTCCTTTTAAAAATAAGTCACAATGGCAGAGCAGCAAGGGCTATATTCAAAGCATAAAGTAGACCACTGTTACACATCTTCTGCGAGTTCCGAGTCACAGTTACCAGAAGACTGGATGACCTTCATGCTTGATCCAAACTGGGTCTTCATGTTGCTAGATTTCAAGTACTGTAAGTGCCATTAAAAAGTGTTATTATTTTGATTCCCAGCACACCCAAAGGGCTTTCTGATCAATTCAGGATAAGTCGAAAAGTCAAGAAAAAAATTCAAATTCCCTGTCCTTGTGCCAGACGCCTCAGTTCAAAGTTGCTCAGTGAAGTGAACTGACAGGTATGATGTATGAGATGAAAGCACTCTAACATAAGATTAACATTTATATGCATTTCAATCTTTATCGCAGATATCAAAGCAAAGTAGGGACACGTAGGGAATACTTTGATGACGATGGGGACTGAGAAGTATGGGTTTCCACAGCTGAAGAAGGCACAAAACTGCTTTGAAAAGTAGGTTTGCAGATTAAGGGTAATTTTCATATCTTTGGGGTGACATGCCAATTTGTGCTTAAATCCACAGGGCTTCAATCTGAGCCTCATAAATGATAATCTGTGTGACTTTAAGCAGACAGTGGGGGCAATGGTGACAAGTTTTGTACCTTTTGTTTTGGATTTTTAAAATATATATGAAAGTATTCCATTAAAAAAAAACCTGTAAGACCATTGTCTCTTTAAAAATTAGCAATAATTCCTCAATATTATCATATAGTCAACCTGTTTCCAAATTTTCCTGATTGGCTATTTTATCTTTTCAAAGTTTCATCTAGAAATTTAAGCAGATGCAAGTTTTTTTTTTTTTTTCTTTTTTTGGACTGGACTGTTTCACAGTGGTAGCTTTCCATTAGGAAGCTCATAATGTCTAATTCTCTCTGTCTCTGTCTCTCTTTTGTGACATTTATCAATAATTGATAATCTTAGCCTAGACCCATTAATTCATCAGTGTTGCAAAATGTAATGTTCTATCTCATTTCCTTCATTTGAGGCTGAGATAATCAAGAAAGAAATGTGTTCCTTGTCAACTATTTGAATGCTCTGATGTGTGGATTTTATAAGGAAGTTCTGATAATTGCTTCACTCCCTCTCCCCACTTTTTAATGACCATTTATAAAATAATGAGTTGGCTCTCCAGTATATATCCAAGGTTGGTTAATGAGTTGAATTTTTTTTTCTTTTTCTTTTTAAGTGTCATTATTAACACTGGGTTAAATAGTTAATGTGATTCAATCCATTGCAATCATTATCTTTGTTGATGTTCAAATTGTTTCAATTTTGGCCAGTGGGAGCCTTTTCAAATCAGTTCATGAATACTTTTGGCAAGACTCGAATAGTTTAGAAAGTTCCCTTGCTTTCTGGTTTGCTAGCATATCTTGGGCTTTCCTTGTACTTGGGAATCAGTCATTTCTCAATGGGTCCTGCTTTTCATAGCGAGAAATATTACTTGAAATATATATTCTGAGATGTCATCACTACTGGGTGGGTCTTTGTTTATGGGTATTCTCAGAGCACAAAACTAAAAAAAATGCATAATATTTTTAAAAAAAGAGAAGTCAGGGATTGATACAGTGCTCCTAATTCAAACTCTAGATCCAGGATTTTTACCTACCATCATTAATCTTGGCATCCATGCTGAAAACTCTCAGTCAACATCAACCTAAATATTGACTTAACTCTCCTACAAACACATAACACAAGCTACTACTACCACCACCATCATGGAAATGCATTTAGAGTTTTGCAGGTTTTTTTTTTTATCTTTCAGGTTTATCCTATTGTGAAGATATAGCCAAGTTGTTGTGCTTCAGAGTAATTTACAATTCTTCTCAATGGTTACACTGTGAGTTAGAGTATCAGATTTTTTTAAAAAATACTTTTTTAGTCGTAGATGGACATGACTTTAATTATTTATTTATTTTTATGTGGTGCTGAGGATCGAACCCAGTGCCTCGCACACACTAGGCAAGCGCTCTACCGCTGAGCCCCAGCCCCAGCCCAAGACCAGATTTGTTATTTTTATTTGCTTTTTATTTTTAGGGATTGCTTTTGAAAAATGAATTTAATTTGTTTAATAATGTAAAATAATTATACAGTTCTGAAGTCACATCTAAGCAAACAGAATACACTCAGAGAAATCTAGCTGTTTTCTGTTCTTTCTGCTTTATTTTCTCTCTTTTTCTATAGGTAACTGAAAGATATGGAAAAACAACCCCCAGGTAGAAAAGAGGACAGGGAGAGAAGGAAAACAATGTGGTCCGGACTTTCACCGGTTCCCATGTCTACAACTGTTCCCGACTGCCCAGCTGATACATTCTGCTATGATTCTGTCTCCCTGAACCCTACAAGACTAAGACTTCTGTTGTAACCAGTTGCCATTTTCCTCTTGAAAATGTGCCCCTCTGCTTCTTAATACAGCATCACTGATCATTGATGTCTGTTTCTGTTTCTTGTTCTTTCTCTTTCATTTGCTTTCTGTAACCATTCTTGGGTAGTAAGTTTGCAAAAAGTCAATAAATAACAATTAGGAATCTATTTTTTGAACAAAGTGCTCTGCTTATGTTGCTAAGTGACTACTTTTATGTGCTTTATAACCACTTCACCTGGAAATAAAATGTAGAAGCTGATGGCAGATCATCAAAAAACAATGTTTTTAGATACATTCTTTTTAAAAGTCATTTATTCTATCATCTATCTATCTATCTATCTATCTATCTATCTATCTATCTTCATTTTTGCAGTTCTGGGATTAGACCCAGGGCCTTGTGCATGCTAGGGAAGTGCTCCACCACTGACCTACATTCCCAGTCTATTTTCTTTTACTTTAAGACAGGGTCTCACTAAGTTGCCCTGGTTAGCCTCAAACTTGCAATCGTCCTGTCTCAGCCTCCTGAGAAGCTGGGATTACCAACACCTGACTCATTCAGTCTAACTTTAAAATCTGGAAATTAAAAAATTAAAAAAATTTAATTTTTAAAGAAAAAAATAGAAGGCCTATGTAATCTTACCCCTTGGAAATTGTCAGTGTTTACATTTAGTTCATTTCCTTCTAGGTATCTTTTCTACCCAACTTATTTTTAAAAGAGGAACTGCAATTGTACTGAAAAATCTGTATATTTTGGGGCTTACCATTATATCTCGAAAAATTATCTACTTATTTTTAAAATTTGTTTAAAGACTGCAAAGTGTTCTATTATGTTCACTGGCCTATCAATGTCAATGTATTGAACTATTTTTGTGTGTGTGTGTGTGACAGGCACTGTGATAGATTCTGGAGAAAGAGTAAGTGTTCTTGCTGTCATGGAGCTTATACATATCTCACACAGACACACACACACACACACTCTACCATGTCCTGATTGTTGGCTATTTAATCTGTGTGTAATTACTTACCATTATGAATATTGTTTTAATGAACTTCCTACACACAAATCTTTATACCTGTCACTTAGGATAGGCTGCAGAAATGTAATTATATATATATATATATATAAAACATAAGCGATAGAGGTGCTAATTTCTTGCATATTTTAACTAAGGAACATTTGAAAGCTTTCGGTGATGAATGGCTAGAAAAATAGTGTCTGTCTGAGAGTGTGTTTGTGGGGGGTGGTGTCCTCTCTATTTTCTTTTTCTCTGTGCTGCCCTTCTTCCTGCACTGGGGTGGAGATTTAGATGGGGAGGAGAGTGACCTCAAAGGGCTAGTCTCTGTTTGGTCCCTGCTGTGACTGCAGTTTTGAGAAAGCTAATGGAGGTGGGCGGGATCTCAGGCATTAACAGGAGAACAAGGGAGGCTACTGATTACCAGATCTCCAGCCGAGCTATAATCACAGCTCAGGCTTCCCCACACTCCTGCCAAATCCTTAGAGGCAGGTGCTGTACTTCATCAAGTCTCTTACTTGAGAAAAGAGTGTTAATACCCCTGGACTTCTTAATTCCTAAGAAAGTTACTGATTCAGCATGTCTGAGTTAAATCCTGGCTTTACTATGTACTCACTGTATGTCTTTAGGTAAGTTATTTAACCCTAGCCAAGTCTCAGTTTATTCATTGTCAAGCATTAAGTACCCATCTCAAAGGGATTAAGTGGAATAAACAGCATAAAATATTTATGGACGATTTGGGCACATACAAAGTACTTAATAAATGCTGATTATTGATGGACATTAAGGTGCAAAACCTTCTGGTGCTCACGTCTTGATGACCAGCACAAACTTATCCTTGGATTCATGGAGTCAAACAGCAGTGGCCCTCAAACCAGTGATACTCAAGATTTTTCAGCAAATTCCTCAAATTTGGCCCTGTTCTCCTATCAGAATGTTCACACATTGATTTTAGCAAAAAGTTGCTTCAGTCTTGCTGTAAGGATCAAAGATATGGTAAGAAGTTTGCTCCCTTGAACTCTTCCCTGCAAACTGCTGGTCTGGAGAAGAGGAATGGTATTGGTGAAGGGGGTGGGAAAAGGGAAACTCTGAAGCTCACGGCTTCTCAGAAACACTGAAAAAGCTGGCAAACTGCAGAACGAATTTTATCAGCACTCTAGAAACAGTTAAAGGTCAACAGGAATCAAACACTTAGGAGAAGGAATGAGAGAAGGAGAGAGCCTTGTGGCACTTCAACTTGTCACTGTCCGATCCCTTCTCCCCAGTTTGGCAGAGAGGTGGGTCAGAGATGCCAGGGCAGAGGCACAGTGTGGGTTCCTGGCTCTAGGAAGAGAGGAGTGGACCTTGATCTGGGTGTTCTGAGGAACCGAAGCAGGCCAAGGACTTGCCTTTGTGGCCCCTGTTGGTGCTCTCTCAAAACAGAGAAGTGGCTTCAGGAAGACATGCCTCAAGGACAATGAAACACAAAATAAAAAGCTGCAGCTGCCTGGGGGCAAAAAAATGAACATTTGGGTAAAGAAGAAGTGTCTGGAAGAAAAAGTTGGTGAGTGAGATTCTTAAGCAAATAGAGATTTTGAAAAGCTCCCATGTATACCAGGAATCTTAAGGCCATGTTCATGCCCAGGACAGGACATGCCTAGGACTTGGGTCTTAGAAAAGACCCAAGAGGAGCTTAAGACTTCTTCTTTTGCTGATGTTTAAGCTTAGCACAGGAAGGAGGGGAGGGTTAAGACAGAGCAGTAAGCACTGGAGTGCCCCAAATCCAGAGCCAATCTGCAGACTGGGAGGTTCTTCCCCACCCCCACCAAACCTATCTCCTCTCCTCTTTTCTCCTTTTCATTTCTCACATTTCTTTTTCCCTCTGTGATCCTCTCCTTCTCTCCTCCCTCCTTCCCCTGCCTCCTTTTCCTTTTCTACTCCTCCTCCCTACCTCCTTTTCTGCCACACCTCTTTCTCTTTCACCTTCTTTGGAATTCTCTGTCAAACCACTGACTGAAAACTAAACTGGAAGGAACAAAGATCTGAGAGATCATCTATGATAAAGAGTATAGTCTTTACAAAAGTAGGTTAGAATAGCATCAAGTGTACCACTATAACCCACAGGAAAAAATGGCATAAACCTGGGAGGGGACGGGGGGGGGGGTGGGGGAGATGATAGCCAAAGTTTTCTTAAAGGACTGATCCTGTTGGATCCAGGCCCAACACTTACGACCTCAGTTTACCTTCTTGGCGACCATAATCTTCAAAATGTCTAGTTTTTAACCAAACATTGATGAGGCATGTGAAGAAATGAGACATAAAGCACATTCATAGGAGAAATTAAAAAGAAATTGACAGAAATCGTCACTGAGGAAATCCAGACTTGGAATTACTAGCAAAGACTTTAAATCAAGTGTCTTGAGAAAAGCAAACCTCTAGCGCCTGGGTACCAATTAGTGGCTTCCAGTGAAATCCTCTCATTTGTAGCAAAACGGGTGGAAGTGGAGGCTGTGGAGTGAAGGGCTATAAACCAGACACAGAGAGACAGGTGCCCCGAGTTCTCTCTCATCTGTGGAAGCTAAAATAGTCCATCTGAATGTAGAATAGCCATTACCAGAGGCTGAAAAGAAGGGAGAGAGGGAAGGAGGGGAAAATGGGAACCCAATACAGCTGTACGTTTTTATGAAGGTCTAGAAGACAGGAGCGTAATGGCTTCAAGCACAAAGAAATGAAAAGCAGAGGGAATTTCTAATCACCCTGATTTGAACATTTGATTAATGCACACTGAGCCCCATTAAGGTAAACAATTATCACATCTTAATTTTATTAATATGAGACAAATTTAAGTTGATTTTAAAATTATTTTATTGTTAGAGAGCACAGTATGAGATATTTAAACGATAAAGCAAAAAAAAAAAAAAAAAAAAAAAAAACAAAAATTAAAAAGAGAACACAGTATGTTGACAATCCAGGACACTGAACCAAAATTTAAATATTGTCCCACATGTCATGCTTTCCAAAAAAATTCTTTCAGATTGTATTCTCATGCTTGGATCTGCTGTTATTAATGTCTGTGTTTTTGCCTTTAAAAATCTTTCTTCTCGTTAGTACTGCTTTCACTTTTATTACTTCCAATTTAACAATAGAGACATTTTGAAAAAGATATTTTTGAAACTGGGAAAAATAAAAATAAAAAAGAACTGCAGCTCTTGTTACAGGACTGCTTCTTGCATTTTCTGTCTTTCTCTTGCACACCAGAAGGTTTGAGAATTAGTTTTTGAAACTCAAGTTTACCCATGTTAAATATTATTTTATAAAACATATCCTTTGCCTTGGAGAGATGGCTGATTCCACAGATGATTGATTCTAACACTGGAGCAAGAAATATGTAAGACAAACCTGATGCGTGTTGGCATTTTGTAGTGCCAGAAAAGAAGGAAGTATTAAAAACAACAACAAAAAAAGGTGTTCGTGGGCAGGGTTGGGGAGGGGGAGATGGATGTATGTCAGAGGGACTCAGAAGCCAGCTGTCAGAACTTCTAATGGCCAATGCTGGAACAAATTGGGCAACAAAATAAAGTAGTACTGGGTTATAATCAAAGTATAAGTACCCCTGAGTTCAGACTAATATAAATAAAATATTGAATAAATAAACAAATGGGGGAGAAGAAACAAATTCCCTATGCAGAAGAATTCCAACAATTTATGTAGATGCTCTGCACTCAAGGAACCAGAGTACAACTCCCACTCCTTAAGTGTGGGCTGCACATGGAGACCTTGTTCTGAAAAACTGCCTCAGTAAAATGACCAAATTAACACCAGCTGTGGTAAGCTATGTTGATAGTCCTAACCTTGATATAATAGGACGAAAAGGACACTATCCCAAAATCTACAACCCCTGACATTCTGATCAGGAACAAAACATCAGACAAATCCTAAAAGTTTTGCTCTTTAAAACTCTCAAGTTCATCAGAACAAGGAAAGTTCTAGAAACTGACAGCTGAGAGGAGCCTAAGGAGACATAATGACTAAATGTGTTCTCCTGGATGGAGGCCTGGGGCAGTGAAAGGATATTAGATAAAAACTGAGAAATTCTGAATAAATTTTGGTCTTTTATTAATAATCATGTGTCATGTTGATTAATTTTAACAAATGTTCCCTATTATTATACAATGTTAATTATAAGGAAATTGGGCATGGGGCACACCATCTTCACAATTTTTCTATAAATCTAAAACTTCTAAAAATGAAGTTTATTTAAAAAAAATACAGCTCCCGGCTTCAATGCAAAGAGAAAATGTTGATTCCCACTCTTCCCATATTTTTAGATATTGCCGCTATCTGGGTCACTGATCAGTTTGATCATTTGAAAGACAGCCAGAACAGGAACTGAGAGGAAGTCCCCTTTCTTTTATTGTATATAATAAAATCCTTTTATTATACATAATAAAACAGGAGAGAACTGCTTTTTTTCAGAATGTGCAAGAGACCCTTGGGTCCAACTGGTCTTAGAGAAATTGGTTTCCATGGTGCAAATTAAGTTTGTCGCTAATTGGCCCCATTTGTTCTCTTTGTTTGCATGGGGCTAACTCAATGCTAAAAGTAGCATTTCTTTGAAGAAATTTTAAGCCTCACCATGGAACAAAGAATGAACCTTGATATAAAGGATCCAATGCAGGAGTTAACTTTCTGTCAATGCAGGAGTTAACTTTTAGCAGTCGATGGAAGAAAATCCACCTGAAAGGTTTAATGAAATGAAAAATGGGTGGGAAGAGCTAAGGGAGGCAACAAAGGGTGGGGAGAGGCTCTCACCAACAGGAAGCTGTTTCCACCCCAGGACCTGAAGGGCAAGAGGAAGAGGGGCTCTCTAAGGGGAGCAGTAAAAATGAGGTGGCATGAATAAGAGGGTAAACAGAGAAGGGCACCATGACTTCCCTCTTCATCTCCCCCATGTGTAAAGTCTAGCTGCAAGTTCGAGGGTCAGGGGGCCTTTGAGATGACTGCTCTAGTGGTCAGCCTCCTGGGCACCGAGCAGAGCAGAGAGGGCAGAGAAGGGATACAGGAGGCACCAGATGGCAGAGAGTCCACGACACTAGAAAGTTCAGTATTCACCCGGGACTAGGACGTGTTTCCCAGCTCTGTCCTTATTAAACATCACCCCAAAGTAAGAGGAGGACTCTTTCCACCTCCCAATCCTCCACTGCCTGGACTTTATTTATTCTTCACAAAAGGAATCAGGAATCCTTACAGGGTTGCTGATCCCATGTCTGTAACAGGACAATGTCAGAACAGTCTGAAAAAAAAAAAAATCAAAAGCAGGGGCTGTGTTGAAAGGTCAAAGGGAACGGGACTTTCAGGCCACCCGCTGGCCAAGTGTGGTCCTTTGAACCTCAACTGTCATTACGGTTAAGGTGAGGAGGAACAGGGTGAGACTTCACGGCCGTGGATCCATCACAGATATCAGAAGAGTCATTGAATGTAATACACAAAAAGACAGATGAAATGGTTTTCATTAATTTTACAGATTTTAATAAGTAGGTAATATTCAAATATGTGTTTTCTTCTATCAATGCTGCCTATTTGTAAAGAATGAATGTGTGTTTGCTTTATTCACATACTATATAGGTAAAAAACATAAAGAACTATAAGCCGGCCACCAAATCCAAGAGAATCAGACACTCTAGCCTCAAACAGGCTAACTTGTTGAAGGATCAGCTAACTTGTGATCACCTGCAAATACACTCCAACAGGATGACTTAATTAAATGTCCTCAGGAGAAGAACTGATTGTGTAGATTTCTTTTTAAATAGAAAAGAAACCACTCTATGTACTAATATCGATGATACACACACACACACACACACACACACACACATCTGCTTTAAATAATGTGTGTGACCTTAGATAGCAATGTATCCCAAAGAACTGGACTATGTAACATAGGCTGGCTAATGTCTAAACTGTTTTTCGAAGTATATTATCTTCTCATGGCTGATGTAGCTATTTGCCGTAAACTTAATGGTACAGAACAACACAGATTTCTTCTCTACAATTCTTGGAATTTAGGTGTTACTAGGGCTTCCCCTCCTTTGCAGATTCTAAGGAAGAATCACAAACCCTTCTGGCCACTGGTCCTGGCTGTGTTCCCTGGTCTCTGACTCTGTGGGATGGTCACTTTGTCTCCTCTTGATTTATATTTTTTCTTGCCAATTTTCCCCTTGGAGTTCTTATAAGAACACTTGTCACTGTATTTAGGGCCCAGCCAAATAACTCAGAATAATCTCTTCAATTTACTATCCTTAGTTTAATTAAAATCACAAAGAGTCTTTCCCCAAATAAGGTCATATTCATAGTCTTTCCCAAAATAAGGTCATATTCATGGTCTTTCCCCAAATAAGGTCATATTCATAGGTCCCAAGGAGCTAGTGCATAGACGTATTTTGGGGGAAGGAGGAGACACTGTTCAATACACTACAGTTGGGAGTACGTCAGACAAATAGAAACCAAACCTAAGTAGAAGGTCTAGAATGAAAACATCTTTCTGAAGAGCGCTTCCCATTTCCTCTGTTATTCAATAGGCATAAAGTTTCAGTTATTTAAGACAAATAAGTCCCAGAGATTTGCTGTACAGAACTGTGTTTATAGTTGACAATAGTCTATTGTTCACTTGAAATTTTTTAAGAGGGTGTATCTGATGTTGTGTTCTTACCACCACAAAATGGCCTTTCTGATATTTAATTATAAAAAGGAAATACAGGTTAATGATTTGTAGATCTGGCTTGAGTGTCCTTGGGAAAAGAAATCATGTCTAGTAGCCAGGTATCTCAGTTACGCAAGCAGCATTTGGCCTGAGAAAGAACTTTCTCTGGGGTCTGTTGAGAGTATTTCCTTTCCAGGAAGAAATCTAAATATTACTCTCTAACCCCTGGGAAAGCATCAACAATCCTAGGAACATATAAAAACAGTTCAGGCTGGGTACTATGGTGCATGCTTGTAATCCCAGGACACGGAGGCTGACGCAGCAGGATTGCAGGTTCAAGACAAGCCTCATCAACTTAGTGAGGTCCTAAGCAACTTAGTAAGGCCCTGTCTTTTAAAAAAAAAAAAAAAAAGGAGCACTTCTCTGGTTAAATCCACAGTACCAAAACCAACATCAAAAAACATACAATTCCACAAGAGCGGAGGGGTAGGGGAAGAACAGAAGTTCAGTGGAGTAGAAAAAAGTGAAAGAAGGGAAGAGAGGAGGATGGAACTAGGACAGACAGTGGAATGAATCTGACATACCTTTCCTACGTTCATATCTGAATAAACCACAATGAATCTCACCATCTTGTACATCCACGAGACTGGGATCCTGATTTAAGTAAGCTATACTCCATGTACGCATAATGTGTTAAAATATATTCTACTGTCATGTATTCATAAAAGGAATAAATTAAACATAATTCAAAGGTAGTTAAAGAAACAAAATCCATAGTTTGAAATAGTCTTGAATATAAGTGAATAAATATATTTTGTAGTCATTTTATTCATATTCTTTTTGAACTATTGAATTGACTATGGCTTGCTTAATTTGTTGTGATCATTTAAAATGTTTTTGGTTGTATGATCAATCGAATTTATACTCTATGTTTAAATTCTCAAGAAATATTGATTTCGAAAATTCTACCATAATAAATATATCAATTTGTTAAGTTGATCATTGAATAAATTCCAAATACTAATGAACATTCCACTTCACAGACTCAGGCCCTTTAGGCTTTAAAGAATGTATGAACTGCCTCAATTAATATTTGAGGTCGTCCTTAAAGGGGATCTGCTTCATTTTCTCCTTCTTTCCTTTTCAGAAACCTCCTTAAGCTGATAGCAGGTGAATCAACCTTCTTCATCCTCTTTTCTAAAGGATTGAGGAGCTTCAAGTTCTTCTAGATCCAGCTCAGCTGGGCCTCTTTTTTATATTTATTTTTTTGTAGTTGTACACAATAACTTTTTTTTTAAATTTATTTTTTATGTGGTGCTGAGGATCAAACCCAGGGCCTTGCACATGCGAGGTGAGTGCTGTACTGCTGAGCCATAACCCCAGCCCCTCAGCTGGGTCTTTATTCTCTGACATGAAGTATTCCAAAGTAACCCACACTAAATTTACATTAATTCAAATCTTACATAAATTCATTCTGATGGAATAGGATATTTTACTGTGATGGCTCATTCTCCATTCTTGTTTCTTCAACAAATTTCTATTTTCATGAAGAATAGAAATAAATATGTTTTCTCAGGAATATTGTATTTGCTTTTATATATAACACATATAACCCCCCTCCCACCCCGGGAACTAATGCTGAATTCTCTACTCAGTTAGTTTGCATATAATGGTCACGTCTCTGATTTTCCTTTACTTTCTGATATGATCAATAATGGCCATGAGCTACAGAAGGCTTCAGTGTTGAGTGGATACAAAGAATAATCCTTATGAAAATGGGTACCCGTAAAATGGCAAAGTGTATTTTTTTGTCTCCTAATTCAGCAAATTGCTTCAGAATCCACTGACAGTTGCTTCCAATAAGCTTTTAGCTCACTTTTTTATTTGTAAGTTTTTACTTCTGGGAAAGAGAAAAGAAAACAATTCCACTTGGTCTTCACAATAAAGGGGAATTTAGCTTAGAAATGTCCAACTTTTTTTTCAAAGTGGGTATTTGGGGTCATGGTCAAGGGGAGGACCTGAAAGATCAGTAGGGAAAACAAGTTTAGGCCAGAAGGCCAAATTGCTCTGTAATTACATGAATTTGAGGATTAAGTTCCCAGCACATAAACTTTTGGAAGATACATTCAAGCCATAGCAGATGTCCTTCTACTTTAGGAAAAAAAAAATGATGCATTGAGATGAATAAGATTAAACAACTCTGAAAAGACCTTTCTTTCTTTGGGTTGATATCTTCTGGGCATGTTTCTTGAGTCAGGCACAGGACTGGGCACTGGAGTATCCAAGATTGCAGTGGCAGAGTCAGGCTTCGAGTCTCATTGCCCATGGTGGCAGCAGCACGTCTGGGCCCTGGGAACCTGACTCTGACTCTGCCTGCCTGCTGCTTCCTTCTGGCCCGGGCCCTCATGACATCTCTGTTTGTGATGATTATACATATGACTATTTCAGGGCTCAGTTTACCACATGGGATGCTGGACTTTAATATTCTAGGGCTGGAAGAGGAGCACTATCATGACCAATGTGAATAAGAAAACACTCCTGGAGATTTAATTGGTGAAAACAAAGAGAGGAAAATGCACGGATGGGCAAAAGTTATATTGGACAGTCATATAGGCATTTAGAATCAACTTGATCCAGGATTAGGAAAGACCATGGCCAATATCACTGTGGAGATCAGCACATATTTTAGCGGCTAGCATGCAGCCCAAAAGGAATCCCCTACTTCACCAGAGGTGTGCTTGAGTGACCGTTTGTGTGGCAGGACATGTTTGTCCCTGTGCTGCTGAATCCAGGTCTCTAAGGGTAGGGAGGGTAGGGCCTGATGGCTCCCAGCCAGCCTAACTTCCACTCAGCATATACCTCCCATCCTTTGTCTCAGGTTTTCTGGATTCCATTTGCATGCCAAAAACTTCAGGCAATTTCTGAGTTATTCTCCTGGTTGTTAGGACCACATTGCACAGATTGACCATCTGGATCCAAAGTGATAGATCCAATGGGCAGCTTTCCTGAGCAGGTCAAGGAGGGACATTGGAGAGTCTGCAGTGCCCTAGCTGGCCCGAGACACAGGGCCCACACTTCCAGCGTGCCTTTCAGTCACACTGACCAATGGCTGTTTGAAACACTTTCATAAGGGCAACTGTGGCAAAAAGCCATGATCACCACTGGTTGGGATGACAGATACTCCATACTGTCCCCATGTGGCCCTGTAAGCAACTGCCCAACAGCTACAATCCTCATCAGGCATCACAAAACTGAGAAATGTCAGCAATGGCTGTGCATCAGGAACCTCCTGTTCTTGTCCTCTCTCCTTCTAGCTTTTGGGGGAGATCTCTCCTTTTTGGATTTGCCTTGAACCTATGACGTGAGCACCTTCCCATCAGCACCTTCTCAGCTATGTCCCTCAGTCTCAACAACATTTTTCTTCTGTTTTTCTGTCTGCAATTGCAGCAGGGAGCACCTCTCTGTTGCACTTGGATCTTGAGATCTTCTGCCACAACCTGTACCCATCACCATGAGTGGGGTCGCTCCTGACTTATTCTATCTCTGCAAGGGAGAACTGATGCCACCTTTTGCAATCACTAAGAATCATCATAAAACAGAAATTAAAAAAATAACAATTTAAAGACAAACCCAGATATGAAGATTATAAGCTACTCATGGTAGGGAAAAGACGCTCTTCTGGGAAATTCACTCTGCAGGAATCTTTTAAAAATCAATTAAGAGCTATAACAGCAGCAGCAATACAAGCTTGATATCATAAATTGAGGCAAGAGGTAGAATTCCATAAATGTAATGCATATTTCTTAAATTTTTTCTCATGATGAAGACTGTATGGTTTGCCATTTTGACATCATGTTTCCAGGGTCCGCAGTTATAGCTTGGTGGGCACATAATTTTTCTCATTAGCTAAGTCTCATACTGATATCTCAAATATTAAACCTTTGGCATATCATGTTGGTTTATAATAGACTGATGTCCTCATGATGAATCACATTAGTCCCACGTATTCCCAGCATGGAGATCAAAGCCCTCTGAGAATGATCAGGTGTTAAACGGGATGAAAGAAGCATCAGAAAACAGCTTGTGTTCATCCTCCAGATAGAACTGAATTTTTTTTTTTTTATTTACTAGGGATTGAACTCAGGGGCACTTGGCCATTGAGCTATATCCCTGGCCCTATTTTGCATTTTATTTAGAGATAGGGTCTCACTGAATTGCTTAGCACCTTGCTTTTGCTGAGGCTGGCTTTGAACTTGCGATCCTCCTGCCTCCTCTTGTCCAGCCCCCAGAGCCACTGGGATTATAGGCATGTACCACCGCACCTAGCTAGAACTGAAAATTTTGTGTTCTCTGGTATGTATTTGGCATTGAAAGGTGGGATCTTCATGTTTGGCAAATATTGGTAATCAGCATCTGCACTTCACTTAAAAAAACACATACGTGTTCTTTGTAAAACAAACCCATTGGAGAGAGCCCATACAATGAAACTCTGGGCTAACCCATTATGGAGACCACTGGCCAGCTGCTTTGTATTATTGTCTGAATTGGGTCATAGTCTATATGTATTTTATCTCCACATTGCTGATGGAGCCAGATCAGGTAGCCTTAAGAGTGGAAGTGGGAAATATGAGAGCATATGTAACGAGATCTGATACATAAACTTCTTCACTGCTCTACAAAATTCCACTGCCTAATTTCCATATAGCATTTTCCCTTAGCTAACATAAGATTTTAAATGTCAATGTACAAACATCCTAATTAAATGTCACTCATGTTGACTTTTCCTCAAAAAATGTTAAAGATGGAGGTACCTGAAATAGATAATCAATGTTAATGTTAGAATCAGGAACAATGTCCCCCAAAGGACTCCAGCAAATTCAAATCGGTCCACTGTGAAAAGCAATTGCACATGTGTTAGGCTTTGTAGGGATCTAGCTTGTCATGACTATAGTCATCTTGTTGTAACCATCATTTTGCCCATCAGGTGACTCTGGCATGTGTCTTGGGCCTTATAAGACAATGGAGTTGTTAAGATAGTGTTACGGGCCAGGCTATATGGGTAATGAGTAGACATCATCCATTTTACCTTGAGACTCCATATCATGTAAGAAATGCTTCTCCTATGGGAAAACCCCACCTCTGTACCCATTAATAGTTACCTAGCACAGCATACTTGACAACACAAAATGGCAATTCTTGCACAATGTAAAATTGTTCCCTCTTTGGTTCCCATTTTTCTTGGGCTATGTACCCTGTCAGAGATTGATTGTTTATATGTTAGTAACCATTCTCTAACTTGTACTCAACTAGGATTATTTTGACCCACTTCTTTTCTGTTTGCTTACTGCTATGCCAACCTGGAAAGTCCCGTGGGAAATACCAACGTGCCCATTGCATTGTTTCACTAACTGCTCGATTCAGCTTCTGTGCCCCTGCTTGCTTGCAGCTACATCAACTTGATATGCAACATATCTTAATATGTTGAAGCTCAAGGCTGTTCCTTACAGGGACAGTTATGGGTCCTGTGGGGAGCAGTCAGAGGCTGGCTGGCAAAATAAAGACTCTTCAATTTGGACAAAACTGGGACTTGGTGTGTTTTCTGAGCGACCTGCCCCACAATAATAGTTATCTAAACACGGTGTGTCAGCCACTGATGCTCACACTGTCTTAATTGATGTTGGACATGTTAATAGTTTTTGAGAAAGGCAAAGCACATTCTAGTTGGCCACAGCCCATGGTCTAGCTTAATAGGTAACCCCCTTTCTCCTGCTTTGATGTGCAGGGGTCCACCTGACTCACTGCTTTCTAAGACCCATTTTTATCCACAGGTGCCTAATAATTGCACTTTATGAAGTCCTGAATTTTCTGCCTTTTTCTTTAGTCTCAATGTACCTTGTAGCTGATTCTTATACAATAAAACTGTGTTTTTCCAAAACATACACATGCATGTGTGTGTGTATGTTTAATACATATAAAACCCCATCCAGTGTTCTAGGCTAGCTAGGATTAACCACATTAAAGTGGAAAAATTGTGCGTCATTGAAAGGGGAATAAAATGGCTTCTGAAGTATCTATAAGGTCTGTGGACATCTAAAAAGGCTATAAAGATTTAAGACCTAACAAGAAGGAGTGAAGCATGCTATAATGAAAGTTACCTTGAGTGTACAATGATTAATGATAGACCAATGTACTTCCTGTTCATGCCAACTCAAACCATCCATTAGTTACAATGAAAGGTTGCGGGAGAAGCAGCAGGTTCATATAGAGGCATGATGAAGTCCTTAAGTACTTTTTAGGCAAAGCCCATTAAGTTACATCATCCTAGCTTCACTCTTCTTTCTCACCACAGATAAAATAAATAATTTGGTTGTAGTTAGTGTATTTGTGCATTCCAAGATAGCTTTTGTTTTATCTTTTAAACCCAGGGCCTCATGTGTGCTAGGCAAGCACTCTACCACTAAGCCACATACCTATCCCCCTTTATTTTATTTTAAGACACTGTCTTGCTAAGTTGCCCAGGCTGGCCCAGAACTTGTGATCCTTCTGCTTCAATCTCCTAGGTAACTGGAATTACAGGTATGTACCACCTCACCCAGCTGCAAAGATTTCCTCCCCCCACCCCCAAGATATGATTACCTTGTCAATATGTCTTCATATACTTTTTATCAAAATGCTTTTAGAGAAAGACAGCAGAATACAACAGACACTAGTATGGCAATATGTAAATCAATGGATGTGTAACTGATGTGATTCTGCAATCTGTATATGGGGTAAAAATGGGAGCTCATAACCCACTTGAATCAAATTGTGAAATATGATATATCAAGAACTATGTAATGTTTTGAACAGCCAACAATAAAAAAAAAAATAAATAAATAAAAAAAAATGCTTTTAGATTATAGTAGTTGGTGCACTTAAAATGCTATGATTAAGTCTTCTTGGGAATCTACTCAGGGAACCTGATTCATTCTCTAGAAGGCAAGGAAATTGTTCAACCCTTTCTTTGAGCTGCTTCCAACAGCTCTGATTAATGTTGCTCTTGGCCTCTGCTTCTTTAAGAGGGGGCTCTTCAATGGTTATTTCATGTGGCAATTCCCTGCTACATTCCAGGTCTTGGAAGAGTTATCTTTGCATTGTGAGATGAACCTGACTCTGAGTCCTTAACTCCCTCGAACCACCCCCTTGAATCTGACTTTCTTGTTTATGAATTCTATTCATTCTTTGTCATTAAATCAATAAAGTAAGTGGCCGTATGATATAATAGTTGGGGCAGCTTAGGTGGGGAGGGCATGGATGGAGGGTGAAAAGATTGACTAAAACATATTTATCTTTGAACACGAATGTACAAGATTCCTCAATAATAGAATTTGGGTCTAAAAAGAAGAGGAAATGCCTCATGTAAGAATTGCATTATAAAATGTACGTGTGTGAAACCAAAACCAAATGTATTCGACGGGATGAGACTGCATTTAATTAATCGCTACAACCTCCAAATAGACCACTGTGCTTCCTTTTAGAAACCTTTCTATTGCAACGTGTGTTTTCTTAAGGTTGTTTCCTTTGGGAGAAAGGCACTAAAAATGTTTTTCCAAATATGTGCTAGGCTTCAAAATGAACAGTTGTTCCTACATTTCAAAGAAAAGATGCAGTTGATATCCCCTTGAATAACCAGGAGAAATACTGACTGTACTTCCCTTCAAAAACACAAAAAGTTGGGGCTGGGGCTGGGGCTACAAGCTCAGTGGCAGAGTGCTTGCCTAGCATGCATAAGGCACTGGTTCGATTCTCAGACCACATAAAAAAATAAATTAATAAAGATATTGTGTGTTCCTCTACAACTAACTAACTAACTAAATAAATAAATAGATAAAAACCTCCCCACAAACAAGAGGTTATGGAAATGCTAAAGAACAAAGAAAGTAGTTCTACTGACTTTGAACATAGTTTTGGTTATTATCAAAACATTACTTAACCAACTGGTAGTACCAAATGCTGGTTACTTCTCACTTTGGGGAAGTATGAATAAAATTACCTAAACATCTGTGCATGAGTTTTTGTCTGAACATATGTCATAAATACAAAGGAGCACAATAATGTTTTGCATGGCAAACATGTTTAGTTTTGTAAAAAAGCCATCATGGTGGCTTCAAAAGAGCTGTCCCATTTTGCATTCTCACCAAAGATGAATAAGAAGTCCTTCACATTCTTACCAACATTTAGTGTTGTCAGCATTTCAGATTTTAGTTTTTATAATAGGTATGTGATGACATAGCAATGTTACTTTAATTTGCAATGTCCTATTAATGATGTTGAGCATTGTTCCATATACTTATTTGCCATTTTTATATCTTCTTTGGTGAGTTGTCTGTTCAGAGACTTTGCCTATTTTAAAATTGAATTCTTTGTTTTTTTAGTGGTAGACTTTAGAGTTCTTTCAATATTTTCTTTTTTTTAATTTAGTTTCTTTCATTTGTTTTAATTAGTTATACATAACAGTAGAATGCACTTTGATACATCATATATAATGGAGTATAATCTCTCATTCTTCTGGTTGCACATGATGTAGAATCACACCAGACATATAGTCATGTATGTACTTAGGGTAACAATGTCTGATTCATTCTACTGTCCTTCCTACCCCCATACTCCCTCCCCTGCCTTTACTCCCCTCTACCTAATCTAAAGTAACTCTATTCTTCACTAGTCTCCCCTCCATTGTGAATTAGCATCTGCATATCAGAGGAAACATTCAGCTTTTGGTTTTTTTGGATTGGCTTATTTTGCTTAGCATGATATCCTCCAGCTCCATCCATTTACCAGCAAATGTCATAATTTCATTCTTCTTGAAAGCTGAGTAATATTTCTATACAGGTTCTTTATCAGATATGTGCTTTGAAAATATTTTATCCCAGTCGGTGTCTTCTCTTTTTATTCTCTTAATACCTTCTGCAGGGCAAAAACTTTTAATTTTAATGAAACACATTTATTGTTTGTTAAATTTTTCTTTCATGTACTGTGCTTTCAGTAGTGTGATTTTAAAAGTCATTGCTAAATTCAGGATTACTTAGATTTTTTTCATGTTATGTCCTAAGAGTTATAAAAATTTGCAATTTTTACATTTAGGTATGCAATTCATTTAGTTTTTGTGAGGAGTACACTATTTGTTAGGAGATAATCTTTTCTCCATTTTATTACCTGTGTTCATTTTCCAAAGATCAACTGACATATTCATGTGGCTTGATTTCTGGGCTCTTTATTCTGTTCCATATCATCGGAATCTATTTATTTCTTTTTCATCTATACCACACTTTTTTTTTTTTTTTATGACTGAAGTTTCATAATAAGTCTTGAAGTCAAGTAGAGTTAGCCCTCATTAGAAGTTTTGGAGAGTTTGTATGTAGTTCTTATTCCATTGTTGAAAAAAATCTGAGTTTTTCACAAGATGCCTATTGCAACCCTTTCTTGGCTTCTGGTCTCCCTTTTACTCCATACATAATGTTGTTGCATATATATGTCAAGATTTTAATTGGGGACCTCTGATTTGTCCTGGCTAGTTATTTCCTTCATTTTGAGTTAGGCAGGTGGACATGCCCATTGTCAGAGTTGACATGTTAGCATAGAGGTGTGATGAATAATTTTGGATTACCTTAAATAATTTTCTGTCTTTGCAAAGTGTCAGCTTGAATGTTGTGGTTCGGCATATACAAATGCAAACGGTCAAATTCCTGCAGACGAACTACAGTATATACTATTTCTCATTTGGCAGTTGTATTTCATAATATTAAATACCAATATTTTTTAAAAGACATTCATATTAAGAAAACACCATTACACACCTAAGGTTAATATAGACAGAAATCAAAGATGCATTCAAGTTATAAAGGAATGGGATGTGAATATAATTTCTGGAGCAATGACAAAATTGAATCAATAAAAGTTTCCAAAGATGATGTCTCTTAATTGATATATTTCATATTAGTCAAAACGAGTCCCGCACTCCTTGAGGCACAGATGCAGTTGCCGGAAAAAGCCTGCGAAGATTTACATTTTAATATTCCTTAAGACTCAAGTACTCAAGGCAGAGACTGCAGAAAAAGACTTCCATTTGAGCTATGATTTATCAAATGATCTACAGGCCTCTGGTGTTAATAATTGTCTTGAATATTGCCTTTCTCTCTGAAGTCGCCTTTTTAATCAGCGTTTGTACAGCTGCGTCATTGCAGTAAATTTGTTTATTGCTTTTTCAAGCTGGAAAAATTACAAGGCCCCTCTCTTTGGCTTTATTTTTAAGAGTCAGCTTTGTGTTTGCTGTATCAAGACTTACATTTTTAAGGAGATAGGCAGGGAAAGGGGAGAAAACAAAACCTGTTTGGCAGAGACCTTTACTTTCCTCAGCTGTGATTTCCCGGTGGAAAGAATGCACACTGCTGCTCCTTGTCGATTCCAGGACCTTTCAAGGAATCTTCAAAAATGCTCTGTTTTCCTTACCTCCCCCGCCCCTTTTTCTTTTCTTATCACATGAAAGTATTTGATAGTGGGGTTAATTATTTCATTCTGTCAAGTAAACATTCAGAACCAAAGGTCTGGATAGAATGTCACATCGTTTCTAAACAAAGAAACTTTCTGTATTTCAGTGGGTTGGGATCACCAGGTGTGCTTGAGAATCTGTATGTGGAAGACGGTGTTGCTTCTTGCGGATGGATGCCATTTATACCACTGACAGCAGGGATTTCTATTTTTATAACAAAAGTTTTCTGGCCCCTAGAGATAGTATCTTGTCCTAAAAAATTTAACTATAGCATGAAAATTTTCCAATAGATAGATGGAAGTCAAGTGCTATAGTCTGTGTTTGTTCATGTGCTGGAGACTTGGTCCCCTACTGTGGGCTGTTAAGAGGACATAGGACCTGGTTAGGTCATTGGGAGTATTGTGCTAGAAGGGATTAATGCTGGTTTCCTGGATTGAAAGATTTCTTTCAAGAATGAGTTGTTATTAAAGAATAAACCTGGCCCCTGAATACCTTTCCGGCTTCTTGTCTGACCATGTGGTCTCTTCTGCATGTGCATGCCCACCATCTTGTCATCTGCTATGAGTGGCCAAATAGTTGGGGCCATGCAAATATGGAATTTCAACCTCTAAAACTGTGTACTAAATAAACCCATTTTCTTTATTAAGGACCAGCTAAACTCAGCAACAGGAAATGGAAGTGTCTTATGGAATGGCCACCTTTTCCCTAATTTTCATAGCTAAGAGGTTAATTCTTCTGACCAAGATGAAGGCTGCTGTGGGTTTGCAAAAGAAAGTAGAGTTGTTCCAGGGTGAAGCCAAAGGGGCAACTGGATATAGTCAATTCACAAAAGAAACTTAGGATAGAAATATAAAGATAGGAAGAAACACTACCTGAACAATGTTGACACTGTGGTAATGGATAAAGTCCACCAAGGACAGAGCTTATGGCATAACAGATGTCCCAGCATTAGAGGAAATTCCAGGTTTAACATGGAGTAGAGGAGGAATCAGCGGAGAGAGCAGGAAGGGATAAGAAGAGTCACCGAGACAGATGTGCCGCATGACTTCAGGAAAGCCCGAGGAAGACAAACTCATTAAGAAGGATCATCACTGTGAAAGTCGGTGAAAGAACAGGTTGAATGAAAGTGGCAAAGGGTCCCCTGGACTTAAGAAGGAACAAGGAAAGTAAAAATCCAACTACAAGAGACGGAATGATAGAAAATGGAAATGGATATTTAGCTGTGACGGAAAGACTAGTAATAGTCACAGTGACCAAAGAGGAAAGAGGGTTAAGGGAATGATTTCTTTTTCAGTGACAAGAAAATAAGTAAATGCTGAGAGATAATTCTTCACAAGTTTCTCACATTTCTGCACCTCTTGGGAGGAGAGACGAACAGTCTTTGGTCAGAACTACCTTTTCAAAGAGGCTGTCTGTCCATTATAAATTATTTTGGTTGTTTAAGCACGAGGTTCCTATCATGCATCTGCCATATTGAGTGCAGGTATAATATAACCTTCTTCACGTGCTCGGTGGGAATTGGGGCTGAGGACACCAATGTACATAAGCTGGTGCTTGTGCTGCTTACTGTACTGTGAATAATAGAATCCTTTGTCTCTGACCCAGGAGTCTTGTATTATTTCTCCATCATCCATAAAATTGTGGCAAGCTATTTGTATGCTTACAAATGAGGCCAAATCTCTAGTTTTCAAAAAAAAAAAAAAAAAAAAAAAAGCAAAAGAAATCTAAAATCTTGTATATTGTGGTATAATTATGTGCTTATATTTGTAGTATACTTTTTGTGACCTTGGTTATGGATAGGTTTTACCATTTATTGATCATAAAAACTGTAGCTCAAAGTCGTGTGTGTGTGTGTGTGTGTGTGTGTGTGTGGAGTGTGATGAAGAAGGTTTTCTTTTACACACTGTACACTTGGGTCTTAAATAAACTCCATTGACTGGAACATGAACACAATGAAATAAAACCAAATACAAGTGAACAATGCTGTTGTTTCTTGTTCTGTCCTCTATGGGACTGGTGAGAAATCTGGAGATATTTATATGTGTATGTGTATGTATGTGTGTGTGTGTGTATATATATATATATATATATATATATATATATATATATATATATATATTTTTTTTTTTTTTTCCCCCTCTCTTAAAACTTCCAAATCATAGGAGCTTACACAGAGCACGGAGCGGCCGAGTGCCGGCTCCCAGAACCGTCCCGGAACCACCCTGGCCCAGGGCTGCGGAGCCTGCGGAGGCTGCTTCTTGGACCCTGCGCCTATCAGAGCATACACTAAGCACTAAGCAGCCGAATTCCAGCTCCCGGAACTGAGCCCGCGGGGACTGCTTCTTGGAGCTTACACTTATAGGAGCTTACACAGAGCATGGAGCGGCCGAGTTCCGGCTCCCGGAACTTCCCTGGCCCGGGGCTAGGAGCCCGCGGAAACTGCTTCTCGGTCCGGGTCCTGCTGAGGGCAGGTCAGGACTCACCCGTTGCTTTGGTTGCCTGGCAAGGGGAACGAAATGCTGCCATTCGCATAGGATACCAACATGGCAGAGATCTGATGTCAGCAGAAAGCGGCGGAGGAGGGAACTTCATCAATACCAGCGGTGACATAAGCAGTTGGTCTCCTGGTAGGGGGGGTGAGGCACAGTCACCCGAGTCTCCTCAATTTGTCGTCGAGCCAGAGGGGAGGAGCCGGGCCGCCGCCAGCGCCCAGAGCAGGCCCAGCGGCTCGCCAGCGTGGTGACCGCGTGACCCCAATTGGAGAGGGGGCGGAGCGGAGCCGCCACCCGCACCCGCAAGGTGGGCAGACCCGCGACCCAGTGGTACATGGGCGTTGTAGGAGGGGCAGGGCAGAGCCGCCGTTCGCGCTGGCAAGGTAAACAGACCTGTGACAGCCTGGCGGGTCAGGCCCAGTGGCCTGCCAGTGTGGTACACACATCACCCCAACTGGAGTAGGGGCAGAGCAGATCCTTCTGCCACGCCCCGATCAGGCCCTGCCGGTGTGGTGGCCACGTGACCCCAATTGGAGTGGGGGCGGAGCGGAATCGCCACCTGTGCCCGCAGGGTGAGCAGACCAGTGATCAACCTGCAGATCAGGCCCAGGGGTCCGCAGGCGTGGTAGGAGGGGCAGGGCAGATCCGCCGCCCGCGCCTCCAAGGTAGGCAGACCTGCGACAGACCGGCGGATCAGGCCCAGGAGCCTGCCGGCGTGGTACAAACACCACCCTAATTGGAGTAGTGGCAGAGCAGAGTCGCCGCCCGTGCCAGGAACAGGCCCAGCGTCCTGCAGGCGGGGTAGTCACGACACCCCAATTGGAGTAGGGGCAGAGCAGAGCCTCCACCCGTGCCCGAAAGGTGGGCAGATCTGCGACCGACCAGTGGGACAGGCCCAGTGGCCTGCCGGTACGACAGACACGTCACCCCATTTGGAGTAGGGGCAAAGTAGAGCCGCCGCCCGCGCCTGCAGGGTAGGCAAACCTGCAACCGACCGGCGGATCAGGCCAGGTGGCCTGCCGGCGTGGTACACTCGTCACCCCAATCGGAGCAGGGGCAGAACAGAGCCGCCGCCAGCTCCCAGAACAGGCCCAGTGACCTGCCGGCGTGGTAGCCACGAAACCCCAATTGGAATAAGGAGAGAGCAGAGCCACCGCCCGCACCTGCAGGAAAGATACGCAAGCAGTATGAAAAGACAAGGAAAGAAAGGACCACAAGCAATGCAGGTCAACGCAACTTTAGAAGAGGTAACAGCTGCAGCAGATGGAATGTCAGATAAAGAATTCAGGATATACATGCTTCAAATGATCTGGAGTATCAAGGAAGACATTAAACAGCAAAATCAGACAATGAAAGATCACTTCAACAACGAATTACGCAAACAAATCCAGGAAGCAAAGGATCAACTATACAGGGAGATAGAGGTTATAAAAAACAAACAAACAGAAATCCTAGAAATGCAGGAAGCAATAAACCAACTTAAAAACTCAATGGAGAATACTACCAGCAGAGTAGAACACTTAGAAGATAGAACATCAGACAATGAAGACAAAGTATTTCAACTGGAAAAGAACATAGACAGCTCAGCAAGACTGTTAAGGAACCATGAGCAGAACATCCAAGAAATATGGGATAACATTAAGAGACCAAACTTAAGAGTCATTGGGATACAGGAAGGTACAGAGCTCCAAACCAAAGGAATGAGAAGTCTATTCAATGAAATAATACAAGAAAACTTCCCAGACTTGAAGAATGAGACAGAATCCCAAATCCTAGAAGCCTACAGGACGCCGAATGTGCAAAATCATAAGAGATCCACACCTAGACACATTATAATGAAGATGCCCAACATACAGAATAAGGAGAGAATTTTAAAAGCTACAAGAGAAAGGAAGCAGATTACATTTAGGGGTAAGCCAATCAGGATAACAGCTGATCTTTCAACACAGACTCTGAAAGCTAGAAGATCCTGGAATAACATATTTCAAACACTGAAAGAAAATGGGTTCCAACCAAGAATTGTGTATCCAGCGAAATTAAGCTTCAGGATGGAGGATGAAATTAAAACCTTCCACGATAAACAAAAGTTAAAAGAATTTGCAGCTAGAAAACCATCTCTTCAAAACATCCTCGCCAAAGCATTACAGGAAGAGGAAATGGAAAATAACAATGAAAACCAACAGTGGGAGGCAGGACAGTAAAGGGGGGGGGAAATAATCAAAGAGGAAAACAAACCATGTTTAGTAACATAAATAAACAAATATGGCTGGAAGAACAACCCATATCTCAATAATAACCCTAAATGTTAATGGCTTAAACTCACCAATTAAGAGACACAGGCTAGTAGAATGGATCACAAAACAAGACCCAACAATATGCTGCCTACAGGAGACGCATTTGATAGGAAAAGACATACATAGGCTGAAGGTGAAAGGTTGGGAAAAATCATATCACTCACATGGACTTCGGAAACAAGCAGGAGTGTCCATACTCATATCAAATAAAATAGATTTCAAGCCAAAGTTAATCAAAAGGGATAAAGGGGGACACTACATACTGCTTAAGGGAACCATACACCAACAAGACATAACAATCATAAATATTTATGCCCCAAACAATGGTGCAGCTATGTTCATCAAACAAACTCTTCTCAAGTTCAAGAGTCTAATAGACCACCATACAATAATCATGGGAGACTTCAACACACCTCTCTCGCCACTGGACAGATCTTCCAAACAAAAGTTGAATAAGGAAACTATAGAACTCAATAACACTATTAATAACCTAGACCTAATTGACATATATAGAGTATACCACCCAACATCAAACAGTTACACTTTTTTCTCAGCAGCACATGGATCCTTCTCTAAAATAGATCATATATTATGTCACAGGGCAACTCTTAGACAATATAAAGGAGTAGAGATAATACCATGCATCTTATCTGATCATAATGGAATGGAACTGAAAATCAACGATAAAAGAAGGAAGGAAAAAGCATACATCACTTGGAGAATGAACAATAGGTTACTGAATGATCAATGGGTTATAGAAGACATCAAGGAGGAAATTAAAAAATTCTTAGAGATTAATGAAACACAGACACAACATATCGGAATCTATGGGACACATTGAAAGCAGTTCTAAGAGGAAAATTCATTGCTTGGAGTTCATTCCTTAAAAAAAGAAAAAACCAACAAATAAATGATCTCATACTTCATCTCAAAATCCTTGAAAAAGAAGAGCAAAACAACAGCAAAAGAAGTAGAAGGCAAGAAATAATTAAAATCAGAGCTGAAATTAATGAAATTGAAACAAAAGAAACAATTGAAAAAATTGACAAAACTAAAAGTTGGTTCTTTGAAAAAATAAACAAAATCGACAGACCCTTAGCCATGCTAGCGAAGAGAAGAAGAGAGAGAACTCAAATTACTAGCATACGGGATGAAAAAGGCAATATCACAACAGACACTTCAGAAATACAGAAGATAATCAAAAACTATTTTGAATCCTTATACTCCAATAAATTAGAAGATAGTGAAGGCATAGATAAATTTCTTAAGTCATATGATCTGCCCAGATTGAGTCAGGAGGATATAGAAAACCTAAACAGACCAATATCAATTGAGGAAATAGAAGAAACCATAAAAAGACTACCAACTAAGAAAAGCCCAGGTCCAGATGGGTATACAGCAGAATTTTACAAAACCTTTAAAGAAGAACTAATACCAATACTTTTCAAGCTACTTCAGGAAATAGAAAAGGAGGGAAAACTTCCAAATTCATTCTATGAGGCCAACATCACCCTGATACCTAAACCAGACAAAGACACTTCAAAGAAAGAAAACTACAGACCAATATCTCTAATGAACCTAGATGCAAAAATCCTCAATAAAATTCTGGCGAATCGGATACAAAAACATATCAAAAAAATTGTACACCATGATCAAGTAGGATTCATCCCTGGGATGCAAGGCTGGTTCAATATACGGAAATCAATAAATGTTATTCACCACATCAATAGACTTAAAAATAAGAACCATATGATCATCTCGATAGATGCGGAAAAAGCATTCGACAAAGTACAGCATCCCTTTATGTTCAAAGCTCTAGAAAAACTAGGGATAACAGGAACATACCTCAATATTGTAAAAGCAATCTATGCTAAGCCTCAGGCTAGCATCATTCTGAATGGAGAAAAACTGAAGGCATTCCCTCTAAAATCTGGAACAAGACAGGGATGCCCTCTCTCTCCACTTCTGTTCAACATAGTTCTCGAAACATTGGCCAGAGCAATTAGACAGACGAAAGAAATTAAAGGCATAAAAATAGGAAAAGAAGAACTTAAATTATCACTATTTGCAGATGATATGATTCTATACCTAGCAGACCCAAAAGGTCTACAAAGAAACTATTAGAGCTAATAAATGAATTCAGTAAAGTGGCAGGATATAAAATCAACACGCATAAATCAAAGGCATTCCTGTATATCAGCGACAAATCCTCTGAAATGGAAATGAGGACAACCACTCCATTCAAAATATCTTCAAAAAAAATAAAATACTTGGGAATCAACCTAACAAAAGAGGTGAAAGACCTATACAATGAAAACTACAGAACCCTAAAGAGAGAAATAGAAGAAGATCTTAGAAGATGGAAAAATATACCCTGTTCATGGATAGGCAGAACTAACATCATCAAAATGGCGATATTACCAAAAGTTCTCTATAGGTTTAATGCAATGCCAATCAAAATCCCAACAGCATTTCTTGTAGAAATAGAGAAAGCAATCATGAAATTCATATGGAAAAATAAAAGACCCAGAATAGCAAAAACAATGCTAAGCAGGAAGTGTGAATCAGGCGGTATAGCGATACCAGACTTCAAACTATACTACAGAGCAATAGTAACAAAAACAGCATGGTACTGGTACCAAAACAGACGGGTGGACCAATGGTACAGAATAGAGGACACAGAAACCAATCCACAAAACTACAACTTTCTTATATTTGATAAAGGGGCTAAAAACATGCAATGGAGGAAGGATAGCATCTTCAACAAATGGTGCTGGGAAAACTGGAAATCCATATGCAACAAAATGAAACTGAATCCCTTTCTCTCGCCATGCACAAAAGTGAATTCAAAATGGATCAAGGAGCTTGATATCAGATCAGAGACGCGCCGTCTGATAGAAGAAAAAGTTGGCTACGATCTACAGTCGGTGGGGTCGGGCTCCAAATTCCTCAATAGGACACCCATAGCACAAAAGTTAATAACTAGAATCAATAAATGGGAGTTAATCAAACTAAAAAGTTTTTTCTCAGCAAAAGAAACAATAAGAGAGGTAAATAGGGAGCCTACACCCTGGGAACAAATCTTTACTCCTCACACTTCAGATAGAGCCCTAATATCCAGAGTATACAAAGAACTCAAAAAATTAGACAATAAGAGAACAAACAACCCAATCAACAAATGGGCCAAGGACCTGAACAGACACTTCTCAGAGGAGGACATACAGTCAATCAACAAGTACATGAAAAAATGCTTAACATCTCTAGCTGTCAGAGAAATGCAAATCAAAACCACCCTAAGATACCATCTCACTCCAGTAAGATTGGCAGCCATTAAGAAGTCAAACAACAACAAGTGCTGGCGAGGATGTGGGGAAAAGGGTACACTTGTACATTGCTGGTGGGACTGCAGATTGGTGCAGCCAATTTGGAAAGCAGTATGGAGATTTCTTGGAAAGTTGGGAATGGAGCCACCATTTGACCCAGCTATTCCCCTTCTTGGTCTATTCCCTAAAGACCTAAAAAGGGCATGCTACAGGGACACTGCTACATCGATGTTCATAGCAGCACAGTTCACAATAGCAAGACTATGGAACCAATCTAGATGCCCTTCAACAGACGAATGGATAAAAAAAAATGTGGCATTTATACACAATGGAGTATTACTCTGCATTAAAAAATGACAAAATCATAGAATTTACAGGGAAATGGATGGCATTAGAGCAGATTATGCTAAGTGAAGCTAGCCAATCCCTAAAAAACAAATGCCAAATGTCTTCTTTGATATAAGGAGAGTAACTAAGAACAGAGTAGGGATGAAGAGCATGAGAAGAAAATTAACATTAAACAGGGATGAGAGGTGGGAGGGAAAGGGAGAGAGAAGGGAAATTGCATGGTAATGGAAGGAGACCCTCAGGGTTATACAGTGGAGGGGGTAGAGAGAGAGGAGGGGAGGGGAGGGGAGAGGTGGGGAGGGGGGAGGGTGGAGGACGGGAAAGGCAGCGGAGCACAACAGACACTAATATGGCAATTTGTAAATCAATGGATGTGTAACTGATGTGATTCTGCAATCTGTGTACGGGGTGAAGGTGGGAGTTCATAACCCACTTGAATCAAAGTGTGGAATATGATATGTCAAGAAATTTGTAATGTTTTGAACAACCCACAATAAAAAATTAAAAAAAAAAAAGCCACCTGGTGGGGTCCAGGAATATGCATTTTTAACAGGTCCTACATACAGGTGTCAGTAGATGGCAGGGGATCTGCTGACTCACTTGAAGAAATCTTTGTCTGGTTTGCAAGGTCAGGGTGTGGCATCCTCTTGGTGCCATTGTTTCTCCTAACCCTTAACTGTTACTGTTGAGCAGGTTTCACTGCACTGAAGTCCTGCTCTCTCACCCGTCTAGGACTGATAGGCCAGACAAGTCAGGTGAGGGGGACTCCTGAGCAGGGGTTTCTTGCTCCTTCCTCCCCACTCCCTGGCAAAGATCTGTGAGTCAGCTGGCTGGGAATATCAGTGCAGTCTGTGGTCAGGGAGAGAGTTTGTCTCTGAGCAAAGCTAAACAGCCCTTGTGGGAAATAAACTTTCTGCTTTTATTGGCCCCATCTCTAGATCAACTAGAATCAGTTGAGGTGCCCAGCCCATGAGGGACTGGTATTTAATCTGAAAGGATTTCTCTGGTCTGCTTCAGTCCCAGGGTCTGTGCTGCCACCAGACTAAGCAGTGCATTGCAGGACCAGTTTATGACTTGGGTAGCAATTTTATGTAAATGCATCCTATCATCTTCTCTTCCCCTGCTGCCTTTATTGTTTATGTCTTCTTACTGGATCTTTGTGACTCGGAACTAATTTCTGTAATTGTGTAGGTTGCTTTTTTTTGCAAGATCGTGGACAATAAGAAGAGAAGGAAAAGAAAAGTTGTGGACTCTGAGCTCTCTGTGCCTTGAGCAGTCTTCTGTGGATGATCCAACATTTACTGTGAAGTTCAAGGAGAAGTGGGCGCCTGAGCCATGAGCCATGAGGCTCCAACAAACATTTATTATACCAGGAAGCTGAATTCCTTCTTCCTCCTTTCACACATTTCCCACTCTCGCCTTTTCTCCTGATTTAACTTAGGTGATAAGATAGGAATTCTTGTGAAATTTATACAGGGTGATCGTCTGCTGACAAACTCTCCAAGGGGGGGAACTCAGTATCTCTTTGTGCAATTTGTTGATTGCTGGAGATGAGTTGCTTAGCCTTCTTCAAATTATGTTCCTATCCATAAAACTCAGATGGCAAAATGTATTATATAGGTTGCCCCATGGATTCCAAGACTATAGAAATCTTTCCATCCAAAGAAAGTGTCCACCCTTGTACAAATATTTGCTTTATCTTGATGATAACATGTGGGACTTGTCCTCACACATTGGAAGGATTCCTTAGCTGGTGTCTACATATTTGGAACTAATAAAAAGACTGATACTATTAAAAAAAAAAAAAAAAAAAAAACTTCCAAATCAGAATATCATAGAAATCCTGATTCTGCACATTCATTTACTCCTTATAAAACATCATTCCATTTAAGTTGAGAACTAATGTCATTATTTTCAGAAAAATAGACTGCAATACACAATTGTGTTATTGCTTGGAACTTTTAACTTTAAATTTGGAATTTGAATGGAAATTTGAGGATGTGTTAACCTAAATATTTTTTTTGGGGGGGGGGTACCAGGGATTGGATCCAGAGGTGGTTTATCACTGAGCCACATCCCCCGCCCCTTTTTATATTTTATTTAGAGACAGGGTCTTGCTAAGTTGCTTAGGGCCTTGCTAAATTGCTAAAGCTGGCTTTGAACTTGTAATTCTCTGGCCTTAGCCTCCTGATCAGCTCGGATTACAGGTGTGCGCCACTGTGCTCGGCCGGCCCTAAATTTCTTTTAAGCATAAAATATGTCTTAAGAGAATTGTTCATATACATAGATAAAATAATTCTATGATTATCTTTAAATAGAAGCTGTTATTTCTCTCATCAGTTCTTTGGTTTATGTTTCTCATCTTTCTTGCAATCTTTCTGCAGTGTCCCATCTCCTTCTGATTGAGCATGCTATACAAGCTGTGTGTACCTAATACAAAAAACCAGGCAGCCTTTACTTTTTGAATCATAGTCTCAGTGCCATAATAGATTTTAAATTAACCTCTGAGATTTTACCTTTTAAGAGCAGTTTTTAAATGAAAGAGATCCATAGTCATTGATATTTATTTATTTATTTTTGTGAGAAGCATTTTAGCACTCATAAGTTGAACTTGTATCATTCTTAACTAGATGTTGCAAATACAAATCTGTTGGGGTTGTGCTTGGAATAAACAAAGATGACAAATTATGTGAAGAGGGATGTTGATGGTTGGAAGGTTCTTTTGACATCTTTGGGAACGTATCCTGCTTGAATATATCCCTGGGGACTGTAGACTCCCAGTCATTTTGGAAGCCACTTGGTTACTAAGCCACACAACAGGGGATCTCAACATATTTCTATGCTTGACTTTTTTGTCAGTCTGGTGAGGATGACAGACCTCTCCTCGATTTTTTTTTTAAATGTATAAAGCAAAAGATGAAAATTATCCAGGCACTGTGGGGTCCTTATACCATTTCTGTGTGTCTATTTCCTGGAATCTTGTTTGCTCTGCTTTTGGATCTAAACCTTTTAGTTTCTCCTGAGCACTGTCCTTGGACGGAGGGAGTTTTCGTGCTGTGCATGCAGAGACTGAAAGCCAGCAGTGCCTGGGATTTTGCATTCTGAGCTCCCTTAGCTAATGGCTGACTGTGCTCAGAGTGTAAAACCCTAGTCCCTTTAGCTTCAGTTGGGACATACCTTGCGTTCTAATGTTTATTCCGGAGCTTGCGGTGGAATCAGGCTAACCCCAGACTTCTCCTGAAGTCCTCCCTGGGCCTGCTTCTTCTTTTTTTATTTTTTATTTTTAAATTTTTTTAATTTATTATTATTTTTTTTACTTAAAATTCATTTATTTTTTTAAATTTTTTTTTATTTATTTTAATTAGTTACACATGACATTACAATGACCTTGACATATCATACATTTGAATCAGATGGGGTACAATCTCTCATTTTTCTGAGTGTACAGGTTGCAGAATCATTTCTTTTCCTCTCCCACTTCCCCATTCCCACGGTCACTTTGTCCTGGGAACTCTTCATTGACAAATCAGCTGCATATCAATCCTCATCTCAGGGTCTTTGTCTAAGGAAAACCTGTCCTAAGACACAAAGGGAAACTGGAGATCTTATCGAAGCAACTTTTAAAAATTCTGACCTATGTGCTTCTCTATTGACACCACAAATATCAACAAGGCTCGGGCGGCAAGTTAAATAGCTACGGTAATTTGGAAGCAGTGATAAACATAACTGATTTGCGAGATAATTTGCAACAAGGGTACAACAGTGTTGCTGGGACTACAGTGATTTATTGCTCACATTCATCGCAGGAGGAAACGCTGTGCCAAGAGGCCCGCCTTGGGGCACGACCTCCCCAGTGAAGGCTGCCTTGGCTCAAGCGGAGGCTGCAGCGCTACCCCACTGTGCAGCCCCGCACCTGCGCCTGTGTCAAGGCCGGGTGGGGGAGGGTGGGCTGCAGAGCTCCTGGGTACAATGGCACTTTAGCAGTAATGGGAACAGGAGCAAACCTTAGTTTCTATTTATAATGGTGACATGGAAAAAATACGGCTGGAGGGAACAGGTTCAAGAGTTCTCACTGGAAAGGCCCACCTTGCTCCCAGACATCACAAGAAAATACTAGAACTTCTCAAGCACATGACCATAGCATTGGAGGAAAAAAGCAGCTGCTAGTGCCAGGAAGATCATATTAAAAGAAGGAAAGAAGTCGAAAACATCTTAAAAGAAAAACTCAGGTTGAATATGGGATGGGGTATGTTGACCAGGAAACATCCCCACCAAGGACTTCCACTTAACACCAGAAGCACACAGCTGCTCTCAGCATGAGAAACACGAGTGTTGGGAAGAAAGGGGCCATTTAATCAGCAGAATTTCTGAAGGTTTTTCTTCTGTCTCTGCTGCTCTCTTACTGCTGGCCTTGATTTGAGAATCTATAGGGCAAGGCAGGAATCTGACAACCTCCACTAGCACCTTTTGATGAAAAATTGTATCTAACTTTGTTCACATAGCAGGGATTTATACCTGAGCTTGTGACAGCTAACTGAAGAGCTATCCTGATCCTTGGGTGGCTGCACCACTTGCATTTATTTATTTTGGAAAATGGAAAAATAGACAGTACCATCATGCTGGTCTCTAATTATACTTATGGGATCAATTCATAAGCATGTCAGGCCAATTAATACTTACTGTAAGATTTTTTTTTTTTTGGATATGAGTTATGAACTGTAAAACTAATTTTAATAGTCATCATGAACGGCATATTTTAAAAAATCTGTAACCTTCATTCAGTTAAAATGCTCTACGTTTCAAAAGACTGTAGTTAAATCACTACAGTAAGGATTTGTTCCAAAAAAATATTGTCACCTTATAATCACACTATCACAGAAAATGTGTTTGATTTAAATAGATGCAGGATGCCTGTAAAGATCACTTACCTTTGCTAATTATTAAGAAATAATAGAAACCGAGGTACAGCGACGACCTCCAGTGTGCAGTTTACACGTGAAACAGGATGTTTTACAGTGTGAGGAGTTTAGTGTCCCTATCAGGCAATCACCTGGGATGGTCACTTTTCCAAGAAGACACGATGATGGGAGCAGAGATTGGAATGCAGCAGCCAGGAGCAAAAAGACCCCAGCACATGGAAAAAGGTAAAGAAATGGACTCTCCTGTGGAACCTCTTGAAGGGACACATTTCTGTCACCACCTTGAACAGATCTGTGTTGTTTAAAGCCATGGAGTTTGTAGTCATTCTAACAACAGCAATAGACATCTAAAATACTGCTCAAGTTCATAGATCCTGTAGTTCTATCCACCACCCTTGCAGGTTCATGGACCCAGGTTAAGAATCCTTTATGGAGCTGAATTCTCTGCAAAGGATCTGAAGTCCTTCACTGACAGAACAATGGTAGTTTGTGAAAATATTGGTTATGGTCTTCCCTGTTGCTTGATTCACTGATCTCACTGATATTCACTTTTTCAATCTTATCCAGGGGAACATGGCACTTTGTTTTAAAACTAGGAACGCTGAGACTAATTCCTCCCTACCTACCCTTGCTCTCCCCATAAGCTACAGGATCCAGATGTTATCAGCCAGGAGGCAGGCTAGGCTGGAAGAGAGCACAGCTAAGTCTTGGTGTAGAGTAGCTGAATGGTTGGGGCCAGGGAGGGTTGGTGGTGCCAGGGTGTGAGCAATGGGCCAGCCCTAGTGATGCAGGATGATCACTTGGACAGGAAAGCACATTTTACCTTGAAAAGCATATTTGATTATTCAGTAACATTGATTGCTATTCAGGGATCTTATACTGTAGTCTCTCATTACCCATGGGGATATTTTCTAAGATCACCCAGTGGATAGCTAAAACCATGTATAGTCTCTCTCTCTCTCTCTCTCTCTCTCTCTCTCTCTCTCTATATATATATATATATATATATATATATATATATATATATATATATATTGCTTTTCCTATAAATACAACTTATAGTAAATGGAACTTGTAAATTAAACACAGTAAGAAATTAACAATAACTAATAATAAACTAGAATAACAGCTATCTGCTTTAATAAAAGTTATATGAATATGTTCTCTCTCTCTCTCTCTCTCTTGAAATTTCTTAAACTTTCTAGCCTTGTCATTTAAAGGAAGTATTTTCTAACTTCTCTTTGGCTTATCCAAAATTTCATCATTACTATTGTTGTGTTAAGGGCCATTATTAAGAAAAATAAGGGTTACTTGAACACAAGCACTGCGATATTGTGACAGATGATTTGATAATTCAGACAGTTATTAAATTGACTGGGTAGCATATACACCCTGGATACACTGAACTAAGGGATAATTCATATTTTGAGTGGGACCACAGCAGGATGAACACAAGATGTCAACATACTACTCTGAACAGGATGCAATTTAAAATTTATGGATTTATGGATTATGTGTCTCTAGAATTTTCCACTTAGTATTTTCAGACTGTGGTATTTTCAGACCATGAGTAATTGAAACCATGGAAAGTAAAACTGGATGAAAGGAAACTACTGTAATATAGTTGGAGAAACAAATATAGTTGGGGAAACAAGTAGGCATAATGCAAAGCATTTTGCACTGAGAATAAAACTGTGGCTAGTAGAAAACATGCTATTGGGTTTTGGAGGGGGAAAGAATCAACCACAGTCATGGAGGGAGTGGGAATTAAGGTTGTTCTTAATTAAGAGAGTTAGTATTTGAATAACCAGAGAATACAAAGGAAAACCATTGAAGATTAGGAAAAGAAAGTCAAAATATGGAGGTGGGAAAAGGGCAGCCTGTTTATCAGTTAAAATAATTGATTCACAGTTCTTCCTGGTGCCTGTCACTTGACTGGTGGCCTTGTCCTTACGCTCAAGGAGTGCACAGTGGCAGAGGAGAAAAGACATGAGAGGAATGTGCACAGCCATGTTCAGTGAGAAAGATTTTTTTTATACCCAGTGTTCAGAAAGCCCTAAGGGTAGGAAATTAATTCTGGGAGTGCACTTGTCAAGGATGGGAAGGGCTGTGTGGAAGCAGCTTGCTTGTATGGGACGGTGCAGGAAGATGAATAGGGTGGGGAGTGTGGTGTTGGAGTGGAGGCTACAGAAGTATCATCCACAAGCAACTCAGCCCAGTAGATAGAGGTCTGACTGGGTCTGGGTCTGAGCCCCTTCCCCAGGAGTCCAGGCAGGAAGCAGTAGGAAAACCAGAGAAACACAGCATTCTGGGATTTGCCACTGTATTTCATTAATCCTTTAGTGCTTTCCTTAAATAGGTCAAATCCCTCATAACACAGTCCACGGGGTTCATCGATTTTTGTGGTACAGAATTCTGCTGCATTACTAAAAATCCATTTCCAATTTATAAGAGCTCAAGCTGAAACAGCTGTTATTCAGCCTTTCTTTATTGAACGAGAAAGTGAAGAAAAGGCTTCAGAAAACAGACGACAAATGGAGGAAATTGCATGAATTCTTCAAACCATAAGCCCTATGAACTAATCGTTTTTCTGTTCCCATTTTCCAAGTATTTGGGGGATGGTTTGGTATCTGAGGTTTTGCTTGTTGTTATTTGATTTACCATGAATATGTTTGGCTCAAATGTTTGAGATGGGTTGAGTGGTTACTTGCATGGAAGAACATAAAAAGAGTCAGGGGTAGCTCCTTTCTGTTCCTTCTCTGAAAAAGACACTCAATATAGTTAGAATAGACCTGATCCATTCATGTGAGGTAGGGAGAATCGAAAGAAGTTCAGGATTTTTTGCTACAGAGAATTTTTCAGAATGAGATTGAGTTAACAGTTGTGTTAGGAGTCATCATCCTAAGCAGCAAAAATAGCTAAGCAATTGGGGACCACTGGATCAGAAGCATTGTTCTAGATGCGAATGGAGCCTGAACATTCATCTCTATGCCCATTCCATTTCCAAACACCCTGAAGAGCAGGATGGTTAGAAAAGGCAGTCTCGTGCACAATCTTTCCACTTCCACTTGCTGTATGAGGATGGACTTTGAGCATGGAGAAGTGCTCACTAAGAGAAAAAGAGCCTGCACCCCGTGCCAGGTTTAATGCCTTGTGTCTTGAAGATCTTCCTCTGTTGCAAGCTCAATGTATGTCCCTTTGTTCTGCTTAAGTGAGTGCATTCCATGGCACCTGGCCAACCTCCCTGCTCTCTCTGTCCTGCATAAGGAAGGGATAAGGTCCTTCTAAGGCCACCTCTCTGCGTGGGCTGCCAGCAGAGCCTTGTAAGTCATGGGGAACTGATATTAACTACTGAAGATGGTGTTGCTCTGTTACTTCTCTATATAAATAAAGTAATGCTCCATTGGGTGTTTCACTGCATTGCATTTCCCTTGGCAACTCTAATATCAAAATGCAATGAGCAGAAGAAATGTTTAGAGAACTCCCCTGAGAATGGCAGCTGGTTCTTGGTGTTCTGCTTAATAATGAAGGAGACTTCAGACCCAGAGTCTCTGGACAAGAGTGCAGAGGTGGTATTTGCTCTCTCTGCTGGTCCCAGAGACACCAGAAGTGGCAGTTGAAAAAACTCTATCTGAGGAGAGTGATTCTTTTTTTGTGTGTTTTTTTCCCCCTATGGTCAGCTGGGGACACTTTCCCACTGAGACATACCACCTTTTTATTTTTTGAGACAGGTACTCCTTAAGTTGCCCAGGTAGCTTCTAACTTGTGATCCTCCTGCCTCAGACTCCCAAGTACCTGGAATTACAAACATGTGCCACTACACCAGGCAGGAGAATAATTCTTCATAAGAAGTTGGGAGCAATGAGAGAAATTTGCGTGGATGACTCCCTCTCCACTCCATGTGCCATGCAGTGCCTGACCAGTTTTGCTGGCCCCAGAACACTTACAGGGAGCAGCTCTGGAGGTCTAAAATGCTGACTGATATGAATAGACTTTGGTTACCCCCCAATTTATGTGTTTAAGCCCTAACAGCCCTTGTGATTATATTGGAGATAAGGTCTCCAAGGAAGTGATTAAGGTTAAATAAAGATAAGGGTGGAACCCTGATTGTGTACACTGGTGTCCTTCTAAAAAAGATACCAGGGCTCTGTCTTCACCATGTGAAGGTAATGCAAGAAGGTGGCCTCCTGAAGACCAGGAAAAGAGTCCTCAGCAGACTCTGGTGTGTTAGTTAACTTTCTATTGCTGTGGAAAACACCTGCGGTGAATTAACTTATAAGGAGGAAGGTATATTCTTGTTCACAGTTTCAGAGATTTTGGACAATGGTTTCTTGGCCCTGCTTCATTTGGGTCTATGATGAGGTACTTTATCATGGAGGGCAGCATGTGCCAGAGGAAGCTGCTTACCTCCTGAAGGGTGGCAAGTAAAACTTACAGAGCAAGGATTTGGATCCCATAACTCCACTCAAGGGCATATTTCCAATGACCTAACTTCCTTCCATGAGGCCCCACCTCTTAAAGGTTCTACCACCTCCCAAAAGCATCAACTGCTAGTGACCAAGTCTTCAACATATGGACCCTTGGAGGACATTTCAGATTCAACCGAAAGCACTTGGTCACACTGTTATCCTAATTTCTGACCTCTAGCCCCCCAGATCTGTAATAAAATACATGTTGTTGTTGAAGTCACCAGTCTGTTGTACTTTGTTAGAGCAGACTGTTTTAGTCAGTCGTTTTAGAACAACTGTAGAGGAGGAAAAGTTTATTTGGGGGTTCATGATTTCAGAGGTCTCAATCCATAGACAGCAGACTCCATTCCTCAGGGCTCAAGGTGGGATTGAATATCATGGCAGAAGAGTGTGGCAGAGGGAAGCAGCTCACATGATGATCATGAAGCAGAGAGAGATCGCCACTACCCAGATACCAATACATATCCCAAAGCCATGTCTCCAATGCCCCACCTCCAGTTACCACTCAGGTAATCCCATTAGGAGATTAATTCAGTGATTAGGTTAAGGCTCTTACAACCCAATCATTTCTTCTCTGAACTTTCTTGCATCGTCTCACATGAGAGCTTTTGGGGGACACTGCACATCCAAACCATAACACAGTCCAAGCTGACTAATGCAAGGCTAGTCTCTTGGCTGGTAAAGCCTTGTACTTGTTTTAGTCTGATATTTTTGCTATGATCACCAAAAGACCTGAACAAGAACAATTTTACAGGAAGAAAAGTGTTTTTTTTGGGAGCTCAAAGTTTAAGAGATCTCAGTCCATAGATGGCAGAACACATTCTTTAGGGCCTGAAGTAAGGCAGAGCATCATGGTGGAATGGTGTGGCAGAGGAAAGCGGCTTAGCACATAACACCAGGAAGCTGAGAGAGAGTTCTGCTCAACAAAGGCAAAATATATACCCCAAAGGCTTGTCTCTACGGACCTACCTCCTCCAGCCACACCCTATCTGCCTATAGTTACCATCTAATTACTCTCTGATGGATATTAATGCACAGATTAGCTTAAGGTTCTCATAACCCAAATATTTTATCTCTAAACTTTATTGCATTGTCTCACACATGAGTGACACCTAAATCTAAACCCTGATATACTTCTATCCCAGGAGAACTAGATACCTAGATATACTTGCTCAGGCCTGTGACACGAGGTGACAGGTGGCCTGTGGTCTGGTTTGTTTACTGCAAGTTCAGAGAATTAGAAAGTGCCTTGCCTCCCAACACCAACTGGTTTTCCAAGAGTTAGTAACATATGAGACTATTTAGGGAATGTAGCTAACTGGAAGTACAGAAAATTGAGCTGGAGTGGCTTAAACAATTAGGAAATTTTTCCCCCTATAATGAGAAGTTCAGAGATAGAATTTTAAGGTCAGTATAGCAAGTCTATGCCATCAAAGATGTGGATTCTTTCTGTCTTTTAGGTCAAAGCACTGCCTGTTCCTTCCTGGATAAGATGCTTCTCTGCCTCCAGCATCAAGTCCCTGTTTGTCTCTGGAAGAAGGAAGAGCTGCACTTGGTCCCACTGTCCTAGACTATGTCTCTCCTGCCTGAGGCAGGCTGGGAAATGAGCAATCTACTGGTATGAAAGAAGTGGAAAAGAGTCCTCTCCGACACACTGCATTTACAGGGCCAAAACCAGGCAAAAGAAAACAAAAGCAAATCTCACCTGTGCAGACTGGGCTGCCAGAGGGGGAAGACAATGCAATTTCCTAGAATAGGGGGCTACCGTTGGAGTGGGAGTGAGAGGAGTCAGCCACCACTTTGTTAGAACTGTGCTATTGTTAGTGACAACAAGCAGAAGCAATAGGAATAAAGAAGGATATTCAGTGGGGTGTAAATAGTGCTTTCTAAAGATAAGTAAGACACTTTTTGGGGGGCCAGGAATTGAGAGGGGGAGCTTTACTACTAAGTCACATTTCCAGCCTTTTTATTTTTATTTTGAGACAGGGTCTTGCTAAGTTGCTGAGGCTGGTCTCAAACTTGCAATCCTCCTGTGTCAGCTTCCCAAGTCACTGGGAATACAGGCATGCACCACTGTGCCAAACTTGATTTTTTTTAAATTAAGATTCTTATTTGATGAAATGATGGGGAAAAGACTCGTCTTAAGAACCAAATTAATTGCCTAAGTGGTCAAGTATAAAAAATATCAAAATATAAAGTGAACACATGAAGGCACATGAATCACCCGTAAATCAATAAGTTTCTTGAAGGACACAACTAAATATCGGATGTGAAATGCTTGAATGTTCCAGAGGAGAAAAAAGAAAAAAATGGAATCTGCAGATTAAAAGAGCTTATCAAGTTCTAGGGTAGGAATAATTTCTGTGGGGAATCCTGAGTCCTAAGGAAAGAAAATCTTACCAAAAAAAAAAAAAAATTAGAGCCAAAGAAGGGAAATGGACTTAGACTGGAACCAGGCTTGCTATCTGCTTTACTGGAAGCCTGATGATAGTGGGGCAGCTCCTCTATACTGCAGAGAGGATAGGATAGCACCTTGCACCTGTCATGGGAGGGTGAGAGCATTTGCACATGGGAAGGATTCTGAGAGGACATTGTGCATTAGTATCTTGGAGTATACTTGAGGCAATACACAACCTAGATGAACTCACTCTCATAACCAGAAATTATGAAGGTTAAGTTTAAAATCGCAATTGAAAGTAGATCTAAGGGCTGGGTGTGTAGCTCAGTGATAGTGTGCTTTCCCAGCATGCACAAGACCCTTGATTCGAACCCCAGCATAGCAAATAAATAAATAAATAGATAAGTGAAAAATTCAGTACCTCTTTTGAGACAGTTTACAACCAACTTGATTGACCTTAACTTAATTTGTGGGACTGTGTTATATGCTCAGATAAGAACAATGGAAATTGCTGGGACAAAACACTCATTTTTAAATTTTTATTTTTGTGGTGATGGGGATAGAACACAGCACTTCATGCATGCTAGGCAAGTTCTTTACCCCTGAGGTACATCCCCAACCCTGGGACACTTATATGAAGAAATACCCTTCAAAGACTGTGTTGGCTAAAGGAGAATGTGGGAGAAAGTGCAATTGCAGAATTTAAAGTTGGTGAAAGATATGAGGGGTAAGAATGTGCATGCTTGGGAAATGGAGTGAACGTGAGGTGAAGGAGAGGTAGGGAAAGAGAAGTCCTACTCTAGCAGTCACAAAGGACTGATGATGATTGGGAACCTAGTGGTATATCTTATGCCCATGACACTAATAATGCTGGCCAGGGGTCTTCTGTTGTGAGGGTATAGGGATAATGACCCATGGTCAAGTTTTAGATGATTATGAGAGAATCTTTCATTTGAAAGCCAAAAAAGATGGACATGGGAGCTCAGACAGAACAGCATCATGGTTTTCCAGAAGAAAAAAAAGCAAATTGTAAAGGAACAGATTGATATTGCACTTGAGGATGAAAAGAAGGAGTGAATTATCTAGAAGCAATGGTAAATCTGAAAAGTGGGGGTGACAGGTGGGCTTTGTTGTCTAGAGTAGATATGGGTGAGTGAGTATGAAGAGAAGTTTTTGCACTGAATAGTCAGAGCAGCCTTGGCACCTGTCACTCACCTATGCCCCGAGAGTCACCAGGATTCCCTGGCACATCAAAAAGTTATAACACACTGATTTATTAATGACCTTTTGGTCAAGACCTTTCCAAATCTCAGCAAGTGTTTTCTTAGCCCCAAGCAGCCCTCTTGCCATGTAGTCTCAAGCTATAGCCATACTTTCCTAGTAATAAAGATTAATTCTGGGTTAGCATATTGCTTTCCTCTGGATATGGGTTTCTGTCTTCAAACCAAATCTTACCTCTCTGTAAGGCTGGACTCTACCACCTCAGACCATCTTTCCCAGCCTAACTGCTGGCTGGAGAGCCTGTTTACTTGGTGCAGTCATAGCCTTTGGAATATCTTCACTACCTTGTTTATTTAGTTATTTCAACAAATATTTATTGATCACCTACCAAGTATTAGACACACATTGGGCTAAATACCAGAGACTTTGAGCTGGCAAAGGCAAGGTCGTTGTCCCCAAATAATTTACTTCCCATGAGGAGTATACAGTCAAATTAGGAGATAAGTGCAGATAAGGCAAAAGTACAATGCTGGAGACAGGCACAGAAAGGGTGAGGGCTGAGGGGTGGTGCTTTACTGCTTTAGGGATGGAAAGCAGGCATCTAGAAGACCTGATGCCCCAAGTCTTAAGTTGGGCAAGGGTTTTCTATAGAGCAGGAAGGAGAAGAGGGCATTCCAGGAGAGTATACAACATGACCAAATGAGGAAGGTGAGATATCACATGATACACACAGTGACAGGTATCATTTATTATTGGCTGAAAGAAAAATTTATAGGAGCAGTAATGGTGGCAGAAAATCCAGGCATTAACCCGTAGATGACAGAAGGCCATACACCCCGCCCAGGTCATACCCATACCACTCCATCTCCTCCTAAGTTCAGGACAAGCAATATATCAAGTAACCCGAGCACTCTTTCCTGCTGAGTTTGTTCTCAGCCTCAAAACCTTTGGGAACATATACTTCCAGGCAGACACTAATAATTGGTCAGACTCAGCATGTAAAGCAATTTTTTTTTTCACCATTTACCATAATAGAGTTCATTTGTCATCTGTAAGAAATGGGGAGCCACTGCAGAGTGAAAGTAACATGGACACTTCTTTGTCTTTGTTGGATTGACCCTAAATTTATTGAACCCAAATCCTGCATAAAATTTGGATGTGCTGGTCAGTAAGCTACCCAGTACTCCCTCTGCTCTGCTGTGTGTCTAAGGGGACAGTCTTCCTTGGATCTCCTTAACTCCTGGCTTTCAGGTAGGTTTGGCCAACAGGAGGACAAGCAGGTGGGAGAAGCCAAGGTGTTTTCACCCTCTGATTCTGCCTTGTGGCATTTCTGGCAGTAGCTGAGCCCCCCTGGGTGCACCCAGGCTCTCCTGGACAAGCTCCCACCAGACTGACTTGCTGCAGTTCCAGTTTTGGTAGGTGTCCCAGACTCTGAGATCCACTGGGGCTGCCTCTTCTTTGTCTCTCCAGCCAGAGGAGGAATGAACCTCTTTTCAAACTGACTGACCCATTGGTTTGGGTTCCCAGAAATTTCTGTGACTCATGGAATTGAATGCTTGAAGCACCTCGAGTGACTCTTTATTTGGGGGGAGTTAATCCCTTGCTGATTCACCTCATGGTATTTCTACCCCAGTCTGGATTCACTTTTCTTTCACACTGAGAAGTAGATGACACTCTACCGTGTTTCACTTATAAAGCATAAGAAGTCACTGACCTAGTAGAAGATAAGTGGATCAAGGATGAAACTATGGTGGAGGCTGGTCTTCAGAACAAGGGGCCCTTCCAACTTGGATTCACATTTCAGGCAGTGGCTCTGCGCAGCACCCCCCGACAGTGTGTCCAAACAGGGCTTCCTCCTGAAGACAGGATATCATGCTGTCACCTCCCGCCACTTACCCAAGCCGTATGAATTTTACAGTTCTGAATTAACAGAGAGAGCTAGTTAAGATCTAGAATATTCGGCAGAAAGGACTTATTCCTATAATTGACCCTTGTTCGCAACTCTTTTGGGGAAGATGAGTGGGGACCATGATCACCCACTCAGAATTGCAAGTTGTACTTCATTGTCTCCCTCCAACTTCCACCACGTATTTCACCATAGCTGAAAAGATTCAGAGAAACAAGTAACAAAGAGGAATGGCCTTTACATTCCTCTGATGCTCCTGAAGATTTTCATTCTAGGTGAGTCCACAGAAAAGATGTTAATCTTCACCTAAGAAAGGACACTCACCTTGCTCTGGGATTATTTTTCCTTCTAGGTCTCTATGAGTTTACAACACAGGGACAGCAGTAGTGGGTTCTGAGGCACCTGAAATTTGGCTTAATAAGTAGTAGATAGAAATGTGATTTCTAAAAAGATTCTCGTTATATTTTAAAAGATTAAAGATGGTGATGTCAGCTGATTTTGATTTTAGGCAACACTTCTGAGAACACATTACTCTTAACCTCTGAATTTTCTTTTACAACTATTATTCTCCACATAAAAATATAGTAAGCTTTTTTTTTTTTTTTTTTTTTTGGTTTCCCATTTCAGGAATAGCATTCTCACTTAATCAAACCTTTCCTTTTATACTCATTTTGTTAAATTCCTCTGGGATTTGGAGCCAGTTGTCTAAGGTAATTTGAATCCATGCAGAGCAGTTTGCATTGGCTTTGTAACTGCATTAACAAAGATCTTTCTCTTTGGTTCCTTTTCCTGCTGACTAGGCATTAAAAGCTTGACCTGAATCCTTTGTAATTTTGTAAGTGTATGTAAGTGTGGAGCTCACAGATTTGGAGGAAAAGTAGAGGAAGAAAAAATAAAAACCAGAATGACTTCCTGTGGTACTATAAATAAGCAAACCTGCATCGAGTGAATAATTTTTATTTCTTTCTTGACTAAGGAATCCAACTGATTTTCTATGTCATTTAATGACTTAATTGTCTTAATGACTCTAGGGATTCTCGCATAGCTCTGCATCATAGTAACTCATAGAATCTGTGTCTCTTGCTGTGCTTTTATTAGAAGAGCTGGCTGTCGTTTTGAATAGATGTTAGATTGTTCATTCTTTTATGTTGTTGCTTTATGAAGGTGTTAAAAATGCCACTCTAAAAGACAGGACTGGCAAATTGTTTAGTTAAATTGTGCGTGGCAGATGCCTATGAATTCTTCACACCCATTACAGTTTTTCTGTAATGTGCCATCATCCTGAATAGATTACACTTTAGATATGTGGACTGTTTATCCAAAATGATGTAGCAACATTATGTGGTCCACTTGGAAACCCCCTCCCCCCCAACATCCAGAAGCATCTTTCCAAATAGGATCAAATGCTTCCATGCACACTCTGATTTTTCTAACCTCTTCATTTTCATGTATTAGGCAGACAGCAAATTCAGGACTTACCTAAACAATGAGATACAAAATCCTTATTCAGGTCTAAATGCTGGATTAGTGTTAGGGAATGATTGACTTCTGGTCATTCCTATGTGTGTGTAGGGATATTCAATAAGGTTGAGAGGAAAAATAATATTTAAGTAGCAAAACACTAAAACCTGAGGATTAAAGAAGGATTTTTTCAGTATATATAATAATACATTAATGTTTTCCTAAAAGACTATAGCGGCATGGAGTTTCTAATAATGTTGCCATTTTTGTATTGAAGAATTTCTTGATTATGCAAACAAATCTGATACTTAACCCTTATCCCAGAAAAAGATCATCATCACGTATCATTAGATATTGGAACTGGAAGAGCCTTTCAAGATCTTAGAGTCCTTGCCAAGGGTTTTGTTCTTCTTAACTACATTTACGACAAATGTCAGACTACTATATGATATACTCCCTTGGGCAACTCAAAACTTCTAGCTCTCAATCCACTCTGCAAGTCAAAACCTTTATTGAAATTCAAGTGATTGAGAGGGATACAGTTTTGGAATATCCTTTAATGGGTTCTAATTTATTTATTTATTAGTTAAAGAAAGTTGAAGTCCATAAAAAATAACCATTTAGAGTGGACAATTTAGAATATTCACGATATAATACAACAATCACCTCTGTCATATTCCAAAACATCACCCCCAAATAGGACATCACTAAGCAGTTACTGCCCAGTCTCATTTCTTCTAAGCATTGACAACTATCAATGTACTTCCAATCAGTAGGAATTTTACCTAGTTTGGACATTTCATAAAAATGGAATCACATAGTAGATGACATCTTGTGCCTGGTTACTTTGACTTAATGGCCTTTGAATTCCTCCATATTGTAGTCTGTTTCAGTACTTCACTTTGTTCATGAAGATAACATATTTCATATTTTGTTTATCTTGGAGTTGTTTTCACCTTTTAGTTACCGTAAATAGTGATGTTATGAATATTTGTGTAAATTTATTTATCCATTTTCATTTCTTTTGGACATATTTGTTGGAGTAGAATTGCTGGACTTCATGACAATTCAATGATGGACATTTTTGGAAATATTCAAAGTGTTTTCCAAGGCAACTGCACCATTAAAATACCAACATTCTCACCCAGGAATGTATGAGGGTTTGAATTTCTCCATGTCCCTACCAACACTTGTTATCTTCTATTTTTCTTTCTTTTTTTGTTACTATAGTCAGCCTCATATGTGTGAAGTTGTATCCTATTATGGTTTTGATTTGCAATTCCCTCATCACAAATGGTGTTGAATATCTTTTCATGTGCTTGTTGGGCATTTGAGTATGTTTGGAATGATATGTATTTAAATTCTTTGCCCATTTTCCACTTTCTTTTTTGGGACTGAGTTATGAAAGTTCTATTTATATTCTGGACACTAGAGCTTTATCAGTAATTTATTACTATTCTCTCCTATTCTGTAGATTGTCTTTTCTTTCTTTCTTTCTTTCTTTTCTTGATAATGATCTTTGATGCACAAAACAATTAATTTTGTTGAAGTTTAATTTATCAGTTTTTTTCTTTGTTCCTCATGCTTTTGTTGTTAACACTTAAGAATCCATGACCAAATTCAAGATGATGGAAATTCAGTTCTGTATTTTCCTCTAGGAGTTATATAGTTTTAGCTGTTATATTTAGGGCATGGATGCATTTTGAATTAATTTTTGTATGTAGTGTGAGATTGAGATCCAGCTTCATTCTTTTATATGTGGGTATCTAGTTGAATGGATCTGTTTGTTACAGACATTTTCCCCCATTGATTACATGGTCTTTGCACCCTTATTGAAAATCAATTAGTCATAGATATATGGTTTATTTATAGGAGTTCAATTCTATATCACCAATCTATATGAGCTGTGTTCATACCAGTATCACACTGTTTTGATCACTGAAAATTTGTTGAAAGTTTTGAAACTGGGGAATGTGAGTCTTCCAACTTTGTTCTTTTTCAAGATTGTTCTTTTTTTTTAAAGAGAGAGAGAGAGAGAGAATTTTTTTTTAATATTTATTTTTTAGTTATCGGTGGACACAACATCTTTGTTTGTACGTGGCGCTGAGGATCGAACCCGGGCCACATGCATGCCAGGCGAGCGTGCTACCGCTTGAGCCACATCCCCAACCCTCAAGATTGTTCTTAATGACTCTGGGTCCATTGTAATTCTGACATGAAACTGAGAATTGATTCTTCCATTTCTAAAAATAAATAAATAAAGAAAGGAGGGTTTGGGAATTATAATAGAAATTGAATTGATCATATGAATATTATCACAATCTTCATAAGATTAATCCTTCCAATCACTGAAAACAGAAGTCTGTAAGTAAGGTCTCAGGATTCTTTAGTGGAAGCTCCAAGGACCTTCGATGACTTATAGGGAGAAAAAGACACAGTTGGAAGAAAATGGTTCTGAGGTCTGGGAGAAACCAAGAAGCTTCCCGGGTTTTAACTCATGGGAAGACACTGTTAGTGTGCCTCAGGTAGAAGTTTATCCCAGGAGTTTTATTTATAGCCACAGGTCATGGTCAATAATTTTACTCCAAGGTGGGAAGTATTATCCTTTCTAGGTGAGCAGAGTTTTAGTGACATGAAGAGAGACAGAGTCTCCCCTTGCCCAAAGTTAGAGAGCTGAGAAAATATTGGATCACTTCATTTTGATCCATTTCTCTTGAATAGTTTGTGAAGAGAAACCAACGTTGGCATGACTTTTCTGACTTATAACTGAATTTCATCAACTATATGCCAAGATTAAGTTCAAAGGAGTAAAGTAATATAAGGTTTTTGATTTAATGGTGCCTTAAATTCTTTTCTGTAAACTAGAGTGTTAATCTCAATCAGCTTCAATAGCTAATAAAAATCTGTATTGGCGGATAAGAGGACTATTTTTAATTTCTATTTTGGGAGGTCACTAATAGCAAACTTTACTAACAGATTTAAATAGCATTGCTTTGCATTCAGGCTGGGAATAACAGGAATGCTGCTGCTCAGAAAGGGGGTACCATGTCATCCTCAGTCTTCACTAGTGTCATGTGCTCTTGTTTCTGGATGGTCTATGGAGTCTTGCCTTACTTGCCACATTTGGACCACCTTGAATAGTATTGCCAGTCACCAATATTTTGCCATTAATTCTGACAAAGAGCCATACCCTCTATGAAATCCAATTGTCCACATATTGATAAATAAGCAAGGAAAACCCTGTATTCTACCTTTCTAGTAACTCGGTGGGAGAACTTGCAGGGTCAACACAGCAGTGTATATAAATAAGTACCTCTGTGTCACTGGTGAGTAGATACTCGTCACCAGTCCTATGGGATTCAGATGGCAATAAGATGATAGAAGTCATAGGTTTCCCTGTTTAGCATGAATTTAAGAGATAAGCATACTACTTCTGAGGTGTGTTCATCCAGATTTGGTACACGTTGCTTTTCCAGGCAATTCTGGCTATTTGGGCTGTTGTCAGTCCTTATAAATCACTGTGGGTTGATCATAATCAATGTTGTAACTAATATTTTCCATTCTCCTCTTATGAAATATAGAAAGATTAAGCTTTTCTCTTTCCTGTAAGTTAGGTACAGCCAGCTGGCTTACTTTGTCCTAGTAAAGGTGGAAAATGATGACTGCCACTTCTGAGTGGGCGTTTCAAGTGCTAACATGGAATCCCCCCCATTCCCCATTTCCTGTCTTGTTGATTATGGAAGGATCTGGGTTAAGAAATCTCCACTGAGAGGAGAGTTGGGGTAGACAGGAGGGATAGCCATAAGGGATGGGCACAAGTGTTCCCATTTCTCTGGAGGGATTGAGATTCATCAAGATCCCCTTATGTGGGGCTTGAGATTTCACCTCGTTTTTTTCCAGGTGTAAATCATTGAATTTGGTAGAGTCCTTAATTTCATTTTTCTAGAAATATGGCACTACATTGGTGACAAATCTTCACCTAACAACCAGCCTATTCAGTAACACTACAATGTTGGTACATACAAAATATTTCATAAAATTATTTCCAACATAAGTTATAGGAGAAAGTCAACTCTCTCAAAACCTTCCTGTAGATGCAGAAAATATTGCATCTTAGGAAGCATATGTATTTTTAAAGTGTTTATTAGAAAAGTTTTAATCATCATAAGTTAACAAGTAGAGGAAATGTTATTAAGGCAAGTGTTGGGAGTGTAAATTATAATTTGCTGAAAATTTTCAGAGTAGATTGATGGAAAGATAAAATTTTGAGGTAATGTTAAGTAAGAACTTGGATAATATGTGTTATATATGAATAAGTATACGTATGTAGTATCTATACATACACGTATGTAGACTGTACGTACAATGTGTGTTATAGTTTATTTAGCTATATATATGATGCATGTGTGTATACAATATATATGCATGTATGTGTGTGTTTCCTCCCAACCATGTAGTTCCCTATAATTTCTCCTGAGCTTCAAAATTAGGTTGATCATGTTTGCTGATTTGAAATTTTGGCATTTGATTAACATCTGTGGCATCTTTATAAATAATTTTTCAAGTTTCTTAAATCTATATGAAAATTTATAAAAAAGATTCTTTAGAGTTTTTGGGCTTGAGAAATTCTCCACTTGTAATTATGGTTTTAAATAATCGGAAGGCTATGGTTCTGTGTTATCTGCTGGCACAACTATTTATAGTTTCTAAAATGCTTGGAAATAAATCTTGCCATTTGATTCCAAGTGCGTGTCCATATATATTCATGTACACATTAGTATTTTAAATAATATTAATATTATGAAATTCAAATCAATAACCTTGTTTTAAGGATCAAATAAAATGTATGTAATATAGTCAAAATACTGTGCTAAGTACTCTGGGGAATACATATTCTTAAAATGTATAGCTGTGTTTTAGTCTTTTTTTTTTTTTTGCTGCTGTGACCAAAAAACCTGATAAGAACAATTAGAGGAGAAAACATTTATTTGGGGGACCATGATTTCAGAGGTCCATAGACAGGTAGTCCCTTTCCTTGGGGGTCAAGGTGAGGCCGAACATCAAGGCAGAAGAGTATGGCAGAGGGAAGTGGCTCAAGTCATCACAGCAAGAAGCAGAGAAAGAATCACTCACCAGATACAAAATATATACCCCAATGTATGCCCCCAGTGACCCACTTCCTCCAGCCACATCCTACCTGCCTAGGGTTATCACTAAGTTAATCCCTATCAGGGAATTAATTCACTGATTGGGTTAAGGTTCTCATAATCCAATCATTCATCTCTAAGCCTTTTTTGCATTGTCTCACACATGAGCTTTTGGGGGACACCTCATATCTAAACCATAACAAGCTGTTAAAGAACTTTTTGATAATTCTAGATTTTTGTTGGGATTAGAAAAATAAAGATGTATAAGATGTCAAGTTTTAAAACAGTTTTTTTTTTAAGAGCTTGAAATAAAAGGCATTTAGAACCTCGTAATTGTTAGTGAGATTGGCCATCTGAAATCATTTATGAAAAAAAATGCATAGGCAATCTGAGATTTTATGCTAAGGGTGCCTCTGCCTCCCACCCTGTCCTTCCTTCCTCATTACACGGGCACAACAAAGAAATCTCTCAAAAGTGAAAATTAAGAGAAATTCAATAAAGGGTCACTACTTGAAGACACAGCATAACTGAGATTTACTGTCAAAAACTTTCTAAAATTAGTTTTCTGTGTATTCTCCCATCCTGCTCACCTCTCCCTTCTAGCAATGGTGTGATCTGCATTTAGATCAAGGCTCAATATAAGCTAAAATGGATTTGAATAATTTAAATTTTAATTTGTCCAACCGAGGATCCTTGTGCAGTATTATTTCACTTACCTTATTTTTTACTGTAAGCAAAGGGGAATTTGGGATTTAATTACATACATATACTTAAGACACCAGATTGTCACTACAGTGGGCTTTTCAAACAGTTAATTTGATAAGGCTATTGCTTGACTTATACCTAGTCTCCAGAATGAAAGAGGATAAATTGTCTATTGTTTAAGTCACTGTGTGGTAATTTGTTATGACAGCCCTAGAAAACTAGCACATTCCTCTCACTTTAGGACAAATCTTAACTCCCAATGAAACGCAGAGCTGTCTATGTCATTGCCTTCTCCTAACCTTGCCCAGCCACCAAAACATCTTCTAGTTCCCTAAACTAGAGCAGGCTTAAAGCATCAGGGTCAAGTGACCATGAAGTGAAACTTGTGAAATCATGAGCCAAAATAAACCATTCCTCCTAATAAGTTGCTTATCTAAGTTATTTTTTCCTACACATATCATACATAGATGGTGAGAACATTTTAATGGGTTTTGCCAGTTTTCTCACAGTCTTAGGTGGGGCCCGATTTGGTTGTGTATAAGTACAAAATGTCAGACCGTTCATTCAATCATTAGGCAAAAAGCTGTTATCAAACTAGTTTGAATAATTGTGATTAAAATAAAAATAACGCCCCCCCCACAAGCTGTTGACAGAAAGAGTGTTCATTTATTTTTGAGTTGTACTCTGAATAATGACAATTTTTTTAGTGTAATTATTAATTTTAAATGATAGAAATGGATCTTGGTCAGTAAATCAGAAAAGGAAGGAAGTTGAGTAGTTTAAAGAAATAGTGAGAAGCAGAAGGAGAAGTCTTGAGAAAAGAAGGAGATAAGGCGTCCAGACAGAGCCGAGCTCACTGCCAAGGGCAGTCTGGCTGGGATTCTATTAGGGCTCTTATCTCAGCTGTCTAAGAGACTTTGTCCCACAAATGTAGGATTCAGAGTCCTGGGCCCAAGCCTTAGTCACAGGTTGTAGGCGAGGCTATGACTCCCGTAAAAACTCATAATGAGGCCTTTCTTCAAAATTGAAAGAGTTTTTCAATTGGAGCAGTAATCTTCCTTAATATTCCATGAAATATTTCTACAGCCTACCCTTGTTGACTACTCAACCCCTTTGAACCCTTCTTTTATCCTTACACTGTTAGTAAGGGCTCTCACCTAAAATAATAGTCATTTTTGCAGGACTACAAACACAGTGCCCCCAATGCAATGTAATACAAATGGTCATCACTGTTTATTTCAAACAACTCCAAGTAACTTGGGTGATACACAGTCTTTAAGATCAATTGTGGCACTTCCTGGGGTCTCAGTTTCAGCATTAAGACCACTGGAACACCTAGATGTGATGTAGAGAAGAAGATGGAAAAGTAAAAGATCATTAAGATGTAAGTTATTATATGCATGATGTAGCAGGAAAGAAATTGTAAAAGTGATTATATTCTCCAGAATCTATTCCATGTTCTTTCTGTCTTCAGCCAATATCTCAGGTCTTGTTTACCCACTGGGATACCTCAACTTCTTATTATCAAAGGGTCTCCATCCTTGGTGCTTTAATCTATGGACAATTGTAGCTTTGGTCATGGTTGTATTAGGACCGGAGGAGTCACCTGGGATCCATTCACAGCCCTTCCTTGTTACTGCTGTGTAACAGAATCAATATTTTCTCCATAACCAAGCTCCAGATAGTGCTATGAATTCTTCTCTGTGATTTTTGTTTCTCTTCTATTTTTTTCCAAATGGCAAGAGAAGAACAAATGAATAAGTAGTTGGAGACATTGTTGTGTCTCTTGCATGAAACATTCTTTGCATAATTAATAAACTTCCAAATAAGAAGACTGCTGAATTTCAGGGACCAGACATGAAAATGTTACATTAGGACATTGGGTCTAGTCATGGGACATGCTACCTTCATTCTTATCCTTAGATCCAGGTATTTTGGCCAAGGATGAGAAGCAACACATATTGCTTGCTGAATCACTAGATACACTCACAGGACAGCATCCAAACACTGCAAGATGTTTTCCTCCATCTAGGGTCAAAACAGTGTCTTTAATATATAAGTTTATCAATCTATATATTACTATGGTTTGGATATGGTCCCTCTGAAAGGTCTATGTGGTAGAGTCTTGGTCCCCAGAGTGGAGGCTTTAGGAGGTGATGGAAACTTTAAGAAGTGAAGGTCCTGAGATAAATTGAAGGAGCTCTCCTCAGAAGATATTAAATTAGGTTTCATTTGAGTGTTTTTTTAAGCCTGAGTCTGGTTGAACCCAGCTTTCTGAATTCCTGCATCAAGATGTGACCGCTTACTCCCAATTATGCTGTCATCATTGCTTTCTCCCATGAGGCCCTCATCAGAGCCTGCAATACGCTGATTCAACTTTCTACCTTGAAAACTGTGAGCAAAACAAGCCCCTCTTCTTTATAAAGTTACTCTGTCTCAGTTACATTACTACAGTAACAAAAAAATGGATAATAGAACTACCCAAATTTAGATAACCCACCTGTTAAGACCAGCAAATCCCACCAACATCTGTGCATTGCCTTATGTTTTTCTGTTCATAAAATTCATTTATTTGTCAGAAACAATAGAAGGTAGGACAATGTGTTGGTCAGATTTTTGTCAATGTGGCCAAAAATACTTGAAAAGGACAATTTAGAGGAGGAAAGATTTATTTTGGCTCAAAGATTCAGAAGATTCATGGTCAGCCATGATCCCAGGCAGAGACATCATGGAGGAAGGGTGTAGAAAGGTCCTTGGCCCATGGCAGTCAGGAAGGAGAGAGAGAGAGAGAGAGAGAGAGAGAGAGAGAGAGAGAGAGAGAGAGAAGGGAGGAGAGTGAGGGAGGGAGACAGAGAGGAAATCAGGGATAGGATAAAGTCCCCAAAGCCACACTCCTAGTGACCTACTTCCTCCAGCTATGCCTCACTTGCTTATTGTTTTCACCACCTCCCAATAAATCCATTCAAATAAGTAGGTTAATACACAGATAAAGCCAAACCCCTCATAATCTGATCTTTCAGTTCTGAACATTGCTGCATTGCCTAACACAAATTTTCCTGGAGGGAGAGTGGGATAGTCCAGATACAAACCATAACAGTCATGTAACGAAATATGTAGAACGTCTACTCATGGTGATTCCGGAATTAGTATGAAAGCAAACAGAAGCACAAAGTTAAGATTAAGTGTAGTGAAGGAGATTGGCTGGGCTTCTAGGATGGAAGGTACTCTGTGTAGTCATTTTGCTATTGGGAAGCGCTGTTGCCCAGGGTGTAATAACTATTGGAATCTCAGTTTGGATAATCATGCCAGCTACTTGGGAAATTTGACATGGGGATAGCAAAGTATACCCAGGCAAAATTGATTTTTTTTTGTTACACCTTCTTCTTGCTACTTGCTGTGAAGTCATGTAGTGTCCCCTATCCCTTCCTGATAAATTGTTCAACAGATTCTCCCTGAAGACAAAAGTAAAGGTTTAAAAAAATGTGCCAAAGTGGTAGAGGAGGCTCTCAGGGCATGGGTCCTCCACTTGTTAGATGATGGAGTGCAAAGATGCCAGATGACACTGTAAATCCCAGGTTAACAACTCAGGTTACACAGCTTCCTGTACCAGGTAGGGATACTTCAGTATGCAAATAACAAAGAAGTCAACTAATGGTGTCTTAAACACAGAGGGCTTGCTTTTTCTCTTGTAGAAAGAAATTCAAGAGTTCATCAGTGCTGATGTTGGTTCAGCAACTCAAGGAATCAATGCCAATACCTTTGTAATTGTCTTGGATTTTTCCATTTGGTCGTAGAATGTTTCCTTTAGCTCCAGATATCCACATTCCAAGAAGGAGGAAGGAGAGAAAAAGGAGTTCTAATTCAGCATCTCTTTTAGCAGAAGAGGAAAATATTCACCGGATGCTCCCAGGAACTTCAGCTTTGATCTCATTGGCCAGAACTGCAACATATGGCAACCCAACACCTAGTTGCAAGAGTGGATGGATATTTGACAATGTAACTCATCCATTTCTGTGCGTAGCACAGATATTGGAGTGCAAGTTTGGGCATGGGAATTGGTTTGGCAGTCAACGATGTATATAGCACCTGCTTATAGTCAGACATTCAAGTTTTCATAAAAGCCTAGTAACAAACAAAGAGCCGTTTCTTCAGAGGGGAATAATTACTGAAGATGAGACCATGGGGTCTCTCATTCTCCTCTGGGACCACCATGGGCTCCAGGCAGCAGCCCACTCTGCCGCAGATGCTTTGCCCTCCACTGGCTCTGCAGTGTGTGACAGCTGATTGACTTAGCTGCTCCAACTGCAGCTGGATCACTTGAGAAGTTCTCTTTTCCTCTGGGATCTAGTCAAAACTGGAAGTAATTTGGAAAAACAATAAGCAAATCAGCGTGGGTCACTCAAAATTTATGAAATAGGTTGCTCTTGCTTCCAAAGTCTAAATGTGCCTTCGTCTTGGTGATAGGGAACTCTAGATTTAGTATCTTTCTCCTCAGACGGGCATCCTGGTGTGCCCCAGGATACTAGACCCTCATGTTTTGTCAGGGTGACACTTTGCTTCTGGCATTTACCTGACACCCTCTGGTATGTTAGTGTTTTTCAGTCATTTAGAGTGCCTGCTGTTTCCTATTTGGTAGCTTCAGAACACAATTTCACGGGTTCATGGGCTTCTAAGTTTCCCTTCCTATTCAATGAGTTTTGGAGCCAATATGGGAATCACCCCGGGGGACCAAGGATAACTATTCCAAGTTATGTGCATATTATCATTGTGCATATTATCATTGATAATATGTGCATATTATCATTGGAAAAATAGGAACTTGGAACAAGGAGCCAGGAGAATAGTCATAAGAGAAACTATGATTGACATTTTGACAACTGCAAAGGGAACTATATTCCATTTATTTGCTAATCTCCCTAATACCCTGACTCTGACCAGTGGGTGTCAGTGATAGTCCAGTTCCCCAGGAACTGGCAGTTCTTTTACCACTTTATTGAAGCATATTTTACACATCATATAATTTCCCCATTTCAAGTGTACAACTCCATGATTTTTAGTAGACTTACCCAGTTGTGCAGCCATCACCATAAATCAGTTTAAGAACATTTTCTTCAGTCCTATAAGGTCTCTCTTGCACACAGGTAAAATAGATCTTATTGAAGTGATGAAAAGATCATTAAATTGACTGAAAACATTTTAAATAACTGTATTATGTTTCATTGTATCAAAGAGTGATCCTAATTTATTTAATCATGATTAACATTTAGGTGGTTAACATTTTGTGATCGTATATATAAAAATACAGTGAACATCACAAGTTGTGAATATGTGTGTACAATTCTCAACATACACTGAGGATACATTTCTAATAAAAGAATTGGTGGATGTTAATATTTTAAGCAAAGAACATTCAGAAATTATAAAAATTATAAAAGCCTGAAAGAAGAATAAAAAACACTGGAAGGGCCTTTTCTAACTCTGAAATTGGCAAACATGTTTTCAGAACAATAATTTTCAGTGATAGTTGACACCTACTGAGACAAGCAAGGTGCAGCTTTGTTCCCTCAGGCCTTAAAGAAGTATCCCTAGGCTGTTCCAGAAGCTTCCCTCTGTGCATGTGCCTCTGCTGCCAGAAAATCAATTCTCTGGAAACTGTTAAAATTTAAAACCTGATTGTTCCTAAAATGTTGAAGCCAAAAGCTACATAATGATCTAAGGTCTGGGCTAGAATCCGCTGCTGTGAGTTCCAAAAAAATTTTTTTTTTGTGTATACAGTATTCTAATTTTAGAAAACTGCTCAAACCAGAGCTGCTTTGAGAGCGATAGGGATACAGCTGGGGCAAACAGAAGCACTCTATGTGAGGTGAGCATTGATCACCTGTCAGAGCCCCTCACATTAATAAAGCTGAGAAAACACACTTTAGTTTGCCACCACCACACCCAGGGAATAGCTCTGATAAGTCGTCAAGTCCAAAGAACCAAATCCATAGCAAAATATTTTTAAATGACACTTATTATTTCAATTGGTGCCTTTCTTGTGCATTTTGCCATTTTCCAGAGACTTCACTAGATTTGAATTCAAGGCAAAAATCCTCAGTGTTGAACGATCCCATCCAAGTTTCATGCTAGAGTATAAATGCCTTGGTTTACCAAGAGGGGAAAGAGTTATTTTTCTGTCTTTTGGAGAAATCACAGAAGTTCTTGGAGTGAAAAGAGGTGTGATGTATTTAGCAAATCTACTTCAGAGTGTCTGTGGAAATCTGGTTCCCAGGACCACGGCAGGCATCACCATACTCTATAAACTGACCTCCTAGGGCATTACTGACTCTCTGGGTCCTTAACTCTACATTTGTCAAAACCCATTGCCTCCTATTGCTCATTGACAGAGGATCAATACGAATGAACAAAGAACAGGGCTAGAATGAATCTGTGATATCAAGAGACATCAGTATGAACTCATGTAGCTTTCAATACGTATGTGGATATGTACAAAAATAATATAACTTAATTCAAAACAATTTTATTTTACTTTTGTTGTTTTATTTTAAATTATTATAAAATAAGTGTTTCTCAAAAGAATGAGAAGACAAGTCATTGACTCATATGAAAACAAACAATGTGATTAAAAAATTAGCAAAAGATGTAAACACCAAAGAAGATAAATGGATGACAAGTAAGCATATAAAATATGCTCAACATTACATCTATTTAGGGAATTTTGAATTAAAATAAAAATAAAATAGCACTACCCACCTATCAGAATGGCCAAAATTAAGAATACTGATAATATGAAATAATGGCAAGAATGTGAAACTACAAGAACTCTCATTTATTGTTGATGAGAGCAAAAAAATGGTATAACCACTTTGGGAAAAAAGAGTTTGGCAGTTTTTAAAAATTAATCACCATCTGAGCTATATAATCCGGTTATGGTGCTCCTTGGTACTGCCCCGAATGAATTAAAAACTTAAGTTCACATAAAAACATTCTCATGGATGTTTATAGCAGCTTTATTCATAATTACTTAAAAGCAGTGACACTTCAAAACTGGAAGCAACAAGATGTTCTTCAGTGGGTGAATGGATGAATAAACTAGGGTACGGTACATCCAGACAACAAAATATTCAGTGCTAAAAAGAAATGAGTTATCAGAATGTGAAAAGACATGGGGAAACTTTAAATGAATATAACTAAATAAGAAAAGCCCAAAACAGCTACATACTGTATGATTCCAATTATCTGACATTATGTAAAAGGCAAATGGAGGCAGTAAAAAAGATAGGTAGTTGCCAGGAGTTGGGGAGAGGGAGGGAGGAAGAGGTGGAGCACAGAGTTTTAAAAGCAGTGAAATTAATCTACATGATACTATAAAGCTAAAACTGTACATTTGTCAAAACCCAAAGAATATGTAATACCAAAAGCGAACTATAATATTAACTATGAACTTTAATTCATAATGATTTGTCAATGTAGATTCATTTATTATAACAAATTTCCCACTCTGGTGGGGAATTATAGTGAAAGACGTTGTGCATCTGTGTGAAATCTCTGTACTTTAAACTCCATCTTCCTTTGAACATAAAATTGCTCTAAAATTGATAAGGAATGGTATGGATGACGTGTGTGTGTGTGTGTGTGTGTGTGTGTGTGTGTGTGTGTGTTTCTTAGCTCTGTCTTCTGAGAAGTCTTAGAAACTGTGATACCCCACTAGCAACAAGCACTCCTAATGCCCAGATCTTAGTTTCTACATACCTTTCTCTAATAAAATAATCCAGGACTCTTTGGAGAAGTGTTTAATTACAAGTGTTATGGATTAAGTGTTTGTGTTCCCCCTCCCCAATTCCTATGTTAAAGACCTGACTGATAACGTTTAGCTTTTTGGTCACTTTGACCAAAAGACCTGACCAGAACAATTTTTAGAAAAAGAAGAGTTTATTTTGGGGCTCACAGATTCAGAGGTCTTATTTCATAGAAGCCAACTCCATTGCTCTGGGCCCAAGGTGAAGCAGAATATGTTGGTGAAAAGGTGTGGCAGAGGAAAGTAGCTCAGGACATGGCACCAGAAAGCAGAGAGAACTTTGCTCATCAAGTACAAAATATATACCCTAAAGACACAGCCCTAGTGACTTACCTCCTCCAACCACACCCTACCTGTGTACAGTTACCCCCAGTTAATTCCTATCAGTGGATTAATGTATTGATTAGGTTAAGGCTCTCATAACACAATCATTTCTCCTCTAAACTTCCTTACATTATCTCACACATAAGTTTTGGGGGACACAACATAGCTAATCAATAACATGATGGTGTTTGGAGACTAGTCCTTTAGGAAGTGATTAGAATTGAGGTGCCAAGGGTGGGGTTGATGCCTCATGAGAAGAGACTGGAGAGCATGAATTCTCTCCAGCATATGAGCACTCACAAGGCAGCAAGCCTTCTAAAGGCCAAGAGAAAGAGTCCTTGGAATGAAAGCTCCCAAGCATGGACCTTAATCCCAGTCTTTCCAGCCTTCAAAACAATGATTTGTGAGACACTCAGTCTATGGTCTATGGTGTTTTGTTACAACAGCCCAGCTGACTGATTTACCAAGACTGGGAAAAGAACAATACACAATCCCGGATGAACTTGGAGAATATTGTGGGACCAAAAAATAAGCAAATACTAAAAAGGAAAAGTGGAGGGGGAGGGTTGTTCAAAGGATACAGGAATATGTCTAAAACTGTTCCCCATGAACAAAACTGAAACAATTTGAAAAAAAAAACTATAAACCAATGAATAAAATAAATACCCATGAGTCCACATTTCATAAGTGTCTGAATAAATAAATAAGCAAGGAATAAAAGATGACTCCATTAATGAAGAGTTCCAATTAATATGTGTAGAAAAAAAATGAGGAAAATAGAACATTACCATTAGAATTCAAGAATAATAGTTGGTGTAGGCAAGATTCACTGATGAATGCTAAAGTCAATGGGCCAAAGTTTAAGGAAAATAGATATTTCTGTAGTCTCAAAGTATCTTTCTCCCAAATATTTCTAATTTATAAAGGTAAAATGTCTTATTCAGAATAAATTAACCATGAAATTAAAATCATGGATAACTTTAAGTATAACTATTAATATTCATTAAAAAATACTTTTAGCAAACCATCGTGTTCACACACGTTGTAATTTGGATTTTCTCAATGTCTCATGAATGAAAAGAAACTTAAATAAATAAACCCATACTGGGTAATATTGAAGATATATATATATATATATATATATATATATATATATATATATATATATATATAAGTCTGTGATGATCTAATCAAACAAGAATCCAAGAATCTAGTTACAAAGACTCTAATAAACTTACTGGTGCCTTAATTTGGGCACTTCCCAAGAACTTCCCTAGTCTGTTACAGAAACAGCTGCACAATATATTCTGGTTGGTATTTTGCTCCCTGGACTTTTGGCTCCTTGTCCTTCCATCCCCTGACTCACCCACCCACGTGGACTATCCAAAGAATTTGTGACCTGTGAGCTCCCTCTGTTGCTTTTGGCTTCTCCATAAGCCATAGAGAGAGGCCTGGAAGAAGGCTCATAGTTTTAGGGAAATGCACAGGTGGTTGCCACTAATTAGGATTCTCATGGTTGCAAAATCACAGATCAGTTTACAAGAAAGGTGGGTAATACAAGGACAAGAGGAAGAGTTGAGCATCTGGACATCACGAACATGAGCACTCAATCCCCAGCTTGAGTTTCCTCTCTCTGTTTTTCTCTATTTCTTTCTCTTTTTAAATTTTTTTTATTTATATGTGACAGCAGAATGTATTATAATTCTTATTACACATATAGAGCACAATTTTTCTTATCTCTAGTTGTATACACAGTATATTCACACCAATTCATGTCTTTATACCTGTAATTTGGATAATAATGATCATCACATTCCACCATCATTAATAACCCCATGTCCCCTCCCTTCCCCTCCAAACCTTCTGCCCTGTCTAAAGTTCTTCTATTCCTCCCATGCTCCTGCTCCCTACCCACTATGAATCAGCCTTCTTATATCAAAGAAAACATTCAGCATTTTTTGAGGGGGGATTGGCTAACTTCACTTAGCATTATAATCTCTACCTCCATCCATTTGCCTGCAAATGCCAAGATTTTATTCTCTTTTATTGCTGAGTCATATTCCATTGTGTATAATCGCCACATTTTTAAAAATCCATTCATCTATTGAAGGGCACCTAGGTTGGTTCCACAGTTTAGCTATTGTAAATTGTGCTGCTATAAACACTGATGTGGCTGTTTCCCTGTAGTATGCTATTTTTAAGTCCTTTGGGTATAGACTGAGGAGAGGGATAGCTGGATCAAATAGTGGTTACCATTCCCAGTTTCTAGAGGAATCTCCATACTGCTTTCCAGATCGGTTGCACCAATTTGCAGTCCCACAAGCAATATATGAGTGTGCCTTTTTCCCCCACATCCTTGCCAACACATATTGTTGTTTGTATGCATAATAGCTGCCAATCTGACTGGAAATCCATATGCCACAAAATGAAATTAAACCCCTATCTCTCACCATGCACAAAACTCAACTCAAAATGGATCAAGGACTTAGGAATAAAACCAGAGACCCTGAATCTAATAGAAGAAAAAGTAGGCCCTAATCTCCATCATGTGGGATTAGGCCCTAACTTCCTTAATGAGACTTCTGTGGTGCAAGAATTAAAATCAAGAATCAATAAATGGGATGGACTCAAACTAAAAAGTTTCTTCTCAGAAAAAGAAATAATCTGTGAGGTGAATAGAGAGCCTACATCTTGGGGACAAATCTTCACCCCTTACACATCAGATAGAGCACAAATCTGTAGGTTATATAAAGAACTCAAAAAGCTAAACACCAAAAAACCCCAAATAACCCAATCAATACATGGGCCCAGGACCTGAAGAGACACTTCTCAGAAGATATGTACAATCAATCAACAAATACATGAAAAAATGTTCATCATCACTAGTGATTAGAGAAATGCAAATCAAGATTTCTCTAATTTCTTTCTATAAGTTGGGCACAAAGTCTAGAAATACAGCTTATGCATGTGTATGTAATATATATGTTTTTATCATATGATTTTGTTATAAATATATGATTATTTCTTGATATTAAATATGTTTTGAAAATCTGACCCTTTGGAAATCTGATTTCTCAAATCATAATAAGCAATAAAATAATGGCATGTATGTTCAGATATATTTCCACCCCATATGTATAGATCAAATATGCGTGAATTTCTATGGTTCAGTTGTATCCCCCAAATTCATGTGTTGGAAACTCAATTCCCAAAAGCATATGTTTGTAGTTAATAGTATTTGGAGGCAGGTCCTTTGAGAGAGTGATCAGGGCTCTGCACTCGTGAATGGATTAATCCTCTCATGGACTAATAGATTTTCCTGAGAATGGCTTTCTGTGGCTAACTTTCTATCTCACCATGTGATGCCCTCCACCATGTTATGAAGGAAGAATAAGGCCTTCACTGGATGCCAGTACCATGCTCCTGGATTTCCCAGCCTCCAGAGCCATGAGCTAAAAAAAAATATGTATATTTTATAAATCACCCAGTCTGAGATATTCTGTTATAGCAACAGAAAATGGACTAAGGCATGAATATGCCTCAATACATAGTATAGGCAGGCGAGTGAATGGGAAAGGTATAGAGGAATAATCTAATAGTTCCCAATTTTACATATTAAAGACCAGGCACTAACTCCTTTCTCAGGCTCATCGTCATAATTCCTAAGGGAGATGCTGATTAGCCAGGTTGACCAGATGCTTACTGCTGCCTGTATTGCTCAGCTGTAGCCAAGAGGTCACTGCAGCCCCTGCAATCACCACCCACCCGTGTAAGGTGGAGATGCTTGTCAACAGCGAGACGTTTCTACTCTCTTTGAGCCAGGATTATGATTCCAAGCATTCTGCTCCAGTTTGTGCTTTTAACCACCAGCCAGCTATGTTTAAAGAACCAATATTTTCCTGATTTAAAAATCATAGATGCTTATTGTGGAGAAATTGGAAAAATACAGAAAACATTGAGAATAAAGTAAGTCACCTTTAGTATCACCATGAAGAGCTTAATGCTACTAGAATATTCGTATATATCTATATAGGATTTTCCATCTTGTGTGTGAATATGTGTGTCCTCAGTAAGTTCGTATTGTATGCTTACCTGGGACCTTGGGGTTTGTTTTTAAGACTTGTAATATGTAAACCACCCCCTGTCATTAAATACGTTTTGAAAATCTGACCCTTTGGAAATCTGATTTCTCAAATTTTACTCAACAGTGTGATTTTTTTTAATAGGTTACACATCTGTTGTTGGTATTGTTTCCTACTTTTTTTTCCATACTTGATTCTATCACAAAAATGTTGTATAAATATTTATCTATGTCTCACATGATATAAAAATAATTGAATAATCTAATTTATATAATTAACTTCTTTATGAAATTTTAACTTTATATAAAGCTCATTTCATAAATTTCTCTGACATGGTTCTAAGGTTTTAAAAGCCTTGAAATTTGTAACCTTCCTGTTTTCCTGAAAAAATTACCCCATTACACAGCATGAGGGGTAAACTTCATACTCCTCTTCTGAGTAATCAAAGTTTATAAACTGAGAAGACATAGTCAGACTCAGAAGGTCTTGAATCTTGGAGAAGTGTGAGCTTTCAGAAGTTTAGTCTGAGATTTGTGTGTGGCTTTACGTTTCAAATGAAATACATGACTGACTAGAGTACAGAAAAGAGAGGATCAGTTAATATTCTGAGAGGATCAGTTACTATTGTGAGAGGGTGAAAAGCGACCTGCTGAGATAGACATCTTTAGTAAGAGTAGATTCAGGTAGCAGAGATGTTTACACTTAGAAGATGAAGCATTCTTACTTGAAATTAATCAACTAAATATTAATCTTAACAAGAAAACAGGAGAGTTTATATTACTCTCTCTCTGTCTCTCTCTGTCTCTCTCTGTCTCTCTCTCTGTCTCTGTCTCTCTCTCTCTCGCACTCCCCAAACCTACCAAGCAAATACAATACCAAAGTGGACATTTTTAAGAAAGCAAGAGCTCCATTACCCAGTGACACAAATATGAAAATTAGGACACAAGATAAGGAATGCATGTTTTCAGGTCATGTGAGAAGAAAAGGATAAATTAAGAGGAAAGAACAGTTTTGGAAATGGAGACACACAGAAGGCAAACTGTTGAAAATGGGGAGGCAAATCTGGGATAGGCTCTTCTCCTCAGGGTGCCTTCTTAATGAGAGACAAGGGCTCAGAGAAGGTTGTCAGGAGAGGAATAAGACCAGGTCTCATAGGGAATGTGTCAGAACTTAGGGGTTGTCAGTGAAATGCAGGCAGAAAAAAATATAGGGAAGAAAGAACATTACTTGATACCAGATACTAACCAGAAAAAATGATGGTGAGCATGCAGAGAACAAAGACAGTAAATGGAGAACTAAAGTATTAGTTTCCGGTTGCTGCTGTAATGAGTTCCTACAGACTTGGAGGCTTACACTAAGACAGCTTTGTTGTCTTACAATTCTGGAAGTCAGAAGCCCCAAATGGGTCTCACTGGGCTGACACCAAGATGTTGGCAGAGCTGTGCTCCCTCTGAAGGCTCAGGAGGAGAATCTAGTTCCTGTACTCCTTGGCTCATGGATGCATTATTGGGATCTCTGCTTCTGTGTCCACATCTCTTCCTCTGACTCTTTCTCTCCTCCTAACAAGGACCCTTGTGATTACATGGGAGTCCAGAGGTAAACCAAATTAATCACATCTGTAAAGTCCCTTTTTTTTTTGCCATTAAAATGACATATTCACAGGTTCTGGGATTAGGAACATCTTTTGGAGACCATTGATTTTCTTACTACGACACTAATTCCATCTGAGATTTCTGGACTCTAATAGTTGGAAATGACCTCAAAGGGTTTTCAAGCCAGGCTTCCCATCTGAGGTTAGCAGAACAAAGAATGAAAGATCCAGAAATGCAGTAAAGACATGGAGGCCTTAGTTTAAAGAATCAAAATAGATCAATAAGAATAATGAAAGAAAATTATTGGCAATTTAAACTTAACTTTATCCCAGATGGACAAGAGGCAGAAAAAAATTGAGTTTTTCTCTCTGTACAACATAGCTGGTGATATTTAGTGTCTGTTGTCTGATTGGTTATGATCATGCTTAAGTATCAGTGTCACTTTGGAGAAAGAGAACTTATCAGAGACCTTTTGCACATTTTGACAGCTCTTTATCATCTTGGAGAAGTAGGGAAGACCACATGTGCAGATTTGAAACAGAGAATCCCAACCTCTTCCACACATTAGCTGTATGGCATGAGGAAGGGGAAAGTCTTGTGGGACATATGGGAATTAAGGGCTCAAAAGCCCTAAGGTTTGCCTAGGTGGCCACTAAATTCCTGGGAGGAGGCAGGATGCACGAAGCACAGACAATCCTAGGGGGAGGTGAGCCTGAGAGCGGTGGGATTGCTACTGGCAGAGATTTCTTGGCAATAGTCTATGCACAGATTAGGAGTCCACCAGCAACTACCATCATAACACTGCTGCCTGAAGCATTATGGGAAAGATACCAAGGAAACTGGCCCTCTGTATCTGTGGGTTACCCTATTGTGGATTTCACTAACTGCACACCAGAAATATTCAACCCCAAAATTGCATCTGAACCGAACATGTACAGACTTTTCCCTCTCATAATTATTCCCTATACAATGCAGTATAATAGCTATTAAAAGAGTATTTACATTGTAGTAGGTATTATAAGAAACCTAGACATGATTTATTAAGTATATGGGACCACGTGCATAGGTTCTATGCAAGTGCAAGGGACTTGAAAATCTAAAAATTTTTATATCCTCAGAGTTCCTGGAACCAATCCCTCAGGGATACTGAGACATGACTATGGGTTTTGAAGGTAAAATAAACTTGACCTTATGATTGAGAAATAGGATTAATTATGGATGAAGATTTGGTGAAAACCAAGCGATGGGAAGAATGTTAAGAAAAGAAGGAAAAAAATTAAGAATAAGTAAACTTATTCTCTGATTTTTTTTGCCTCATTTTTTTTTTTGGTGGAAATACAGTAAGTATAAGTGAATAGACCCTAGTGGGAAGACAAATAATACTTAAATTGATATCATGGAAAAAATATCTATACCTATAGTATATTTAGCGTAATTCAAAGGTGAAGTCTATCAGTTGAGAATAGTATAGTTTCCACAAAAAATGTACTAATGAGACAAATAATGTAAAACTTTTTGAATAACTCAAATAACTTCAAAATGAGAAATAAAATGTTGCTTCATTTGGGAATGATTTTGTTCTCATTAGGTGCAAAGCAATGTATATCCTCTTCCAGAAATAAAAATCATGTTCTTAAAATTCTCTCTACTTTTACTGGTGAAATTCAAATGAGTGAGTTCCCGCAAAGGATGCATTTTCATGAAATCTTTCGTGTAAAATGGCAAGTATATCTTTTAGCTGAACCAGAGAAATAAGTAAGTGCTGAACTTAAATTAACTGCCAACTGATGAAAAAAAAAGTTTTTGGAGGACTGCCATTTTAATTGGAGAAAATGAAAATTTACATTAACTTCTGAAAGCTCTTATCTCTAGCACTGGTAGTGTCATACCCAAAATGAGTCTGCTGGTGGCATGGAATCTCTGTGCAGGGCAGGAGCAGCTTGGAACTCACTAGACACATTTTATTTTTGAAGAATGATGAGCTCTTCCTTCTTTGGAATTAAAATCTTAAGACATATGGAAATACCATTTTGCATTGGGGAAACCACCAATGTAAAAGAGAATTAGCAATTTTTCAACTCAGTTCCATAACCTGTCCTTTGTTGGATTAGAAGTGAAGCAACTTGTCCATTTTCCTTTTGAGCATCTTCACTGTGAAACAGAGTCTATGGGAGGCCATTGTGTTAGATTAACCTACACTGGGCCCCAGCAGAGATGAAACCAAAATGGAGCCACTTGTGCTAATGTCACATCATCAAACTATTTTGAAACTAGTCAGTTTTCCTAAAAAATAGGAGATTCTTGTCAAGCCAAGTCGGGGTAATCAGGAAGTTCCCTCTATTTATAACTCTATAAAGAAACTTGGAAACAACTTCTCCGTCTTTTGTTGTGTTTCTGCTTTCTTCAGCCCTTGTCTGCGTATAAAGTCAACCTCCACTGCTCAGCTCATCAGAGCACTCACTCTATTTATGAAACGACTTGCCCAATTTTAGAATTGCAAACAAAAGCCAATTAAGATCTTTATATGAACCATATTGTAATTTTGTCTTCTGACCTTGTTAAGGACTCACTCTGGTGGATTTGGTCTGCCACATTTGCATTTCTTCATGCCCTTCTGTGAGTGTCTGCACATGAAGGTGAGTTGGTGATAGCTTTAGAGGTGAAGGGACACGGGAGCTGGTGAATGAGTGGGAGGGTCAATGCATCATAATTAAATAACAGGCAAAGGATGTGAATGGCTACCTCTTTGGCATGTTCTTCTGAGTCCAAAAATTTGTCATGTGGTCTCCCAAAACAAATGGTCTCAGATGTGACTGTTGACTTCCTTCTAGCTTTCCAATAGAAGTAATAATATTACAGAGGTCGTATCAATCTCTCTGCACAAATGGAGACATTTCTTATTACCTCGGTTATAGTTTGTCTAATAATGGAATTTATTTTTATTTTAGTCTCATGTAATTTATTTAATTTGCTGTGGTAACTAAACACCCACAGTCCATCCTCTGATCCCCTCCCAACAAGAGGGCACAAAGATATAAACACACACACACACACACACACACACTCACATACTATTCCTTTGGCTGCCAAGTGCCAGCTGTATTACCTTGCTGGAGGTATTTAAAAACTTTCAACTTGTGTCCTTTCTGGAAACTGAGGAGATCACAACTGACCCATGACATTGATGTGAGCCTCGAATGAGCTTATGGCAGATGGTACAGATGCAAGAACTGTAGCTTCCCTGTCTAAAAAAGGCTAACCTCACAGGTGCTTTGGACTGGAGCCAGCAGAACTTAGGCTAAGACTCCTGGGGTGCCATACAGGTGACCATAGGCTTGGGCACAGAAGCAAAACTTAGAATGGTTTTCTCATTCCATCCTGGACTTCAGAGCTGCTGCTGCTTCTTCTTCTTCTTTTTTTTTTTTTTTTTACTTTTTGCTACTTCCTGTCAAAGTTAGATACCCAATTTTTAAAGCCACTTTTTATTATAGGTATTAGCACATCTTCATTGTACAAAATAGTGGTTTTTTTGGTGACATTTTCATACATGCCTATAAAATACTTTGATCATATTCACTTGTCCTATTATGTCCTCTTGTCCCCCTCCCCTGGTGACCATCCTTTCCCCTAATACTTTCATGTCCTTCCCCCCCCCCCCCTACATTTCTGTATGTCAGAAAAAATGTGATTTTTTTTCTTAAAGTCTGATTTATTTAACTTAACCTGATTATTCCTATCTAAATAAAAAAAAAATTTCTGAAGGCCCCATCAGACAGCTTGACTTGAAGTCTTATGGGAATTTTGCTCCACTTGTCAAAATTGAACTGCAAACCTGAATGCCAGCCTGGATATTTTATTATTTTTTTTTAAGTTTACTGAAAACTAGTGAAAATTTCTTAAAATTTGACCCTGGTCTTACCTTTCCCGACCCCACGCTACTATTCTAACATGATTGTTCTGGATTTCAGTTTTTAAAATTATTCTACCTCCTTCTTAGAGAAGTTTTTTTTTTATTAACATAAAAATTTTAACATATCTCATTTGCTATCAGAGGAATGTTCTTGCAGAGGTCTTCCTGTCTAAAATACCCTTTCCTTATGCACATTGCTCGTTTTCTTTTGTGAAACTGAAATCACTGGACAGCATAACACAGTGTCCCTTAGGGCAGAATAAAAAACTAAATCACAATCCACTATGTGATTTTCAAGTCAGTTTCCTGAAACTCAAGAGTATTCTTGTTTTCTCATGCAATTGATATTAATGCTAAAGTTCATAAACTGGTATTTGGAACATTTTTCATTCTCTCAGCAATTCACAGCTTTGAGAGTGTTTTAAGAGCATCAACACTGGCATTAGGAAAATGCTGACATTGTTTGAGGGACTCAGCGGGTGTCTGGCTTAAAATCCTGAGCTGACAAGCAGGAATTCTTTGGGCTGAAGCACAGAATTCTTTGAGGAAATACAGCAAAACTTATCTGGGCTAATTATATATTTAGGAACTTAGGGTAAAAGCTTGTAAGAAACTGTAAAAGTTGCATCCACCAACAGTTGGCTTTATCATGCCCTAACTTGCTGAAGACAATTAGAAATAAATTAGAGATGACAGCCTTAACCCTTTGTTGACCCCACAGTCATGAAAGACTGCATACAATAAATTCACCCCAGAATAGACACGTTAACTTTGATTTTAAAATGAGAAAAATAGGACTTCATTTTCCTTGGCTCCTGACAAACTTGAAGCATTTGATCCTTTCATGAGGTCATAGATGGCTTTCCTCTAGAGAGAGCCAGGAAATTCCTCTAGTGCCTAGAAGAATTTTACTAAGAAGTGGCATAAAATATTCCTTTACAAATCTTCGTTTCTGGTATGGAGTGACGGGAAAATGAACCTTGACATCCAACAAATCCCCTTTGTGTACCAATAATCCTCACATACAGTTGTAAAAAAGTAGGAAGCAAGATCAATTGTGGTTCTTTAAGTGAACTGATCTGTATATGGATTTGGGACCAGGGTGAGACACTTTCGATTTTGGAGTACAAAGTCAAGAACATTTCATAATTACATTTTCTCAATCTACTCTCCCTCAAATCAAAAGAACTTATAACTCTTTTTTTTTTTTTTCCCTTCCCATGTAGAATCCATCTAGAGCTATGAGCATACAGGCTTACTGAATGCTTTCCAAACTCCAGGAACCAGGCCAGGTGTTCTGCATCTGTTTGCTTCTTTATTGTCATCAACAGCCTTAGGGGTTAGGTACACAGCACTTTGAAAAAATGGTGTTTTAGTCCATTTTGTGCTACCATAACAGAATGCATGAGTTTGTGTGATTTATAAAGAATGAAAATTTATTGGATCATGTTTCTGGAGGCTGGGAAATCTAAGACAGAAGGGCTGGCTCACTCTGGACTAGTATTATCAGTTTGCAGAAAGTTTGCATAGTTCACTTGACTCATGTAAGTGAAGGAGCTGGGGTTGGTTCTAAGAAGTTGGCTCCAGAGCTTGTGCTTTTAAACAAACTATAGGCTCCTTCAATGTCTGTGCTGACCACTGCACCCCCTCCTTACCCTGGCCTGTCTTGGTCCACAAGGCTGGCCTGTGTGGTTGGCATCAATGGGTTTCTTTGACCTTTAGTTTGTTGTCAACTTAGGCCAGTTGGGGGTAAGTGGAGATGAGGGAGAAGAGGAAAAGGAGATCGAAGTACTTACTGGTCCCTCCCTCCACGGTTACCGCAGATAGAACTAGGTCACAGCATCTCTCAAGTGGCCTTTCCATTAAACTGTCTCTCTCGTTTTGAGTAATCCTTCCTTTTCCTGTTCCTTCAATCCCCGAGACACCCTAGTTATTGTGCAATTCCTCATGGTCCCTGATACCATACCCACCACACCTTTGCAAATGATCATTTCATTAAACTTCTCTGAATGCTGCAATTTGAGAGTGACATTTGTTTTCGGATAGGACCCTCATCTGCACAAAGTCCACATACCTGCAAACCCCCCAGTGCCCACTCATATGTTTTCAATGAACTTCATTCAAACCAAGAGAAATAGCAAAGAAATGTCCCATTGCTTCAAGTCCCTCTACACAGTGTGCTACACTTTTACATGTTGGAAGTCCCCCCTTATTTTGCATAAGAAAGTCTTCTGCGCCCTGTATAACACATGGATCTCATTGCCTCGGATGTCATAGACAATGACATTCAGGATATTTTGAGCCCTTCCTTCTTCTCGGCTCCCCTGAGACATAGATTAAAACTGTCATCTTCAATTAACAAAGAAGCCAGATACAGCATAAAGCGTGACTTTCTCAAGGTCACTACAAGTTGATGACCAGGGCAACATTCAAGCTCTGACTTCCTGAATCTCCCATCAATTTCTTAGACTTCTGCAGAAACCCTATAGTGTATTCATTTTTCTGCCTGGTACAATTAGTGTATGAGATGAGCTACCCGGAAAATATGAATAATAACTAAAATTTGATTTCCATCCCTCTTTATTGGGGAATTGAAAAACAGATTGAGGAAGCCCTAGTTCTGAGTTTGTTGTGTGTGCAGATGGTGTGGGAAATTGGTGGTGCACCGGGCAACCCACTGAGACTTTTCAGGAAGCTCTTGCCTTTCCCTTCTCCCAGCTCCTCTGTTCCACCATAGGGTAAAATTTCCTATGGCCTCGAATAGCAGCATGTGATGTTGCAATATACTAATTTATAAGTGCCAGATTTTCAACTTCTAAATCACTCTGGGTATTAATTGCATCTTAAGTATATCCATTTAATTTTTCTAAAAGCTGTTTTACTTGATTCCTGGGTATTGCTTGAGGTTTGGCACATGTCCTGCTCTATTGAATCCTCCAGAGACTCATGGTCCTCCTGCCCCTCTCATGAGCCTTAGTGGATGTTGAAGGCAAATGTCCATCACTTGTTTGCATGTTCCATCAAGTGTTCCCATTTGTAGCCTTCTTCCTGTCCTGGCCTGCTGTCAGATGGTGAAGGCTAGAGAGACAGCTGTCTCGTTGAAGAGTTTCTACGATCAAGGAGAGCCCAACAGTGTCCTTCGATGACAGCAACTGAGATTGTTTGTTTCTATAATCCAGAGATAACAAGATGCTTGACCAAATATCATGAGTTAGGAGCCACTGTAAACAAGATACACAATGCTGCTGCCTTTCCTCTTGTCTCTGCTGATGGAGGATGGGGAAAGGGAGAAAGGCAGACACCTGACATGGGTCTGTAGAATCTTTTCAAATCTCACTTGGCTGAGTGGTTATAGTCTCCGGTCTGGACAGACCATCCAGAAAAATCGCAAGTAAGAAATATACTTCTGTCTGATTTAAATTTTCACATTTTTCGTTATGCAAAAATTTAAATATATAGCAAAGAGGAAGATTTTTGTAGGGAACACCCATGTTAGGGGTGGAATTGTGTCCCCCTGAAATGTATGTTCAAGTTCTAAACTCCCGCTAAGACAGAATAAGAGTATTTAGAGATAGGGTCTTTAAAGAGATATTAAGGTTAAATGAGATTATTAGGGTGGGCCTAATATAAGACTGGGCTCCTTGTGGAAGAGGAAGTTAAGAGATTTGCACAAAAGGAAGACTACATGAAAACACAGGGTGAGAAAATCATCCACAAGTCAAGGAGAGAGGCCTCAGAAGAAACCAAGCCTGCAGACAGCTTGACCATGGTCTTCCAGCCTCCCAAACTATGAGATGAAATTTTAAATACCTGCCATTTAAGTCCCTCAAGCTAGGGGACTTTGTTATGGCAGCCCTGGGAAACTACTACAAGCCATCTATCCATCACAGGGACTTTAGCATGTTACTATCCTAGCTTCATTATGTAGCTACTCATCCATCCATCTCTCTGACATTCATAAGTCCTTAAATTTTATCTCTTATTTGTTTTTAATCTCTGGACCCTAAAGGATTCAGAGCAAAATGATAGTTCTCCTTTGGGGAATAACCAGTGTTTAGTTAATTGGGGCATCATTAATATGATCAAAAGTATAAATTAGCTTGTATAACTATATTAACGAAAATATAACACATTGTAAAACATAACACATTGTAAAGACTTGTCTTCTTGGGTATAAAATAATTCTTGTAGAAAGACCAGCACATTTGGGCACTGGTACCTTTTGACTGAATCCCAAGCTAAAGAATTTTCCCTGAGAGGGAGGAAGTGGAAGAGTTTCTGCTGAGTGTAGCTCTGTGGTCAAGGGCCAAGAGGAAGGATGGGCAGAGAGAGGAGTTCCCAGGATTCAGGTGGAAGAGCACAACCCAAGACCTCAAGTCCTGGAGTCTGGGCAGAGCCCCACTTATAAGGGTGAGAAGCAGACTCCTTTGCAGGGAGCAGAGAAATACCCAGGCCTCAAAAGGCACAATAAGAATGTCCCCTCACTGTCACAGAGAACTGCCTGGCACCAAAGTCCCTGAAGCAGGCTAGCTGGAAAGATAACCTTGAACTGAGCTCTCCTGCTTAGGATTCAGGCTAACTTGGTACACAAGTAGGTGGTCTTCCCCAGAACCTGGGTTTAGGACAACCAGGTGAAGCACTGCTGACCCTCCAGGGGACAAGCTTCCCTGACCCTCCAGGGAAGATGCGGAAGGGAGAGATTCCTTCCATTTCTTCTTTTGAAAGAGACTCAGTTTGATGTCTTTGTAATCTTTCTTTCTTGATGCATCTGCACTTGACGTTAAAAGTGTGCTCATTATTGATAGCAGTGATAATCATGCATTTCTGCTGCCTGATTAATTGTATGCCTGAGGAAGGAATAATGAATGAGTTTTGTTCTTTTCCTTTTTAAATGGAGAGGGTGGGTCTAAATTCTAATTATGTGCCTCACGGATCTTTCCATAATGGCAGTGTCTTCTGCACCCCTTCTGTTGACCCTTTCCCGCCCATTCAGTGTCTCTGCACTTTGGATTTCACCTGCTGCTTGGTTGCAAATGCTTCTGAGACAGACCTAGTCTAATTCTTACTGCTTGATCCAGCAACCCTCTAGGAATCCTTCCCCTGCTTGATTCCCAATAGGACCTTAAGAAAAATGTGTTGAATAAAGAGCTCAGCACAAGCATTTCTGTTTGTCTTTGGTGGGAATCAATATCTGAAGCTTAAAGAAGCCAAACTCAGAAAGTCAAGTTTTCTCTCATATGTAGAAGCGAGGGACGAAAAATGAAAAGAGAGGTGAATGTTTGTGAGGGATCTCATGAAAATCAAAGGCAGATCATTAGTGTAGAGACAAAGGACAGAGGGAGGAAAGAAGAGAAGTAATGAGAGGTTAAAATTGATGGTGATTGTTATATTGTGTGCATGCATGAGTATGTATCAAAGGGTACCACCATTATGTATGATTATAGTGTGCCAACAAAAAAGATGGAAAAAATACCTGATGCTTCCCTTATCTCCTGGTAATCTGTCACTTGTAAGTCAGGGATCTGTGGTCTCTGTGGGAGAAGACACATAATCAAATGATCCCAGTGTATCCCTGGGCAGGTGACCATGGTCAGTCAGTACTCCCCTCTGTGACCAGAGCCTATTCTCTGAATGTCTCTGTCTCCACCTCTCTGTTTCATAAGGCTCCATCCTTCCATGCCTAGCTTGACTCTCACATTGCCTAGAACCTGTCCTCCTGCTCAACCCACAACATCCAAGAACAAACATCCAATTTCTGTCCATTTAATAATAAATATAAATATATGTGTAATTTTTTTCATCTTTCATACATATATATTTAAGGGAGGGTCTTGCTATGCTGCCCAGGTTGACTTCAAATTCTTGGGCTCAAGCAGGATGATCCTGCTCCTGCCTCAGACTCCCGAGTAGCTGGCACTACAGGTACACATCGCCACACCTGGCTTTGCCTTCAATATCTGTACCCTTGGCATTTTCATTTCAAGTGTGGAATAATGTTATTGTTAATCCTGCAACAGATATGCTCCATTTTACAGACCGGGGGCACCTGTCAGTTCACATTATACTTATTACCCAAATGTAACGCTTAGGATGCCACCTTGCCAAGCCCAAGAGAAGGTTCCTCCCTTGACCCCCCCTGTGTGCTACACAATCTCGGAGATCAGTTATGGTCTCTAGTGTCCTCCTGAGAGAAAACCGGAGCATCCGCTAGAGCAGACTCTCCCAAAGGCCTTGTCTAGTGCAGGCTCCAACATGGTAGCAGGGAGGCCAGAGATTCTGTCTTCCAGGAGGGGTTGTGAGGAGGCCCTGTCCTGCTAGGCTGAGCATCCGCATCCATTGCTGGGCTGTGCTGTCTTGTCCCTGAAGTCCAGTTTTCTGTCACCACGGGGCTTTCCTACCCATGAAGCATTTTCAGGTGGCAGAGGTCTGCACTGCTGTCACTGGCCTGCGAGGGGCTTCTCAAGGCTCTGTCCAAACAAAGCCTCTAGCCCACAAGGACTCTGGTTACCACGTGACACCAAGGACTTATTCTCCATGAAGGTAGTTTTGTAATTAAGCAGCATTTTCAAACTGAGTGTGCATGTGTGCGCATGTGCACACACACACACACACACACACACACGCTTCCCTCAAGGAAAGCTCCCAGCATTCCCAGCATTGTCACAGGCTGTAAGCAGAATGAGTTTTTCTGTCCACAGTCCAGGCCCTGAGGTGGAGCCTCAGACCATTCTAGACTTTCCTTTCCTCTGGACAGGTAAACTTTGGGGCTCCCTGCTGTCCTTGGATGCCAGATTTCTTTTATGGGGTCACTTTGCTTCACCAGAGGTGTGATGATAATGTTGAATTTTAAGGATTGGGAGGTTGGGGGTGAATCCCCTTCCTCTCAGTGAGGTTCCATGGCTCTCGTGTGTTTGCCCACAACATCCCACCCAGAAACTTTTGAACAGAGGATGGAAGAGGATAGTTTTCCTAAACACACAAGGGATTCTGATTATGCTTTTTTCTTGGAATAGTAGGTGTCCACTTATCCTATTTATTCTCTGTATCCATGTAATAGGAATCTCTCTCTCTCTCTCTCTCTCTCTCTCTCTCTCTCTCTCTCTCTCTCTCTCACACACACACACACACACACACACAGTAAGGGAGAATTTCTCTAGATCTCTATGGTACCATTTGGTAGCTATGGTCACATCTGCCATTGTGGTTAGTTACAGTGAGCTAACCATGGTATGGTAAGATACAAGCAGTATTTTCAACATTTAGTAAAGGAAGAAAAAAAAACTTTCAAAAATAATATAAAGCATCTCAATAATTTATATATGTAAATTATTTTTATATTTGTTATACGTTGATATAAGGGGAAAAACGTTTCTCCTACCTCTTATACTCAGTGTCTGGGGTCTGCGAATTAAACAGACAAAACCTACAACAACAACAACAAAAACCAGGAGAAAAGGCATACACATTTTATTGATGCTAGTTTTTTATCTTCTTAGGGACTTCACTGAAAAGGAATTAAAATCTGAAGAAGCAGTCAGATCTGGGGGGTTTAGATGGCATTTTAACTGAAAGTGATAAGTTATAAAGAAGTGACCAGACAGAAAAAAGGAAGCTGGGGCTTCTAGGGCTGATAAGAAATTAGGAAACACAAAATGTGGATGTGTAACCGATGTGATTCTGCAATCTGTATTTGGGGTAAAAATGGGAGTTCATAACCCACTTGAATCTAATGTATGAAATATGATATGTCAAGAGCTTTGTAATGTTTTGAACAACCAATAAAAAATAAATAAATAAATAAAGAAATTAGGAAACACAGGGGAGAGACCAGTGGAATGTAAGGGTTATTTAGTAAGATGTGTTTATGCAGACCCATCTTGGTCCTGGCTTGCTGTCTCAGGGATAAAGGTCACTGCCTTTAGAAAGGGGGGATATTTACACCCTGCTTTTAGGTGGAAATGTGGAGAGCAGAGAGCTCTCTGTCTGCAGTTTCTCTCAGCTCCAATCAGTCAATGTGCTGATGAATTGTGACACGTTTGGAATGGCACATCCTAATTCTTTTTTCTTGAAATGACTCTATTTTGGATGCATCAAGTTGAAGAAGATATATTATAAAAGTGATTTCACCTGTTTGTCTTTATTTTTTAATGAGCTAATAGCAAATTTAAAATTAGCTCTGAGGTTCATGTTCTACTTCCATTGCACAGAGTTCCTCTAGGGAGAAAATAGTTATTTATTACACAAATTATTTTGATGTATCCTTAGGGGAATGAGACACGAATCTCAAAAGGCCATGCTGAGCAAATGAAGCCTTTTAAAGAAAAAGGCCACAGAACAAGGTCTGAAAAAAGAGAGAGAGGGTGGCAAACCCCAGGGCTGGAGAGCTACCTTACGGGCTCAGCATGGAGCCCAAATTGACAGGAAGAGCAGAGGCCATTTCTTAAAAGTAGGAATGCGTGATATTCAATTATGTTGCTTTCTAGTTAGGAGATATGAAGCTTCTTTGTTGTTCTTGAATTTTGGAGATGTCTGCTCAGAGGTTTTCAAGGAAAATCAAAGGCAAGGGGCTAGTTCTAGCCTTCTCTGGTGCAGAGTTATATCACAGGTATTAAGGAGTGGATGGGAATTCATCTGAAGCAGGAAATTCAAGTCAGAGGTCTGAGGGACAATGTCAGTCTCTAGAAATGCAGAATTCTTCAGAAGACAAATTTGTGGGGGAATTCACAGGATGGGCATATGGGATCCTGCAAAAGGGGCAAATTTACAAAAAGGTTGTCATTCCCGGGGCAGTGGAGGCTCTACCAAAGGACACAGGGTGATCCCAAACCCTTCATTATGAAAATTTGCAAATATTCAGCAAAGTTGAAGTCATTTCACAATGAATACACGGGACCTAGATTCTACCACTAATCTTTTACATTATTTAAAAAAAATTATTCATGAATTTGTCTGTCAAATCCTCCATCTAGTCATCAATCCAACTTATTTCCAATGCATTTAAATCCCACAATTCATAGAGTTCCTCTAAATACTTTAGTATACATGTTGAAGAGGATCAAGATATGCCTCTCCAAAATATGCCACTTTAGCCTTAGGGTTATTTTTAGCCAAAGGTCACTGAGAATCATGAGATGCAGTACAAGTTTTCTTCCCTTCCCTTTGTAGCCTACATGTGCCTTTGTGAAGGTGTTCCTCTTTCTCACATCAGGAAGAGAGGAGCAACTCTTTTCAATGGAGACTGAGTTTGCGTAACAAACTTACTAAAATTATCTTATTGGAAGAATGAGTTCTCCTCAGGTTTCCTAGTCACTTTTCCATGATTTATCACTGCTATAAGTCCAAACCCCCTTTTCTTCGTTGAAGTACTATATACAAGTTCCTTAATTTAACCACTTCTTTAAGCTTCTCTCATTTTCTGAGAATACCTATGAAACAATAATAATAATAAAATCTGTATTCCATGTAAAATATTAATAACATTTACATCCCTTTCCTCTGCTAATCTGTCTTTGGTCAGTCAAATTTGCAGGTGCCCAGCAAGGAAACTAAGAGGCCAGAGGAAATTTCTCTCCCCTCATTACTTAGAGTCTACTATAGTGAAAATTTACATAAAAAGAATGTGTTCTTTTTACAAAACTGTGCAACTGTATAACCCAAACACTTATACCTGGATGCAGGTAGTGCACACCTGTAATTACAGTTACACAAGATGCTGAAGGAAGAGAATCCCAGTTTAGACAACCCAGCAAGGCAGTGTCTCAAGAAACAAAATAAAACAAACAAAAAAAGGAAACCTATTCTAGTAGTTAGTGAGATTATTTGTTGCTCTGACCAAAGGACCAGACACAAGCAATTTTTAGAGGAGGAGAAGTTTACTTGGTGCTCACAGTTTCCGAGGTCTCCGTTGGTAAACGGACGACTCCATTACTGTGAGCTGGAGGTGAGGCAGACATCATGTTGGATAGGCATGGTGGAAAAAAGCAACTTTATGCACTGATTAGGTTACAAGTTTCATAATATAATTATTTCACTGTGAATGTTCTTGCATTGTCTCACACATGAGCTTTTGGGGGACACCACATATCCAAACCATAATATTCTGCCCTGGCCCCCAAAAGCTTATGCCCATTTTACAATGAAAAATACATTTAATCTATTTCCAAGAGTCCTCATACTCTTAACAGTTTCAATATTACCCCAAAGTCCAAATCCCAAATCTCCTGAGGCTCAAGGCAGATTCTCAGCATGCACCTCTGTAAAAAATAAAAAGCAAGTTATATATATCCAATATGTAATGGCACAGAGTATGCATTTCCATTCCAAAATGGAGACCTAGGGGCCCAGAGGGAAGGGATGGGACCAAAGCAAGACTGAAATCCAGTTAGGCAAATAAGTTTTGTGGCTCCATGTCCACCAAGGAGGCACATGGAATCATTATGTTCTCTCCAAAGGGTTTGTATAGCTCCACCCCTTTCCTTGCCTTTTCAGAGGCAGCCCACAGGGATTCTGATCCTATTGAACCTTGCCTGGTCTCCAAGGTCTTCCTTTGAGATCTCCTTGGAAGCCTCCATGACCCCCTAACTACAGTATCCTATAGTTCTGCAGAGCCAGAACCACACGGTTGATGCCAAGGTCTGATGCCATCTTTACCAGTAGTCAAACTTCCTTGAAACCCTGGTTGCAGCAGCATCTGTGCTTGACAGATAAACCTGGTGAAAAAACTGCTCAGTTCCCTGTGCACACCAGGTATACCCATGGTCTCTTCTCAGGGGAAATTTTACTTTTGCACTCTTGAGCCTGAGATGGGTATAGTCTTGACAATTCCTGAAATGCCATCAAACCTTTTTTTTTTTTTATTGTTTCTGGGTAAAGTTTTTAGATCTCTTTACTAGCTGTAGTGTCTTTAACAACCTCAACTTTTTTTTTTTTTTTTGGGTACTGGGATTTGAACTCAGGGGCACAAAACCACTGAGGTACATCCCCAGCCCTATTTTGCATTTTTTTTAAATTTAGAGACAGGGTCTCACTGAGTTGCTTCGTGCCTCACCGTTGCTGAGGCTGGCTTTTGAACTCGAGATCATCCTGTCTCAGCAACCAGGGCAGCTGGGATAATAGGTGTGTGCCACTGCACCCAGCCACAACTTCCTTAATAGCCATATTAACTCTCCTCTGGCCAAACTGCAGGTTTTTCCACATCTTTCTGCCCTGCTTTCTGTTCCCGATTATCATAGTAAACTTGGCTAAAAAGAGCCAGCATTATCCACGTAGTGGCCTGAATGCTGTGCTGCTTTAAACTTTCTTCCACCAGATTATTTGTCCATCACTTTTAAATTCAGCCTCACAGAAAGTCTCATGGGCAAAATGTAGACAACTTCTTTGCCAGAACATAGCATGAATGGCTTCTAATCAATTTTCAAGAGATTTCTCCTCCTGTGAAACAGCATGAGCCCAGTCTTTACTGTCCATAGTCTTATCAAGTCTTCCAAACTCCCACCAGAATTGCCCAGTAAGCTCTACTTACAATGTTCCAAATATTTTCCAGTTTGCATCTCTAAACTTTTCAAAATTTCTCCCCCTGCAAACTGGTTCCAAAGGCTTTTGAACCACATACATGGTTAGGTTAGTTACAAAAATGACCCCTCCCCCTCCACTTCTTGGTACAGTGAATTCACACTGTCTACATTACCAATTATTAGTCTTTTTGTACCCTTCTCAGGTATCCTTCTCAGGTATCAGTCAGTTTTTTTTTTTTTGTTGTTGTTGTTGTTTGAATGTTTTGTTGCTATGACCAAAAGACCTGGTAAGAACAATTTTGGAGGAAGAAAAGTTTATTTGGCTCATGGGTTCAGTGGTCTCAGTCCATAGACAGATGACTCCACATCTCTGGGCCCAATGTGAGGCAGAATATCATGGCAGAAGGATGTGGTAAAGAAAAGAAGATCAGGGTATGGTAGAAATAGAGAGAAAGTTTGCCTCTATCAAAACTTCTCACTGAGGACAAAATATAAACCCAAAAGCACATCCCCAGTGACCTACCTCCTCTGACCACATCCTATTTGCTTACAGTTACCACCTAGTTAAGCCAGCAGTGTGTTAATACACTAATTAGTTACAAAATTCACAATCTAATCATTTCACCTCTGAACATTCTTGCATGGTCCCACACATGAGCTTTGGGGAGACATTCAAACCATGACATATGGTTTCAGTTATCTGTGGTGAACTGTGGTTTGAATGTATTAAGTGGAAAATTCCCCCCCCCCCAAAAAAAAATAAATAAATGGATGGATTTTAAATTACACATGGCTGCTTCTGTGTGTAAATCCTCACTTTGTCTAGTGAATCCACACTTTCTACATTACTCACTTATCAGTCTTTTGGTATCCTTCTCAGGTATCAGACCACCTGTCATGGTATCATGGTACTTATATTCAAGTTATTCTTATTTTACTTGAAAATGGCCCCAAATCACAAGAGTAGTGATTCTGGTAATTTTATTATAGTATATTGTTATATTTTATTATTGGTTATTATTAACTCATACTATGCCTGATTTATAAAAGTAAAATTTATCATAGATATATATGCCCAGGAAAAAATTAAAATGTATATTTTATATATGTCTGTACATTCCATGTTTTTCAGACACACCCTGGGAATCTTGGTACTATTTCCTGAAGATAAGGGGAGGACTAATGAACTTTATTATAATTCTAGGAGTTTCATTCAAAAAAAAAAAAAAAAACCAATGGAGTGCACAAGATTTAAGAGTATGCATTTTATAAAGAGTATCATCTTTGTTAAACTTTAACACTTTACTTGAAGAAATAATGTTGTTTTAAAGAATCTTGAAAATTGGCTCCTGGGAAGTTGGTAAATGATTTCTTTCTTTTTCTTTTGTGCCTTCATATGAAGTACCCAAGCATTATTCCTATAAGCTGTAAATTCTAACAGAAAACAAATTCACACATATTTATTAACTTTCCTTAATTCTCAGCATCCCTTGTTAATCCCTCAAAAACCATTCCTTCTTGACATGAAGGTAATGGCAAGAACAGAGACATGTGTTACAGCTTCATTACAACTGTGTGCCATGCCTCCAGTCCCTCCCAAGGGCCACCACTGAGTTAGGTAATAGCACTCAGTTATAGAGCGTGGAGGTGGGGGACCAAAGAGCCCCAGGAAAGAAGGAGGAGAAGATGAAATAAAATGGGGAAATCAGTGAGCCAGAAAACAGGGAAGGCTTCTTACCAGTCTGCAGCTCAGAGCAGCAGCAGATGAGAGAATTCACATGGTAGGGCTGTGATCTATGGGGTTGTCTGTGCCAGAGCCCAGGAGGAATGGCTGAGAAGGACATGGCACCCTCCACTGCTTGGATCCATCTTCTTTTGAGAGAGTGGACCAGCTCATCACTTAAGGAGGAAGCTGAAATTGTCTAGATGGAGTTTGCCTCTATCAAAACTTACATTGAGTAGCAGTTTTTGGAGGTGAGACAGTCAAGAAGGATTAGTGTCTTTTTCTTTTCATAAGACTATTAGTTCTACCAGAGATACATTGTTTTTACAAGACAAGGTTGTTATAAAATGGATCAGTTTCTTTGTACCCTCCCTCTCTTTCATCCATGTCTTTCCATTTCCCACCATGAAGTCCTCACTAGACACCTAGCAGAAAATGGTAGTATGCTCTTGGGCTTCCAGAACCATGAGGCAAATAGAATCTCTTTCCTTTATAAGTTACCCAGTTTCAGGTGTTCTGCTATAGCAACTGAAAATGGAGTAAGACAAGAGTACATTAGATATAGTTAGTGAATGTGGTAGTGAGATTGCAGAAATTAAGTACAAACCATTGCATGATCTTCTTTGTTGAATTCTCCTGTGTTGAAGTTCAAGGAAGAAACCATCCAGCTGATGTACCAGAGGTATACTAAAGCCACATGATATGAATGTTGGCTGATAAATTATGAAAGAGTTCTATCATTTTTTTAATCAATAAACAAGCATTGTTTGAATGCCTCTCCAATGCCAGGTTTAGAACAATGTTTTTCCAAATTATTAAACAGAAGGGAAGCAAGGAGAAAAGCAGGGAAACCAGTTAGTATGTTACTTCAATACTCCTCCAAAGGGAGGCTGGTAGCTTATGATAGTGATGATCTTCAGGATTTAACACAGGTAGAAGATCAATCCCAATTATGTATGGATTGGATATGAGGGTGAAAGAGAAAAGTCAAAGACACTTCATTGTTCTACTCAGCAAATAGAAGAGAAACTCTGTATTTATCAAGATGGGAAGTCTATGGGAGGGTTTAGGGAACATGATTACAAGCTCAATCTTGGACCTATTAACTTTGAGATATCCATTAAATGTTGAAGTAAGCACCATCCAAGTATGCTGTCAAGAAAGCATTACAAGTCCAGAATCCAGAGGCTGAAGAAACTATTTAGTTAATTTTAATATTTAGATAAAATTTCATTCTAGGAAACTGTATATGAAGCCATAATAATTTACATAAATTTTTATTAAAAGTTGTATTTGGAACGTCTATTATTTGAAATGTCTGTTAAGTAGGTCCAGAAGAAAATGGAAAGGGCACAGTAACTTAAAAAAAAATCATTACCCAAGGGATAATAAAGATGGAATTCATAACTGAGCTCCTGAAAGAGATGGGTGGAGGTGTGAGAGACTGGAGACGGGAAACACCTCACCTAATGACACATGGCCTTACTTGTGTCTGTGCCCCTAATGTGTGTTGGAGTGCCTGAAACCTAGTAGATGCCCATGCAGCATCTAATATGAATGAATGGGTGAATGAAGGCTTGTTGGACAGGTAGTCAGGTTTCCTAGGCATGGTGCTGAGGTGACAGGAGCATTGTAATTGCTGTGATTGGGTATCTGTGGGTCTTTTTTCCCACACTGGCTAGTTTCTTGGATTTTTATGGCCACTCCTTCAGAGATGACTCCTTGCCTTTCTTACTTCTAGTGTGAACATTAGCCCTACTATCTACTTTGTTTTTTTCCCCTTGTAACAGGGATTCGTGGATGAGTGCTCAGGAATCATCAGGCTGAGAAAGAGAAGAGTGCATAAATCAAACAGGCCCTGGGAAACCTCAGGGGGAAGGTGGTGTAGTACAGTCTTATTTCTATAGTCACCTCCTTTTATTTTTCAGCTGAAGTTCTTGGTGAAGAATACCAATGAGCTGAGGCACACTACTAATTTGCCAGATCAACATAACCTCTAGGGAGAAATGAAAAAAAAATCATTCCTATTAACTCCAGTATTGGGATAATTTGAATCTCTCTTCTAAGACATCTTGTCTCTTTTTTGGTTAATTACTGAGGAAGCCTTATTTTCTTTTTAAATTAAGCCCTGAGATGCCTTTAATTCAACTGGGCTGCTACCGAAGTGCAGTTTTCATGGGAAAGAATTAAGAATCTTTCTTTTGAGCAGGGGCAGATTCTCTAAAGGTCAGCAGGGAAATAAAGAAAGTGACCCCTGCTTGTTGAGTGTTGGCTGCCTGCAGTTTACCAAGGTTCATTCATTCAGCACTACAACCTGAAAAGTCGGTGCTAGGAGTATGCTCTCACTCTAACAATGAAAGAGTCTGAAGGGGCTTCAGCAGTACCCTGCTAATGCTCTCATGGTGTTGGAAGTGTCCCCTGCACTGGTACTGTTGAAACAGGATTGGGAAATAAATCCATCATCACAGTAGCCAGTGCAGACAGGCTCGCTAGTTGGACATCTCATTTGTCATGGCACTCATATTAGGACTTTGGTTCCCTGGGCTGCAGACAAACTAGACAGCCATGAGTCCTTCTGAGGCACCAGGCATTGGCCAGACATCTGTCCTCTGCTCCATTCACAGTGTGGCATATGGATGTTCTCTTTCTCTTCTTTTTTCCTTCCTCCCTCCCTCCCTCTCTCTCCCTCCCTCCCTCTCTCTCCCTCCCTCCCTCCTTTCCTTCCTCTAGAGAGAGTATTCCCTAGAAGCAGGAGCCGTAGTTTTCTTTCTACCAGGTTGCTCTTCTCCTAACTCTCCTCAGGGTGCTTTCTCACTGTGTTCTCTTATTTCTCCTGGACTCATGCTATTGACCACCATGAGGTTAGCGAGAATGAGAGAACCAGAGACAGTCCACGGAACAACTACTGTTTGTTCACACATATTTACATTTCTCCTGTAAGATGTCCAAAGAGCACAGACTTTGCCTTCCCCTCCTTTAAGAGACTAATACCTAGTACATGGTTCAAGCTCTATTTTTTTTTAATATAAATACATCACAAAAGAATCCACTTAAAAATTTTTTTGGTCTGTTCAATGTTGATGATTATTTTCTTTTGCCGATGTTTTCCTCCTCATTGTGATTGATGAAAACCAATATCCTACTAAGAATTATTTTAAGTTAATAGAGTAAATGATCAAAACTTAGAATTTTAATTGGGATACATTTCATAACTGGCAAATAAAATCTTCTCAGAAATTTAAGTATTTTTCTCCTCTCTTTATAAGTTGTGACTTTTCTTATTAGACACGTATATATGCAGCTAGTGCTCATATGAATGCAAAGCTTGTTCTTATAATTATATATTACAGTCAAAGTGATTAATGAAGTACGTGGAGAGAACACCAAGAACAATGCTATTTCATAATAAAGAATAAAGTTGCTCAACTTTTCCTACAGAAAAGTTCTGATGAATAAAATTTTGGCAATAAGTGACACTGAGACTCTACTATGAGACTTACTTTAAATCTCAACATGCTACAATAAGCGCTCATTGTGTACCCTTTGTATGCTGGGCAGTGAAGAAACAAAGTTAATGAAACAATCCCATAATGGATACTTAGATCATTTGTTGAAGGGGCAGCATAAAAGAAAAAACATAACCAAACACAGATCTTTTGGAAACATGGCCAGGGCAGAGGGATTGTTTTAATCCATTTAATCCACTATAATAAAATACCACAAACTGGGTGGTTTACAAACAATAGAAACTTCTTTCCCACGGTTCTTGAGGCTGGGAAATCCAAGATTAAGGTATTGGCAGATTCACTGTCTGGTGAGGGTCCACTTCTTGCTTCAGAGATGTCCCTTTCTCACTGTGTTCTCCTGTGGTGGGAGGGGTGAGGTCTCTGGTCTCTTTTATAAAGGCACAACGTCATTCATGAGAACTCTGTACCTCCCAAAGACCCCTCCTTCTAATACTACCGTGTTGATGATGAGGATTTCAAACCACGGATTTTGGGGGATATAGACATTCAGATTATAGCAGATATTTATATACAAATAAAGGATCCAGTTGTAATTTCCTTCTACTATCCAGCTTTGTAAGAGTTGGAAGCTAATTCTCCAGAGGCAGGACTCTTTTCAAGTGCTTTTTAGAAACACAGGGAAAGAAAATTGACATTTATTGCATAGACAGGCAAGTAGCTCACAGTGTTAGTGCTAATGATCACACAGAGGCTTATAAGCAATACCATTCCTTGGCTCCTCCACCAGGGATTTAATTCAGGAGTCTGGAAAGGTGGCCTAGGTACCTGTGTCATGATGTGGGTGGCCTGAGGACCCTGTGCAAAACACTTTGGTAGATACTTTCAAATACATTGGCAGATACCCTAGAGGAGACAAGAGAAATGAATACGAAGCAAACCTTCTCTTACAGAGCTCTGGGGAGTATGGCTAAGAATGCGGATGTGGCTTTTCATGACAAGCTAGATAGATATTTTTTGGTCTCAGACTTCTGTATCTGGCAGTTTGTGGAACTGGGTGGTACTGAGAACCCTCACTCTTCAGAACGCCTTCAAATACTAGGTAAAGTATCCCTGGTCATTCACCTGATCTATCGATGTCTCCTATTGCTGTGTCACATTAGTGCAGCGTCCAACCTATTACTGTTTCCAAGCAGTTCTTATTTAGATACTTTAGAGATTCTGGCACTATCTACATGAGGCCTCTTTGCCTTACTTGGCTCATTTACTGACTGGATTGATTCCATCTGAGTTCTTACCTCTATATTGAACCTGCTTTGGCTTTGTTCCGGTTTCCAGCAAAGAGCATTTGTCAGGGTAGGTTTGAACCGAGAGACTGGCTCCTGATGCCCAGGGTCCCTCAGTTTAGTTATTTGCTTTTCAAACTGACTTTCCCCTGACCACTCCTTTAAGACCATTTATTTCAAAATCTAGTTTTCTCAGCTCCTCCTCTATTGCCAGGTGTCTACTGTATATGAAGAAATTATCAGAGGTGATCACTTCCTCACACCTGGCTGGGTCTGTCACAGGATCCTGACACAGGTGCCTTTTGCTTATAGTGTCCCCAAGGCCTCCTTGGGAATCACAGGTTCAAGTCCAGGCTTAGTCCTTGACCCAGAGCCTACCATCCAGGCTCTCAGCTAGTCTTCAATCACTCCACTCAGGCGCATGGAAGAGCATCCCTCATTTCACCCTTAGAAGGTGTTTACTCTCTCAGAAATCAAACCAAGAGGATTTTCAAATGAATATGTGCCTCTGTCAGATAACAACACAAATCTCAGTATTTACTGAATACCTCTGAAGGGATCCAGAATATGCTACCCACAAAATACCACTTTGGCATAAGGATTAGTTCGAGTTGAAGGCAATTGAGAACCATCAAATGCAGGAAAAGATCTCTGCCCTCCTCTTTCCTGCCTGAAACAGGGCATAAATTTACCATTGTGAAGGTGGCATAAATTACTTACTTCTCCTGTTCCAGAAGGAGAAGAGCAACCGTCATCACCAGAGACAAGAGAACCAGCCACCAGATGAGTCTGCCTTGCATTTGCATGAGTGAGCATCATTATTAACCCTCACCATCCTTTAATTTTCCTCCAGATACTTCCTAATCATGTTCCCATAATTTAATGTCCCCAGAAGCTCAAACCTTCTTTCCTTTTAGTTACTTCTCCATAATTTGTGATCGTTTGTTAAAATGGCACATTAGCCTTCAAATCTAACCTTCTTTGGGTTTTTTACTTCTCTTATGTGAAGCCCCCATGCGTGTAAAAAATGTAAAATTTAACATTAATAAATATTCAGTCTTTTCTCCTGTTAATCTTTTGTCAGGTGAATTCACACTCCCCAACTACTGAAACTAAGGAGGGAGAGAAAAAAGCTTTTTCTCTTTTACAGGTTTTCTGTGCCAGGCACTGTGCTCAATATGGGTGAGGCTTTTCTCATTCATTTCTCACAAGAACTATGTAGGGTAGTTATGTTATTATCCTCATATTACAACAGAGAACCTTGAGACTGTGTTTAACTGCTTTGCCTAAGGTCAAAGAGATAGTAAACGGAAGAAAATGGTTCCAAAAGAGCAATTTTAGGTACTGGAACATAAGAGGGTCATTTAAGTGGCGAAGGAAGCCTTATAAGTACTGGTAAAATTGTAATCGACTGCATATTCATGTTGGATGTTAACTAGTGGTTCAGCGAACCAGGAAGACAGAAGAGATGCTCGGTATGTTATTTAGGGCAATGTTAGTTGGGATAACAAATCAACCACCCCAACACACACTGGCTTAAAACCAACCTAAGTTTATTTCTTGCTCACATTACAGTTATGAGTAGTTTAGATTGTTGGGGAGCTTGGTGGAAGAGGCTTTTGCCCTCTTTGACTCTCAGAGTTGCCCTGGAGCATCACAATGAAGCACGGATGGGCCATCTGGGGAACTTGTATCCATCATCTCCAGTTCTGTTCCACTGACTCCAACTTATTGTCCCACCTAATTGTAAAATAAGTCAGAAAATATTGCCTAGCTAAGTTTCCAAAAGGCAGGATAGATCATGAAGTTTGGTGTGAAGAGATCTGTATCCCAGACCATTTTTCTGCACCCCAAATATCTGCTCATGTACTCATTCCTATTCAGAACACACTGACTCTCTTCCATCATGGATATAATTTAAAAATCTATCCAGCTGCTGCATCCAGATTAAATTCTCAGAAGTCCAGGTAATGTACAGGGCACCCTATCAGGCCTGATAGGGTGTGTGTTTGACCAACTAAAAGACAAGCTGTCCTCTTCCTACCCTGTCTGATCTCTCCCACCCACCACACTCACTTCCAGGAATGAAACAGGGATAAGAGAACCACAGTAAAACCCCTGCATTTGCAAAGGGAAGACTTTGATGCATACAGCAGTCACACATCCATAGCAATGAAGAAGGGTGATGTGAGACCCTATTCTGATATGGGGTAAGATTCCTTGACCAAATTCATGTTCTCCTGCGAAAGCTGATGATACCAAGATGAAATCCTTCTTGTCAGACCCAGGCGAAATTGGAGCTGGGAAGTAATGAAGTCACGGCTCATACCTATCTTTGGTAAGTATTTTCTCCAGAAATTTCTTTCTTCCTTTTTTTTTAAGAAGAGCAATTCTAATTTTTAAAAATATTTTTAGTTGTAGATGGACATAATACCTTTATTTTTGCATGGTGCTGGAGATCAAACCCAGTGCCTCACACATGCAAGGCGAGCGCTCTACCACTGAGCTACAACCCCAGCACTTTCAAGAGCTTCCTAAAGGCCCCCTGAAAGATGTTGTCCCACTCTACGCACACCCAAGTCTTCTCATGGTTGTCAGTTTTGTGGATCAAAGCTTATATTTAACATACTTTAAGACGGCAGCAATTCAGACAAGATGTTGGCAGAAAGGCATCTCCACCAATGAGCTCATGCCAACTCTCACCTAGCATCTCTAATATTACAGACAATGGGTCTTCGTTCTTAAAAAGCAAGATTCCAGCCTGGGGTTTCCAGGTGGCAGGTTTATATAGATGGCCTTGGAAACCTTCCCTGCTCATGTATTATGTACTGGGGGAAGTTCCTGCGATTTCCTGCCATGGCTTAGTGCATCTGTGCTGATGTCGCCACGTTGTAAAACTTCCCATCAGTACCCAAGTGAAACCCATGGGGTTTGGGGAGGTCAAAGCCATAGAGTAAATGATTTTACAATGAAACTGGGATCACCCAAATTATAGTGACTGGTGCTCAACTTCTCCAAATTTGAAAATCTCTTAAAATTATTTTTTTTTAGTTTTAAGAAGATGTATCTGACTGTGAAGGAAGTGGTTCATGGCCAGGATTTTCTATTACCTGAGAGAGAGTGATCTTTCACCACTCTAGATGGAGGGAGCCCTGTTCTCCCTCCACCATCCCCTGCTCCTGTCTACCTACCTACTCTAACATCTAAAACCAATATATCCAAGCACTTTATGCAAATCTCCCCACACCCCACTTTAAAGTTCTCCTTGTCCCATCCTCTTTGAATACACCCATAGTTTACTATAGTGCATACATTCCCATTGCCAAATAAGTATCATTATTCTTTGGGGAATGTCTCTCTGTTGCTCTCTAGATTGACATTCCTCTTTGGTCTAGAAGGAACTGCCCAGGCCATTAACTCCTGTGATTCCTTTTTTTTTTTTTTTTTTTTTGCTATGTTCACAGTTGAAAGGAACTTTATTAGGGTGTTAGGATATCCTTTTTGGGGACTGTGAACTTTAATAGCCACTTTCTGCTCATATAAGTTTTAGAAGTACAAAGATTTAATAAGGCTCAAACCATCAAAGGTTTTTGTTCTGGGGATTTTGGGTTGTTCTTGTTGATGCCAACTCTCACCTAGCATCTCTAATATTACAGACAATGGGTCATCTTGTTGGTCTAGCCTCTTTGGCAGGGCAATTCTCTCCAGTCTCTGCAGGCTTCCTTCTGATCCATGTGATTCCACTCTATTCTTTTTGAGGGACCCAAGACTTCTCCTAGATGTAATTAGCATTTTCCTTTCCAGACTCCACAGACCCTTGATCTGATACTAGCCACAGGGATGAGTCAGTTTTTATTTAACTAAAACAAACAAACAAACAAACAAACAAACAAAAAAACTGCATGGGTCACCAATGCTCAAAACACTTTTCAGTTATTTTTTAAAAAATACTTTTGGGGTCTTTATATATTTTAGTCCCAGGAGTCCTTAAATTTATGCACATCCTCTACTCCCCCATATTTCTGCTTGCAAACTGATCAGATACACCTAAATTCATCTCTTTCTTGTAATGCATTGTTAAACGCACTAGTTGAAAGCAGCACACACCATTATTCTGGCCCATTCCCAAACATTCCCTGGTACTGTAAGTACTGGGACTACTTTCTAAATCAGTTAATCAATACTTTCATAAAATGTTTTGACTTGCCATAAGGGAAGCTTTTCTTACCTGTGAAGTGAGGGGATGGAGGCTCTGCTTTCGGTGTGTGACTTCCTAGGATCACATGGCCTTTGCCATAGGTCCTGGAGGAGGGAAATGTGGAGAAGTACTTGTGGAAGGTTTGCTGGGGACAGGCTAGATGTGGTAGGTACCACCACTGCTCACATTGACCACAGACAACTTCAAAAGAGGCTGGGAGACGAAGTCTTACCGTGTCTCCTCAAGTCAAGGCCTGTGGAAAAGTATTCATGCCCGGTAACTTTCCAATCAACTACAGCTTGAGTTTCACTGCTAGAACCTATCCCTCTCCGTCACAGAATTCTCCCCACTCTTTGCCATTCCCCAATCAGGACATGTAATGCCTACTTCTTGTTCTCAGACATGTGAAGTAAAGTGATTTTTAATTTCCAGAGAACAGAGAAACCTAGATTTTGGAGAACATCTAACAATATCTACCATAGTAAGGAAAGAGAGGCTTGTTTTTAGCACCCTGGGATAGGATTAAAGATTTCTAATGATTTTTTTCCTCTCTAGAGCTTTGGCATTTTGTTTCTGTTGTTTTTCTTTGTGAGGCAAGGACTGGGAAGAGGAGGTTTATCTTCACCAAAGCATCTCACTCATACCCAGCTATTCCTCTATCCTTCTGCGGTATTGCCTACAACCGAAACGTGGGGAACTTAATAATCTACCAACCCACTCCTTTGGGAAAAGAATTACATATGTGACATTTGGGTGCAGGAGGTTTTTAATCCCATTTCTTCCTGTTAGAAACTCCAGGGTCAGTGGGCATTGTCGCTGTCCTGTTAACTTCCCTGGGCACTGTGGCAGCAGCACACTTAACTCTTTAGCAGTCCTGTGTTCTTTTCCACTGCCCCAAGCCAGCAAGAAATAAATCAAAATGTCAAGGCTTGATCTTGCATGCATATCCCATTAGCACCTCCATCATTCTCAATAAGAATTTAATTGAACACAATAAATGTTTCACCACTGAATTGTGGCAGATTGTACACTTGGGGGCTCCTGTAAGGTAAAAGGGAAGAGAAGGAATATGGACGAGAGATGAGTTGTGGTTACCCACCCAAGAGATCAGCAACCACTTCACAGAGATGTCCTAGAATCCACTGTCAAAAAGGAATTTCAAATTCAAATTCAGACATGGGTTAATTGTCTAGGTTTTCTTTGATTATAAGAATAACTTTTCAGAAAAGATAATAAAATTCTGCCCTGTCCTTCAAAGGCTGAATGGCTCTAATAAGCAAAGAAAGGTGTTTGAAAAAAAAATGCATATCTTGGAGATACACACACACACACACACACACACATGCATTGTGTTCCTTTGGCATAAGTGAGTTACATGACCACATGAGAGATTAGTGAGGCAGAAAGATGGAGCCAAGATTTTGCTAGTGGTTTTTGTAAAGTTTCTTGATCCAAGTATTCTAGCTATGGGAAAAATGACAACTTACACTGGTTACTGGTCAGGATTTATACCACATTACTGTTAGCCTTTTCATGCTGTAATTTGTAGTGAAAGGGAATGTTATAAAATCAGTGGAATCTATGGGTATAGGCTCATTACCACACTTTCTGTCCTGCAGAATGGTATGACAGTGGATGAGGTCTTCTAAAAGTCCATGGATAGAGGAACTGACAGAAGTATAGCTATCTCCTTTTATTTGTGGTTTCAGTTACTTGCAGTCAACCATGTTTCAAAAATATTAAATGGAAAATTTCAGAAATAATTCATAAATTTTAAGCTGCACTCCATTCTTACTAGTGAAATGAAATCTTGCACCATCCCTCTCTATCCTGCACCATCCCACTCTATCCTGCCCAGAATGTGGATCTTCCCTTTGTCCATAATGTTCTCACTGTGTATGTCACCCACCCATTCTTCATGTCTCTGTTATCAGATATACCCTCACAGTATCATCGTGATTCTGTTCAGTAACACTTATTGTACTTAATAATGGTCCAGAAGCAGAAGAATAGTGTTACCAGCAATTTGGTTCTGCCAAAGAAAAGCTGTAAAGTGCTTGCTTTAAGTGAAAAGGTGAAAGTTCTTAATAAGGCAAGAAAAAAAAATTGTACTGAGGTTGCTAAGATCTACAGTAAGAATAAGTCTGTTATCTGTGAAATTGTGAAGGAGAAAGAAATCCATGCTAATTTTATACCTCAAACTGCAAATTTTACAGTCACAGTGCATGGTAAGTGCTTAGTTAAGATGCAAAAGGCATTAAGTGTATGTATGTATGTATAGAAAGAAATGTTACACATTGAGAATTCAGAGCTATCTGTTTTTCAGGCATCCACTGGGGGAGGGGTCTAAGAACACACCCCCTCATATAAGAGGGAAGTATTCTATTGCAGGCAGGAAATGCAAATTTATCTTCAGAATGGTAATTCAGCAAAGATGCATCCCTTTCCAATCCTACTTCCCATGATGGGAGGGGTCCAATGTACCCTCTTGGATGTCCAGTTGTCTACCATGAAGAATATCACTGAACTACAGGGCTTGCTGCTGCCCTCTGCTGTGCCAGGATCCCAGCTTATGCTACCAGCTATGCCTTGCCACACCATCACACCTGGCAGTATGATCCCTTTGTTCACAAATCTATTGAGCAAGCTTTTGGGGAGGTGACTGAGAGAACAACTGACATTTACAGATTGGGCAATCCTATCCTGATGCTAGATGAAAGTCACTCTAATTACTGTTGGGGGAGAATTCCCAAGGGACCAACATCCTCACACTCTGTGACTTTAGAAAGGTCCATTCAAGTACTATTTTCCCAGAGCAACCTATTGATTTTTCTCATTCACATTCCTCCAAAAACCCTGAACATCCTGCAAAACCATGAGCCACAGTCTCTCAATCAGTACATTTGCGTACAGCTGTCATCTCTCCTGGCAGGCACAGTAAACAATCATGGGAGGCTCTCGCTTCTTACTACCCTTGAGGTCACTCCCTTGTGGGGCTGCAGAGTTGCAGCTGTTCACTTTTGAATGTGGCGGCATAACATGCAGAATCATCTGAAAATAAGGTCTATGTGTTTTTATACTTGGCCACCTGGTCCCTTGGAACACAGTGTGGGGTGAGAGAAAGGCATCAGTGTAAGAAGGGGAGGTGCACAGACTTACTTTTGCTTTTAAGTCTTGCTAGAGCCCAACTTTTCATAATACTAGTTTCCCTGGCTGATGGACAGCTGCTGCCCACACCTAGCTTTGTGGTTCAGTGATCTAGAGAACAATTAGCTACTAATATGCATCTTGTGCACATAGGAGCTACCATGGCCCAGCAGTAAGCCAGGACGAAGTTGCCAGAAGGAGAAAATAAATTTGCTCCAAAATCCCAAGGGACCATTTACATGTGCTCTCCTCTCAGGGAGACTGTGCTAATCAGCTTTTCAGTGCAGTGACCAAAATACCCAATAAGACCAACTTAAAGGAGAGAAAGATTTTTTTTTGGCAGGGTGGGGGGACATGATTTCAGAGTTTCAGTTTATAGTTAGCTGACTCCATTGCTGTGGGCCTGAGGCAAAGCAGAACATTATGACAGAAGGACATGGCAGAGGAATGCTCACCTTATGGGAGCCTGGGAACAGAGAGCAAGAGGTGCAAGGAACAAAATATAAACCCCAGAGATTGGCTCCCATTGACCTACTTCTTCCAGTCACACTCTACCTGCCTACAATTATTACCCAGTACAGTAGTCCTTTCAAATTATTAATCCATCAAATAAATTAAATCACTGATTAGGTTACAGCTCTCATAATCTAATCATGAGTTCTTAGGGATACCTCCTAATCAAACCATAGCAGAGACCACTCTGGATCTGCAGGAAGATACAGCCCCTGTCCAGAACATCTGTCTAGCAGGCTGGATATGCTGCAGAGCCTTCTCTATGTGGCAACCTCTCAAATGTGGAACCTGATGGGTAGATTGGGAAAGAGATTGGAACAGTACAGTCAAATAATTTGATCCCTGTTATGGTTTAGATCTGAGATGTCCCCCCAAAGCTCATGTGTGAGACAATGCAAGAAAGTTTAGAGGCGAAATGATTGGGGTATGGGTTTTACCATAATTCATGCATTAATCCCCTGATAGGGATTAACTGGGTGGTAACTATAGTTAGATAGGCTGGAGGGGGCAGGTCCCTGGGGACATGACTTTGATGTATATATTTTGACCATGATGAGGGAAGCTATCTCTCACTCTGCTTCCTGATGGCATGTTCTCAGTTACTTTTTTGCACTATACTCATCTTTTAAATTTTTTTTTTGGTACCGGGGATTGAACTCAGAGATACTCAACCATTGAGCCCCATCCCCAGCCCTATTTTGCATTTTATTTAGACAGGATCTCACTGAGTTGCTAAAAGCCTTACTTTTACTGAAGCTAGATTTAAACTAATGATCCTCCTGCCTCAGCCCTCCAAGTTGCTAGGATTACAGGCATGTGCCACTGAATCTGGCCACCATACCTTTCTTCCATAATGTTTTGCCTCACCTTGGGCCCTGAGGAATAGAACTGGCCATTTATGGTCTGAGACCTCTGAAACCATAAGCCCCCAAGTCAACTTTCCCTCCTCTAAAATTGTTCTCTTCTGCTCTTTTGGTTATAGCAGTGCAAAAGTTGACTAAAACACCCCCCAAGTCTATAATCCTGTTTAGGTTATACTCAAAATAACCCAGTAACATTTTACAAATATTTTTGACATATATTGAACCTTCTTTTAGAATAGACTGTGTATGTATCTCTGCTGTGGTCCACAGGGAATCCACAGCTGTTATTGGACTCCAAGCACAGACACGAAAATACTGAGAGGTAGTGGGTGAGGTCTGGAATAGAATCAGCACCACCTCCCTGCAATAACTCATCCTCAGGTATGGTTATTACGTGGTCTTTAAGGAAGAGAAGGCTCACCTCCTCCACCTGGGGATGATGGCTCTTCTGGCAAGGGAGCTTGTTAGCAGAGTCAAAAAATGATGGGATTCAAAGTCTTCAAAATCATAGGAATCTTTCCTAATAATTCAACTTCAGTTTTGGGGATTAGTCTTTCCCTTATCAAATTCCTGATATTATATAAGAGACCTGGTAAGGCTGTAGTTTCAATTTATGTCATAATTTAGTCAGGATTCAACATTGATTTAGTTCTCCTAAATCTTGATAGTTTAACTGTGAGAAATAAGGTCTTTCTTTTAAAAAGCCATAGAAGCTCCCTCTTCCTCACACATTCCTTGAGACGAAAACAGAAAGCTTTGAGCTTATCACTTCCTTTCTTCCAAATTTCCAGCACAGTGAGAAAGAGCCTTAAACCCCATTTTCCTTGAACTCCTCATTTCAGTCAGAACATTCCATGGAGCAGCCACTCAATCTTTCCAGCCTTGACCTTCTAGTATTTGGCTCCAGGCAACCACCGTTGAGAACTTAGAGCTTTGCCACGGATGGGGAGCATCCCATTTTTCCCTGGCAGTAAGGTCATTACTACTTTCTAATCTAGTTAGGTCTGAGGAATAATCTGGTACCCCAAATTGTCTCCATTAGCATTTATATGGAAAAACAAAAGGTATACAACGTGCCAAGGAAAGGTTCAGAGTCCTTACTGTAAGGAAATAATGGCTTATAGAAGTACAGGATGACTTATGCAAATGAAGGTCAGGGACGCTGCCACCAGCCATCTCAGGCTGGCACACCAGAGTGTGATTCATAAACACTCCCCAGGATGCCACCGTAATTCTCCAAATGTCTGGCAAGTCCCCACCACCTCTCTTCATTGAGGCAATGAAGCAGGTGGGTCTTGAGAGCTTCCTGGGAAGCTGCTGAGAATTACACATCTGCTCACAGATCTGCCCTTAGCGACCTCCAGAGATGGATGGCTCTTTATTCTGTTTCACCTTCAAAATCTCCCTAGGACCTCTGATTGGCAGACTCTTATCCAGAGCTATAGGAGGCTGAGATTTCTGGGTAAATGAGATGCATGGCTTTTCCGTCATGTAAAAGAGACCATGGGGTGCGGCCTTAGTGATAGCAAGACTGTGCTGTGCAAGAACATCTATTAACTTTACCTGTGGGAGGGTAGTACTGTTTAAGTGTCTCCTCCAAAACTCATGTTGAAACATCATTGTCCTTGTGATGGTATTGGGAAGTAGGATCTATAAGATCTGATTAGGTCCAGAGGGTTCAACCCTCACGAACAGACTAATGCCATCATTATGGAATGGGTTAGCTGTGGTGAAAGTGACTTCATTATAAAAGGGAATTCTCTCTTGCTGTGCCCCCTCTCATAAGTGCTTTCTCACCATGTGATTCCCTCTCCACCTGTTATGATGCATCAGAAAGGCCCTCCCAGATGCCAGCTCCTTGATTTTAAAATTCCCAGTCTCCAAAACTGTGAAAAATAAATTTTTCTTCATAAATCATCAGGATTGTGGTATTCTGTAAGAGCATCAGAAAACAGAGGATAACCTTGGTTTCTAAATTGGGTCAATTTATGAGGAAATTCAGTGACTTAGGCAAGAGTGATGGCTGGAACAGGTGAGAGCTCACACTTGGTGTGGTAAGTTATGTGGTGTGCGAAGTTCTCCTCTTTCCAGCTGCATCTCCTTTTGCAAGTGTCACTCCGCTCTCCTATCTCTGCGGTGGCCATTTTCCCTGCTCCTTGCTTCAACAAATAGAATACATGTGAGCTCTTAGCCTCAGCCTCAAGAGCTCCACTTGCCCCTTTGTCCTTTTAGCAATCTGCCTAAAGGTCACCTGCAAGGGGACCGCTTCAGCTCCTTGCTGCCCAGGCAACGCTATGGAGGAGAAGTGAGGTGAGCCAGCTGACAGCCAGTGCCACCCATCAGGTGTGTGAGTGAGACCGTCTCCAACAACCCAGCCAAGCAACTCTCCAACTGAATGTAGCCCAGCAATGTGCCCAAGAGAAATGAATGAAGAAACTGCCCAACCAACCCCTGGAAATGTGAGCAATAATAATTCATGGCTCCTGTTTTCAGCCATGACAGTTTTCTAGGCAGCAATTGATAATAGAACAGTATCAATCAGGGCTCATATAGAGTGAAAAGCTGTGAAGAAGAGAAAACAAATAGCAATTGTGCTGTTTACAACATGCTTCCTCTTCTCTCTTTGTTTTGTCTAGGAGTGTTTGTGAAGATTCTGGAAAGATTCATTGAGACGTATCTAACCCCTTCTTTGGGGTAATATATCATATGCCTCCTAACTGCAGGTGCAGAATCTTCATATGGAAACAGGGGACAGGAATAAGAGAAAACAATGTTTGAAAATACCTGTGTTTTGTTATGTTATGAAAGAGGATTGTTGCAGAGTTTTGTTTAGGGACCTTTGAAAACAAATCTTCACAAAAAGTTATTTTATTTTACCTTTAAAAGTTAAACAGGTAAAACTTTTTAGAAGAAGTAACCATCTGCAATATTTAGCATCCATCAGTGTTCTCTTATATTAATTATTTAGATATATTAGACCAGAGAGATCAAAATATAATAATAATAATATCACCAACAATTCATATTCACTAGGTGTCAGGCTGTGTTAAATAATTTACATGCACTGTCTAAATTAATAATGGCAATATTTCAATGAGTAGGTACTGTTATTATCTCTATTATACACATGAGGAAGCAACCTCAGAGAGAATCAGTAATGTATACAAGGTCGCATAGCTACTTTGGAAAACAGGGACGAAACTGGGGCTTTCTGCTCCATAATGTGATTCCAGGCGTGTACAGTAAGGGATTGGTTATTTGTACATTGATGTTGCTGGGCACTGGATGCTATGCCAACCTGTACAGCCATAGATATCTGGAACTCTGGTCCTGTCTGTGTTAGTCAACTTCCTGTCACTGTAACAAATACCTGAAATAAATTAACTTTTAAGGAGGAAAGATTTATTTTGGAACATTCAGAGATCAACTCATGGGCACTTGGTCCTGCCACTTTGGGCCTATGGCAATATAGTACATTGTGGTGAGAGGATGTGGTGGAAGAGCGCCTGTTCACCTCATGGCAGTCAACAAGAAGAGAGAGAGAGAGAGAGAGAGAGAGAGAGAGAGAGAGGAAGGTGCTGGAGTACAATATCTCTTTTGAGGACGTGCCCCCAGTGACCTAACTTCCTCCAATTAAATCTCACCTCCTAAAGATTCCACCACTTCTTAATAGTGCCACAGGTTTGTGATCAAGCCTTTAATACATGGGCCTGAGGCAAGATTCAATATTCAATCTAAAGCAGCTCCCTATCACATTTTTTGAATTAAAAAATGAATAAACAAAAAAAGATATGGGTGGTTATGGTTTAGATCTGCGATGTCCCTCAAAAGCTCATGTGTAAAAAACGTGCATTTTTTTTAGAGGTAAAATGATCAGATTATAAGAAGAGTAATCTATCAGTGGATTAATCCACTGATATGGAGTGATAACTGTAGGCAGGTAAGGTGTGGCTGGAGAAAGTATGCCACTGATGCCTTTGGGTTTATGTTTTTGACCCTGGTGAGAGAGCTCTTTCTGTTTCCTGGCTATCACATCCTGAGATGCTTTCCTCTGCCATGCCCTCAACCATGATATTCTGCCTCATCCTGGGCCCAGAGCTATGGAGTCAGCCAACTATGGACTGGACCTCTGAAACCATCAGCCAAGATAACCTTATTCTCTATGTTGTTCTTGTCAGGTCTTCTGGTCACAGCAATGGAAAAGCTAACTAAAACATGGATTTTCTTCTCTGATCACCCACATCATTTATCAAAGCCCATGTTCTTTCCCCTAGACCACAAGGCCTCCCAAATAATTTTAAATTTGCTTTTTAAAATCACACTTATTGGTCCTTTAATAGCGTGTGACATGAAGTATTAGGAAAAGACAGAAAACATCTGTTTTCCCACCACCCAGAGCTAATCACTATTGCTATGATTATCTAGTCATTTTTAAAGATTTTAAGTCATATATATTCATGCCCCATATACATATATTCAGTTATCATTTGGCATCCACAGGTAATAAGTTCCAGAATTCCTCTGCATACCAAAATTCAGGAATGTTCAATTCCCTCATATAAAAAGGCCTAATATTTGTATACAACCTATGCATATCTCATGTATTTATCATATGTCATGTAAATAGTTGTTATAATGGGTTGTTTAGGGAATAATTATTAAAAAAATGTCTGTCTGTATATGTTTGCTACAGACACATTATTTTAAAAATACTTTTTATCTGTGATTGATTGAATGCATTAACCAGGAACCCCTCAGTTATGGAGGAGCGACTGCATATGCATAAATTTACAAGTAATGTTGTGTTGTGTGTGTGTGTGTGTGTGTGTGTGTATAGATGGGAAAGATAAATTATAGCATAGATACAATTTTCTCTCCTACTTGTTTTCCTTAACATTAGGGAATCATGGCTGCCAGGGCTGCCTGGGGTTCCCTTCATGCGCTTTCATTAAAGTTAGGACACTCAGGAGCTAGATACCAGTTCCTTGGAAATCTTATAGTTGACCACAGAAGCTTCCATGGTTTTGAAGGAGGCAAGTCCTGGAGTTTATACTTGCTTTTAACTTTGTTCTATAGACAGAAAGTAGGATGAAAAAATGACAAACTTTGGGCACAAAGACTTGGCCCAATCCTGTTTCATTCACAGCGATCTTAGTCAAGTAAGAGGCTCATAGAGACTCAATTTCCTTGCCTATCAAATGGGAGGTTAACATCTAACTCCAAGCATGTTGTGAGAATTAATGCGAGAATGTTGGTGATTTATCCGCTACATAATGGGTGTCCAGTCTTGACATTTATGTTAAGTTTCTGGTTGTTTGTGGGAATTGAGGATTGAACATAGTGGCACTTAACCACTGAGCTATATCCCTACCCTTTTATAGTTTTATGTGTGTGTGTGGTGTTTGGGGGGTTATTTTGGAACAGGGTCTTGCCCAGGCTGGCCTTGAACTTTCAGTATTTTTGTCTCAGCCTCCTGAGTTGCTGGGATTACATGTACTAACATGTTGCTATGTTAATTTCTGTCTCTAGGCATCTTTACTTTGAGGAAGGGTGAGAGTGACTAGTTTTTAAGTATGAAATTTTGGTATTGTAAGGTCACTAAATATATGCCTGGCAGCTAATATGGCTGTGTAGTGGCTCTTTTTTTTAATATTAGGGATTGAACCCAGGGGTGCTTCACCACTGAGTCACATCCCCAGCCCTTTTTATTTTTTGTTTACAGACAGGGTCTCACTAAGTTGCTTAGGGCCTTGCTAAGTTGCTGAGCCTCGCCTCAAACTTGTGATCCTCCTGCCTTAGCTTCCCATGTCGCTGGGCCACCATGCCCCGCTGTAGTGGCTCCTTTTAACAATCATAACACAGCAGTAGCATAACTAAGAGAATAAGAGCTGTGGGACCAGCTGTGGGTTTGGATCCTGGCTCTGCCAATTATTGCTCTCTGACCTTAATTGAGTTAGTTCTCTTTGTCTCAGTTTTCTCATCTGCCAAATGCAAAAATTTATGGTGCTTCCTCTATAAAATGAATTAATGGATAAATGGGTGTGTTAAGGGCGGACATTGGACAGAATGAAGTGCTTAATAAATGTTAGCTCTTATCATTAAAAACCTTAATCTTCACAATTAGGCAGGGGCTTGTGTTGAATTTCAGGATGGGGGACTGTGGGCCACAATCATACGTACCACACCATCTTCAGGCTGAAGAAGCTGCAAGCTGTCTCTCCTCAATGTGGCACATGCAGAGGCTGCAGGGGAGGGCTCCAAAATCCTCTGAGGAGGAGTTGGTTTCTCTATTAACCACATAGAAGGATGTTGGCTAAATACCCTTATCATGTAAGCAAAACCCAAGTCTGGGAGTTGTTACAGCAATATTCTTCTTTACTAATGTGGCAGTCACTCCCTAATTTCCAGAAAGAAAAACTTGATAATTGTTAGATTTTCCTCAATGTAAAATGTACTGTCCACAGTTTTCTCCTAAACCTTTGGATCCTCATATTGCTTGTCTACTAGTGATCCCCGCCCCACAAAAAAGATAAATTAAAAAGCAAATTGCATATGAAAAGAAATGGTGAACCTGAGGAATAAATCATCATTCTTAGCTCAGAAATTTGCTCTGTTGGTCTTCAGGGACCCCTGTAGTTAAAATTCTTATTTGGACACATATGAAAGGCAGATTGCTAGAAAGAAAACTTTTCTAGCATGTGAGATAAATTCAACATGTCATTATTTTAAAGTGTCTCCAAAACATTCAGGTGTTGATGACTCTTAGAGAACCATATATGGATAAGAAGCAGGTTCTCCAACCACGAAAAATTTCTGATTTTCACCTTCTTGCTTGGACATCTTGTGCATTTAGTGGGTTATGATACCATGAAATAGCAATTTCAGCATTCTTGCCCATAATTCCTAACACCCATGTTTCTTCTGTGGCCCGGGTTTTATGGCACATTACCACTATTTCTCAGGAAAGGGATTTTTTAAAAATATATATTTTTTACTTATACATGGACACAATATCTTTATTTTGTTTGTTTATTTTTATGTGGTGCTGAGTATCAAATCCAGTGCCTCACATGTACAAGACAAGCGCCCTGCCACTGAACCACAATCCCAGCCCAAGGCAAGGGATTTAAAATCAGATTTTTGGTTTCTTCATTTTCTTAAAAAATTTTTTTATTAATTTTTTATATATGATAGCAGAATGCATTACAATTCATATTACACATATAGGGCACAATTTTTCATATCTCTGGTTGTATATAAAGTATATTCACACCAATTTGTGTCTTCATGCATATACTTTGGATAATGATGGCCATCACATCCCACCATCATTTTTAACCTTATGCCCCCTCCCTTCCTCTCACACCCCCGTGCCCTATTTAGAGTTTGTCTGTTTCTCCCATGCTCCGCCTCCCTACCCCACTATGAATCAGTCTCCTTATATCAGAGAAAACATTTGGCATTTGTCTTTTTGGGATTGGCTAACTTCACTTAGCATTATCTTCTCCAATGCCATTCATTCATTTACCTGCAAAATGCCATGATTTTATTCTACTTTATTGCTGAGTAATATTCCATTGTGTATATATGCCACATTTATTTTTATCCATTCATCCACTGAAGGGCATCTAGGTTGGCTCCACACTTTAGCTATTGTGAATTGTGCTGCTATAAACATTGATGTAGCTGTGTCCCTGTAGTATGCTGTTTTTAAGTCTTTTGCTACAAGACCTTTAAAGATGAACTAATACCAATACTCTACAATTTATTTCAGGAAATAGAAAAAGAGGCAGCACTTCCAAACACATTCTGTGAGGCCAATATCACCCTGATCCCCAAATCAGGCAAAGACACATCAAAGAAAGAAAATTTCAGACCAATATCTCTAATGAACATAGATGCAAAAATTCTCAATACAATTCTGGCAAATAGAATACAAAAACATATCAAAAAGATTGTGAACCATGATCAAGTGGGATTTATCCTAGGGTTGCAAGGTTGGTTCAACATATGAAATCATAAATGTAATTCATTACATCAGTAGCCTCAAAGATAAAAATCATATGATCATCTCAATAGATGCAGAAAAAGCATTTGACAAAATACAGCACCCATTAATGTTCAAAACACTAGAAAAACTAGGGATAACAGGAACATATCTCAATATTGTAAAGGCTATCTATGCTAAGCCCCAGGCGAACATCATTCTAAATGGAGAAAAATTAAAGGGATTCCCTCTAAAAATTGGAACAAGACAGGGATGCCCTCTTTCACCACTTCTATTCAACATAGTTCTTGAAACACTGGCCAGAGCAATTAGACAGATGAGAGAAATCAAAGGGATACGTAGAGGAAAGGAAGAACTTAAATCAACACTATTTGCTGATGATTTGATTCTATACCTTGAAGACCCAAAAAGCTCCACCAGAAAACTTCTAGAACTAGTAAATGAATTCAGCAAAATAGCAGGATATAAAATCAACACCCATAAATTAAAGGCATTTCTGTATATCAGTGACAAATCCTCTAAAAAGGAAATGAGGAAAACTACCCCATTTATAATAACCTAAAAAAAAAGATAATTGGGAATCAACTTAATGAAAGAGGTGAAAGATCTATACAATGAAAACTACAGTACCCTAAAGAAAGAAATAAAAGAAGACCTTAGAAGATGGAAAGATCTACCTTGCTCTTGGATAGGCAGAATTAATATTATCAAAATGACCATACTACCAAAAGCACTATACAGATTTAATGCAATTCCAATCAAAATTCCAATGACATTCCTCACAGAAATAGAAAAAGCAATCATGAAATTCATCTGGAAAAATAAGAGACCCAGAATAGCTAAAGCAATCCTTATCAGGAAGAGTGAAGCAGGTGGCATCACTATACCAGACCTTAAAGTATGGTCATTTTGATAATGTTAATTCTGCCTATCCAAGAACAAGGTAGATCTTTCCATCTTCTAAGGTCTTTTTTGATTTCTTTCTTTAGGCTTCTGTAGTTTTCATTGTATAGATCTTTCACTAATTTCATTCCCAAATATTTTATCTTTTTTTTGAGACTATTATAAATGGGGTAGTTTTCCTCATTTCCCTTTTGGAGGATTTGTCACTGATATACAGAAATGCCTTTGATTTGTGGGTGTTGATTTTATATCCTGCTACTTTGATGAATTCGTTTACTAGTTCTAGAAGTTTTCTGGTGGAACTTTTTAGGTCTTCTAGTTATAGAATCATACCGTCATCAAATAGTGCTAACTTAAGTTCTTCTTTTCCTATGTGTATCCCTTTAATTTCTTTCGTCTGTGTAATTACTCTAGCCAGCCAGTGTTTCATGAACTATGTTAAAAAGTATGAAAGAGGGCATCCCTGTCTTGTTCCAGTTTTTGAGGGAATCCCTTTAATTTTTCTCCATTTAGAATGATTTTGGCCTGGGGCTTAGCATAGGTAGCCTTTACGATATTGAGATGCGTTCCTGTAATCCCTAGTTTTTCTAGGGTTTTGAACATGAATTGGTGCTGTATTTTGTCAAATGTTTTCTCTGCATCTATTGAGATGATCATATGATTCTTATCTTTGAGGCTATTGATGTGATGAATTACATTTTTGGTTTCCATATGTTGAACCACCCTTGCGTCCCTGGGATAAATCCCACTTGATCATGGTTCACAATCTTTTTGATATGTTTTTGTATTCTATTTGTCAGAATTTTATCGAGAATTCTCGCATTTATGTTCATTAGAGATATTGGTCTGAAGTTTTCTTTCTTTGATGTGTCTGTCTGGTTTTTGAATCAGAGTGATATTGATTTCATAGAATGTGTTTGGAAGTGTTCCCTCTTTTTCTATTTTCTGAAATAAAATGAAGAATATTGGTATTAAATCTTGTTTAAGGGTCTTGTAGAACTTGCCTATGTAACCATCCAATCCTGCGCTTTTCTCTGTTGGTAGGCTTCTGATGGCATCTTCTATTTTATCACTTGCTATTGGTCTGTTTAAATTGTGTGTATCATCCTGATTCAATTGGGCAAATCATACGACTTAAGAAATTTGTTGATGCCTTCAATATTTTCTGTTTTATTGGAGTACAAGTTTTCAAAAATAATTTCTATTATCCTCTGAATTTCTGCAGTGTCTGTTGTGATATTACCTTTTTCATCATGTATGTTAGTAATTTTTCTCTCTCCTTCTTTTTGTTTGTGTAGCTAAGGGTTTATTTATTTTTTCAAAGAACCAACTTGTTGTTTCATCAATTTTTTTCAATTGTTTCTTGTGTTTCTATTTCATTGATTTCAGCTCTAATTTTAATTATTTCCTGCCTTCTACTGCTTCTGGTGTTGATTTGTTATTCTTTTTCTGGGATTTTGAGATGTAATGTTAGGTTATTTATTTGTTGACTTTTTCTTCTTTTAAGGAATGAACTCCATGCAATGAACTTTTACTCTTAGAACTGCTTTTGTAGTGTCCCAGGGATTTTGATATGTTGTGTTCATGTTCTCATTTACCTATAAGAATTTTTAATCTCCTCCTTGATGTCTTTTGCAACCCATTGTTTATTCAGTAGCATATTGTTTAGTCTCCAGGTGTTAGAGTGATTTTTATTTTTTATTTTGTTACTGATTTCTAATTTCATTCCATTGTGATCTGATAAAATTCAGGGTAGTATCTCTACTTTTTTGTATTTTCTAAGAGTTCCTTTGTGGAATATTATATGACATATTTTAGAGAAGGATCCATGTGCTGCTGAGAAGAAATGTAAACGCTTATTGAAGGATGAAATATTCTATGTATGTCAGTTAAGTCAAAGTTATTGATTGAATTATTGAGATATATAGTTTCTTTATTCAACTTTTGTTTGGAAGATCAATCTAGTGGTGAAAGAGATGTGTTAAAGTCACCCAAGATTATTGTGGTTGTGGTCAATTTGACTCTTGAACTTGAGAAGAATTTGTTTGATGAACTTAGATGCCCCATTGTTTGGAGCATATATATTTATAATTGTATGTCTTGTTGGTGTGTGGTTTCCTTGATCTGGTTTCTTCATTTTCTTAACCACATTTTTTTTTTGTACTTGAGTATTAAACCCAGAGGTGCTGAACCACTGAGCCACATCCCCAGCCCTTTTTATTTTTTATTTTGAGAGAGGTTCTCACTAAATTGCAGAGGCTGGCTTTGGACCTGCAATCCTCTGGCTTTAGCCTCCTGAGCCACTGGGATTACAGGCGTGTGCCACTGCACCTGGCATAATTCCATTTTAAAACAGAAGATTTTAAAAAAATACCATCAGGAAGAGTTGGTTTTTAATCTGTGCCCAGCTTGACTAAGAATTCTCCAGGATAGGGGTGAAAACCAAACAGGAGAGGAATCCAGAGAGGTAGATGCTGGGGGCCCAGAGAAAAGATCATGATCCTGCTCCTCCCCACCATACTCAGAAGCCAAGGTCAGGGAAGTGAAAGGATCCCAAGGTGATTTGGAAGATTCCCAAGCAGGTAACATAGGACTTGCTTGTCCTGGGGAAGCAGAGAAGGCAGCAAGGGATGCAGCAGTGTTCGCCTCCTGGGTAGCATACTCTCTGTGAATGCTGCAAGAAGGTGTGGCTGTGAACTAAGAGCCCCAAAGGGAAACAAAACAGAGTGAGACAGAGCCAGCCTTCAAGCCCCTGAGGCTGAGGAAGGAGGGGGCAGCAAGTGTACTTGAATGACCTACAGTAGGGCACCAGGCAGCAACGAGGACGTTTCAGCGTGGACCAATGATGGCAAGAACTAAACTTTATTCTGGTGACTTAAAGTTGACAATAAGATTTTATTTCAATCAAAAATTTGTGTTTGTTTTTTAGTATAAAATTGAAAAATATTGTATAAATAAAATTCAATATAAATTAACAAGATTTTGAGCACTTTGTTCAGATATAATTCTCTTCCTACAGAATTTGCTTATATAAAGTGCACGATTCAGGGGTTTTGAGGATATTGACAGGTTTGTTCAATCATCACCATTAAAATACTCCAAAAATAAGCCTCATACATTTTAGCAGTCACATGTCACCCTGTCCTCTTCCCAGTCCTGGGCAATTACTATTTTCTGCCTGTGGGTTTTCCTATTCTGGACATTTCATATAAATGGTAAAATAATATTTGTGCTATGGCTAATTTTTTTTCTTCTCATAAAGTTCACAAGCTTCATTCATGTTGTAGTATTTATCAGTATTTCATTCCTCTTAGTGGAAAAGGTTCCATGATATGGATTACCCACATTTTATTTCTCCATTTATTGGTAAGAACATTTGAGTTATTTACTTTGGGGCTACTATGAGTAAGTCTTCTATGGACGTCTGGATTCCATTTTTTGTAGATATATGTTGATAATTATCTTGGATGTTGTATTAGTTTTCTAAGGCTGCTGTCACAGATTACTATAAACAATAGTAATTGGGTTAAAACAACACAACTTACTTTTCTTAAGTTCTGCTTTTTGAAAGTCTGGCATGGATCTCACTGATCAAGGTGCCAACAGAGCTTCATTCTTTCCTGGAGACACTGGGGACGACTTTGATCCTTGCCCTTTCCAGTTTCTAGAAGCTGTTGCCTTTTCTCTTTTTCTATCCTCAAAGCCAGCAACATTGGGAAAAGACATTTGTCTTCTGCCCTCCTCTGGTTCTGCTACTTGCCTCTCCCTTTAAAGACCATTGTGGGAGAGCAGAGCGCCGCCCGCGCCCGGAACAGGCCCAGCGACCCGCCGGCGTGGTAGTCACGTCACCCCAATTGGAGTAGGGGCAGAGCAGAGCCGCGGCCCGCGCCCGGAACAGGCCCAGCGAACTGCCAGCGTGGTAGACAGGTCACCCCAATTGGAGTAAGGGCAGAGCAGAGCTGCTGCCTGCGCCTGCAAGGTAGGCAGACCTGCGACCGACTGGCAGAACAGGCCCAGCGGCCCGTCAGCGTGGTAGACAGATCACCCCAATTGGAGAAGGAGCATAGCCACCGCCCGCCCCTGCAAGGGAGAATTTTCAACTATAAAAGAGCAATATAAATATATAGGGGGAAAATTTCAATAACACAACAGTTTCACCAAGCAGAAAGAAACGCGAGCAGTATGAAAAGACAAGGAAAGAAAGGACCACAAGCAATGCAGGTCAACTCAACTTTAGAAGAGTTAATAGCTGCAGCAGATGGAATGTCAGATAAAGAATTCAGGATATACATGCTTCAGATGATCTGGAGTCTCAAGGAAGACATTAGACAGCAAAATCAGACAATGAAAGATCACTTCGACAATGAATTACATAAACAAATCCAAGAAGCAAAAGATCAACTATACAGGGAGATAGAGGTTATAAAAAACAAACAAACAGAAATCCTAGAAATGCAGGAAGCAATAAACCAATTTAAAAACTCAATTGAGAATACTAACAGCAGAGTAGAACACTTAGAAGACAGAACATCAGACAATGAAGACAAAGTATTTCAACTTGAAAAGAACATAGACAGCTCAGCAAGACTGTTAAGAAACCATGAGCAGAACATCCAAGAAATATGGCATAACATAAAGAGATCAAACTTAAGAGTCATTGGGATACAGGAAGGTATAGAGGTTCAAACCAAAGGAATGAGCAATCTATTCAATGAAATAATATGAGAAAACTTCCCAGACTTGAAGAACGAGACAGAATCCCAAATCCTAGAAGCCCACAGGACGCCGAATGTGCAAAATCATAAGAGACCCACACCTAGACACATTATAATGAAGATGCCCAACATACAGAATAAGGAGAGAATTTTAAAAGCTACAAGAGAAAGGAAGCAGATTACATTTAGTGGTAAACCAATCAGGATAACAGCTGATCTTTCAACACAGACTCTGAAAGCTAGAAGATCCTGGAATAACATATTTCAAACACTGAAAGAAAATGGGTTCCAACCAAGAATTGTGTATCCAGCGAAATTAGGCTTCAGGATGGAAGATGAAATTAAAACCTTCCACGATAAACAAAAGTTAAAAGAATTTGCAGCTAGAAAACCATCTCTTCAAAACATCCTCATCAAAACATTACAGGAAGAGGAAATGGAAAATAACAATGAAAACCAACAGTGGGAGTTAGGACAGTAAAGGGGGGGAAATAATCAAAGAGGAAAACAAACCATGTTTAGTAACATAAATAAACAAATATGGCTGGAAGAACAACCCATATCTCAATAATAACCCTAAATGTTAATGGCTTAAACTCACCAATTAAGAGACACAGGCTAGTAGAATGGATCACAAAACAAGACCCAACAATATGCTGCCTACAGGAGATGCATTTGATAGGAAAAGACATACATAAACTGAAGGTGAAAGGTTGGGAAAAATCATATCACTCATATGGACTTCGGAAATAAGCAGGAGTGTCCATAATCATATCAAATAAAATAGATTTCAAGCCAAAGTTAATCAAAAGGGATAAAGAGGGACACTACATACTGCTGAAGGGAACCATATACCAACAAGACATAACAATCATAAATATATATGCCCCAAACAATGGTGCAGCTATGTTCATCAAACAAACTCTTCTCAAGTTCAAGAGTCTAATAGACCACCATACAATAATAATGGGAGACTTCAACACACCTCTCTCACCACTGGACAGATCTTCCAAACAAAAGTTGAATAAGGAAACTATAGAACTCAATAACGCAATTAATAACCTAGACTTAATTGACATATATAGAATATACCACCCAACATCAAGCAGTTACACTTTTTTTCTCAGCAGCACATGGATCCTTTTCAAAAATAGATCATATATTATGTCACAGGGCAACTCTTAGACAATATAAAGGAGTAGAGATAATACCATGCATCTTATCTGATCATAATGGAATGAAACTGAAAATCAATGATAAAAGAAGGAAGGAAAAATCATGCATCACTTGGAGAATGAACAATAGGTTACTGAATGACCAATGGGTTATAGAAGACATCAAAGAGGAAATTAAAAAATTCTTAGAGATAAATGAAAACACAGACACAACATATCGGAATCTATGGGACACATTCAAAGCAGTTCTAAGAGGAAAATTCATTGCTTGAAGTTCATTCCTTAAAAAAAGAAAAAACCAACAAATAAATGATCTCAAACTTCATCTCAAAATCCTAGAAAAAGAAGAGCAAAACAACAGCAAAAGAAGTAGAAGGCAAGAAATAATTAAAATCTGAGCTGAAATTAATGAAATAGAAACAAAAGAAACAATTGAAAAAATTGACAAAACTAAAAGTTGGTTCTTTGAAAAAATAAATAAAATCGACAGACCCTTAGCCATGCTAACGAAGAGGAGAGAGAACTCAAATTACTAGCATACGGGATGAAAAAGGCAATATCACAACAGACACTTCAGGAATACAGAAGATAATCATAAATTATTTTGAATCCTTATACTCCAATAAATTAGAAGATAGTGAAGGCATCGATAAATTTCTTAAGTCATATGATCTGCCCAGATTGAGTCAGGAGGATATAGACAACCTAAACAGACCAATATCAATTGAGGAAATAGAAGAAACCATCAAAAGACTACCAACTAAGAAAAGCCCAGGACCGGATGGGTATACAGCAGAGTTTTACAAAACCTTTAAAGAGGAACTAATACCAATACTTTTCAAGCTATTTCAGGAAGTAGAAAAAGAGGTAGAACTTCCAAATTCATTCTACGAGGCCAACATCACCCTGATTCCTAAACCAGACAAAGACACTTCAAAGAAAGAAAACTACAGACCAATATCTCTAATGAACCTAGATGCAAAAATCCTCAATAAAATCCTGGCGAATCGGATACAAAAACATATCAAAAAAATTGTGCACCATGATCAAGTAGGATTCATCCCTGGGATGCAAGGCTGGTTCAATATACGGAAATCAATAAATGTTATTCACCACATCAATAGACTTAAAAATAAGAACCATATGATCATCTTGATAGATGCAGAAAAAGAATTCGACAAAGTACAGCATCCCTTTATGTTCAAAACTCTAGAAAAACTAGGGATAACAAGAACATACCTCAATATTGTAAAAGCAATCTATGCTAAGCCTCAGGCTAGCATCATTCTGAATGGAGAAAAATTGAAGGCATTCCCTCTAAAATCTGGAACAAGACAGGGATGCCCTCTCTCACCATTTCTGTTCAACATAGTTCTCGAATCACTGGCCAGAGCAATTAGACAGACGAAAGAAATTAAAGGCATAAAAATAGGAAAAGAAGAACTTAAATTATCACTATTTGCAGTGACATGATTCTATACCTAGCAGACCCAAAAAGGTCTACAAAGAAACTATTAGACCTAATAAATGAATTCAGCAAAGTGGCAGGATATAAAATCAACACGCATAAATCAAAGGCATTCCTGTATATCAGCGACAAATCCTCTGAAATGGAAATGACGACAACCACTCCATTCACAATATCCTCAAAAAAATAAAATACTTGGGAATCAACCTAACAAAAGAGGTGAAAGACTTATACAATGAAAACTACAGAACCCTAAAGAGAGAAATAGAAGAAGATCTTAGAAGATGGAAAAATATACCCTGTTCATGGATAGGCAGAACTAACATCATCAAAATGGCGATATTACCAAAAGTTCTCTATAGGTTTAATGCAATGCCAATCAAAATCCCAACGGCATTTCTTGTAGAAATAGAGAAAGCAATCATGAAATTCATATGGAAAAATAAAAGACCTAGAATAGCAAAAACAATGCTAAGCAGGAAGTGTGAATCAGGCGGTATAGCGATACCAGACTTCAAACTATACTACAGAGCAATAGTAACAAAAACAGCATGGTACTGGTACCAAAACAGGCAGGTGGACCAATGGTACAGAATAGAGGACACAGAAACCAATCCACAAAAGTACAACTATCTTATATTTGATAAAGGGGCTAAAAACATGCAATGGAGGAAGGATAGCATCTTCAACAAATGGTGCTGGGAAAACTGGAAATCCATATGCAACAAAATGAAACTGAATCCCTTTCTCTCACCATGCACAAAAGTTAACTCAAAATGGATCAAGGAGCTTGATATCAAATCAGTGACACGGCGTCTGATAGAAGAAAAAGTTGTCTACGATCTACATACTGTGGGGTCGGGCTCCAAATTCCTCAATAGGACACCCATAGCACAAAAGTTAATAACTAGAATCAACAAATGGGACATACTCAAACTAAAAATTTTTTTCTCAGCAAAAGAAACAATAAGAGAGGTAAATAGGGAGCCTACATCCTGGGAACAAATCTTTACTCCTCACACTTCAGATAGAGCCCTAATATCCAGAGTATACAAAGAACTCAAAAAATTAGACAATAAGAGAACAACCCAATCAACAAATGGGCCAAGGACCTGAACAGACACTTCTCAGAGGAGGACATACAATCAATCAACAAGTACATGAAAAAATGCTCACCATCTCTAGCAGTCAGAGAAATGCAAATCAAAACCACCCTAAGATACCATCTCACTCCAGTAAGATTGGCAGCCATTATGAAGTCAAGCAACAACAAGTGCTGGCGAGGATGTGGGGAAAAGGGTACACTTGTACATTGCTGGTGGGACTGCAAATTGGTGCAGCCAATTTGGAAAGCAGTATGGAGATTTCTTGGAAAGCTGGGAATGGAACCATCATTTGACCCAGCTATTCCCCTTCTCGGTCTATTCCCTAAAGACCTAAAAAGAGCATGCTACAGGGACACTGCTACATCGATGTTCATAGCAGCACAATTCACAATAGCAAGACTGTGGAACCAACCTAGATGCCCTTCAATAGACGAATGGATAAAAAAAAATATGGCATTTATACACAATGGAGTATTACTCTGCATTTAAAAATGACAAAATCATAGAATTTGCAGGGAAATGGATGGCATTATAGCAGATTATGCTAAGTGAAGCTAGCCAATCCCTAAAAAACAAATGGCAAATGTCTTCTTTGATATAAGGAGAGTAACTAAGAACAGTGTAGGGACGAAGAGCAGGAGAAGAAGATTAACATTAAACAGGGATGAGAGTTGGGAGGGAAAGGGAGAGAGAAGGGAAATTGCATGGAAATGGAAGGAGACCCTCAGGGTTATACAAAATTACATACAAGAGGAAGTGAGGGGAAAGGGAAAAAATACAAGGGGGAGAAATGAATCACATTAGATGGGGTAGAGAGAGAAGAGGGGAGGGGAGGGGAGGGGAGGGGGGATGGTGGAGGATGGGAAAGGCAGCAGAACACAACAGACACTAGTATGGCAATATGTAAATCAATGGATGTGTAACTGATGTGATTCTGCAATCTGTGTACGGGGTAAAAATGGGAGTTCATAACCCACTTGAATCAAAGTGTGAAATATGATATATCAAGAACTATGTAATGTTTTGAACAACCAACAACACAAATTAAAAAAAAAGAATTATATTGCTAAAAAACAACAACAAAGTACATGTATAAAGGCATCAATTGGTGTGAATATCCTTTATATACAGAAATATGAAAAATTGTGCTCTGTATGTGTAATAAGAATTGTAATGCATTCCACTGCTGTCATGTATTTAAAAAAAATAAAATCAATAGAAGATAAAAAAAAAAGACCGTTGTGGTTCTGTTGTGCAGCCCACCCACACAACCCAGGACAGGATAATATCACTACTTCATGGTCTGCTGATTCAATCCACAGTCTTAATTTCCTTTTGCCATCTAACATAGCACATTCAGAGTTCTTAGGGACTAAGATGAAGTTATCTTTGGAGGGCCGTCATTCTGCCTACCACAAGTATATATACCTAGGATGGAATGGTTGAGTCATATGGTAACTGGATCTCTAAATTTTAGAGGGACAGCAAAACTATTTTCCTAAGCAGATACACTTAAAAAAATACCCACAAGCAATATATGAGGGTTCCAGTTTCTCCACATCAACACTTCTTACATCTGTTTTCTGATTCTGCCATGTTAGAGGGTGTAAGGGGGCATCTCATTGTGATGTTGATTGACATTTCCATAATGCATGATGATGTTGAGAATCTTTTCATGTACATTATGTCCATTTTATATCTTCTTTGTAGAAACATCTACTTGGGATTCTTGACTATTTATTGTTGAGTTTTAGGAGTTTTTTTTTTAATCTGTATCAGATATGTGATTTGCCAATGTTTCTTCCCATTCTGTGGCTTATCTTTTCACTTCTTTGGTGGTGTCCTTTGAAGCACAGAAATTTTTAATTTTGATGATGTTCAGTTTGTCTATTTTTTTCTTGTTACTTGGGCTCAAGTGTCATATCTAAAAAACATTGCCCAATCCAAAATCATGAAGATTTGCTTTTGTTTTATTCCAAGGATTTTATTGCTTTAATGGTCACATTTGGTTCTATAATCTGTTTTGATTTAATTTTTGTGTATGGAGTTAGGGATTAAGATGCAGTTCTCTTTGGAGGGTCAAAAATCTGGGATTTCTTTTGATTCATTCTTTTTCTTCCATGGAGCGGGGTATAACTGATTAGGAGTGGGTATCTGTGTGTAGGAATGTGTCTGGTATCAAGTCAATCAGATGTGAAATCACACTTCCCTGGACATGTGCATACTCATGGCCTTCAGATTCACAGGAATATATCAGAACTTTTCAAAGCCTACTAAGACTAAATTGTTTTTCTTACAACTTCTTTTGGTCAGCCTCCTTGATACCAAGGAGTATCATTATGTTAAACAGCTGATGATAAATATTTGCTACTGATTGTTTTCAACAAACACCTTGGATATAAAGCTGTTGGCCTCAAATAAGCTGAGTCAGATAAAATAACTCCAATAACAGAACAGAATCTTTTAGTGAGCTGTAAAACAGATCTCCAAGGATTTCAGGAGACTTCAAAGCTGTTCTGACCCCTCCAGTGCCAGCCTTCTGTTTTTCATGGCTATCAGAGTGGTGAAGCTTTTAACATATAAGATTCTCAGGGAGTTGGGGAGAAAGGCATGAGAATAGGGCAAATTAAAATTGAACAGAGTGGCCTATTTTAATGGAGAACCACTTTTTTTTTTAATTGGATTGTTTAAAGCCCTTAGTTAAATCTCCAAGGGTCTGAAATTCTTAGTTTCAAACATTCTTGTTGGCATTTTTTTCTGTTTTGATGTGTGTGTGTGTGTGTGTGTGTGTGTGTGTGTGTGTGTGTTTAGAAGGCCGTATTCTGCCATACCAGAAGTGCTTCTGCAGTCCATAATATAAAAACAACTCTGGGGGAAAAATGGGAACAACTTCACACTAGATCAGAAATACTGTTTTTCATCAACACCAAGCTTCATTTTTTCCCCCTCACATGTAAACATTTCTGAAATTGAAATGCATGTTACAGTCACTCTTTTCTTATCAGCATTAGAATTTTTATTGCCTACTTGTGGACATTAGAATTGCAGAACATATTAGTAGCTTGGAAGAAAATCCTGGAGACAACAGTAAGCACACTTCAAAAGTGTGCATTGCTTTTGTTTCTGATGGTGCAGGAGACAATTTGGGGGTGGAAAATCATAGAAGTTAATGACTCCTTCTAAAAGCAATTCAGAAGAGAAAGAATATGAATATGAATGTTTTGAGAATACTCTAAATGATGAGTTTCCCCTACAATGTGCTTTTCTGTAAATCCCAGGGTGATATGTAATAAAAAATCTATTAAAATCAAGGTACACATATCTACTTTATTAAGCACTTATTTTGTCTTTGTGATGCGGATATTCACCAATACTTTCTCCTGGCTTTTTTTTTTTTTTTAAGATAACAGTATTTTATCATGACTTCTGTGCAAAAGAATTCATTTCTCCAACTACAGCTTAGTACCCATTGACCAACCTTTCCCATCTCTCTCTGCTGCTGCTCTCCCTAGCTTCTGGCAATCATCATATCATTCAATTTTCATGAAATTAACGTTTTTAGATTCCACATATGAGTGAGATCATGTGGTATTTGTCTTTCTGTGCCTGACTTATTTCACTTAACATAAAGTCTTCTAGTTCCAGCCAAGTTGTTGCAAATGATAGGATTTTGCCCTTTGTATGGCTGCATAGTTTTCTATTGTGTATATGTACCACATTTTCCTTATCTGTTAATTTATTGATAGGCATTTATGTTGTTTCCATTCTCTGGCTGATGTGAACAGTGCTTCAATATACATGTGAGTGCGGGTGTTTCTTCAACACACCTGTTTGAATTCCTTTGGGTATATAATCAATTATATGTAATGGAGTTGCTGGATCCTATACATGTTAGGCCTATTTTTAATTCTTTGAGGAACTGTAATGGCTGCATTAATCTGCATTACTGTCAACAGTGTGTAAGGTGTTTCCCCCACCACCCACACCCTTATCAGCACTTGTTATCTTTGTCCTTTTTTTTTAAAAAAAAAATATTTTTTTCCTAGTTGTAGTTTGGACATAATATCTTTATTTTATTTATTTATTTTTATTTGGTGCTGAGGATAGAACCCAGCACCTTGCCTGTGCTAGGTGAGCACTGTACCGCTGAGCCACAACCCCAGCCCCTCTTTGTCCTTTTGATAATAGCCATTCCTACTAGAGTAAGGTTACACTTATTGTGATTTCGATTTGTATTTCTCTGATGGTTGGTGACACTGAACATTTTTTCATATACATTTTGTCCATTTGTATAGTTTCTTTTGAGAAATGTCTTTTTTAGGTCTATTTCCCATTTTAAAAGTCAGATTATTCATTTATTTTGGTATTGAATCCTTTGAGTGACTTATGTATTCTGAATATCTAACCCTTGACAGATGTACCCTTTACAGACATTTTCTCCCATATCATAGGTTGTTTCTTGACTCTGTTGCTTCTTTTGTTGTGCAGAAGATTTTTAGTTTAATTTAACCCTATCTATTTTTGCTTTTATTTCCTGTAATTTTGGGATATTTAAAAAAAATCATTGCAATCATTCCAGTGTCCTGAAGCATTTCCTCTGTTTTCTTCTAGTAGTTTCATTTCTTACACTTAAGTTTTTAATCTATTTTCAGTTGACTTTCACATATAATGAAAATCAGGGTTCTAGTTTTATTCTTCTGCATGTGGATATCCAATTTTCCCATCACCATTTACTTAGGAAACTGTCCTTTCCCCCATGTATATTCTTAGCACCTTTGTTGAAGATCAGGTGACTGTAGATACGTGGGTTAACTTCCAGTTTCTCTATTTTGTTCCATTGATGCAATTTTAAGTCTTCTAGTGAGCATGTTAAAACAGGCCAAAGGAAATTTGAAATTTAACTTAACATTTTTATTTAAACAAATATATGTAAAATATCAGTTTGAAAGGTAATTAATTTGAAAAAAAAACAACTATTGAGATAGATTACATTCACCTTTCCAAAGTTTTGAACTCCAGTGTGTATTTCACTCTTCACACCTCAATTCAGGGATAGGCATAGTTCAAATGTTCAATATCCACGTGTGGTTCAAAGCAATTGTGTTTCACTGTGCACATCTGGGATGGAAGACTCATGTTGTTTAATCATAACACTTTTCTTTGTGGAGGGATGCAAATGAGTGGTGCATTTTATACTTAATGATGTCTTAGACTGGATGGAATAAGATGAACATGGCTATTTATTTATTTATTATTGGGGATCAAACCCAGGGTGTTAAAAATGCTAGGCAAGCAATCTACCACTGAAGTACATCTCCAGTACTGTTTTTTTTTAAGTTTCTCTCTTGATTTTTTAATTAACACATAATAGTTGTATGTTTTTATGGAACAGTGTATGATACTTCAATACATGCATATAGTATATAATGATCAAATTGAAGCTGAGCATTATCTCTCTCCCCTAGCATGCCTGACTCCATGCTTAACCTTACCAGGCTTTTGCTTTTCTTCTCTGGGCAGTTCGCCCCTCTGGCTTGTCCATTGTATACTATGTCAGGAACTGCATATAAGCAAGATCATCAACAGGAACAGTGTGAGGAAATAATGATCTCTAACAAAAATAATCACCATTTTTCTTGAAATTTGTTGAATAGAAAAGCATCTTGTGATGTATTTCTCACACAGAATTCCACAGCTTGTACAATATTCCTGAAGAAGCTTGTGAATCCCTATGGACGTTGGCACTTTAGCTGCTAGACCACGGTATTGGCCGCCAAAGTCTCTGGATGTTTTCCTGAAGGTTTTCCAGGGCCCTTTCAAATTGGTTTTGCAGATGGGAATAAAAGCAATTCCTCTCTAATCAACCTCTCTAATCTCCTCCCATCAGCACTGCTTTTAGAACAACCAAAGGGAATGTTGCTGTTTTATTTCTCTTTTTTCCTCTGCCCTTGGGATGCTTTTAGGCAAGTCAGCACTGACCGAAGAACACGTCGTATTTCCCAAAGGCATTGATGTTTTCCTTCACCTTGAATTTTTTGGTCAGTTTCTCAGCTGGTACCTCTTTCTTCAGGTTAAGTACCACTTGCTTCTCCAGCATGATACAATTTAGTGAGGACAGTGCCTGGGATTGGAGTCCATGGGATGCCGACCCTCAGGGTTACTTTCTGTTGGCCACCTCAGAGGTGCTCTGTCACTGGGCTGACAGAGAGGCTGGCTTCTTAGAACAAAATAAAAATCATACTTGACTGGCACAAGTAGTGCTTGATATATTTCAGAGCTCTGGGGATTTGAGTACTGGAAAAAGCCTTTGGAAAAGTCAGCTGTTCAACAAATTTCAAAGCATAATCTCTCATAATAGTCAAAACACCAGTTATGTGTGGCTTAATGACGAAGATATGGATCAAGAAATGCATTGTTGTATTATTTCTTCATATATATATATATATGTCATATTGGACACAATACCTTTATTTTATTTATTTATTTTTATGTGGTGCTGAGGCTCAAACCCAGTGCTTCGCACATGCTAGATGAGCTCTCTACAGCTGAGCCACAAGCCTAGGCCTGATTTCTTCTTGGTGTGATCATAGAGTACGCTTGAGCAAACCTAGATAGTACAGCCTATTGCGCACCTAGTTATACAGTGCCTTGATTAAAATGTCACGGTGGTGCAATATATAACTATATAATTAGCCTCCAAAATCTGGGTGCTTGGAGTTTGTTGGGGTGTGGGATTTTTGAGTATTAGGGCAGAAGATCAGAGAGGGGCCGCTTTAAAAAACTAACACCATGGCTCTGAACATGGGTTTTGAAGTCAGACTAGGACTGCAAGCCTGACTCTGTCATTTCCTGCCTGTGAGAAGACAGGCTGATGACTTAACCTCTCTGACCCCAACTTTCTGGGAGCTAATAGAACGTCTACCTTCTAAAGTGATTTTATGAGAAGCACATGCACACCATCTGCCATGGGCTAGTCCACGTGGTTCTCCACACACTGGATTCATGACAGGGGTCAACGAACATTTTGTGTGAAGGGTCAGCTAATCAATATTTTAGGCTTGGGAGATGACATGATCCCAGTCCTGACTGTTCAACTCTGCCTTTGCATCATGGAAGCAGTCTCAGCAGTGGAGGTGAATGAGCAGGTCTGTGTTCCAATAAAACTTTATTTACAAAGTTAGTTCCTGGGCGGGGGTTTGCCAATCCCTGCTCACTCCCATCACATCCTGTGCACCTGGATTTGTAAGGGTAAAAGAAATTGAAGTTAAAGCATAAAAGTTAAAGGGTAAAAGACCGGATATTGTAAAGTTTCTAAGCTGCAAGGTCTGAGTTAAAATGTAAAGGATTAGGTATTGTTAGGTTTCTATGCTACCTGCAAAACCTGAAATTTCTGTAGCTGTTGAGACAATGCTTGGAACCGCCCAGTAAACATTTCCCCTGACTATTTGGTTGTTTAATAACTGAAGGGCTCTGTGTGGTCGCACGTAGGCCTTGCAGGGCCTAAACCAATCAGTTTAAATGTGTACTCTCCTTAGGAATGACCTATCACTCCAGCCTGACCTGTTCCCGCCAATGAATGGACTAATCATGTTTAGGAGTTGTTGTTCAATTTTCCCGTGCCTCATGATGATTTGTTCTGATGTATACAAAGCCCTACGCCCTCACCAAAAAGTGTACTTAAGCAGTGCTCAGCCCCTGCTCGGGGCTCTGGGCTGCTTTCCCTTCTTGAGTGGGCACGGAGCCCCAGGATGCTGGTTCAATAAATCCCCTTCTGCCAATTGCATGAGTGGTCACTTGGTGGTCTCTTTCTCCGACGCTTTGCCTGACCCTTACACATTGACCTGACATTGCACTGGTGTCATTTGGCTGAATAAACTGGGTGTGACTTTAGTTGCTGGAGTAGTTATTTTATTTTTTATTTTTTGGTACCAGGGATTGAACTCAGGGACACTTGACCACTGAGCCACATCCCCAGCCCTATTTTGTATTTTATTTAGAGACAAAGTCTCCCTGAGCTGCTTAGTATCTCACTTTTGCTGATTCTGGCTTGAACTCTTAAAAACAACAACAACAACTGCCACAGTCTGGCTGGGCACAAAATCACGAGCCACTCACAGCCTTGTAGATTCAAACAGCAATTCTTTATTCTCGAACTGTCACCGGCACTCTACATGCACGTTCTGGGGAAATCCACTGGCACTCTGCATCCCAAATACTCTCTGAACCCTGCGAGAACTCAACGGGAACTCAAGGAGCGGGCGGGCACCTGAGGCAGCAGGATACGCCCTATTCCCAGCAGGGTCCACTTTAAACCTGGAACTGCCCTAATCCAGCAGGATCCTCCCTAAACCCGGATCCACCCTGGTCCTTGAGCAGGGTCACCTTTCTCAAACATTCATGCAATGTCACTGCAAATGACCTGGGTCCAAGGCAAGCCCATTTCCACAATGGAGAGTCCTCCCTCTAAGCAACATGGGGTAGGCTGACAAGGAAATTGCCATGCGTCATTCCTACTTGGCAATGGCTCTCAGCAAACAACAACAACAACAAAACCTTTATTTATTTTTATGTAGCACTGAGGATCAAACCCAGGGCCTCACACATGCTAGGTAAGCTCTCTACCACTGAGCCACAACCCCAGCCCGCTGGCTTTGAACTCTTGATCCTCCTGTTTCAGTGTCCAGAGCTGCTGGGATTACAGGCATTGGTCACTGGATGCTGGAGTATTTTTATTTCTGAATTAATGACTTTAACATGTAAATGACATCAGACACGCGGTGGCATTTATTTTCATTGCTTCTCCCTTTGGACTTCCTTTCCCTGCCCAGGTCTTCACCCCCACTAATTCTCTTCCTAAGGTGCAGATGCACTGAATCCATCTAACTTTCTCACATCCTAGTTTAGCACACAACGCACTGTAGGGCAGTTTCCCATCAGGGTAGGGGGTGGGTACTAACGGGGAGATGCTGCTGACTGCCACTGCCCAGCGTTGAGAGAAAGAGGATGTGAATGCAGAGTGCTAGCCCTGGAAGAGTTCCAAATACAAAATTTGAATTATGCTTTTGGGGGAATGTGGATAGCTTCAGCACACAGAGTTAAAATACTCTAAGTTGAAACATTGTCTAAGTGGAGGAAATCTCTGCTTCCTCCTTTACTGCTGTGAGCACTACCTATCTAACGTGATTTCTTTTCTTTACCCTTAATCCTCCCAGAGTTCAGTATTCAGATCTCCAGGGACAGTCTTCTGTGTGTGCCCCTCCGTGTGCCCAGCTCTGCTCATCCTGCGTGCCCACTGGGCATAGACCAGCTTCCTTTGACTCTTCCCAGCATGGCCAGCCTGCCCCACATTTACCTAGAAGGAAGCTGTCATACTGCGGGGTAGCGGGAGTCCTCTGGGATTCAGTACAACCATCCCTGACGACCAATGTCTTCCGGATTCCCCAGCTGTTCACATCTGAACCTGAAGCCTTCCCGGATGAGGATTCCTACACAGTCTGTCTAAAAAAAGTACAAATGACTGAGGATCTCCTTCCAGAAATCCAATTAACTGATTTTCCCTGTCTGTGGCAAGTAGGAAAATACCCAGGCTAATTTGACATCTTGGTGGGTTGAAGGTGTCTCGACTGTCTTTGATCTTTTCTCTAATAACTTGTTTATGTTTTCTTCAACGTAAATTACTGACACAATGGGGAAGAGTAATAAATTAATAAGTGCAATAAGTTCATCAAAAAGCTAGGTGACTAAGGTAACATCAGGATGGGTTTGCTGAAAATCTGTCTTTCCCACTTGATTTTACCACTTCATTTTCCTGCATGTGACAATCAAACCCTGGAAGAACTCTCCACCACCTCTGGCTCCGGGTCAGGCTGTGCTAATATTTATAGTTTGAAGGCATGGGCTGTTACTTCTTTTGCCATCCAGTCTTCTAATTAGATTTCAGCTTTGGGTGACTTTTTTTGCTCCTCTAGGAATGGCTCATTATTATGCCACTTAGTCATTTCCATGTGTGACTTCTACAAATGAAAACAGAGAAACTTCTAGACAAATGAAAAGTGTGTTTTATTTACAAGAAAAAGTCTGTACACTGTGTATACATAAAAATATACAAAACCAAAATAGAAAATATCAAAGTGTTAAAATGTGTACAAACACTTTTTTTTTTTTTTAAATGCAACTCCTGGAAAACCTCAGGCCTTAATTAGTTTGAAGAGTACACATTTAGTTTTTAAAAATCATCATACAAAAAAATTCCCAAACCTGTTAAAAAAGTTCACTGGTTTCCACTGGAAGGATTTTATAAGCATTTTATCTAGAACAAAATGGGATGTGTGTTATGAATGTTAGATTTTAACATTACCAATGCATTTTATTTGTTTGAAACTTAGCTATAGAAGACTATTTTCCTTGGAACCAATAAGTGTTTCTTCCCCTAATCTTGTAAAAGCCATGAGCTATTACAGGTAAACTCTTCAAAGTTCAGAATTAAATCAGGCTTGTGACTAGAATTCTGTATTAAGGTAGTGGTTCTACCATCATTATGCCTTTGAAATATTTCTGTTATTCTTTTAATATTGTCAAAATGTGCAGAATGTGAGTGTGTATGTCTGGGTGGGTAGGTAGAGGAGTAATTATTTTTTAACAGAAGGACATAAAACATTTGCTTCCTTCTCTTAAAAAATTGGTGTTTTCATAATTAAAATAAGATTTACTGTAAAGATTTCATCATAAAGATTAATGAAAAAGAGTATAAAACCAACCATGTGTGTAGATATGTATATATACAATTATATAACTATATCTACATGCACACTTTTCTACTAAGATAAGAACTATATCAGTGTCTTTAATTCTTCAAATTTCATTAGCCTAAACTTGTAGAGAATATGTCAGATTATTTTTTCTCACTAAAATTCTTTATTCATTTAATAAAACAAGAATCAGAACTTCCATTTTTTGTCAGAAAAAGACCATTCATTTACCAAGTGTTTAAACAATGCCCGACAGAAACATGCAGAATAATTTCACAATGGAAATATCCAGAGTATAAAAAACAAGTTTAAACTCAGGCACATTTTAACTAAGCAATTGATTTCTAAATGGAGCTGCCTTGATTGGGTGTGTAACCACAGGGTTAGAGACCTAAATCATCACAAAGTCAGAAATCCAAACAGGCAACATGACAGAACACAATCTGAGACTAGGGTCCTATATATTCAATCATGCACCTGTTGATAATTCCCCAAGTCCCACTCCATGCCCTTTCTCTGTCTTTCCCACAGCCAAGCAGAGGAGATCAAGTAACCTGACCATATGCACTGTGTGTTGATTTATAAGAAAACCTGGAGAAATTTGCTTGTGTCATTGGTGCATATGAAACGTTGTTACTCATCTAAGACTGATCCCACCTTATGCACCCAAACAGCACCTAATTAATTCAGTAGACACAGTGTTCCTTACTGTCAGAAGGGTCCATCAAGAACATAAGATATAACCTGTTCCGGCAGAATGAACTGGCTCATAAACTCATCTTAGAGTTATCCAGTTCCTTGGTTTCCCCAATTTTGAAAAAGTTAAGGATTATCTTAGTGTTGCTTTTGCCCACATGTTATGGCTATAATGACAGAAGACTACCGGAGAGTCCAGGATTGATAAAGTGGCTGAGGGACCAAGCAGATGAGACACATGGAAGTGCTATTTTTTTGAGCTCTGTGTCCAGGAAGACCAGGAAAGACACAATGATGCAAAGATGTGTCAAAACCTCTGAATTGCCTGGTAAAGCACAGCCCTGAGGCTTACATGCAACTTTTAATCAATCATCTCTTGGTCCTGAGCACAAAGTTCTCCATAGAAGCAGCCCTGTAAGAATGTAGAGGGGAAGTCAGGGACAAGGCCCATCATTGGCATTCCATGGGAACAATCCAGGATTGAGAATGACACACTTGTTACACACTATCCTCCTGCCTCACGTGATCAACTGGAGAAAAAAATATGGGGAACCTAGATGTGTTTGAATTGTCATTCTTGGTCAACATTTGTTTCTTTACAATAGTGACAATAAGAGATAGAGTGACGCTGTCTTGAAATGCAAAGAAATATGACATCTTAGTCCTGAGTGTAGATAAAGAACCCCCTGATGGCTTCAGATTGCACCATGAAGATTTAACCAGCTTTCCTTCCTAAAAGGGACAGATTTCTGACAGAGGTGGGGTTCCATTTACTGTAACTACTCCACAGAAAGGCTGTGACTCTGTTTATGGGAGTTCCTAAGTATGGTATGTAAATTTAATAAATATCTGGCAAAATACTGCCACTTAGGGCCCATTTAGCTACTACTAAAAGCAGCCTTCATTAACTATCGCTGTGTAACATTTTTGGGAATTTAAACAATATAAACTTTTAAATAGAGGAATGCCCAGCCAACACTATATTAATATGTGTATCACATTTTCTGAATGTTTAACAGACTCTGATCCCCAGAGTCTTTAGGGCCATAATAAATTCAAAAATTTTAATTAAGTTTCCTTTATGCTCTCCAGTCTTTCTTGTAACCTTCATGAAAGTGCCCTTTTAAAAGTACACATGCTATAACAGAATGCTATTTAAAAATCTTTAAAGTGTTTTCTGGGGCTTTTGGACACAAATATTCATGTTGATTCCAATACATTATTCTCTAGCTATAATCTCATGTCACCCAAGATAGGGTGTCCTGGATAATATGGATGCCCATAAGTGAATCCATTAGAGCTCTATGAAAAGAACTTTAATAGTTGTGGGCATTTAACATGGAAAAACTTGGAAGACTTAGAAAATCCAAGGATTCCAGGAGGAAATACTTGTCCCACATTATAACTTTCTCGCTGCGTTCTAGAGTTACAGAAGCTGTTACACACATAAACGGGGATGAGCCTGAGATCTTCTGGGAAATTAGAAACACGGCAGGACCATGTCTACTGAGATGTAAGTCAGCACATGGAAGAACCATCTATCCCTTCTCATAGGCTAGTAACAGGGCTCTCAAAATGGACTTTTATTAGATATTGTCAGGACTCAAAGTTTTCAATTACTCCCACTTTGATACTGTAATAAGCCACAGGGGATGTCTGTTATCCAACTTGCTTTCTGCTGAGTAGAATAACTAAATAGAAGCTGTCAGTGTCTGTAAACCACTCTTGCTCAAGAAAGCAGTCCCGAGAGCATTCTGGAACAAACCAATCCTGAAACAACAACAAAAAAAACCTTTTCCACTAAACTCTCCTGACATTCACGGACTCTGCAAGGGAAATAGTATTTAATTAAGCTTCTGTCATTGCCAACAAGTTTGAACTGTACCACTGAGATAGTTTTCGTTTTAATATTGAAATAATAGCATGTTTAATTAAGGTATTCCAAAATGTTTCTATTGTACTATCTTCATACTAAAATAAGAATAATAATAATCATGTATCAGAGACACAAGTTGAGATTTAAAAACCTGAATATAGCTACCACATGGGGGTGAAAATTTCCCCTAATTGCATTTCCATCTGAAAATTTTCTTTCCTTGCTGTTAAAAAGCCATGCTTTCACACAATTTTATTTAATAATATGGCTTTGTCATGCTGTTGACATCAAACATACTGGTGAAAACAAGGATCGGATTTTTAAATGTCTGTCAGTACAAAGAATCAGTGAAAATTTAGAGTACATCACTGTCAAGTTTCCAACAGCTGATATAAACCTGCAAGAAATCTGTATAAAAGAGAGAGGCATGCGTCCCCCCACAGCCCGGGCTGGTGGCGCCACAGTCCTGTCCAGTTTGGAAGGAACAAGTCTGTCCCCTGGCTTCTCCTGCCAGGTTGTACCAATTGTCACATGAGCCACCTGCTATCCAAGAGCTGTGGGGTGGACCTGCAGGCCTGGAGGCACAAGGTTGAAAAGCTAAAGCTGAGGAATGTCCTCCCCCTGCCTCTACAGCCTGGTGATTCTGTGTGGACTTGCCAGTGATGTTGTCTGAGTGAAACCAAGCCTTGCAGGGAACCAAAAGGCCTGTCTGTGGTGCTCTCAGGGGTTGGGCATTTCCTTGGACTGCTCAGGATGGATGATTTATGGTTTTAGAAATTGTCCTGATACGCAGAGTGCAAAGCATTCAGTGGACAATGCAAAGAGGAGATGGGGGACACAAAGGTTGGAAACTTGTGAACCTGATCAGATACACGGGGGATTTTTTGCTGCCAAGATAAAATATCTGAGTGATATTTCAGGCATTCATCATAAAATCCAGGAAACTTAAGGATGAATACATATATAAGTGACACGCTAGGTACTAGACCTCAATTTGGATATTTCTAGATAGAAACCATTTCATTACCCACCCTGATAAAGGGTACCACTGGCATAAGAAAAGGCCAGCCTTTTTTGGAGGTATCATACCCATGGTTATACATCTGTTTTCTTTTTATATATTCTTTTTTTTGCATCTTTCTCGAGTATTTTTTTTTAAATTCCATTTCTATATTCAAAGCAGTAATAAATACTCAATGGCTTTAGAAAGAGAAGAATTCTCAGGGTCACCACTAAATTACAGTTTAAAGACTCAATACTACATTGTCTAAAATCTAGTTTCAAGTATTCTTTTGTGACTTCGAGGACAACAGTAGTACCTTATTGCACATTGATTCCCAAGAGTCACTTTTAAGAGTGTGCATTGATGGGTTTGGGTGCAGGGCAGTGCACAGCCTGGAAACCTGGCAGGACCACCTTGCCCTTGTGATGCAAATCAGCCTGGGTGCCCATGTTCAGGCGCTGCACCAGGAGTTTCTCGTACAGCAGCGGGTGGTAGGCTCCCAGGGTGCAGGCTGCATCGTAGTACAGCTCATGGTAGTGGCAAAGCTCCGTCTGCCGGACAGATGGGATATATTCGTACACGTGTACTTCTCTGCACATGGACATCATGATGAGGATTCCTGACATGGAAAGAAAATTAGAACTCAGTGAAGAACTAAGTAAAAGAGACCATTTTGCGGGGAGTGGTAATGACTGATGTGGCTGACTGGCAAGAAACATCTGCTCTGCACTTGCTCTCTTTACACCTGCAGTGCTACAACTTCCATTAAATGGAATACATGTAGCCCATGGTGTGCTGAGGCATATGAAGATGGAACCCTGAAGTTGGGTATGGTGGTGCCCACCTGTAATCCCAGATACTCAGGAAGCCAAGGCAGGAAGATTGCAAGTTTGGAGTCAGCCTACACACTTAGTGAGACCCTGTATCAAAATAAAAACTAAAAAAAGGACTAGGGATGTAGCTCAGTGGTAAAGCACTGGTGTGCCGTGCATGAGACCCTGAGTTCCAAAAAACAAACAGAAATTTAAAAAACCTTCTAAGTTACTGATCATTTCCTCTCTGTTTCCTCCCAGGACTCTCAGTTTCCTTTCTTATTTCACAGAAAATCTACTTTTCAGCTGCAAATCTTCTGTTGGGCCAGCCCCAAGCTACTGTGATTGAGGTAGGGTCAATTGAGAGCAAGAAATTGGTGCTTGCTGGATACCTGATATATGGGCACCAACACATACAAAACTCTCCCTCCTACTTGGAAATGATAATCTATGATTTTTTTCTCCCTTGTGTAAAATCATCTATGAAGAGTTGACAAGGTGAATGAGGAAGCTCATCTGCCCAGGGACATTGAATTCTCCCTTTATCCCTAGTCTGATGTACATACTCTCTGGAAGTGGAGTGTTCCCAGGTCCATGTTTATGGAGCTGGATAGCTTTGATGCTTTCTAATTGGGACTATATTTTACCACAAGACTGGCTGTTCTCCTTCACCTGGGCATGCATATACTGTGCTGGCTGCATCCAGGGAACCACTAAGGGAGTGCTCTTCCTATCACAAGCATCATTGATTGATATACATGCAGCCCTTCAGTGTTTCAGAGGAATTCTACATTGGCAGACTCAACCAAAAATATTCTAGAAAAACATGCACCTGTATTGAACATGCACAAGCCTTTAATCTCACCATTATTCCCTAAACAATATAGTATAAGAACTACTTATTTGGCACTTACATTTCATTAGGTATTTTAAGTATTCTAGAGATGACTAAAAGCATACAGGAGCATGTGCCTAGATCATATGCAAATGCTGTGTCATTGTGTGTAGGTATTTGAGCATCCATCAACTGTGGTGTAAGGGAGATTCTGGAACCAATTCCCCACAGACACTTAGGGATGACTGTATTTATTACATTTTCCCTGCACAATGTCATGAGGTGGCTTCAAGGACATTTTTTTGCACAAAGGCATCTTATAAACTGGGAATAGAATCATACCCAGAAACCACAGGTATCTGTTACCTGGATGTTTCTATGAGCCACTAACATAACTGCATCTATGTGGACTACAGTCACTTTTGTGTCAGTTGTGATCTTTGCATCACTGGTTCTTAAACTGGCTGGCTCCCAAAGACAATGTCATACTTAGAAAAATACATTAATCATGCAGTTGGCCCTCCTCCTAAAGTAGTAGTGTTCAAATTTGAGAATGAAAAAGAATGGCTTGGGCAGCTCGTTAAAATGCAGTTGCTGGGATTTATCCTCATCCCCAAAATGTGGGTTCCATTGTTTGTGTTGGGATATAGGAATCTGATTTTTTAAAAAAATTCCTAAATTATATATAGTGAAGGGCCATTCAGAAAAAAATTTCAATCCATCACAGATGAATACATTTGTAAATTATAATACAGATGAATTACCTAGAAAAATGATCACTTATTTGGATGCCATGGCTAGGCTGAGTTGCTATAAGTTTCTAAAGACTTTCAATTTCTACATTAATGTAGTTGCATTCCAATAACACACATTTCTGGACTATGTTTGTCTTCCAACCAAGCTTTGAGGATCAGGCTGGTACAACAAACATAATCTTTGAAAAATGGGATCTCTGAGCTACCAAAGGTAGTGAGACATCCTGCATGTGGACAGCTAATTTAGAAGTGAACTGCTACCCAAATCCCAGTCAGAAGAATCTTTGATAGTTTCTCAAGATGGCCTTGTTCTTGTCTTGGTCTCAAAGTTACTGGATACTAGAATTTTATTTTAAAAAGTTTTCTAGAGAAAATTATTATTCTTGTTGCTAGCTAATTGCTACATTTCAAATCACATATCCCATAAGACTAGAATAAAAGTTATGTTTTCGATATAATAAGTGCACACATGATTTTCTTTTATAAATACTTCATATCTTAAAATAACTTCAAGAGCTTCAGAAATGGAAGAATTTTTCAGTTTGTTCACAATCTGTCCAAACTGAAAGTCAACAGAGGTTAAGAAAGTGTCCTGAGTTATCTGCATAATTCTTCCTGAGTTTTACCTATCTGGTGGTGACTTTGCAACAATGCTTTCCCATTTCACTTTGTATTTCCATATGAACTTGTGGCTTTGTGTTATTCTGAACCTCAGCTGAGAGCATCCTAAAATTTCATTAATAGTAGAATCTTCCCAAAGTCTTTAAATGGCAGTCAACAGTAGTATACTGGATACTGGAATTGGTATGAAAGCACCTTCAAAAGGAAGTTAAAAAACCATTTTGCAACTCATTGGATACAGATGAAAGGTGGAGAAAGAGAATTATGGTTCCAAAGGGGAAGATACTTTTTAACATTTAAAAATTTTCCATCATCATGGTTAGTTCATTTGGTATATGCATAATTGGCTTTTTATTTTTCTTAAGGATGCTATTAATATATAAATTTTCATTTAGATTCAGATTCTGTCATTTAATAAATACTGAAAATAATTATTAGATGTGGTTAAATCTATACATCAGTTTTCCTAAGAGCTGTTAATTATGCATAGCAATACATAAAAACCTGAAGAATAAATTTCTTGAAACTTTACTAAGTTTCTACTGAAGAAACTTACTAGATGTAAATGTCTGGAAGTGTGTAATAGTGCTTACATGGTTCAGAGAATGAGTGCTAAGGAACAGGTGGGGAGGGGATACTGCAGGCAGACAGGACTGAATTGGCGAAGAGCGGAGCATTCAAGAGTTATTGGAGTCATCTTCAATTAACTTCAACATTTATCAAGCTAGGCACAGTGCAAATCATTGGGAATTTAGAGAAACTTTCTTTTAAAATATTAAACTAAAGAACTCATCTTTAAATTAAAGATAGGGGCCAGCCTATAACCAGTCTTAGGATATCTGGAGAAAGTATTCTACTTGTCATGCTGAGAAAAACGTTTGATTACTACCATCAGCATCTCTTGGGAAGTGCTAGAATGCTGAGCCTCATCATCCACAAATGACATAAATACCAATAGCACATGGCTTTCAAATGTTCTTTAAATCACCACTGATAACGTACTGTGTGGGGAGTCCCCCAAACATCCCTCAGTTTGATGATCTGCCGGGAAGACCCACAGCATCCGGCACACAGCCGTACTTGTGACTATGTTTCATCTGGACAAAGTCAGCAAAGGTAAAGGTGCATGGCAGGAAGCCAGGGGGGACTAGGTGCAAGCTTCCAGAACCCTCTTCCCAGGGAGATCACACAGGATGGACTCAATTCTTCCAACAGTGAGCTGTGACATCTACTCCTCGCCCCTCTTGAGTTCATCTGTGCAAATCCTAATCCTTTATGTGAATTAGGAGGCAGGGCCTCTGGAGGTAATTAGATCATGAAAGTGGGGTCCTCCTGAACAGAATTAATGTTCTTATAAGAAGAGACATCAGAGAGGATCTCTTCCTATGATGCCACGTGAGGACACAGCAAGAAGGCAGCCCAGTCTACCGAATAAGAAGAGGTTACCCACACCAACTAACCAAACAAGGTTGCCCACACCAGCAACCAAATTGGTTCGTACCTTGATCTTGGACTTCCTGGTCTCCAGAACCATGAGAAGAGAAATTTCTATTGTTTATGACACACAGTCTTTGTTATTTCTATTACAGCACCCCCAAATGACTCAAACATCAATACATGAAATATGGCCAACCAGGGAAGCTTGTCAGAGATTTGGTATACAGAGTTTTTATTGGGAGCTTGTCATACAAGCAATCTCAGCCTGGCACAGAACAAGATTTCAGTCTCTTAGAAGGAAAGTAAGTGTCTAGTATAACCCATTTTCTTGCATGTAACAGGCATGGAGAACTACTTTCACCAGTTAGAGGGGTAGGGAAGTTTTCTGAATGCCTAGTTCCTAGATGCCAGCCAAGGGTTAAACTTACAAGCAGGTCTTTCTAAGGATAAGCAGCCAAGTCTGCCAGGTTAATTTTTTTTTTCTGCACTGATACCATATATGCCTAAATTCAAAATATCACATTACTTCATAATCACTTCCCCATGCTAGACTGACATGGGGAATTCACATCTGGTTAGGCTAAAAATGTTATTGACTTCTTTTTTCATTTCCTCTTTAATATTGGCTCAGGATTATCTAAAATGCAAGACGAATACAAATCACCACATACCATGCAATTCAGTAAAAAATAACTCTAAAAATCACTTAAGAGATTTTATGTTAAATAATGTTTACCAACTACCAAAAATTAACTGCTGTTATCACTAACAAAAGTTTTACTGCTTTCAACATGGAATTGGACTTTTTGAAAGGCAAATGAACAACTTAAATACTTTTTAGTGTATTTTTTTCAAGCCAGTCAAATAGGCACTCAGCCACCTATTTAAGATCTTTAAGCAGAATTCAACTAATATTAAGTTCTTTATATGGCCAATTTTTACAGATGAGCCCATACAAGGGATTCATTTGAAGAAAAAAATATTGTATTTTCTAGGCAATCATGGCTCAAGAGGCATTCATTTGCCAAACTGTGTTTTTAAATATTGTATCATGCAACATAATTATCAAAACAACTAAAATGCTTTTCAACTGTTCTTAATAAAATGTCATGTTGTATAATTTCAGCACAATAATCAAATGGACACTCATTTATTTGCTCTAAAACCTGGATTAAAAAGCACTCTTGAACCCATGGTCAGATTATCACAAATTCTGAATGAATAAGATTCTCTGCAAATCTCTATTTGCAAATAGAGACATATTTTGTATTTTACCAGAATCTAGTACAATCATTGAGCTTAATTGTAATTACAGAAAAATTATGTTGATTTTTACTTGGCTGCATATTTAAAATAACATCCCAAATCATTAAGAATAATGGAATTTTCTCCTTGATGAAAATATTATTTCATCAAATAGCAAAATGAGCTATGTATATAAAAAGAACATATTTCAAGTAACAGGAGATAATATCATCTTAAATCAATTCTAATAAACAGTTGAACAAAATTAATATGTGAAGTAAACTGGGCATTTCTGAGAAAGACTGATGGTTCATTGCAAAACAGTTTTCTGAGTGAGTGGTAAAGGTGAGAGGCTAAGTACATTAAATGTGCCAGGTGATTGGAAATCTAGCAGATGTTTTGTGATTTCTCCATAGATTTGATCATGAAGTTAGAAACTATGAGAGCCACACTTAATATTCTTTCAATAAAATAAGTGACTTTATAAGTGACATTTCTAGAAAATATTTGTAATTAAAAGATGGTTTGAGAATTTGAACTTGATGCAGTAAAATAAAAATTTAAAAAGCATCCAGCTCATTAAAGGAAATAAAAATGCAAGAATAATACTGGAAGGCCAGTTTTTAGCTTGTTTATATTGTCTTATTTGATTCATTATTTACAGAAAAATGCATTGTTGTTCCTAATCAAACAAATTTGTGGTACATTTTACACAATCACACACAAAAAAGGACATTAAGTGGCTTATTACTTTGTGTTAACACTCTGAGTTTGGATGATATATTGGAAAATTAGATCCCAAAATGCAATATAAAATTGAAAAGAAAGGAAGTTATGACTTGTTGTTAAGCATATTATTCTTGTGTATATATTAAATAGCCCGAAATTATAGTGTTTGCCTCTGTGAATTTCAGAAATATTGCTTACAATATAATCAGTAGAGGCTGTCTTTGCAAAAGAGAGTGAGGGTGTTCATGTTTTCTATAATAAAAAATTGGCAACTGTACATTCTAAACAAGCTCCATGTCTATGTGTATGTTGCATGGGAAGCCAGGCTACAAGGCCTGTCTCGTGGTCCCCCCTGGTTTGCCTGGATACCTTGTGTATGTAGGTAGCAAATGTTAGCCAGGCTTTCTGACCCAAGGTGAGCTCACTCAGCTTCTATAAAATTATCTAATATTATGATGGCAAAAGAGAAGCCGTGGGATTCCAGGTAAATCATTCTTTACTCAGTTAGGCTGAAGCAGAATCAAAATGACTTCAACGCACCAAATAACATGGTAAAGATCTCTAGTAGGCAACTAGGGATGAAATAGAGAAATGCTCCTGATATGTGAACAAGTAGCTGCTAACTGTCTGAGGGTAAGGAACTTAAGTTGAAAAAATTACCATGCTTCAAAGAAACCAGTCCTCATCTAAATTACCTTGCTACATCCTTTTAATTTTCAAAATACTTGTGCAGCCCAGTAGGTGTATGAATCCCTTTAGAGAAGGGAACAGTACGTAGAATACATCTCCAATGCCATCTACTAGTTATTTCTTTCTGTGAATTTTGAGGACAGATACAGACTCTGATATAGAAATTCAACTAGTTAGTCATTAGGAAAGTGATTAGTCAGCACTTTGCCACAATCATCAAAATGCCATAATCTTTGCTCCAATATTAGTACTTCTAGGAATTTATTTTAAGGAACCAGCTTGAAGGAAAGAAAATTTTAGATGTCATATATATAATAAACTTACAAAGTATGTGTTAGTAGATGAATATAGTAATGACTCATCAACATAATTGTTTGATGATATGTCAACCAAAATATTCAACAACTAAAGAGAGGCATAAATTATGATATACCTATCTGATATAATTATATATCCTCTGTAATAGCAAAGAAAACCAGAGTCTATATTCACCTTGATTATAAGCCTTTAATGAGTATTCTGCTTGGAAATACAGTCTTATTTGACCCAGCATAAAGTTTTAGATAAGACACATCACAACCATAGTAAACAGTAAATATTAGTTATTGTGATCAGTCACATTAAAAACCCAAGGTTAAAAGGACTGTTAGTATGTTTGAGTTATAAGCCAATTAACTGGGGTTTAGAGATGGTAAGTATCTTTCTCAAGCTCAAACTGCTATTTGGGCCAAGATTTGATTCTTCAGAGTTCATAGTTTTAATCACAATGCACATGCCAAGTGATAGATTGAGGAGGGGCCATACTATTATACATGGAACCAGTTACGTGGAAGTTAAGAATTCAAGAGAAAGATCTCAACCTCTCACTCTCTGCTTTACTCATTTGCTCAACAAACATTTACTGTGTGTTTATTCTGTGGTGTTGCTTGCTGAGACAGGGTGAGGTCATCACACCAGTGTTAACATCTCAATGTGGTCAAGACTTGGAAGACATAATAAAAGAAAACCAAGATGGCAGTTCCAGGAAGTGTGTGGGGGTTATTTCGTATTTTAAAAAAAATGTTTAAACATGTAGTTAATAAACTTATTGTCTTGCCTTTTAGAAAGACTAGAAAGTTCTAGGAGATTCTTCAAAAAAGTTGCAAAGAGGGCTGGGGATCTAGCTCAGTCAGTACAGTGCTTGCCTAGCATGCACAAGGCCATGGGTTCAATCCCCAGCACCTCCAAAATAAATAAATAAATAAAATAAAAAATAAGTTCCAAAGAAAAGCTATTGAGCCAAGATAGTCGTTCTCTTCTCTAGGGTTTGGTTAGGGCTTGGACCAAAATCATTATATGGATTTTTTAAAAAAAATCTCTAAACCTTCCCAAACTTACATGTTAATGTAATGGGATTTCTTAAAAACTTAAGTCATATTTCACTTACCTTATTACTGAAGGTCAAAATGCATATGAAAAATTATTTTAAAATGTCTTGAAAAAATAATGATCAGTGATTAATGTGCAACATTTTGAGTTAGGTTTCCATGTTTAAGTTCAATGAATATTCATTTCTTAATAGTGATTTTTCAAAATATTTTGCAAGTTTGCTTAGCATTTATAGGGTCCCAATGTTTAAAAAAGTAGAAAACATGATTTTAAAATATTATTTTAGAAATTTGAAAGGACTAACTTAAGTGTACATTATAGATATTAAAAATTTAATGAGTATCTTATTAATATTAAAGTGAATGTATAAAGGGAGAATTCATTTGAAATAAATATAGATTTGTATTATGCAAAAATTTAATGGTTAACACAATTCTCTAATTCAGTTATTATTTTAAAAGCATACTAAATTGCATATAAGATTTGATAAATTCCTATGTATGTGAATTACAAACTTCTGAAATGCGATGTTTTACCAACAATAAATTTTGATGAAAAGGTATTTAGATTTTGCTTCCATCACATGATTAATGAGTTCTTCAAATCCTACAACTTTTGTTGTTTCTCTTGAAGCAGAAAAGGAAGCTTATAATAATTTTCAGATAACATAAGAATTTATTTAGTTGCAAACTAAGTATTTCTGTCCAAATTTGATTTCACTAAGAAATATGATTTTATTCCTCATTGGGAATGAAATATACATGTTCTGCAGCAGAGGAAAGACTTAACCCTGCCCTAAGGTACTGAGATAAATTCTGATACCCAAACATCCCCACTCCAACTAATGAAGAAACACGCAGACTGATAAACCCAGCAGAAGTTCCTTCTAAACTCTTTTTCTCTTCAACATTTATTGCTTCCTCTTTTCCCAGCAGAAACACACACACACACACACACACACACACACACACGTCCTAATCCAACAAGGCATAACCACATGATTTGCGAGCCATCAAGGAGACAGTTGGTAGTGGGCTAGGTAGGGTTTGCTAAGGAAGGTGTAAAAACAATGTTAGCCTTCTAGAATAGAAGATATTGGATGAAATGTCTCACTAGTCAATTCAGGCTACTCTAAAATTGAGTGACAGAGGCTGAGGAGACCAAGATCAAAGTATTAGTAGATTCAGTGTCTAATGAGGGCTTTGCTTCCTGGTTCAATGATGGCTCTTTTTGGTGCAACTGCACATGGTGGCAGAGGTTAATGAACCTTTGGGAGCCTCTTGTATGAGGGCATTAATTCCAACCATGATGGCTAAACCTTCCTAACCTAATCACTCCAAAAGACCCAACCTGGTACCTCCATCACTTTGGGGGGTTGTTATGGCTTGAGTATGAAGGGCTCCCTGAAAAACTCATGTGTTGTAAACATGATATCCAATGTAGCAATGTTCAGAGGTGAAATGATCAGATTGTGAAAGCTGTGACCTCATCAGTGGATTAGTCCAATTGATGGATTAATAATTTGAATGGACAAATTTGGTAACTGCAGGCAGGTGGGGCATGGCTGGAGTAAGTCGCTCACTGGGGCATGCCCTTGGGAATATTTTGTCCCTGGCTCTTCACTCTTTCCTCTGCCATAGCCGAGGTGTTTTTCTCCATTGTCCCCTTCTGCCATTATGTTCTGCCTCACCCAGGCACAGAGCAATGGAGTAGGCCAACCATGGACCGAGCCTGAAAGAAACTTTTCTTATTCTAGATTGTTCTTGTCTGGTATTTGGAAAGTGATAAAAACTGACTCAAATAGAAGGTGAGGATTTTGCCATATGAATTTAGAGAGGATGTAAACATTTAGTTCATTGCACCAAATCATCCCACCAAATGTTATGGAGAGGAGGATGGTTTTCTGAAATCAATGGGAGTAGGTTTCCTAACTTATACCCCATTAATCAGTATTCCCAATAAAATGGGATATAGAAACAAACAGAAGTTCACTTTTAAAAATGACATTTACAAGCAGCTATTATGTATGTCATTTCACAATAATTTTTAAGAACATAAAATCTGTTTATTAGTAATGGCAGTAAATTTTATAGCTATGTCTTCAAAAGAAATGAAATGTATAATTGCATTTGTAGTTAAAAATCTGGAATGTAGGGTTTAATACTACACAATTTCAAAGACAAAGATCATTGTTATATTTTTAATAATACTGTCTTAATAATAACATTGTTAATAATATAATAATAAATATATAATAATAATATAATTTTTAATAACATTGTTTTAACTAAACACACAAAAAAATAATCACTCCACTTGTATTTCAACATTGTAACAAAGACGTGATCAGTCTGAGTAAGTGATGAGCAGGAATCCTGAGTCCTCTCACTGAGGCCACTGTATATCACTTTGTTGGGACATATACCAGTATATCTACCTATTGACTAGATTTCTAGTGTTCTGAGATTTTTAAAAAGCTAAAAGCGTTGTTTCCAAAGTGTGGTCTTAGGACTAGCATCATCACCAGTTGAAAACTTGTTGGAAATGAAAATTCTCACCACCTCCACCTACTCAGAATCACTGAGTAATTTGGTTTAAAAAGCTGTCATAGACACCCTCAAAACTGGCTCTGAATGGTTTCTGCCTGCTAATCATGCCTCCATGTAGTTTCCTTCCCACAAGGGAGCTGACTTATTTAATGAATAACATATAGCAAATCTGATAGTTTATGGCATCATCAAAACCCTGTTACTTCCTCTTTGCTCTTTTTCTCAGATTTCCTGCTCTTGGGAAGCCAGCACCATGTTATAAGGGTGCCCAAGCAGCCTGGTGGAGCAAGGAACTGAGGCCTCCAGTCAACAGCCATACCAACAAACCACGTTGGAAGCACAGATCATCCAGCCTGGTGCAGAGGGCTCAATTGTAACCTCATGAGACTCTGCAAGCCAGAATCATCCAGTCAGTCAGCTCCTGGATTCCTGACCCACAGAAACTCTGTAAAGGTGATGCCTGCTTATTGTTTTTAGTAGCTAAGTTTTGCTTTGCAGTGAAAAGCATATACTTCATGGGCAACTGTGATGCATGATAACCTTTGAGAACCACGGCGCTAGAACATGCATTCATGGATGGTTAGATCCACAGGTGTGGAACCCACGGATGAGGAGGGCCAACTGTACTTACTTTGCTTTGTTTTTCAACTACTTGCCACACTGAGAATAAAAACACAGTGATGGCCAGAGTAGATACTGTTAGGGTCTGTAAACAAGTCAAGATGGAGCCTGGCATTTTGCCAGGGGGAGTGGTTTGTGAGGTGGCACCAGCAAGCCATTAAGTGTGGAGATTCCTTATTGGTTGACTGCTGTATCTAGTTTATGTTAATTAAGATGAGCTGTGTGGAATGTATATATACCCCTCCTGTCCTACAATAAACGGCTCCCACTCCTGCTGTATCAATCTACACAAGTTGCTCGTCAACCCCCAGCTATTTTGCCCAGCCAGCTGGGCTGCGGCAAGATACTGCCCAGCCCTTTTCACATCCTGCTCCTTTCAATGCTTTTGCCACAGTTTGTAATTACCTTTCATTTATGCACACATACCTGTGCATCATAGTCCTCACCTCCTCCACTTCACTGCATGTTCCAAGTGGGCAGGACCTTTGCTTGGTACACAGGAGATGCTCAATTAGTATCCACTTGGTGGATGACTCCTTTCTCGCTGAATTGAGCCTCTTGAACAGTACCAATCACACAACATTTAAGGGGCATCTCTCTGGGAACCTAACTTCCCTATTGAATCCATTTCCATAAAAAGAAATGTCTTTCATGTTCAAAATAGCCAACTTTTAGAGTTCCTTTATTTCACATACAGAGATCCCTAAAAGCATATAAGAAAACGTAGGCGATAGGTTTGGAAATATAAGTCACCAAATCAGAGACAATTTTTCACACCTGAATGAACATGTCAGTGAAGAAAGTAATTCTCACAGCTTGATCTGGAGCAAAGACCTATGTGGGTGGGTCCAGCAGGAGGTGAGGGATGCTGCCAAGCTGTTCTGTGAATAAGGACCCACCCTGGCCTGGCGACCTGTGTACCAAGGGCACAATGTTGGACTGTGCAAACATTCTAATCCCTCCTAATAGCTCTACCATAGGTTCTTTTGTTTAGGAGCGGATGTTAGAGGTGAGAGTGCTTGGATATGATGACTACTGAGACAACAGGTCAATACTTTTCAACATGACCTTCAAACGTGAAGAGGCATTTGGAAAATACTTTTTGATTAAAAAAAAAACAAAACTCATTGATCTTTTTAGAAGTTGTTATGGCAGACAGATTGAGATGTGGGTGACATCATTCTACTGCTATTGAAAATGTCAGATAAATGATAAAACAGACTGTGGCTCTCAGCCTGATTCTGATCAAGACCAAAGAGGAGAACAAAGACTACAACAGCATCAGGGAACTTACTCAGAGGGTGCTGTCAAAGCTCACCCGGGCTGCCTCTACTGCTCATCCTTAGTAAGAGTTCTCAACAACCATGGCGAAGCTCAAGAGGAGGAGGGGAATTTAACAAAGTCAGACTATGGCTTCTATTGTATCTTCAGTCCCGCCCATATAACACAGCCTGCTGAGTGGGAACTTATCAACTTGCTGTTTTTCTTTCATTGGTAAAACATAACAGTGCTGCCCTGCACAACTTTCTGTGACAATGGCAGAGTTCTCTATGCGCACCGTCTGATTTGCAAGCCACCAAGAACACGTGGTTGAGAACTGGAAATGGAGCTACTGGGGCTCAGAAACAACTTATCCTCTTGTCTAATTTGAATTAATTGAGATTTAAATAGTCACATGTGGCTATTAGCTGCTGTATTGGTTGAGGCAGTGCTAGAAAATAATAATGATTGTAAATTGTCAAGATACCTTATCTGTCTAAAGATTTTATTATTATTATTCCCATTCCTTGCCTGAGGATATCAAAGAACAAAAAATGAAGCAATTTGACCAAAGTCAGAAAGCTAGAGAGTGGCACAGAAGGACTGAAACTCACACTTAGGTATCCCTGACCTACAGTCTTGCAATGACATTGAATTGCAATTTCCTTTTCATGCAAAGGAAGCCTTAAAGGTAATCATGAGCCTTTGCAAGCTCCAGACTCTAGGTAAATAGCAATCAAAGGAAGCTGGTCCTATGTGGCATGATTTCCTTCAACAAAATGTGTGGGCAAGTACTTTTCTTGCCAATAACAACATAACTTTTGAAATTTTAAAACTACATGTCAATAATAATTATATCTGACAGTCTCCCCCCTTTGTCCTAATCAAACATTATTCACACGAATTCAAGATGACAATATGAAAAGAAGTCTTTATAAAACTTATGCCACATTCTATTATGCTGTCCAAGCATTACTCTCTCCTGTTTACCCTTTGCTGACAAACCAGATAATATTTTCTCTCCTAAATCAAAAGGATCCTATGAAACTACACAAAAGATAAAAAATTTGGAATTTCATGGGTGATTTGGAAACAAAGAGTTTCAAACATGGCTTTAAAGAAGGGGGGAAAATAAGACTTAAGGAAAATAATATGCAGTCCTATTATAAATTTTTCTTCTGGAGTCCTATGTAAAATATTTCACATTATTACAATAGTATAAATCCACTCCAAAACGTGCAAGCCTAAAAGCCTTGCTTCCAGACATATGTGTATCCTACATTCATAACCAAACAAGCATTATCTCCCTAAATCTCTCTTCTATTCATAGGGACCTTTGTGTAGCCCACCGGTGGATCAGCGAGGTAAATTCATTGAAAATTGGGATAGCAACAAAACCAATATCCTTTGGTTTTCCTGTAGTCTTCCTATCACTTTGGGGGTCTAAGATATGCCTTAATATTGACAACTTGGATAAAATCAAATAAGTAATTGGTGATAAGCTGAAACATAAAGAAATGGAACAAAACCACAAATTTTGAGGTCTAACACCTGGCTGAAAATATATAGGCTAAGTGTGATTATCTTGATATATATAAATCCATTCTTGGATTAGAGTTAGTGGACTCTCCTGTTAAGAGAACTCTATGTGATACTAAAACTAGTCTCATCAAAGCTCTTACCTACCAGTAACCTTAAAATACACCATACCGTCTTAGGGTCACAGATTCAGCTCCTCAGTCTGGCATCACATAAGCAACTGAATAGGGGTGAGTAGTGAATTAAAGAGACTCATAAATTCCTGGACATGTTTCTCTTGCTTCTCATCAAGGGGTAGGGTCTATGTTACTTCCCCATGAACTTGGTAAACTCTGAGATCGCTCTGATCAACTGAATAGCACGCATGACATCGTGCAAGTCTCCAGGCATTGCCTTTAAGAACATGACAACCTCTGTTTCCTGTCTTTTAGAACACTTTCCGTAGGATCTTGAGCTGCCATTTTAAGAATTCTAATTACCTTGGGACCTCCATGAAAGAGAATGCAGGCTCATGCTCAACAGTCCCAGTTGGGGTCTGGTTTTAGCTCTCCCTGCCAAGAGGCTAGACCTCCAAGTGCAACTATTCCATGAAGCATCGAGTACCAGGTAACTCCATCAACACTATGTGGAGCAGAAAAATCATCCAGGCTGGCCCAAGCTGATCCACAAAATCATGGGAGAAAATAAAGTATTTATTGCATTATACCTTGAAATTTTGGAGGTGTTTGTTTATATAGTAATAGATAACTGGAAAAGAGTATTTCTCATTTCCTTGGCTTAATCTCTAAATATACCTGTTAATTGCTTTACTATATAACCTGACTATGTTTATTAAATATGAGGTCCTGCCCAATTATTACAATTTTTAATATACACATACCAATGAAACCAGAAGATGGAGGGTTTGGCTGAATCTTCTCCTTGGTATTCTCCTGGATAATGTCCCAAAGCTGCCATATAAATTTAGGATGAAGTATGTAAAATGGTTGCGTTGGATTTCTCTGACGGTGTTGAATATATGGCGTGAATAGGTTGTAATCTGGCTTCTTGTACCACTAAGGAAAAGCACACATACACACACTCAATCAAGTACAGGGAACTACAGTGTAAAAAGGAGACAGAACAGCATGCAAGCAAGTGGAAGTAGATGCTGAGGGTCCAGGTTGGGATAGAAGGAGCATGGAGGACCGTGACTTATCATGGTTATAGACACTTCCTCAGGGACAAGTATGAAGCCAGACCAGGGTTCTAGCTCTGGCAGAGACGATGCTTTGCTTTTTAACAAAATGAGAGAAAAAAAGATAAATCAGAGGTTATGAGGCTTTTGCAAAGGGTCAGATGATAAACACCTGAAACTCTGTGGGTGGTCTCTGTGGCTACTACCAAGTGCTACCATGGTAACATTGATTAAGACAGGTGGTTGACAGATTTGGCCAGCCATAGTTCACTGATCTCTGTCATGAATAGTGTGTTTCAAACAACAAATTCTCCCAATTTTATCTTTAGTGACAAAGTGGACCATGGCCACCAGGGCCCGGGAGCAGGGCTGCAAAGACTGACTGGGATGGCGTGGCATGGGAACTCTTGGGGTGATGGAACTGTTCCCTTTCTTGATCATGATGGTGGTTACATGAGTGCATACATTTGTTAATATTCATGAGAATGTGCATTTGCACTTATTGTAGGTATACTGTATTAAAAAACCAGGAAGGTTGGATTAAAAAGGTCTTCAGAAGTGTGTCACCTGGCAGCTCAGGCCCCACAGCTACGGGCTGTGTTGCTTGGATTTTGGCATCCTCTCTGCCCACATCTGTCAGGTGGGACAGCGCTGTGCCCTGGGCTTGGATATTTCCCACAGAGAGAAAAAAAACAAGGGCAACAGACAGAAAGGCTGTCTTTTCACAAATAGCAGGAGAGCTGCCCGAGTTTAAAACTGGGAACCTCAAGCTGACAAAAAAATCTGAAAAGTTCCAAGCCCCATTTAATGTTTGATTTTCAGTGGAGGACATACAGGAGAATCAACCAGAGGGCTTTTGGAAAAAAAAAAAAATCAAGGCTATGTCCTCTACTTCTGGAAATTGGGGTTCTGATGGACAGATTTTGAAAATTTTTTCTGCAGGTGATTCTGATTCACACCTATTATTAAGATGTGGTGGCAATCAATATCCAGCCTCAGTCTCAAGATGGATGGTGACCCACACTCCTTCAGGAGGGAGCCATTCTGTCTTGGATAGCTTTTTTAGAATGTTACCTGTTAGAGCCCTCAATACCTGGCCTCCACATTCATCTTAATGAATTAAGTCCCAAGTTTTCAATTTTGTGAATATTTCAATGAAATTATATGGGTACATTAAAATAGGCTGGAAATCAGAAGATGATACTTATATTAATTAATATTAACTAACATTATTATACTATAATATAGTTAGTCTTCCCATTAGTGTTTTTATTATTCAATCACATTATTTATTATATAATTATATATTATATGCTACAGTTAAATTTTTATAGGTGTTGCACATCTAAATGATAACACAATGGGTTAAGGAAGTTGCAGGCTCTCTGGTCATGGCAAAAACAAGTTAAAGACATTTGCATAGTTGATAACATACCATGCTAGGCTAAACATTGTCCATCTTTTCCAACCCTCACTAAAAACTAAGCTCACTGGTTTTTCATTCAAAGCTCCATTAAAAGTTGCTAGCTGTTTGCTTAGGTAGATGATGATTTGCCAGAAGGTCCCAAATGCAGCCTGCTTATATTTTGATGACTAGTAATAAACTTGTTTCAGCTCTATTGCATAAAATTTAACAGGTTCAGAAGCAGAAGGCAAAGAGGAACACTCAAGGAAAACCTGGAACAGGCTCCATTTGAATAACAATGAGCTGTGGATGCACAAAATTTAGATTTTCTTGCCAACCACTTTTAATTTATTTCCAAAGGTCTTGCAACCACTCTGAGGGGGATGTCTTCCGGTCACATTAGAACCATTGTAAGTTTAATCAGCCCAACCTTTAGTATAGCTAGGAATTTCTGAGCATTTAGATATGCACATTTTTCTTCCATTCCTCTAGAATAAAAGCGATTTAGCATTTGATGGATAATGTTCAAGTGTACTACCATACCTGGGCATCAAAATGTGTGCACACATATGTGCTCAGTTAGGACCCATGATCAATTTCATTTTGTTGACGTGCAATTCTTGACCCCCTCCCATGATTTATCAGTCAGAGGCCCTGTCTGACCATGGGGGTCAGGGCATCAGGGAAACACTTACCAGGTTAAGATTTGCGGAATAAGGAGCTGGGTCCCAGGCCACCAAAATGACGTCTTTATACAAAGAACTGTCAATGAAGTTATGACTGGGGTTGGTCAGAATCTGCACGCACATAGGGGAAAAAAGTTCAGATGCAGCCAGTGTTTACTACTTCAAAAGCATATTTTTTAAAAAGAGCTCAAAATTTAAAAGAGGGATCCAGAGCAAGGATAAAATGGCTTTCTGTTTGCCTTTGGGAGAGGGAGAGAGGCATCCTTTGCACACTCAGGCATTTAAAGAATGTTTAGGGAAATGAGAGTTTTTTTTTTTTTTTAATATCAGTTTACATTTTTCAGCTCTGCACCATAGCTAGTGACCTGAGCTCTAGCCCCTGGAATACAGAACTCCCCAGCTAATTCAAGTGCCCTGACCCTCTCTATAATAGCCTCCACATGTAATTTCGACACAGTGTGGGTGTGAATGAGCTGAGTTATGAAGCAGCCTCCAAAGTGCCAGCCACAGTCCTCCCTCTGTGGCCCTATCTGGTTCCGGTTGAATTTGTCAATTTCAGCTGCCAATCATCTTTTTATAAAAACTATCATTCTGGGGGAAAATTCTGGGGTTTTTTTTCCCCTCAATTTTAAGAGGCAATTTTTTTTACCATTATTAAAATGCACTTTTTCATATTTTAATGTGTCTGAGGTTAGGATTATCTTACAGGCAGCAAGTATTTTAATTTGGTCGGATTTATCTCTTCTTCTCTGAGGAGTTGTTATTAAACGAGTTGTGGATCTTACAGCCAATGATATCTCTGAATTAAGGAAATATGGTAATTGTTTCTTACCTCGCTGCAGGCTGCCTGGTGCAGTGAACTGTACAAAGAGCTAATGGTTTGTTCTGCAAGCAATTTTCCATAAATCACTTATCACCTCATATTTTTTTCTACATATTTTTTGAAACTCTAAAAATTCTTGTAGTTTGTTCTGAGAGTAATTTTGCCATAAATTTGGAAGACATTCTTATTAAGAACATGAAGAAAAGAGGTATTTTCATTTTCCATTAAACAACTCATTTTCAGCTTTTAAATTTTCAAATAACAAACTCAAGTTTCAAAGATATAATAGAGACCCTCAGATTTTGTGCCTTTGTTTTTCTCCATGACCTTCATTGCCATGATTTCTTTTAAGCTGAGTTGCCTTTTCTCAGCTCACAAAATGGAACATGGTAAGTCTATGATTATAAAAAATTCTATTTCTGTACCTATTCTGATTTGTCCTTTGATCTTACTTATTTCTTTCTATTCATAATTCACATCTAAATTCTTGTTTCTCTGCCTTTTTCATCATTAATTTTTATAATTACAAGACCCACAAAAATAAGCAAGTATCATGGTTATGGACAACGAGATCATTTCTGTTCACTCATCCAGTTAACTTATTTACCTACAGAAGGTACCCCTGTGAAAAACTCCATCCATCTTACCTGGGAGTTAATGATGCGCACAGTGGTTTTATTTCCAACATCTCTCTCATAACCACGTGTCGGAGCAGAATTAAATCTCAAAACTGCATCATGAGAATCTAAGGGTACATAAATAACAAGCTTACTTTTTCTTTCTATAGAATACATTATCTAAAAAAAAAAGAATACATTTTCTAGGGAAAAATATTTAAATAAATCTTTCAATACCTGAAACTAATCAGACACCACCAGTAAAATTAACATATCCATACACATATTTTTCAGATAATTTACTGCTGATTTATGATGTCATCTTGGCTAGGGAGATCAACATGGAAATATACATGCTGTCACACACTGCATTATGGCATGTGAGTCAATAATGGATCATGTATAAAACAGAGGTCCCATGCAGATTAGGTTGCCTGGTGACATTTGTAACTATCTTAGTTTATGTAAGTATATTCTATGATGTTCACACAATGTTGAAATTGCCTAATGAAGCATTTTTTCTGAGTGTATCCCCGTTAAGCGACATGTGACACGTTAAGTGACATGTTTGTATGTGTGTGTGTGTGTGTGTGTGTATACTCAATTACAGGTGATCCTGTTATATTTAATGCTTGTTTTCTTTTCATATTCTTTACAAGTGACGCACTTTATGCAGCCATTCCCCCAAAGGTTCCAAGCCATTTGGAAGGTGGATCTACAGGAGCAGGTAAAGATGTTAGCTTCAAAGGCACGGGCTGCTCAGGGTCTGCTGGTCTGGGCTTCTTACTACCTGTGGAACCCTGAAGTTGGTTATGGTGATAAAGAACTGCATCTAATGCTACTGCCTTCACAAAGATCAAGTGCACCTCTCCCAGGGTGAAAGCCACAGCATCCAATTCCACCTTGCTACCTTTTGGTAAAGGTTTCTGCTTAAAAGAAAACCAACCCTGATTTCCATGCAGCCTTCCATACTGGAAGTCAAGAAGACCCATGTGAGAGCAACCTGAGTCTTCTGTGTTCTCAAAGCCATGGCTTGACTGACTGTGCAGCCCTGGAAAGACCACCAATGTCACCACCGGCCAGCCTCCTTATTCTCTGAAATGGTACACTGTGGACCACCATGCTTGCCCTTAAACATCAGTCTCCATCACCCTTCATTCAACCTGGCAGGCAGACTCTCTGTTAAGTTCTCTGAATTTGGGGCAAAGAGTTGCTGGATGAAAATAAGGCTCCCAAATCACGGAGGCTGAGAGGGAGGCACAGAGGAAGAGGGGAGGACAGAGGGGCTCATCAAACTAAGGGTGGAAATGGGGAATGCCCCTCAGTTAAGGCAGGCTATGGACACATGCATCTCTAAAAATTCTCCAAAACCAGAGCATGTGAGCAATAATGGAATTTCTGAGGGCTGCTTTAGCTTCAACCCTCCCATGCAATTTCCAAGTTTAGCTTGCAGCAATGACATTGCCTGTTTGTGAGGGTGAGAGGTGGGATCATGTATTTCTGTATGTTCAAGTGCCTTGTGGACACGAGGGCACGGCATTTACTGTGACTACACCCCACCCAGAAATGGAGGCAGCTGGCCTCCTTTGCTTGGATTATGCTCTACTCTTCTTGGACATGTTCCTCTTCCTTGAAGAGCAGAAACTACCAGAGATGCTCCCATTAAAAGAAGGCTATAATAGGTGCCTTTATTAGCAAGTCCTGAATGCGAAAGAATTGGGATTCCAGTTTTGAGTACCAAGATTACAACAGGGAATGCATAAAGCACACCTGGTTATGCCATTTTAAAAATCCTCCAGTATTCTTTTAGGGGAAAATTTGCAAGAGTCAACATGTATGACCTGCAGGACAATTCTGTTAGTAAACTGTAAAGTGGCCATATGGCCCACAATGCCTGAAATGTTTACTATCTGACTCCTTAGGAAAAAAATAAAGCTTATTCATCTCTGGAACTGAGGGAATGTTTTGTATAAATGATGTCAAAAAACCAGAACACTTCCAATTAAAAATTAATTTTTCCTTACAATTTTAAGCACTTGTTGATATTTTTCTGTTCTGAATTGCTTTCTTATTTTTACTAAATGATGTATTGGCATAGAAAACCAAATGATACTTTAGCTAGAAAAAATGAACAGACTCAAAGCAGTAGAACTCACATTTTAGTATCAGTACCTCTTTAAGAAAATTATTTGTAACCTATTTTCTGTGTAAGAAAGTAGAACAGAAAATTTTAAGTGTCTATTAGTTTATATTAAAATAAATTTTTTTAAAAAATAACTATTTTTAGAACAAAATTAGTGAGAAGGCTGACAATATTTTGAATGTTTTAAAACCTTCATTGACTGGCTTTTAGAAGAGACAATCTCTTTCAATATGTTGTTTTAGCCATAGTATATGAAGACTTAGATACATTATTGAAGAAGGGAAGGCTATTTTAAGAATCATTCCAGAGAACTGCAGATATTCTTCTTTAAAACTTCATCAAAACTTCACAAGTGCTGATTTGTTAATGGTTGGTTACAGTTTGGAAACTGAAACACATCAATGAGTTGTTTTTTTTTTTCCTAATAAATTCATGACTCCAGAATTAGTTATGTCTTCCTCCTCCAACCCGGCAGTCTTCACAGGAAGCCTCTCAGAACAAGTGTGTTTTTAAGATAGGCTTCCAAAAATCTACTTTTAAAAAATTCAAATAGGTGCAAATCCAAGAGTCCAATAAATTCTGACACACTATAATCCATCGGTCTATTTATTCTTGGGGGGGGGTCCTTTATTCACACATGACTTTGTTATATCATGTAACGATCCTTTGAAAAACTCTCTGCTAAAAAAGTCAGGCAGATCTTCCAAATATTGATGCATTTTATTATAAAGTATCAAAAAATCACATTGATTAACCACTATGGATCTCATTAGTTTTCAAGTATTGTTGAAACGTGAGTTGAAAGCTTAAATTCTATCATTTGCAACAAATATTGTCCATTATTTTTCCTAAAGGTGACAGTCTCCCTTAATTCCTTTTTGAGAAAACATCTGTCAAATATCCAAGTATGAATAATTAAAGTATGCTTGTCAGTAATTTTTTTAAAACTACACACTGTGTTTCATGACAAGAGTGGCTAGTTCATCTCAACACGATACCACAGTGCTTTTGCATGTCACTGATATGCATAAGTGTTTTCTTTTGTTTCCCACTTGGTTACACAGGATCTGAAAAATGAAGGCACTCAAAAGTTGAGATTTCACAAAATTAACTATTTTGATTTCTTCACTGAGGCCAACCATAAGTGAAACCTGCACTTGACAATGATACTTAGTGGTTAAAAAAAAAAAAAAAAAGTCTGATGATGACTATTGTTGGGTGCTACTACCTCAATTTGTACTAAAACACCAGTAGTTTTATCCATCATTACCTTTGCTTGGTCCATGCAAATGTCAAAGTTATATAATATTTTTAACTTCTGGACCACTAAGAGGACCCTGGAGACCCTACGTGGGTCTTAAAAAATGTTTATCAATCTATAACTGAGGGAATCTATGCTTTGTATAAATGATGTCAAAATATCTGAACATTTCTAATTAAAATCGAATTCCAAGATGGAATTGTTAGAAGTGATGACCTATGGTACTTCCCTGAGAAGGTAGAAAATAAGAGGGGACGCCAGACAGTGAGGAGCCCCGTGGGGACAGGCCAGGGAGGGAGTGTGACTCAAACACTCTCAGACCACAGCTCTCCCAGGAACCCAGGCTGCCTGCCCCTCCACACAGCCTCCATCTCAAGGTCAGATGAGCAACCCCAGGGTCCCAAGTGGTTGGGTGCTTTTCAAAGGAATCGAGTAGTAATTCAACATTAATCACGACAGCCTTGAAAACCTCCCAGCATTTCACTGTCCGTCGATGGTCCTATGTGGAGCTGTGTTCTGAGCCTTCCAACAGCTTCACAAGGCAGAGGCGGAGCTGATGGAGCTGGTGCTGAAGCCGGTGGAGGATGTCAGTGAGCAGGACTAGATGGGCATGTTGGAGGAAGAGCCAGGAGGGTCTCCTCACATAGGCCTGGCTGTACACTGCCTCGGTGATGTCGGTGAAGCACCTAAGAACCTAAGCTGTCCATTCAGATTTTAAAAAGAAGAAATAGACCAGACGGCAGGCACCAGGGCAATAGAGAAGGCGTTTCCAGGCCCAGGCAGGGCTGTGTTGATGTTAAGAACAGAGCCTGGCCAAGTGCATCCGCTGAAAGAGCATCACTCCTGATTGCCAGGCCAGGAGACCACCAGCACCGAGTCACTGCCTTTCCCTGGCCCATGCTCTGCATTCTCCCCTCTTCCTCCTGACCCACTGACCAGAAAGCAAAAACTTGAAATAATGAGAGAGAACAAGTCTTCAGTCACTGGGAAATGGCCTGCCAGGGACTGGGGCTAAGGCCGGATTCATCTCCTGATTCGCACTGCCCTGGTCTCTCCTCTGGCAGGATACTCTCATCTCATACTTTCCTTGCGCCATCAAATCCAGGGTGTAGGTTGATTTTTCTTGTTATGGTTGGGATAACCGTCTCCTAAAGGCCCATGTGCTAAAGGCTTTGTCCCCAGCTGTTATGGCTTGGATATCTTGGGGTATCTTCCAGAAGATCGCATGTGAGACAATGCAAGAACATTCAGAGGTGAAATGACTAGATTATGAGAGTTGTAACTTAATAGTGGATTAATCCACTGATGTGGATTGCCTAGGCAGGAGAGATGGCTGGAGGAGGTAGTCACTGGGGTGTGCCATTGGGGTCTATATGTTGTCCCTGGTGAGCAGAGCTCTCTCTCTACTTTCCGGCTGTCATGTCCAGAGCTGCTTTCCTGTACCACGTTCTTCTGTCATGATGTTCTGCCTCACCGTGGGCCCAGAGATACGAAGTTGGCCAACCAAGGACTGAACCTCTGAAACCATGAGCCAAATAAAGTTTTCCTCTTCTAATTGTTCTTGTCCGGTCTTTTGGCCTCAGCAGCACAAATGTTGACTAAAACACCAGGCTCTAGGGAAGTGCAGGAAACTTTGGGCTTAGCAAAAGGGAGTTAGGTCGCTGGGAGTGTGCCCTTGAAGAGGAGACTGAGAGGCTGGCCTCTCCCACCTCTCTCTGCTCTCTGGGTACCCCGAGGTGAGCACCCTCCAGCACTCCCCTCCCCCATGACATGCTGCTTCATAAAAGACCCAAAAGCAACAGGGCCAACTGACCACGGATTGAAACCTTTGAAGCCATGAGCCCAAATAAAACTTTACTGCTTTTAAGTGTTTATCTCAGGTATTTGTCACAGGGACAGAGATCTGACATGCTTTAATAAAATGAGAATATACCCTCTGCTTCCCTGTTGGAATGATCTCACTGCCTCTGCCCCTGGTGCACAGGGGAGAGCTGAAGTTCCTGTAATCCACATGGAGGTTTGACTCCAGGCTCTGCCCACGTGATCTAGGGGCCCCCATTTCCTTATCAGTAAGGTGGGAATAACTGCATCTTCCTATTACTTAGAGTTGTAAGGATTCTAATAGTCAACAGAGAAAAAGCATTAGAATGGGTCCTTGTTCCTAGTAAATAATCTCAAGTGGCACCTATTCCTGAATCTTCAACCCAGATTTGCCTCTTTGGGGCATTTCTTCTTACCATCCTCTCTCTGCCCACCCAGTCCTCAGGCCTCAGGGTGGGTTAGGACTCCTCTATCATTTCTATCCTCCTGATCGACTTATCTCCCTGTCCTTCTATTCCCAGAAATATTGGAATTGTCTATTTACAGTCTAGACTTCTCTGATAGAGAATTGGAGGGCTGAGTCTGTGCCTTTCATCTGTGTCTAGTAGAGGACCTGGCAGAGATTTGGTGGTCAATCAATAACTAATGCTTGCTGAATGACTATGTGAAATGCCTTCTTGAAGTTAACACGACATACCACATTCCAAACTCTACCTTCCACACACCCCCATCTCTTCCCTCCCATTTCCCACCCACCTGCCATTAGTATTCAACATTCAAATATGCAGACCTTGGACTTCCACATCAAGGCCATTACTGTTCATCCAGAATACACCTGTCCTCTGTAGTGTGTTCCACAATAGTCCTAGTGGAGACTTCACTAGCATATTATTACTGCTGATATGTAGGAGTGACCAAAGACCATCTCATGACTCTAGGAAAGAATGTTCCATGTTTCCAAAACAGCTGATGTTTCTTTTCACTAGGATGTTCAAAGTGGACCTGTTTACAACTGCTACATCTCTCTCTCTAAGCAAAAACAGTTACTAGGGTCTAAGCGTGTGGAGGACAGGACTGTACTGACCATGGAACAAACACCAGGGGGAGCCCAAGGGCAGCCAATCAGCAGACCCCAGGTGTAACTGGAAGGATGGAAGGAGCTGTTGAGTACTGGGGACCTCAGCCTGGAGGGGCCCTGGGGCTACTTAACACAGACTTCTCTGGCTACTCTCCAGCTCTGCTTTCAATTTTTCATCAGATCATGCGGAAGACTTTAGTAAGTCTTTTGATTTCCACTTAGCCAATTCACAAGCAATTACTGAGGGGCCAACCTGAGTTTAGCGACAGCATGCCCCAATTATTCCCAGGTGGCAGAGGAATGTGCTATGAGAATTTGGCTTATCATGAGAGCCATTTATGAATATATGCATTTTTCAGTGAAACCTTCAGGTGAGCAGGTAGGAGAGAGGTCAGCACCTGGCAGATACAGCTCATACGCTGGCTGAGATGCCAACTCATAAGGATGAAAGACTTTGTTTTTCCGAAATAGAGTGGCACTCTGATTACTTGTCCTAAAATGTATAGGTACAAAATCTGAGTCAAAGGAACCTAGATAAAACAATAAAGACAATTAAAAAAAAAATTCCGGGCATGTTCTTCATTTGTGATTTTACAATTCTAATCATAAAGCTGCCTCTAAGAGCGCACAACATAAATTAAAATTTGAATGCTGGAAACTAACAAATATGTAACTCTGGCATCTCATGTTTTTCAGAAACACGGACTTCCCAATGTCTTTCATCTTCTCTTTCAAATTCTGGATAGAGTTTAAGAGGCCCTGGTCAGGAATATTTATGCAGAAATAAAGAGCAAGGGAATTCTCTCTGGCATGCGAGAGCAATCCAAATACTAAGTATTTACGATGCAGAGGTGTTTAAAACAAAGCAAAACCAGAAGCCAGTTACTGCCTGCTTCAACATAATACTTAAATTCCTCCTCTACATTATTAATATTGGTCCTCGGAAATGAGAAAGAACTGTGGTGTTATTCCACCCCAGGGACCTCTAAACCAGTGCTCTTTCTTAATAAATTGCAGGCTGCTCTGCTCTGGCTTTGGCTACAAGCTTATGTGACACATGGACAGTGTTGTTATGAGCCTGCTGGAATAGACCAGGGACCCAAGACCACAAGCCCATATTTGTTGTCTTGGGTTTTTTTTTTTTTAACTTAAAAAAACAAAATAAAACAAAATCCCACTGAGCCTCACTCCCAAGGACTTCTGAGCTGAGGTCTGGGTTTCTAAGCTTTCCTACAGTGGCATCGCTTATCTAAGATAGTTCTGCAATACCAGTCACTCTTCAAGGACACAGAACGACTGAGGGACCTGCTTCAAATGAAGCCAGGAAGCCACTATTATTTCTTTGTAATGAAGGAGCAATGCCCTCTGAATGTCACTTCCAGACAAGTTATGATCTAAGACCAACTGCAGTGAGAATGCATTAGATGTGGTTGTTTCACATCTGGACTTGAGGGTGAGCCACACTGGCCTCCTATACCTAGTGCAGAGCCATACATTCAGTAGAGGCAAAACATATGTCTATTAAATGAATAAAATGACCTAAAAGGCCAAGCTGCTTGCTTACTGGTGTGGCAACAGAATTAGCCTGACCAGAGAGAGAAGTCTGGGGAGCAAAGGGATACAGAATTGCTGAGGGAGAGGGGGGTACCAGTATCAGAAAAGAACAGATCTCTGGCAAGAAGGGTTGGGAGAGACTGGGGAAGGTGGGGAAATGAATGCAGCAAATGGAGAATTCTGTGGCCACCCAGTCCCAGCCTACGCAGTGTAGAGCCTAGACTCTGTGGAAGAAGATGGTACTTCAGCCCTACCCTATTTTATGCAACCAAGAGATATACAAGCACCAATATTTTACTTGAAGACTGATAGGGAGCCAGGATGCTTAATGATATGTGTCAACTTGGCTAGGCTCCCGTGCTGGTGGTTTGATGAAACAGCAGTGTACATATATATCACTGTGAAGGTACTTTCTAGATGTGATTATCTTTTAAATTAGTACACTTTGAGGAAAGCAGATCACTCTCCACACAGTAGATGGGCCTTATATAATCAGTTGAAAGCTTTAAGAACAAAAGTGGAGACCAAAGAAGTTCTGAGGAATGACTTCTGCCTCAAGAATACAACACAGAAACCCTGTCTCAGTGTCCCACCAGTTGGCATGCCCTGTAGACCTCAAATTTTCAAATCCCCACAATCACTGAGCCAAGCCCTTAAAATAAATCTATCAGTGTCTCTCTATATCTGTTGTTCTTGAGCACCCCAATACAGGAGCTACCAAGTACCTGTGCTCCAGGGATCCTGACATGGGTTTGAACACAGACTGGCATGGAAGATAGAAGTCCAGGTATAGGCAGGCTATTGACCGTTCTGGACAAGGCCCCTACTACGTGCACTGGTCATGACACAAAGGCTGGGCCTGTGCCTACAGTGCTCATGTTTACTGTGCAAACAGAAGAGGCCACTTTCCTGTGGGGACATGTACTCAGCAGCTATAGGTGTTCTTCAGAGCCCATGGACTTGGATTTGGTTCCTGAAGTAATCAAAATTGTCATCATGTCTCCTCTCAGCAGGGGACACACCTGACTGGGTGATCTCCTGCTTTTAAGAACCAAAGTGGAGACCTTTTGTTCCTCCCCCCTACTCCAGCCACCCAATGGCCTGCCCTGGCCTTTGCAGGCACCAATGGATGTAGACTGTGGTTTCTGTGGGAGCAATTTTTGAGATACCGGCAGTAGAGAAGGGACACAGGGTACCCGGAGGGTTGCCTTCCATCCCCACTGGCACTAGCTATAGGAGGAGCATCTTTCCAGCTCCCCAAGAATCCCTAGGATCCTGCTCTAGAATAGCTCTGCTGGACCAGTCTCTTTTGGTCCCAACCAAGGGAAACCCTTTGTAGGCTCTTCAGCTAACGTTGGAAACATCCAAGGCACGCCGCCCCCCGCCTTTCCCACCAGTAATAGCCCAGAGGTGCGCACAAAAAGAGCCAGACCCCCATTCCGCACTGGCTCAAGATGGGGTGACGGGCATCCCCATGGTGAGACCCACCTATTTCCTCTCCCAAAGAGGAGTTGAGGATGGCGCCCGCGGACATGACCACGGCACAGCTGTGCAGGCCGCGGGGGTGCAGCTGGCCCAGAGGCACCGCGGGCACCAGCTGCCGCCAGCCCAAGGTGGAGAAGGGCGCCTCGGTGCCATCCAGCGTCCTGACGCGCGCGCGGCGGCGGAGCTCGCACAGCAGCTCGGCCCTGCTCAGCCGCGCCTCCCGCTTCCCGCGGAAGCGCACGCCGTGCTTGTTGGCGTTCAGGTAGTCCCTCATGGCCTTCTGCAGGCGCGGGTTCAGCATTTTGGAGGAGACATTCCCCTTCCAAAGCCGGTACAGGAAAGCCCTGGACATGGAGGCGTACAGCCTGTCGCCATCCGCGCGCTCCTCCAGTGTGTGGCTTCTCCCCTGCCTCCTGTGCCTCTTCTTCACAGGTCTCCTCTGAACTGCGCCAGCTGACAAAGCTGCCCCCTGCTGCGATGGCTCCCCAAGGGAGGGGAATCCCAGTGTCCCCTGAGTATGGCTGTGCCACCCTGGCTGACCCGCAGCAAAAAAGTAGTCGTCATCCTCCGGATAGAAAGCACTTTGAGATTTCCTCCCCACCTGGGATGAAAAGAGCTCTTCATTTTCAAACCCATCTTGGGCCTGCGCCCATCTCTGCGGATCCATCGGACCTGGGTGAAAGGAGCCGGCCGGGTGTCCACCTGGCAGCACCTTATCTGCATCCAAACTCCTGGGCGAGGAGGGCTCGTGCATGGCCCCCATGATAACCCGCTGCTTGCCCTGGATGGGCAGCAGCCCTCGGGTCTCCAGGAAGGGGAAGGTGCTGGGCACTGGCTCAGCAGGGTCGCTGTCAGTGAAGTAGATGAAAATCGCCAAAAAGAGCAGCCCCCACGCAAATATTCCAAAGAGCATTCGTTGTCGCCAGGGCTTCAAGTGTGGTTTCATGGCAGATCTCGGGGTCAGCACCTCGGTGTTCAGAAGCTGGGGCGTGGGAAGAGCCTGAAACACAGCCAGGAGCTACAGTTAGTCAGTGTGGGGCTGGTGACAAACCAACCTGGGCGTTGTTGTTGACAGGGAGGGGGACTGACAGGGGCATCAGAAATCAGAATCATTCGGGAGCTTCACTACATCCAGGGGTTCTGTCCATCCCTGACTTGCCTCACCTCCTCAGTCCAGAACCTTGGGCCGTCCCAGGTGTCTCAGGGATGCGTCTGGCTCCTCACCACGGTGGGATACTCCAACAAAACGCCCCTGCATCCGAGTTTATAGAATCCCGATTTTGTGGAGCTACGCAGAAGAGTCAAGTATCGTTTCCCTGTTCTTATCTGCCGATCAGTCTGCTAAAGGCTCAAGCTCATATATTGTACACCAGGTATGCTGAGCATTTCTAAGGGGTGACAACTAGATTTGATTCCTCACAGTCTCCTGGACCCAGAAGGCTGCCTGGAACATACCATGTATGGCACTAAGTAAGGAAATCCTCAGAGACCCTGGTGGCCGTGGATGAATGTCATGCCAGAGTATGTTGATTTCAACAGTGTCCCCAGATAACACCCTCCTACTTCTACAACCAAGTCAGAATCACCAATGCCAAGCAGTGAACACTGAAGAAATACCAGCAGTTAGCTTGATTTGTGCTGGGCTCTGTACTTAGCATCTGTCCTGGATGATCTCATTTGGTCTTTTTAGTACCTAGTAGGTTAGGAAATATTGCTATATTCATGTACTAAATGAGGAAGCTAAGGCCCAGCAAGGCTAAGCAACTCTCAAAACCACAGAGATAGCCCGCAGCAGATATTACATACCCATCTGGTTGATGTAAGGTTCACACTTTTAACACTAAATTCTGACTCCATCTGCTCATACCAACTGAAGTTATATTTTCTAAATTAGACACTCCAAACTATCTGTGGTAAAGGATCATTTTCCCCCAAATTGTCACGGTCTGGTATATTTATATTTCTTTCCATGCCTGAATGTCATGGCAAAGTCTAATATCTGTCCAAGTTTCTAAGTGCTTACTCACCAGTTCTGTATACTTCACTTTGGCAACTGGTAATGAGCAGTTTGCTAAGGTGCAGTCTGGGGCCACTCTTAGAGTGGCATCTTCTACATTACCCGCCTAACTCAGGAGACAGTGATTCAAGCTGTAATGCGCAGTGGGAAGATCTAGAAGTTGTTTCCAGTATTTCAAGGTATCTAATAGAATTGGAAAATTACCCTTAATAACCATTGCTCTGCTCGCGCTGCAGTCGTGTGCATTGCAATAAACTCTGACACTAGCATTCTGAAGTCTCCAAGAGTTCAGTCATGCACAAGACTGTCCTCACTTTGGGAGCCAGCTGTGTTATCCACACTTCTTATGTTTCAGCTACCCATCTGGAGTTACCCATCAAATCTGGTACTCTATTAGAAAGACTAACTGAAGTCAGGCAAGTGCTATACTTATGGTTATAGTTTTATCATACAGATACATATAGGGTGATATCTGGAGGGAATTCAAAGTTTCCAAACCCTCTCCTATGGAATCTGCATGTTTCCCTCCTGGCACATTGAAATGTTCACCAACCAGAAAGCTCCACTAAGCCTTGGTTTCAGAGTTTTTAATTGAGGTTTTATTACATTAGCATAACGGATTGAATTGTTGGCCATGTGACTGAACTCAGTCTCCAGCACCCCTCTTCTTCTTGAGATTCCCAAATTTCCAACTTTGTAATGATGTTTCAGGTGATCAGTCCCCAGCCTGAAGCTATCTAGGGATGCTATGTGAACCACCTCCTCTTGCTTAGGAAAATCCGAGTTTCAGAAGCTCCAGGACAGGAACCCAGGGAAAAAGCCAAATTCTTTGCCACCAGTTCTGCAGTCCTTCCTTTAAAAGGCTGTCTTTCTGCTTCTGGTTGGGAATTATCATTTCCTAATTTCCCTGCACTGAGGAACAGTGCTCAGTGGGCAATTTCAGAGTGGGAAACAGAAGTTCCTTATTTCAGCATTAGCTTGAGAGAATATTTTTAAAATACACAGACAAAGGTGAGGTGTGTGCTGAGTGGAGGGGTGTGCAGGAAGGAAAATGAAGCCTTCAGCTCTTGGGAAAGAGAAACTTCTGGCTGGAGGGCCAGGGCCTCCCTCCCCCAAAGATGAATTAATGTCACCTTTAGGGGTGTCAGGAAGCTGCGGTGAACCTGCTAAATTCCACAAAAAGTTTCAGATGATCAGATACAGAGTTCATTATGTGAAAACACCTAGCTCCGAGCTGCAGACATGGGAAGCCTTGCTTGTCAAGGGGTGATGATGGCAGACATGATGGTGAGGGAGAACAGGAGGATCTGGGACATACAAAAAGGGAAGGACAGGACTCTACGACAGTTTGTTCTCTCTGTCTGGAAGTGGGAAGAGGTGGGATCCAGGCAGCCCTCGGAGCTCCACAAACGGCATGAGGATCCCAATGCAAAAGGCAGCTGCTTCCCCAGGTAAGACACATGTGGCTCCCTCAGTAATTATAGAAAGGAGTGGGTTTGCTGCTTTCATTCGTGATTAGACTTCAACTTTTAATAATCTAAAAGCCTTTTCTGCAACTTCTGTAGCTTCGAACCTTCTGTTGCTAATTAAGAGAACATTCTCCAAAATGATTAAATCTCAAGGCAACTGCAAGTACTCTGCTAGCAAAATGCTACAGAAATCACTCTAAGTATGGTGGGTCTCCGCCATCAGCATTATTTGAACAAATCCAGGGTAGAGAGGTAGGAGACTGTCATCAATGTGAAAACTATGCATTGTGCTTTTCCTTGAAAGAAAAACACAGCCTAATAGAAAGAAAGGGAGGTTTGGCTAAGCAATAGAAAGCATATTTTCCCCTAATACAGTGCATCTGAAATATCGTAATGACATAGCTCAAACAAAGTCGTCTGTTAGACTCACTGCTATATGCCATCATTAGCTGGTGTGAAATAAATGGCATCAGGGACGTGTTAGAGGCCCATCAGGCAAATCATCTGTCCCCAGACGCCGATGGAAAAGTGCTCCCTAATCAGACCTTCACGTGTGCTTTGTCGATGGTGGTTTAAGTGACTAAGGCTGTGGACTTGTTGCCAGTTTTCCCCTGGGAAGAGCTCTGGCAAGATTATACACAAACCAGATGCAGTGTGGCTTTCTCTTCCTTCCCACAGCAATTCCGACGTGACTACCTGGCAGTGGGAAGGTTTGGATTCCCAGTGGATGTTCTCAGCCTGTTGGCACTACTTTTTCCCATTCCCACTCTTTCTCCTACTTCTGTTCTCTTTCTCGCCAACCCTCTAGGAAACTTCTATTTTTGCGGGCCAAATCAAAAGTGCCCCCACTGCTGCAAATTATTTTAACTGTTCTGCTTGCCTAGGAAGGTTGGTGGGTGCCCGTATCTTCCATACTAATTCCCAAACAAAGGAGTGAGTCGCATTCCCTCATTGATACTCAGGACTAGTACAAAAGAGTGTTTAAATGCTCCTTCCGATTGTTCTGAAAGAAATCACATTTTCCAAAAGGCACAATTTATCACAAGTTGTCAGATGAAATTATGAAATGTAAACACTGCCGCAGACAAACATTACAATGCAGCTTAGGTTAATGCTGCTAACTTCTTATTTTGTTCAAGGGCAGAGAGAGGTTAATTCTAGGCCTTTCTGCTTTAATGATGTCCCTCCCAAGCCCTGTGGTTGACAAGTTTTATCGCCGGTTTTCTTGAATGGATTCCTTTTTTTTCTTTTTTTTTTTTTTAAACACACTTTGATGTGTCTGCTATAAACGCCAGCTTGCCAGGTTTTTCTGTGGGTCTGAGAAACACCAGTGTGTGTGTGTGTGTGTGTGTGTGTGTGTGTGTGTGAGAGAGAGAGAGAGAGAGAGAGAGAGAGAGAGAGAGAGATGTCTGCACTAATCTTAAAGCTAAGTTTTTATTTTAATGTTGAAATAATAAAGATTTAGTGTGTGAGCTATAGTGAGACATTCTTGTAGCTTAATAGCCTTCGGGAGTCATTTTCTTTCGAGAATCATTTTTCTAAAATTAGCTCTTGTCACATATCTGAGAAAACGCTCAGTCTGTGTGAGAGGAAGATCCTCCCCCGCTGGAATTCTATCTCATCACAACCTCGCGGTCCCCTTTTACAATGGACTCTTTCCTTTTTCCATTTTTCATAATATAAGAACATTTTCATGCTGCTAAAGGCAGAACGCTAAGTCGAATCCACTCCCTCGTTCATTCTCCTTAGTCCCATTCCATTCTTAAGCTAATGTCCAGAAGAGGAGAAAGAAAGGTCAGCCAGGTCAGCAGGGCACTGTGGTGGTGGGACCCCAGGCTCCTTCTCTAGGGAGCAGGATTTGTCAGGCCTTTGTCCCAGGAAAGGCAGTCCCATGGCAACTGGGGCCTCCTCTTTGTGACCCAGGGCTGTGTGACTCCAAATGGATGTGGCTTCCCTGATCTGTGTGCTAGGAAGAGTTCTACTAGGACTGACAGACTCGAAGGACCTTGCTTGGCAAAGGTGTAGGTTTAAAACACTGGGACCAGGGCTTCAGATATGTGAGCTACAATGGAGATGCCTGCAGGCTCCTGAAGGCTCCTTGAGCCACCAAAGTGGGTTGGGCTGTAGAAAGGTTCCAATCAGTATTTCTGAAATAAGTGAAATAAACGATTAAAAGTAACGAGAGGTGGGAGGGAAAGGGAGAAAGAAGGGAAATTGCATGGAAATGGAAGGAGACCCTCATTGTTATAAAATTACATATAAGAGGATGTGAGGGGAAAGGGAAAAAAAAACAAGGGAGGGAAAAGAATTACAGTAGATGGGGTAGAGAGAGAAGATGGGAGTGGAGGGGAGGGGGGATAGTAGAGGATAGGAAAGGTAGCAGAATACAACAGTCACTAGTATGGCAATATGTAAAAACGTGGATGTGTAACCGATGTGATTCTGCAATCTGTATACGGGGTTAAAATGGGAGTTCATAACCCACTTGAATCAAATGTATGAAATATGATATGTCAAGAGCTTTGTAATGTTTTGAACAACCAATAAAAAAAAAGGAAAAAAAAAAAGTAATGCAATAAACTGGGGAATGTATGGTCCTGGGATTTCCTACACGTGGGCTCCTGGTTGGGTTAGGAGGGAGGCTGTGTGTAGCCTGCTGTGCTTCTCAGCCTGGCAGGAGGGTTTGGGCCTCTCTAAGTACAGTTAGGTCGTTGACAGTCGGATGGCAGGCTTGCTGGATGGCTAGGGTTGTATTCTCAACAGCAGCCACAGTACTAGTCAGGGTGCTGTGGGGTGAACAAGCAGCAGTGATCAGAGGCTGCCATTTACCAAGTACCCAATGTGTGCAGGTTTATACCAAGCACCTCACCAGCATCGTCGCGTTTCAGTTCATTTCAGTTTAGTTCACCATAAGCTCTTTAGTAAGCATCACCGTTGCCATCTAGCATACACAAAACTGAAGCTCCAAAAGGTTCTTTCTTTCTTAGTTTTTTTTGTCCAAAGCTACTTTTTTTTTCATTGTCATTGATTGTCATTGATCAACTTTATATCTATATATGTGTTGTGTGTGTGTGTGTGTGTGTGTGTGTGTGTGTATATATATATATATATATATATATATATATATATATATATATATATATATAAATGCTGGGGATTTAACTGTAACTCAGGAGTGCTTTATCATTGAGCCACATCTTTTTTAGTTTTTATTTTGAGACAGAGTCTCACTCAGTTGTTTAGGGCCTTGATAAATTGCTGAGGCTGGCCGATAAATTGTGATCCTCCTGCCTTAGTCTCCTGAATTGCTGGGATTATAGGCATGTACCACATTGCGTGGCTCAACTTTACGACTGTAATGAGTTCTTTTCCTCTCTGCCATGAACTACTATGTCTAACTTCAGGCGAGTTCCCTAAGTCACCCAGATCAGTTCATCCCCTCACATCCATCCTGGACATCCCTGTTCCTATTTGCTGGAGTAACTCATTTTCCTGGGAAGGCTCCAGCTCCAGAATCCATATTTCTGGCATTCACTGGAGATACCTTAAGTCTTGGGACACCCCCCAAGTGGACTTTGCCTGGTCACAATGGATTGCCAATCCACACACATTTCCAGGGAGGCTGCAGGCTTCAAAGCCTATGATCACTGCACTGTGCCAGCCAGGAAGGAAGGCAACGCGATTCACTGCATTGTTATTAAGTTTCAGGACTACTGAATGTATGGAGGAGAAATAAGCAATGCAGAAGTGCTTTGATGATGAGGAAGTCTAGAGTCGGATATGGATGCATCAGTATGGAAGAGGGATTGGTTATTTCAAGCCAGTGCAACACCTGGGCCAAATGTTCCTGGGTTGAGAGTAAATACACAGGCACCGATGTAGTAGGCTCAGGTTGGACAAGGGTGGGCTGCTCTTATTGGATGATGGCATTGTCTTTCTGGGTTCAAATAATTTCCACGGTATGGGGTGTTTGCTCAAGAGGCAGGGCAGATGGGAAATGGCTTAAAAGGCAAAGACTCACACATGTGAGTCACTCTGGGCAGCATTCCGATGGGGGAAGGGGAAGTGGAAATGATTCCAGACGTCTATCATTGGTTGTGCAAAGACAACACAAGCTGCCTACCAGCCAGATTCTGTTGGCTTCCTGAGACAGCATTCATCTGCTTTGGACACGGTGTCCTGTATGTTTTTCGATAATTAGCAATTCAAATATTTACACTTCATACCAATGTGATGCCCAGACTCATGGCTGGAGTGATATATTCGCTTTGGGCCTCATATGGAATTGTCAAGAAGATGGAAAGGTGCAGACCTGCCCTTGAGTCTCGAAATGTCAGCTTGGATTCTTCAAAGACAAGTGGGCTTTGGAGTCAAAGTATTGGTGGCTCTGACAAGGGGACTTCTGTGCCAGCAGAGGCCACCATTTAAAGAAGCCATGGAGGATCCTAGCCCAGATGGGGCTTCACCATGGGCTGGCCATGGGTGGGCATGGATGGTGAGGGAAGGCTGGCTGCACTCCAGCAGGGAGTCAGGGCTGTGGGGCTTTGGTGTTGCAGAGTGATCCAGATGACAATAACCATCAGGAGGAGCAAAGGCAGAGGAGCAAAAGCACTAGGAAGCCTAGTGGTCACACAGGGTGCTGCGTGGAGAAGCCCTCGGAGCCTCAGTTTCTTCATCACATGTTGAGTCATAACAGTGCTTAAATCATCACTGCTTTATGAATGAAACAAGTAATGAAAAATGGGACATGTTTAGCCCCACCTGAAGGGGCAACTCAGTTGACATCATTTTTCAGTTCAGGTTCTGCAATTTTGTAAAAGTAGAAAAAGCAGCATCACAAGCATGGACTTCGCTGTGTTTGCTTTGGTGCCATGTGCATGCACTTGAAGTTCCACCACTAAGCATCTCTCCTTTTAAATGACCCTAAATGGACACGTCCCACTTTAGATAAACACTAGCGCCTGACTCAAGCTAATAAACACTAAATTCATCTAAGTAAAGACGTCTCTCTGGTATTTCAGTCCTAAAAATCAAACCTGTCCTAGACTGCATGGCTGATAAGAGTCTTCTACTGGATTTATTGTGCTAATCAGCTTATTATAGTTCAAGCCGCTATAATTCAACAAATAAATTTTAAGCCAAAGGTAAGGTTGGATGTATATCACATGATGCTTTAGGGGTGGGGAACTGATTGAGATTGGGGGGAAATTAAGGTTGAAATATTTGAGCCACAAAGGCATGAACAAAGAGGATACTGTAGATCTGATTACAAAAATTTCTCTCAGAGAAGAGAAGTGGGCTTAGGGAAATCTTTTCAGGAGACTTCAAAGACCCCACATGGGGCATCTGTTTCTAATGCTGGAAAAAATTTCATGTGGAAAGAGATGCATAAAACTAAATAAATTTAAAAAGAAAACAAAAGCTAAGTGTCTTCGCTCCATATCCTCAAGCCAATTTTAGAAATAATCCTGAGGGGAAAATAGAAGCTGAAAAAGCAAACACACAAATTTGGGCCATTTATGTAAACTTTCAGAACATAGTACAAACTTACCTAGTAGCTACCTCTGAGGAAGGAGTAAAAAGATTTTGATGGGTGGGAGGGAAGCAGGATATGTGCATCGGTGCAAAAGTATTTCTTTTCTTATTAAGAAAGGATCTGGCTTGGTTCCGTAGCTTAGCTCTGATGAATTGAGCTGCTGTAAACATCGATGTAGCTGCATCACTATAGTATGCTGATTTTAAGTCTTTTGGGTTTAAACCAACCAGGGGAATAACTGGGTCAAATGGTGGTTCCATTCCAAGTTTCCTGAGGAATTTCCATACTGCTTTCCATAGTGATTGCACCAATTTTCAGTTCCACCAGCAATGTATGAGTTTACCTTTTTCCCCACATCCTCGCCAACATTATTACTTGTTTTCTTGATACCTGACATTCTGACTGGTATGGAACCAACAGATGGTGGATTCTCTTATCAATTCTCTAGATGCCCTTCAACGAATGGATAAAGAAAGTGTGGTACATATGCACAATGAAATATTACTCATCCATAAAGAAGAATGAAATTATGGCATTTACCTGTAAATAGATGGAACTGGAGACTGTCATCCTAAATGAAATAAGACAATCCCCCCCCAAAAAAAGGATGAATATTGTCTCTGATATGTGGATCCTGACCAATAAGGGAGTGGGGAAGGAAGAACAGAAGTTCACTGGATTAGACAAAGAGGAAGGAAGAGAAGGGATGGGGGATGGGAATAGGAAAGACAGTAGAACAAATCCGACATAACTTTCCTGTGTTCATATATGAACACATGACCAGTGTAACTCCACATTATGTATGCCCACACAAATGGGATCCTAATTAGAATGGGTTGTACTCCATGTATGTATAATATGTCAAAATACACTCTACTGTCATGTACATCTAAAAAGAACAAATAAGATTTTAAAAAAGGAAAACAAATGAAAGGATCTAAAGTAAATATGAAAAAATATTAATAGGCCCTAAATCTAGGTATATAAACTTCTTTATTATACTAGTTTCACTGTTTTACTGCATACTTAAGATATTTGACAAAACTTGAAAAAGTGAAATTGTAAGAAAAGTTGTAAAAAGTTATAAAAATAAGAAAGCATTAATTGATAATCATTAATTCTGAATTTATCTATTTCCAAAGTCCCTTAAGTTACAACTCCTGCTGATCGAGTAAAGTGAGACATAAGGTGAACATATTATTTAGTTAAAGCTTCCATGGGATAACATTATTAGCCAAGAAAATAACTTTATAGCACCATTACTGAAAGCAAAGAAAAACCGAACTTATGGGGCACAAGGCTCCAGACCCTGGCTCTCCTGATCCATGTGAACTTGGGCAAGTTTCTGTACTCTGACCTCAGCTTCATCTTCTGTCAAATGAAGAGCATCCCAGCCTCATAGAGTTGTTACAGAAAAACCTGTGTTTTTTTTTTTTTATTTTAATTTTTCTTCCTACTTGACAAAATATTATACATATTTATGAAGTACAATGTGACCTTTTAATACAATCTGTGCTGATCAAATCAGGGGAATTAGCATTTCCATCACTTTACCAATTCTCTATGTTTGGAGCCTTTTGAGCTACTCTCTTCTAGCTCTTCATGTGACATATAATAGGTTATTGTGAATGACGGTCCCTCTCCTGTGCTCTAGAGCAGTAGAACTTTATTACTCCTAACTCTAAGTTGGTACCTGTATCTAACGGCTTCTGTCTCCTCTCTCTCCCTTCTCTAATAATCACTATTCCATTCTCTTCTGCTCTGAGATCAACTTCAATATATAAGAGAGAACATGGGGCATTTGTCTTCTATGTCTATTAATGACCATTTTGCAGCACATGACAGGATTTCATTCTTTTCTATAGCTGAAGAGTATTGCATTGTGTATATGCATATATACCACATTTTTGTTACAAAAAAAGTTTACTCTGCAATACTTTATCATAATGAATTGGTAAAAATAAATTTATAAACATTTTAATGATCAGAAATTAGATATAAACACTAAACATTTGTAAATTGTATTTAGTATGAGCAAAGACTGGCAACTGAGAAGTGGTTCACTTGTGACTGGTCATCATCTTTATCCATTCATCCTTCAGTAGATACCTCAGTTGATTCCAGAACTTGGCTACTGTGAACAGGACTGCAGTGAGCATGGGAGTACAGGTATCTCTTTCTTACGCTGACTACAGATTTTAAATAAGAAAATGCAAATAGAGTACCTATTGTTACTCCCACAAACACTAAGTATCTGAACATACCACCTATGCTAAGCATTCACATGTACCATCTGGAATCCAACTGCTGAGGACAATGGGGTCTTTCCTGGTGCTCCTGTTTCCAGTGTTGAGGGACAACTACGAATAGCATCCCAGCCTCTTTTCCCACTCTTTAATCTTTTGCACAGAAAAGGAATCCACAGTCTACTGAGAAATACTGATCATGGTATGACTATCTCTACCCCTAAACTGACCTTCAAGTGGCTTGGCTCAAGGTCTAGACTGGGGTGTGCAGGGGGAAGGGAAGCAGTGGCAATCCATCTGTTCCTCACACCCAGGCCACATGCATTGCATGGCTTTCTCAGTGGTACACAGGATAGCTTGACCTCCATCTGTCTGACATCTGCCCCAGCTAAGATGGTGAGCAGTTATTATTAGTCTTCCTTAAATCCTATCCTCAGAACTAGAGTTGAGAGCATTTTAAGACAGTAGAACAAATCAGACATAGGTCACAGTGAAGTTGCCTTGGAAGCCTCACTTGTTAATATGCAGTGGAGCTCGGATGGTACCTGGTGTCATTTTAGGTAGACAGGAGGAGGACAGTGATGGAGTTTGCTCTCTTCACCTCCCATGTTTTTGAAAACAGTCAAGAAAAAAAAGACATTAGAACATTTTAAATTTGAATTTCACACCAATTGTTCCATTTTCATGATATGAGGAAGAGTCAATATCTAGATTTAATAATTATGTCACAGTAACCTTAGTCAGTGTTTTGGTTCATAAAATAAATATGAATGCAAAGATGACCCTGGAATACACACAAAAAAAATCACCTAGGCAGATGCAGAGGTACGTGTGCAAAATCGTTGGCCTGTGAATTGTTTTCTGGGCAAGTAAAGACGCTTGTTGTTTGCTTTACAAGGCTCTTCAGAGAATGTGGCAGTGAAGCATTAACACTCCTGATGTTTGCTTTTAAGGATGGAACTTTCAAAATCTTATTAAACAAACATTGCAAGCTGTTAATGAACACCTTGCTCATTGTGATGGGATACGTGATCTATAGGCATGATGAGATAGGCCAGGTGTGTCTTCCTGGGTGGTGATTTAACAGAAGACATGGGGAGATATTCTATATTGAAGCACACATGCATACATATCTTGGAGTCAAATGTAAAATCAACTTTAATATTTACAACATAAGACTTCCAAGAAACTTCTCAGAGAAGGACTTGGCACTTTGCTCTCTGATCCCGTAGAGCTGAAGGTTCTCTGTCCATGGTGTGTGTGTGTGTGTGTGTGTGTGTGTGTGTGTGTGCACACACATGCATGCAAGTGCACAAGGAAACACAGAATTGTCAGCCCCATTACACACTCACCTGCTGCTCCATTCACTCCTATGCTCTGTAGACATCTGAACACCTGTACACGTTGGATTCTAGGTGGACAATGCTGAGCATGGTAAGAACAGTCAGCCCTCCATGTTTGTGGGTTCAGCATCCTCAGAGTCAACCCGTTCTGCACGACATGGTGAAGTCCTAAATTTCCCCCCACCATATTTCCTTTTACCTCATGACCTTCCTTCTTTCCTCTCTCCATAGGGAAGGGAGGACCTCCCATCCTCAGAGGATAATTTTCATAAGGGAACCAGAGGATGGTTATGTCAATTCTTGGTTTTTAATCTCAAAAACTACATTTTAATGGATGAGGGGAGAATAAAGTTGGGAAGAATATTTGCTGAGCCCATTTCCTCTGGCCCAAGAAGAGTTAAAAAAAAAAACACCTTTGGGTTGATGGAAGAGAAGAGTGGGAGTTGGAGCAGAAGAGTTAGATGGTGGCGAGTGTCTCTCAAGAGTCCAGAGATGTTTGGGGAGTGAATATATTAGGGGTCTTGCTCTACTCTTTACCTAGGACCACGTCTGGCAGAAATTCTGCACTTCACTGGACACCATAGCTCTCAGATGACTGTGTGCACCAGCGTTTTCTGTGCCCATAATGACGTAGAAGAAGAGCCATGTGTGACCTCCATATAGACACAGTCACAGACCTAATGGGGATTTTTAGGCAAGGGTGTGCTGGGCATGGCAGTAAAAGTCAGCCCACCCTGTGAAGGCAGGAGATCAGGTGGAGGCGAACACTGGGACACACAACTCCTGCCTTAGACAACCTCAAACCCCTGCCATGCCACGAGGCTCTCCAAACCTCCAGAATTACAGGGGTAACAGTAAACCAATGTTACCTGTATCTCTAAGTCAACTTTATTTAACCAATCAAAAGGTTTGGCTGAATTAGCAGTTAAATTTCCCAATATTGAGTGGAATGAGGTCTCAGAGTATAGATGAGGTTGGGTTGAACTTAAAGGTGAACTTCTTGAATACTTGTGGGTATGAATTGAAAATATACACCTTCTACCTAAATGCATGGTTATAATTGTGCAGCATTTTCTGTATATGGAAGTCATTCACATCTATATGTACAGATGCTTCTTGATTCTGATGGAGTTATGTTCTGTCCTGAAAAAACTATGGTAAGTTGAAAATAGCATAAGCCCCCCAAATGCATTTAATGCATTTAACTTACTGCACATCCTAGCTCAGCAACACCGCACACTGGAAAGTGTCAGCTGTTGACCCCTGTGATCTTGTAGCTGATTGGAAGTCCTGGCCTGCTGCTCATGAAAGAGTATCATATTGTGTATTGCTAGCTGGAGAAAAGATCAAATTTAAAATTGAAAGTTGCATTTCTTTGGAGGACATAGGCTTTCATACCATTGTAAAGTAATAAAAAAAAAAAATCACAAGTCAAACCATAAGTTGAGCTACTGTAAATCAGAGATTGTCTACTTAACTCCAGAGCCACAAAACAACTTCCTATGTGATAGCTCTATGTAAATGTTTCCCAGAAATCCCAAAGTTAATGTCCAAACAGAATACTCATTATTCTCCTCCTGTAGTCTCCATCTGGCAAACAGCATCGCTGTTCACCCAGCTGCCCAGGTCAAAACTTTGGTGTTATTCTTGATTGTTTTTTTTCCATTTCTTCCCATATTCAGTGCCAACCTCTAGCCCCAATTCCAGAATATCTAGCCTCTGACAACATGGGCCTTTCCCATGGCCCCACTGTGGACCCTGCATCCTCTTCTATTCCAGGGTCATAACTTTTGAACTGGTTTTCCCGATTCCCTCCTGCCTCTCTTTTTCAGATACTCCATGCCTCCAGCAGCATGGCAATTTTAAAGTGTAAATTTAACAGTGCCACCTCTGTTCCGAAGCCTCCATATTCTCCTTTATACTTCAAACTAAAACACTCCTGCGTTGGCATCCAAGGGTGTTCCTGGTGTGGTCCTGCCCATATTTTTGCCTTCATCTCTTACCCCTCCTCCAACCCCTTCCTCAGGGCTTCCTGAGCACATTCAACTCCTGTTGTCCCAGGGCTTTCCAACAGGCTCCCCTCTGCCTGGGACAATGCTCCTCTTGAAACTGTCTGAATTCCTCCTTAAATCTCAGCTCAAATGCCACCTATTCAGAAAGGTTTTCCTCCAACAATCCCTTATCCTCTCTACCCCTCATAGATGACTTTGTTTGGATTTTTTAAAAAATGGTTTTTTAGCTGTGGTTGGCCACAATATCTTTATTTATTTATTTTTATGTGGTGCTGAGGATCAAAACCAGTGCCTCACGTGTGCATGCGGGGCAGACGCTCTACCACTGAGCTACAGCCCCAGCCCCTTTGTTTTGATCATTGATACTGATCCTGACCCGATGGGATTATCTGTTTACGACCTTTCTTCTCAAATGGGTTGTACACTTTCTTGTGGATCATGGCATCCTCAGTGCCTAGGACAGTGCTCAGCACTTAGTTCATACTCAGCCAGTCCAGGAAGGAAGTCAGGAAGGAAATGAAAAAGGTGTTCTCAGGCACCAGAACATGATTCCAGTTGGGGAGTGTGGGAAAGTCCTTTGGAGACAGAAAAATTGAGCTGGAATGAACAGATAGTGAAGAGTTAGGTACTTGGCACTTGGGGGCAGGAAGCATTTCAACTAGCTGGAACCTCAGTGGAGCAGTAGAGGGTTCAGGCAGCTAAAAACCGTGTGCCACACGCTGCAATTTGGATATGTTCATGGTTATTTAATATATATTCTTTATAAAGAGCAAACTGCTTGTTATCTATTTTACATATGATAAAGAAATGCTGGCTTGTACGAAATAGACTAACTTTTAAAGATATAATTTCAATGTCTTTATGATATCTAATAACATAAAAAAAAAACACTGTGGGTTTCAACATCTCTAACAGTGAAGACCTTCCTCACAAATGGTTTTGGCTAAAATTCACCCAGATGCCATCAAGATATGGGAACTCATAAGTACACCTTCTGGAAGTTTAATTTGTGACATATAGGAATAGAAAGAAAAAGGGAAAATAATAATACAGGCCCACCCACCCAGCTTTGACTGACTGCACAGAAGTGTGGCTGGCTTCCATAGGACCCCATGATGATCTCACCCGCACATGGGCACCAATGTCAAACCCTGGCAACCCAGATTGCCTCTTGAGATGTCAGTGACAGAAGTTAAAGGAGGAATAGAAGCATAAGACCACAGTTGTGGCTAACTCAACAGACTCTGAGCTGAAAACTAACCAGGGGGCCAGAGAAAGAACACATTAAAGGAGAAGAAAGTGCCGGAAGACTGTGAGTCTGAAATGACATTGTAAAACATAAGACCTGATGATTTCTGCTGCAATATCTATGTCAAATAAGGTATCTGGTTTTCTCCTGCTCAGCCTACCCCAACCCTTTTTCCTTACTTCTGAAGTCTCTCTGACTCAGGGGAAGCTCTGTCTTCCAGTGTGTAAATAACTCATGGCATAGAAACTGCTGACATACCCCTCGATAGACTACTCATTTATAAATATGTGTGTATATATTAATATATGTGTATATATTTATACACACACACACACTGAAGTGTATCTGTGTGTAGGGGTGTGTGTGTATACACACACACACATATATATGTATATATATACACACACATGTATGTATATATATGTAGTAATATCTTTGTGAGTTTGTGTGTATGTGTGTGTGTGAGTGGTATACATATCCAGTTAGATATATATAGGTTGAGCATCCTTAATCCCAAATTTCAAATTCTAAAATGCTCCAAAAGCCAAAGCTTTCTAAAATGGGCTGACCTGATGCCACAGAATGGAACATTCCACACCTGACTTCATGTAGTGAAATGTAGTCAGCCCCAATATGGAATGAAGTGTACCTTCAAACTGTGTGTATAAGGTGAACATAAAACATAAATGAATTTCATGTTTAGACTTGGGTCCCTTCCCAGGGTTTCTCATTATAGAAATGAAAATATTCTAAAATCCAAAAAATTCTGAAATATAAAACACTTCTGGTCCCAAGCATGTGGAATGAAAGATATTCAACATGCATGCGCGCACGCTAACCCAATCTTCTTTTCCAGAATCCTATAATTTAGTGAAAATAACTAGTAACATTGTCTTCATAGTAGATACCCATGTCAGCCAAGAATATTTCATAACTAAATAAAACAGCTGTTCATTTATTCTTATGTAAATATACAAACAATATTACAATTAGGGTGTCTGCATCTAATTTCCATGCTGAGTAAATGACATCTCCATAGCAGAAAAGAAATGCCTTATCCAACATTTGTTCACTCAACAAACATCTCTTATAAACCACACACTCAGACGTAAAATTATTAGTGATCATTCCACATGTGACATGCGCTTCAATGAAATGCTAATGCTGCGGCACTCCAGTAATAAAACAGTACCGATCTTTATGTTGCCTCTCACTCCAGTGTGCATTTGCTCATTTTATTTCTGCTCTTGGCAAGATTTAAATAAAAGCTTTTCTTCCTTTGCTCTACAAATGTTTGCAGCAGCTATATTACACTGACTTAACACAGCATTAACTACAGTACAAATATACACTCCCCAGAT